>NC_064257.1:29710961-30339230 GCF_003254725.2 Canis lupus dingo | reverse complement strand
TCTTTCTAGAACTGGCCTGGTCTTGGTGTAGGAGATACTCAAGGACCGACTGAAAGAGAATAAGCCTGTTGCCTGAGTGCCTCCCCGGTGCCTTGGCCTGGTGACAATTTACACTGGTCCTGGTTGAGACATAGAGCTTAGAAGGGAGAGAAGCCAGAGTGCAGAGAAGCACAAGGGACAGGGACGAAGGACACGGGTGAGGGCAAGGGGGCCTGGCAGGAGGGGAGAGGCTGCGGGAGGGCAACAGACTGAGGCAGCTGCCGGAGGGGTTTGGACTGAGTTGACTTTAGTCTTAGGGCTACGGGGAACCTCACAGGAAAGGGGATGCTCATAACATCAGGAAATAATCCGGGCCTGGGAATAAAGAGGCAAGGTTGGAGATCAGTAATTACTAATTTTAAAAAAGGAACCAGGGACTCCTGGGTGGCTCCACGGTTGAGCATCTGCCTTCGGCTCAGGGCATGATTCCGGGGTCCTGGGATCAAGTCCCGCCCCAGGCCCGCCCGCAGGGAGCCTGCTTCTCCCTCTGCCTGTATCTCTGTGTGTCTCTCTATGTGTCTCTCATGAACATATAAATAAATAAAATCTCGAAAAACAAATATACAAATAAACAAATAAATAAAAACTAAAGAAAGGAACCAGGCATTAGTCTCCGAATGTCTTATCTCTCTTGGGTTCCTGCTTGCATGGGAAGGGAGGGAGGCGTCCTTACTTTTGGATGGTCACTGCCTGTGTGAGGTACGGATGTTATGACGTACGTGACCAACAAGTAGGAGCGGCCTAGAGCGGGAGAAAATGTGGGCCAAAGATGAGCTTTCTGGATTTGGAGAAAATGAGACACTTGGGTTTCCCTTTTAGACTGAAGAATACTGTCAAAAGCGTGACATTAGGAAGAAGCCTGTGGCTCGACGCTTGTTGAGGATTTAGGGTGAACAGTGTGGGAGTGGAGGTGTTGCCTAAAAGGGGTGGAAGAGCGGGAAACTTCCAGGGGGGCCGTGGGTCTGTGGAAGTCGCTGTGGGGGAACCTCCCTGGAGGCACGGCTCGTGGGCCTAAGGTCTGAGGCGACTCTGGGAAGGCCGTGGTCTCCTCAGTGTCGTTCCCAGGCCGAGGCAAGAGGGCCTCCCGCCTGAGCCCGGTCTGGTTTCCTTGGGGTAGACTGAGTCCAGACTCCGAGGGCTCCAGAGGATACTCCGGGCCAGAGTTTCTGCCCTCGGCGCCCGGGTGGCTCAGTCGGTTCAGCATCTGCCTTCCGCTCACGTCACGATCTCACGGTCCTGGGACAGCCTGGTGTCGGTGCTGGGCTCCTTGCGTCTCTTCTGCCTCCGCCCCCCATCCCCCCTCATGCTCTCCCTCTCTCTTTCAAATAAAAATAAATACATAAAGTTTCTGGTCTTTTTAAAGACCACATACCAGATGCCCAGGCCTCTGGAACTCTCCAGACCTGATCCCAGGGTCCTCCTGGCCACAGACTATTGTGCACTTTCAGGCCTCTGTGGTCACCAAAGGCCAGCTGGCAGGTATATGGGCTGGGTTATCCCCAAATGTGCCTTCGGCTCTTTGTGGTGCTGGATAGAACCAGGAGATGGAGAAGGGGTGGGCAGCGGCAGGGGACGGCTCTCCCTGGGTCACCCTGTGTCAGTGTGGAACCCCAAATTGCAACCCGGCCTTCTCTGTGAATAAGAGTGTAGCTGTCAAAGCAGGAAACTAGAATTTATTTTATTTGCTCATTTCTTCACCTGTTTTTATAACTTTTAATGATTTATTCATATGGGAGGTGGGCATTTATTCATTTTCCTGCCTTGGCCCTGCTTCCATCTAAATTCTTTCCTAGATCTACTGGCTCAGATGAAGGTGAGGCCACGAGATTGCCCCTGGCCCCCACCTTGCTGTTGCTGTTTTGTTATGATCCTCAGTAATTCCGGGGGAGACCCTTCAAGATTAAGTAACAGTCTTCCTGCCTAAGTCTACTCGCGATTATTTCTCATTTTGTGCATGACATTGTTGTTCTTAGGTGAGGAATAAAGATATTTTGATGTTTTAGGCATTATTTGTTCCTTTGATGCCTTGTACACAAGGGGGAAAATGGAGAGACCAGAATTACTGGTTAGACTGAGTATCCTGTTTCAAGCAGATGCCTGGAAGTTAAAGATACTCTGGGAACCGGGGCGAGGAGATCTTCCACAAACCAGAGAAGTCAAAATTGTCTGCACAGCCTGCTTTTTGTTTCTTTAAACTCAGATCCTGAATCTCTTTTTCTTTCTTAGACACGATATTAAAAGGGAAGTAAAACCGCTTGGGCAGGGAAGGCAGTAGTTTCTAGAATGTTCTGTTGATTTTGGATATTCAACTTCTGCTTTGCCCCCAGGACACGCAAGCAGAGCTGAGTTTCAGACAACCGTGAGGGGGCAGCTTTAGGATTCCTTTGTGGGACATGTGACCTGATCTATGTATTTCATGAGAGTAGGGGCAGGATTCACAGACACGGTTAGGTCCTCGTCAACAACACGAAGGCATATTTCCTGAGCACTTCCTAATGTGCCAGACATATACTGAATATGTGACGTGCCGTATCTCATCAGTAGCACATTCTAGTACAATTCTCGTTCTCATCTGACAGACGAGAAAACTAAGAGTTTAAGACACTTGCTCAGGATTCTACAGCTCATCAGTTGCTGAGCTGAACCTAAAACTGGTTCTTTTTGACCACAATGCTCTCCTGCCCAGCTTCCCAATATGAACATTTAATTTCCAAAGAGCAACATTTAGGCAGGTCACCTCATCTGGTCCTTTCAATTAACAGGTGTGAAAGCACAGACCCAGAGGGGTCAGATGACTTAGTTGAGGTTCAACAGCAGCTTAGCGGCAAAATGAAAATCCGGGCCGGGCGTCCTAATTCTAATCGGCGTTTATTCTGTTACATTCTGGTAGAGGACAGGTTTGGAAGCACAGTTTGAGTAATGGTGGGTGGGGAAAGTGGGAATGTTTCCTTTTAAAATTCAAACTTCCAGCCGAGTTGCCAGCCTCTCTTATTTGCCTGCTTTTTCTTTGCTGTGCAATCTGTTCTATGAATTCTGAGAGCTTTCATAAGGAAATGCACTGCTTATGGCTTGGCCTTAATATGTCATATTAAAGACTAAGGCACATGGTGGTTTCTCCTACATTGTCTCTTAATCAAACATGTGTTTTGTTTTTGTGCTGGTTCCATCAACCCCTCTCTCTTCCTTCCATTCACTGGCATATTGGGTGCAGAAGGGGCAGGAGAGGCTTGCCCCGAATTTCACCTACCAAACTTACACTTGACTTCCATGAGCGAACAACCCTTTGTTTTCCAACCTGCCTCGTAGAAACTGCAGGGGTGCGGTCATGTGATGTCTCTAAAGTACTTTGAAATACTTCAGTATAAAAAAAAATAAAAAATAAAAAAAAAATAAGAGGAGTTTTAAAAAGGAAACTGGAAAACATTTTGGAACTTGTACCTACTGTATGGGTTCAGAAGTTGTTTCAGTTAGCTTTTGCGGTCCAACCGTATTGTCCTAAATTCTGTGGCCTCAATGGCAATCCTGTGTTTGCTCACGGTGGTGTGGCCGGAAGCTTGTGCTGGGCTCGGCTGGGACTGCTCAGCTCAGCTCTTGCTGTGGCCAGAGAGGGGGCAAAATGGATGGTTGGCAAAGACGGCCACGATGACCCCTTCCCTCCTGTCACGAATGCCCCTTCGCCATGTGACTTTGCCTCTCTCTCATCATACAAGGGAGGCTATTCCTCTCCTCCTTGCACTCGAATTTAATGCCAAGGGACTTATTTTGCCCAATGGGACATTAGCAAACGTGACACAGTGGATATCTGAGAAGTCCTTGTGATTGGGCCTTGCCATCTTGCTGCTGGGAACCAAAAGACCATCTTCTGAAGATGAAGCCTCACTTCCTGGAGAAGGAGAAACCACCTGGAGGGAGGTCAGCCACCTCAGCTTTTCTGGCTGAGGCCTCTGACTCGTGAGGCCATTGTTTTAGACTCTTAGACCTTTTTGTCCGTGACGGGTTGACCCCCATCAGAAGAATAAATTATTGGCCCTGTGAGCCACTTGATGTTCACTTTTTTAATGAGTTCATTTAGAACATCACTTTTCCTACCCAGATCAAAAGTGATTTTGGAAAAAATCTTTTTTTTTTTTGCAGTGCTTCAACAGTCTGAATGACCAGCTAGCAATCTAAGACAATTTTAATAAACTTTGTCCCACAGAACGGTGTTATTGATACTGTCACCTGATGTACTTGTAAGACAAAGAGGTCCCGCTGGCAGAGAAATGTAATCAATGAAAGGGAAGTGGAGAGTGATATGCTGGCACCATGGATTACAGGGAGGCTCTAAGCAAGCTGTTTCATCTCTTCACAGTAAAGGGGATCAAAAGCGAAACATACCTGCAAAAAATTCAGGTGGCACCTGCAACACCTTTCGAAATGGATCAAGGTCAAGTTTGGAAACTAGATTAGTAAGAGTGCTCATACATGGAAGAATTAAAAACAAGGATGCAATTTGGTGAATCTTTTTGTTAGGTCTAATCACATCAATGTCTTGAGAAAAACTTTCTCTTCTACTTTTGACAGATGTTGCTGCGGTAAAAATCCACCGAGAAACGCTCTCTGCTGGTATGCCCTTGACTGGGGGCGGAGATCTAACGAGAAAGTGTTTTGCCTAAGGTTTTCCAGTTCCTTACTATTGCTCCCATGTCCTTTGGCGGAGAGCAGTCTGTGGTGGCTGTACAGTTTCCAGAATCAAAGCCATGCCCCAGGCACACCACGCATGGCTTGGGTCTAAGGCAGCTCCCAGGACACAGAAGGACCCGGCTTAGGAGACAGGGGCCATGAGGATTAGAGGGATTACAGGGATAGCATTGCAACTGGCAGGTCAGGAGTCTCCTGGGTCACAAAAACCTTAAGCCATTCGGTTTTGGAGTGGTTTGTTTTGCAATAAAAACTAACCGTATAGAAATAGAGCAACCTTAGAAGACTACTAGGGACAGTCCAAGGAAATATTGAGGTAATTATGAAAACAATGTCTACCAGATAAGAATAGCATAAAAATGATCATTATTATTATTATTATTTATTGAGATATAATTGACATATAACATTGCATTCGTTTTAGGTATACAACATCATGATCCAACATCATGTATATATCGTGAAATGATCAGCACAATAGGTTCAGTTAGCATCCGTTACCACACACAGTTGCAATTTTTTTTCTTATGATAAGAACTTTTTAAAATTTAATCTCTTAGGAAGTCTCAAATGTACAATACAAAATTGCTAACTGTGGCCACCATGCTGTGTATTTCATCCTTAGGTCTTCTTTTTCTTATGTGTGCGAGCTTGTATGTTTTGATCACCTTCATCCATTTTGCTCACCCCTCACTGCCTGCCCCTGGTAACTATCAGAGGTTATTAAAAATTACTATTATTATTATTATTTTTAACATTTTATTTATTTATTTTTTAGATCTTATTTATTTATTCATGAGAGACACACACACAGAGAGAGAGGTAGAGACACAGGCAGAGGGAGAAGCAGGCTCCATGCAGGGAGCCCGACATGGGACTTGATCCCGGGTCCCCAGGATCATGCCCTGGGCTGAAGGCAGCATTAAACCGCTGAGCCACCCGGGACTGCCCCAAAATTACTATTATTAAAACTAATGGTGATAATGAGCCTGATGACCAAAAAGTCCCTTATTTCCTAAGTAAAGAACAAGGGTCTTCCTTAGAATGATCCGATTTAAATATGAACACCGTGTTAAAAAAAATATTTGCCCTACACTTCATCTGTAACCCTGAAGTATATTCTCTGCTACCTGGATATGTTTTTGAGGGGATAGTGGTTTTTTTGTGTTTTTTTTGTTTTGTTTTGTTTTGAAGATTGCATTTTTTTTATTCATGAGAGACACAGAGAGAGACAGAGACATAGGCAGAGGGAGAAGAGGCTCCCTGCAGGATCCCAATGTGGGGCTCGATTCCAGGACCCCGGGATCACACTCTGAGCTGAAGGCAGATGCTCAACCGCTGAGCTGCTCAGGCGTCCCAAGGGGATAGTGTTAATAGAAATATGAAAGAAGCATAATATCTGTAGGAATTGGAGAGTTGAAGGATTGCCTGGCTTTTCATAGATAAGGCAACACAATTTATTCAGATTGCTTTCTTCTGGACATCTCAGCTGTTTGAAGGGAGAGGGAATTTATACTGTAGCTAGGGGCAAAGGAGGAGGTATTTTGATTGGAAGGTCAACATTTAAAGGGTGTAGCTAATGGGTGTGGGTCAACATAAAGGTGATGAGCTCCTGGGGAGAAAACGTATGGGGCTGTGTAGATGGTGTATGGAGAGGGGTGAGAACCTCAAAGGTAAATTCTTACGCTGGCCTTCACTCTGAATTTGTGGAGAAAACTCCCTTTTCCACTTCCTTTCTACTCCTCAAAGCCTATCATCTTGGAGTTCTTAGCATAGTTTAGATACATTATGATCTACAATAGTATTTTCCCTAATGTGTTCCCTGTAACATACATTCCTCAGGACACGCAGGATGAAAGAGAAAAGGAGTTAAATAATGTGCATTAATGTAGTAAATTGAGGACCTTAATAAATACTGCAGTAAAAAAAATCATTCCCTTTTTTAAAAACCCAGTGCTTGTCAATCGTATTTAAAGGTAGAATTATTTCCCTCCATGAAATGTTTTAACATCCCACATAAGTGGCATTCACTTGAGAAATACTGAATTAGTTGGCTCAATTCAACCCGCAGTTATGTTTATGTATATGGATGCATATGCTAGGCACCCCGGGCGGACACGGAGATATGTTATTGGTCTCAGAAAGTCAAAAGTGTAATAGGCAATATGAAGCTGATGTGAAAATGATACGAAGTAGAAAGCGATAAGGACTGTATCAGTAGGATGAGTTCATTGGTGGTAACAAAAACCCTGCTCAGAGTGGCCTAAATGATAGGAGGGAATGAAATTATTGGTTTATGTAATTGAAAAGTTCAGAGGAAGGTCAGGCTCAGGAAGCCTGTTCCATCAGGATTCTGGCTCCATTTCTTTATGATTCCCTCAGTCTGTCCTCCTCTGGGTATCAACTTCATGTTGGCTTCCTTTGTGGAAACAAAACTCCTGCCCACTGGAGGGTGAGCTGTATAGTCCCCAACTTTCAAATCCAGAAAGACAATGTTCCCTCCCACAACCATTGGTCAAAAGTCCTAACATTTGCATTGATTGGAACCAAACCAGTCCATGGGGCCAGGAAAATGCCAGATACCTATTGGTTTAAGCCCAGATTACTTGGACCATTGTCTAGGCCAAGAGAGATGGGATTATCCTCTTTGGCTCCAGGAGATAGGGATGGAATCAATCTCACCAAAACCCCGTGATTGTTATCCCGGATTGGATGGGGTAGGAGGTAGTAGGGATGCTGGAGGAAATCATCACAATGTTTACTACAGAAGGACCATGAAGAAGAGCCTTTTGGTTGTGAGGGCCCAGTGATTGGTTCCATCTGGTGAGAATCTCTATGGGGTAACATCCAAGCTGGTTATTAAGCATATGAGTTGGCTTTGGATATGAGGGAGAGGAGGAGTAAAGGGCATTCCAAGAGGAGGGAGCTGCATGAGTCAAGTCAGAGGGGCAGGCCTTAGAGGGGTGTGAATGAAGAGCTGTTAGGCAGACCCCTTTGGATGGAATAATCACAACAGTGTTTCCATGCGAAAATGCATTCTGTGCTCCACGTACTTAAAAAATGAGGTTTTGAAATACAGTCTGTTAGTAAATTGGAAACTCCTTGTTCTTCTGGTTATAGCGATAACCCTACTACAATTTATGATATTTATGTTCCAAGAAGTGTATAGTTGGCACCTCCATGCAAAACAAATAGACAAACGGCAGGCTTGTTTGAAAAGATATGAGATTAGCACAGAGTTGGCCACTGACATTTTTTATATGAAAATATTTATCGAAAAAAAAGAAAATATTTATCGACAGGAATACAAAAATACTTTCCTCTCTCTAAGGACCCTTTGCTTATCGTATAAACAAGAATTTAAATTAGAGGTAAAATATAGTTTTGAAAGTCAGATTTTGAAAGGGATGGTATGAATTTTCCTGAACAAAGTATTTATCATTTTGAGTAACTAAAAGACCATCATGTTCCTAATTTCACATAAATCACCCAGACAAAATTTCAAAGCTATTGATAGACTGAAGTCCATTAATGGTGTGAGCTAAAAAAAAAAAAAGAAGAGGGGCATGAAATTCTGTATGGAGAAACCAGATGTGCAATTACCCAGAGGAAGACAGACCAGTGGATGCTCCAGGATATTTTGAGTCCTTTTAAAATGCTTCCCTGACTTTTTCTTTTCATTTCTTATTCATTGAAATGTCTTCTTTTCTTTAAAAATCTGGCCTAGGGTTGGATGTAACTTCCTGTGTTGCAACAGCAGGACATTTTTAAGGGACTCGAATCTGAACCCATCATTGCCTTGGAGGCACAGTCCAATCCTTTGCTCAGTAGCTCCAAGCGTTGGTCGTGGTCCTTCTGATTCCTTGCTGGTTGATTCAAAATACGTAATTACCTCTACGTCAAAAAGAGAGGATTAACAGGCCTTACCCTAATTGCTTGTTTTTGTAGGGTTGTTAAAAAAGACTTGGGCTCCAGAAACAGAGGGTATAGCCAGACAGAGGCAGCCTGGAGTTCAAAAGTCTTGTAATCTTTGGCTCCACAGCCCTATAAAATTGGAGTGTTGAGTGGATGCAAACAGCCTGTAGTCTGGAGGCCCAGTATCAAGAAAGGACGGGAGGCCCATCAGCCATTTGAAAAGGCAGGGGGTTTCATAACAATTCCGGACTGACCTGTTAATGGATGGCCCCATTTGATTTCCCCTTCCCGCAAATGCCAGATCTGGAGCTCTCTGCCACACAACAAAGCTTTTCTTAGCTCCCGCGTTCCTGGAATTTGGGAATAAATAGAGGCCTCTTACCAAGGTCTGGCATGAAAGGAGTAAATTGGAAATATTAAGGGATGATGGTTCAGTAATAATGCACTTTTGTTTCCTGGTGCCACTCTTGAGGTAATGGTTATAGGCTTGTAATTTGTGAGCAAGAAGACTAGTTCAATGTTAAGATGTTATTATTACAGGCAAGTAAGAGCAGGGGGCTCTTTTGGGAGAGTGCGAGTGGTCAGTCACCTCTTCACCTCTAAGCAGTAAAGGTTAGCAAAGGTTATAAGATTTAACAAATATGGAAGGTTCTGCTGGGTGACAGGGTGTTTTAAAAACCTAAGCTGGAAGCTCTTTCAAGTGACTCACACATGACAACAAATGATGTTTTCTCATTCTCTGTGGGGTTCCGAAGAATTCACTGGCTATCTCCACAAAGGAAAACTTTGATTAGGGGTAGCCTACGTGTTACACCTGGTTGGTTCCTGGAATAGAAGAGAGATAAGTGATTTAGTCAAGAAGATGCCATGTATTATTATATTAAAGCCAGTTATAAAACGATGTTAGAAGAACGATGGAGACAGATTTTTTTTTAGATGAAGGCATAAATAATAAAGGAGCAGTGGTTATGAGTCTGTTTTCTTTTCTTTCTAAGGTTCATTTTGGTCAGCAAGCTACTCTGCTATTATTTTAAGAGAGATCTGTTTCATACAACTTTGGAAAAAGTAAAAATGGAAATACATATTTTAAAATATTCTTAATGAAACTGCTTCTTTCTCTCTTCCTCTTAGAAAATCTTTGTTTTATACTATTTTCACTTTTGCTTAAGTATGGGAACATTCATCTTATTTTATCTGAGTATTTGGATTTTCGTTGTCAGGAGATTTCCTAGCATCACACCTACATCTCTACCCTTATTCATTATTGCTTTTACCTTTCTCTTTAAACACACGCACACACACACACACACACACACACACACACACAATAAGGTTTGATATTTGAAAGCATATTTCTTTTTTATGTCTTGAACTCACTTGTGATCTTTTAAAACTAAGAAATGAAAATAATCTCAGGTACCAATTTATGGAAAGAGATAATTGTTATGGGAACGCTGATGATTATCATCTATTTTTTTTCTTTTAAACAAGTGCTTCTGAATCTACTGTATTTCTAGAAGGTGCTGACTCTTCAATGATGTACAAAGTCTTGACTTTCTGATCTCTGGAAGAAGTTTTTCAACACCTGTTAAACAACTAGGTTTGAGAAACTGGTTCCTGTCTTTCATCTTTAGAAGGAATGTCTTAATTCTGAATAGAATGATTGACTCTCCTGCAAAGAATTATGTCAGTTCTGCATATTTTGGGCTCATGTCTCTGGCAGCAGCTCTTCCTCAAACTGGAGTATATCAACCCCACGGGCAGTCAGAGGAAGAGATTGGGCAAAACGTGTAGCTTGTGTGGCAGGGTTTCAGATTTCAGTCACTGGACAATTTAGATGTGCAGAGAAATGTAGCTCCTTTATTTGTCTCCACCAGCAACTTCTGCCTACTGGTTCCAGGGAAAACTTAATTACATTTAAAGTATGTTTTAAAATTGGTCCAACCTGACAATTTAGAAAGTCTCTCTCTCTTTTAAAGATTTTATTTATTTATTTGTGAGAGAGACAGAGAGAGCACAAGCAGGGAGAGGGAGAGAGAGAAGCAGACACCCACTGAGTGGAGAACCCGACAAGGGGCTTGGACCTCAGGACCCTGAGATCATGACCTGAGCCAAAGTCAGTCACTTAACCACCCCCCAGGTGCCCTAGAAGATCTCTTTCAGTTTTATACTGTTTCTTGGATGAATAAAAATACTCAGTCCCAGAGAGTTTCTATTTCTTCTTGCCCTCTCTAACATTGAGTTGCTGTGAATGGGGAGGTTAGTGTTGCTTAAGCTGAGGCAGAAGAGAGATTTGGGAGTTTTCTGTTGTGATGGTTTCTGGTCTCCAAGGTCATGGTCATTGACTGCTGAATTTCCTCCCAGCTATGAGCTGTTCTTTTGGCTCAGGAAAGGCTACCAGGGTGAACTCTGGCTGCTTGATGTCAACCAGCATGTGTCTAGGAGCTCCTGCATCTTGTCTGCTGTGCGGGGGGTCCTCCTTAGCTGTAGAGTCCTTATGCCTTGCTGTGGTAGGCTTCGTGGTTGGCCTAGTGGATCTTGCTCTGAATCTAGGCCACAGGGAAATTTGGGTACTTTGGAAAGCTAACTCTGAAGGCTTCTTACCACATGGTACTGTGAGGGTTACTTTGAGTGTCTGTGCCTCTGATTGGACACTCTGCTAAGTGACAGAGTCTCAGCTGGGGGTAGCTGATCAAGTTGGTAGCACAACTATGTAACATGTTGCCTCCTGTCCTGGTGGAAGCAAAGATGGACAAATTTGGAGGTGCATGTTTACTTGTTTGTTTTTTCCCCTCTCTTCTCTTTTTCACCCATCTTGTGTCCAGGATAAACTTTCCTTTACTTCCTTTATGACACATCGTTTGCCTATCATAGAGATGCCTTAGCTATGATGGAAGGACAGACATCTCTTCTATACCGCGGCTGACTCAATTCTTGATATACTAAAGGAAAGAATGAAGCGACCTAGAAATTCTTTTCCCAATGCAATAATATGTCTTGTAAGGCTGTTGTCTTGGCACATTATCCTATTTTGCGTCTCAGAAGCTTATTACTTCATCTTGAATTTGTTCTGCAAAGAATACTAGTCTTTACCTTGTATGAGGAGGATAGCAGGCAGCTGTGACATCCCTCTGAGGATTGGGGAATCTTGGACAGTTGAACTGAGACATGTTGGACATGTTCCTTCTTCCCGTAGCCCCCATGCTTCAGCAATATTCTCTTTTCTTTTCTTTTCTTTTCTTTTCTTTTCTTTTCTTTTCTTTCTTTTTTTCTTTTCTTCTTTTCTTTTCTTTCTTTTCTTTTCTTTCTTTTCTTTTCTTCTTTCTTTCTTTCTTTCTTTCTTTCTTTCTTTCTTTCTTTCTTTCTTTCTTTCTTTCTTTCTTTTTTTTTATAGGCTCCATGCTGAGCATGGGGCTTGAACTCACAACCCTGAGATCAAGACCTGAGTTGATTTCAAGAGTCAGACACTTAACTGACTGAGCCATCCAGGTGCCCCTGCCTCAGCAATATTCTTGATCCTTTGCTAACTAAAATGGAAATGAAATGTAACCTTATAATTTTCTATCTTTCCCACTAACGTATAAACTCAGAGAGGATGATTTTACATTTCTTTTCATGATGTTATTTCAATGCCTACAAAAGGATATATTTATATTAGAAACTCAATAAACATATATTGAATACATGAATTTATAAATAAATGGATAACTGAATGAATCCAGGGAGCCTGGATGGCTCAGTGGGTTAAGTGTCTGCCTTCAGTCCTGGGATTGAGCCCCCCATCAGGCTGTTTGCTCAGTGGGGAGTCTGCTTCACCCTCTCCCTCTGCCACTTCCCTGCTTGTGCTGTCTATCTCTCTCATGCTTTCTCTCTCAAATAAATAAATAAACAAATAAAATCTTAAAAAAAAAAAGAATGAATCCATATCCAAATTCTGTAGTCAATTGACTTTTTGCTCTTCCTTATACATTCCAGGTTTCTGAAGAGTTTGACTTTGCTTGGCTTATCAATGATTACTGATTGTTGCCGATATTACTATAGGTAGCAAAGCAATCATATTTATTGGCGTTGACTCTGAGTTGTGTTTTCATTTCAATGTGTTTTTGAGCCTGAAACACCACATCAGTAAGAAAAAGGATAAAAACCATATGATCATTTCAATAGATGCAGACAAAGTACGACATTCATTCATGACAAAAATCCTCAACAAAGTGGTGTTAGAGGGAATAAAACTCAACATCATAAAGGCCTTATATGCAAAACCACAGCTAACATCATACTCAATGGTGAAAAACAAGAGTTTCCTCCTAAGTTCAGGACAAGACAGGAATGTCCACTCTCAACACTTTTATTCAATGTACCACTGGAAGTCCTAGCCATGGCAGACAACAACAACAACAACAACAACAAAAAAAAAAAAAAAAAAAGAAAGAAAGAAAATTGGTAAGGAAAAAAGTAAAACTTCCACTATTTGCAGATGACATAATACTATATAGAAAAAAACCTAAAAACTCTATCAAGAACCTGTTAGAACTCAGAAATGAATTCAGTAAAGTCTCAGGATAGAAAATCAATGTATATAAATATGTTGCATTCCTATACGCTAATAATGAAGAAGCAAAAGTGAACTTACGAAAACAATTTCATTTGCAACTACACCAAAAACAATAAAATATCCAGGAAGAAGCTTAACCAAAGAGGCAAAAGACCTGTACTCTAAAACAAAATACTGATGAAAGAAATTCAAGATGATGCAAAGAAATAGAAAGACATTCCCTGCTCATGAATTGGAAGAATAAATATTGTTAAAATGTCTATACTACACAAAGAAATCTACACATCTAATGCAACCCCTGTCAAAATACCGACAGCATTTTTCTCTGAACAAGAACAAACAATTCAAAAATTTGCATGGAACCACAAAAGACCTGAATCACTAAAGCCATCTTGAAAACACCCCGCCCCCCCAAAATACCCCAAAACTAGAGGTATCGTGATTTCAGACTTCAAGTTATATACAAAGCTGTAGTAATCAAAGCAGTATGGTACTGGCATAAATAGACATATATCAATGGAACATAATAGAAAACCCAGAAATAAACCTATAATTAGATGGCCAATTAATCTCCAGCAAAGAGGAGAGTATATACAAATGGCAAAAGGAAAGTCTTTTCAAAAACTGGTGTTGGGAAATGGCTAGGTATATGCAAGAGCATGCAACTGGACCACCTTCTTTCACCACACACAAAAATAAATTCAAATGGATTAAAGACCTAAATGTGAGACTTGAAATCATAGTAGCTCTAGCAGAGATCACAGGCAGTAATTTCCCTGGCATTGGCCATAGCAGCACAACAGCACGATCCACAAGTTAATAAAAAAAAAAAATCCAAACAATCAAAACATGTGAGTAATTGAGTTGGAAGTTTATGTATTTTTAGACATTCTTTGACATTTATTTTCTTTGGATCTGTTTTTCTTTTCTTTTTTTTCTTAATGTTGAAAGTACACAGAAGAAAATCCTCTCTGTCAAGTTGTATTTTATCCTTTGCAGAAGCCTCTATGGTTTTTTAGGGCTCCTTTCAGTTAATATGGGTGATATTTTTAACTTCAAAACTCTTGATGATTATTTTTATTTCCCAAGAAAATCCTTTCTTTCCACCCTTCTATCCTGTTCACCAGCAGAGAGAACACAGCACCTTATAAGTCTCTTTTCCCTCCTACGGCATCTTTATAATGCTAGTGTTCTTCACTTCAGCTCAGCTTCCAAATTTAATTCATTTGTTAGGCCTATTTTTACCTAGAGTCATGAAATCTGAATGTGTTGCTAAACTATCAGAGAAAGCGCTTTTCTTTGTGCCTTCCATCTAAGGCAATGTGTGCTTTCCTAATGCTATTATTTATAGCTGAGGGCTGTGGAATCGGAGCACAGACAGGCTGCCTACATCCCATGTCACACTTTTTTTTCTGGTTGGAGTGGTTAGTCATTAGTACTGAATTGTTTGGTCACGAGCAGGGAGGGATTGAAAATGTAAAATTCAATATGCTTCATTGCCATGGTTCCGGTGGGAGCTCTGTGGGGGAAATTCCTGAGCAAGGTAAGCTGTAGGTACTTGCCTGACCAAAGGGTTACAGGTTTGTGGTGTTACTGAGCGTGTCTTACCTCATTCCTCCTGCCCGGGTGGTCTGCGCTTGTGAATATATTAGTCAGGATAGGCTAATTTGTGCTGCAGTAACAAATAACACCTCTTCCACCCTCAAATTTCAGCGACTTACAGGTGCATTTATCTCTTATATCACATCCTTTCCAGATTGGCTGTTGTTCTGCTCCCTGTCCTTTGATGGAACAACCTCTGTCTGGAACACTTGGTCACTGTAGTAGAGGGAAAAGAAACATGGAGAAAGAACCCTTGCCAAAGCTGAAGGCTTCGGTGTGGAGGTGATACACATTATGTCTGTCGACATTTCATTGGCTAAAGCCAGTCACATGAAATCAAGTTCATCAGAGCAGTGATATGTATTCTTTCAGGGAGGGACACTGCAAGGTGGGGCATTGGCATGTTTGGTACACAAACTCCTACAAGGAGGATTCATTGACGTTCATTTGACAATATGTCGACAGAAATTTCCGGAGAAAGACTGAATCTTGTAACTGAACTTGGCAAGGAACTAGTATCTTCTTTTTTATTTTCATTTGTTCTGGGGGGCTAGAAATAAGGTAGACGGTCTTACTGTTTAGAACAATAGGCTCTTGAAGGCCACTTTCTAAGGTATGTATTATAATCATATTCATTGTGCTTGTTGTCTGACCTACTTGGTAAAGAAAAGAAAAGAAAAGAAAAGAAAAGAAAAGAAAAGAAAAGAAAAGAAAAGAAAAGAAAAGAAAAATTAACTTAAGGGTGTTTTGAGTTCTTGTGACTATCATTTTTGTCCTTGACTATGTATCCAGGTTCATCCACTCTCATCACTTTTATTTAACGTACCACTGAAAGTCCTAGCCATGGCTTCCTAGTCTTGCCTTCAAGTCTAGGCTCTGGCTGCAATTACCTATTTGCTATTCTAGAATCTCCCTTGGAATGATTTATAGTCTTGCCTTGTCTGGCTTACTCCACTCATCTTTTAGGGCTCAAAGTCACTATCACGTTTCCTAGTCTTGGTTAGGTGCTTCTATGTTCTAATAGGAGGCTGTCCATATTTATCTGTACCATAACATTTATCCCTTGAAAGTATTATTTCACTTATCAGTTTTTCTCATTACATATAATTCATCATTGCTCCAGGAGGCTCACAACTGCAACCTCATTTCTTATAATGCTCCTCCTTTGACTGGGTCATTCCAGCCACACTGGCCCTCCTTCTGTTCTATGAATGAGTGCATGTGACCACAATTTAGTTCTTTTCTACTATCCATTCTTGCTGTCTCTTTCATCTTGAGAATGCTGGCCCTTTCTGTCCTGCAGGTCTCAGCTTAAATATCACTTCCTTAGAGATACTTTTCTTGACTACTCAATCTAAAGTAGCTGCCCAGACCCTGACTATCATGAGCACATCATCTCCGTATACTTTTGCCACCACCCAGTATTTTTCTTACGTATTCATGTGTTTATTATTTGTCTCTCCATTAGAATATAAGCCCCAGGAGAGCAGAATCTTTCATCCTGTTTAGTTGTGTATTACCAAGGACAGTGTCAGTTATTATTATTCTTAGTCAATAAATAGCTGTTGAGTTTTTAATGAATTAATAGGATTATGATAGTTCTTCAAAATGAAGGCTAAAGCTGTCATTGTTGTTAAACACTCAGCAAACATTAATTATTAAATAAATTAATGAAATTCTGAAGGTTCTCCAAAATCCAGGTAAAATCTCCTCTTCCATTGATAATTTCCACCCATACTACTAATCTTCTATTGCACTTATATATTTAGTGATCCAGCCACAATATCTTCCCATATCACTCTCTACTGATTTATGCTACACTCTGATGAAAGCAGTATCGTTTGCTTTAGTTTCCCCTGTGACACTTAGCAAAAGTTTGGAGAAATCTATTTTGGAGTCTATTTTATTCTATTGGTGGATTGTAAAGGAAGACTTGTGCTATTGTCATAGATTACTCATATCTAAAATGAATTTACCAAAATTCGAAGATTCCTACAAAGATCACAAATCACTTAGACCACATTTTCATGGCCTTCAGTGATTTAAGCCTGGAGAATTAATTTCTATGACTCTATGGAAATTGCTTGGGGTGAACCACTAAGAAGATTTCATATAATTTGTTTTAATCACTGAGGAAACTTTTTCATATTTCGTTTCGAGCATAATTTCTAACTCTTGCAAATGGAAGTTGTATCAGATTATGATTTTACTCTATTTCCACATCACTTACAAGGTGTATGACCTTGGACAAGTGAGTTGACTTCTCTGTGTCTTAGTTCCTTCATCTCTAAGTGGGGGAAGTAATAGTATTGACCTCTCAGTGTTGAGAGAATATCATGATATATGTAACTACTTAGAACATTGTCAGAAAAAAGAGAAGGTGCTGCCTAATTGGTAGCTATCGTCATCATTATTTTTAATAATCTGAATTAAAAATCTGTGGTGAATTTTATTTTATTTATTTTTTAATTAAAAAAAACATTTTTAAAAAAGATTTTGAGAGAGAGCACAAGCAGGGAGAGGAGCAGAGGGAGAGGGAGAAGCAGGCTTCCTGTTGAGCAGGGAGCCGGATGTAGGGCTCAGTTGCAGACCCCTGGGATCATGACCTGAGCCAAACGCACTTAACTGACTCCACCATCCATGGTGGATTTTAGAGAAATGTTTAAGATTTACATTTTTAGCTAGAAAACAACAACAAGCAAACAAACCCTAAAAAGTAATATATTGGTTCAACTTGTGAGGCTCTGTGAAAGTTGAGGCATCTTTATCCTTACAGAATTTTTACGTAAAATCCCATAGTTTATAGAATTTACCTTCAGAGATTCTAGAAGGCAGCACATAAGGCCTAACTAAGCCAGTGAAGTTCAGCTGGGTTCTGTGGGGCTCCATTTGAGGTCACTGTTGATGCTTGGAGTGGGGAGGAGTGAGGAACCTGAGTGTAGGGGACCCCCCCCACTCCCACAGCCCTGCTTCACTCACTGCCCATGATAGCTTCAGAGCAGCAACTTGTCCTGCTTTAAAAAGTAGACTTTTACGTAAGATTTTAAGAGCCCATACTTTCAGGAAAGGGGTGAGAGTTTTGAACACGATTGTTCTAAGTTATAATCTGGGGCAGTAAAGATAAATATGTGGGGACTGGGGACAAAGAAGAACAGAAACCAAGTCCCTTTCCGGGCTCTCAGGGTGGCCACGAGAAGTGAATATATCAGCTGGGGGGACATCTCCCTTGTTTTCCCCTGTTCTACCTCATTGTGTTTTTCCTCCTGACCCCTTCATTCACTTCCATGCCCTTGACCCTGACTTGCGGAACAGCATCCAGCACTTTACTTCCCTGCTATCTTGATCTTAGCCTCATCTTTGATCTCATGGGGATTTCTATATTTTGAGAGATGCAGTGTTAGGCATTCAACAGACCCTCTGTGTATCCCAGAGAGACTAATGTCGAAATGCCCACTCATTTTGATGAACAGCTTCAGGCTGTTTAGCACGTAGAGAAGACAGGATTGAATGTTACATATTTTAACTGGTTATTATACAGTCGTGTAGAGAGATCCTTTGCTATGTGGCAAAAACATAGTTTCTCTGATGCCAGGTCAGTGTATAGGGAGGTTGAAAGTAAGAAATACAGGGATGTTCTGCAGGAGGCTTTCAGGGATTTATCTGTTAAGGGAAAACATTGGCATGATTAAGCGTGAAGAGATGGTGTTATTAAGTTATATTTTAGTCATGTCCTACCTCACCATTTTGATCTCCCAGTCATCATATGATCAAACAGATCATAGTCTGTTTTGACTATTCAGATGTGTTTGATCTATCTCTGCTTGTTTGTTTCCCTTTTTCTCATTCTCTCTTGCCTTCTCCATTCACCTGTTCTCTCTGCCATTCACCCACCCTCTCTTTGACCTTTCTTTCCTTCTATTAAATTGCTTGCAATTTTCATATGGAATCACCAAGACATAAATACAATATTTGCATTAAAGACTACAAATAATCCCCATGGAAGAAAACTGACTATGTCTTACGTTGCACATGGCAAAAGTTGTTACGGGCTAAAAATCAGTGGAAGAATAAGATCTTGGGAACCCTGGGTGGCGCAGCGGTTTAGTGCCTGCCTTTGGCCCAGGGCGCGATCCTGGAGACCCAGGATCGAATCCCATGTCGGGTTCCCGGGGAATGGAGCCTGCTTCTCCCTCTGCCTATGTCTCTGCCTCTCTCTCTCTCTCTGTGTGTGACTATCATAAAAAAAAAAAAAAAAAAAAAGAATAAGATCTTGACAAAGTTTAGATCGGTAAAATCTCACCCGGGAATATTTAACTTGGTAAAAATAATGACCACAGAGGAAAACTCACAAGGATGGAAAGGAATCCGTAAAAGTTGACATGACAAAATCTTTACTTATGAATGAAATACAATTTTAAAAATAAATGGAAAATAAGAAATGCCAGTGAAATAATCTCAGGTAAATAAAGAAGAAATTTGAAAAAATATTGTAAATGGTTACTGTACGATTTTGATCAAGGAAATATTTTGTCTTAGTGATATTTGCTCTGGGAACGAATTTCTTGATGAAAATTTTATCAATACTGGCCTAATCTGATCAACATGTTTGTATTATAAACATGCTCAGGGTCAAGTTTTTCTCAGAGACAAAAATAGCTGGGTCAGAATGGTGGAGTTGAAACGTCCTGTAAGTATTATTTTGTAATCTGATTTGTATGTACTAATTTATCTTGTAGAACGTTCCACGCAATTAAATATTTTTTCTATAACATTAGAGTGGCTGCATATTCCTTTAACCAGTCTTCTGTTACTATGTATTAAGGTTGTTTTGAAGCTTTTGCTATTACAACTCTGTGAACAATATCTTTGTAAACGGATGGTAAACTTTTCACAGGAGGAACGCTTCTTGGATTTTTCTATTTCTGTATGGATTTCAGAGATAGATAATGTCTGGAAAACTGCTGTAAGAAAAAGAATATATATCTTTTTTTTTTTACGTCATTCAAGTTCTGGTTATCTTGGCATTAAGTCTATTTATTAAATAAGAGCCTTTTGGATTAAATTAAAGCTTTCCTTTAACTTCCAATGTTGCCTAAAACTGTGACAAAATATGAGACAGGATCTGATCTGGGCTTTTAAAATAAGAGAACCCGAAATACCTCAACACAAATAGCTGAGAAGCAGCATGGTAGGATTAAAATGTCATATAGGAGCTGCTAGGATTTGATCAGTGGGAATTTATTTGAGTTGTGCTTATTCCAATACTATTTATAGTCAAAGGTAAATATAATTTTAGGTCTCCTTTAGAAACCACAAGCAGAACCAAATGTAATTTCTGTAAGAGGCTAGAAGAAATGAATTGGGGATAAACTAATTTCTTACTCATTGCTTAGCACAGTGAACACAAGTCATGAATCATTGAGTGAATATGTTAGTGAAAAGTGAAATATTAATTTCATACTTTGTAACAAGTAACATGTCTACGGGATCTACCACCTAGCACCCAGCACTGCAGGTTTAGGTATCTAACATGAATTCTTTCTGGATGATTAAGAAACACATACACTCTTCTGCTGCCTTGGACATCACTGGATTTTTTTAAATGTCTGAGACCAACTGATCGTAACTGTAGCACTGGTTATATGGAATAGCCAATGGCGTGGACAGGGCTTATAGTGACATTGTGGGTGACTTGTGATAAATGCTATCAACGAATGCTGTAAGGAGATTACTTTACCCAGTAGAAATAACCACAGTGTGTAAAGCATCTAGTAGGTTCCAGGCACTCCCCTGCTCTGTAGATGAAGAAACAGAGGCCAAGAGAACTAAAAACAAACAAACAAAGGGAACAAAAACTCTTTCAAGGTTGTACAGATAAGAGGTTAGCTGAGATATAAACCCACTTCTTTGCAATTCCAAAGCCTGTGAACTGTACTACACCTACCACCTCTCTTTCAAGTTCATAATCCAATGATACTTCTTAAAACCACTTGTGATCCCAGTACCCAGAGGCAGTAGCTGGAATCTTCTCCAATTTTTGGAATCCTCTCTGTACTTTCAAAGATATTTGGGATTATATTTTCTGTTCTGTAATGTACTTCTCCCCCCACCTTTTTCTCTTCTCAATATATTCGAACATTTCCTCATGATGATAAATATACTTCACCATATGCTTTAGTGGCAACTTCTCCCAACCCCAGAACCCCAGATAAATTATAAGGTCTTTGAGGGCAGAGACTTAAAAAAATACATCTACCATAGTGTTTATATTGGACATAAAATATCATCATCGTCGTCATCATCATCATCATCGTAATTATAGCTGAAATATACAGTGTTTATATTGTCCCAGGCATTGGTTGAACATAATGTGGATTAATTCATTTAGGTTTTTAAAAAAGATCTCTGAGGTGATACTATTATTATCCCACTTTCCGTGTGAGGAAAGTGTCTAGGCTGCTTGCAATTAGTAAGTGGTGAGGTGGGTTCAAACCCGGGCAGGCTGGCTCTGGAATCCATGCTTCTAACCACTATGCTCATCTACCTAAAATAGATATGCAATGAATACTTGTCAACACTAGGAAATGGAGAGTAAAGGTAATTATGGGTATGTCTTGACATTTCTTATGTGTAAAAAGCCCACAGTTCATCCTCATGGCCATACTGCCTGAATTCTAGACTCCTTTACTGGATTTTTTAATGAAAAAACAAAACCATACTTACACCTCCTAATTTTCCTTTGGACTTTTGGTCTAGGGAGACTGGAGGTGTGACCACACAGTCTTTATTTCTATTTTCCTCTCCTAGTCTTGATTCTATCCAAATTCTGTCTACTACTGAGAGCCTAGTTCGGGTCCTGCATCCTCTGTGAAACATTCCCTGTCTCTGCCAGGCTTTGTTGCCTATCTCTTTGAACGCTCCTGATTCCACCTTAAACAAGGATCCTTCAAATATTTAACAAGTCTTATTCAGCTTTATATTTCTTAGCTTCTCAGAAAAAAACGCTCAATTCACGGTAGGCAGGAAGCCGATATCCCTTTGCTGAATGAGCAAACGCCCAAAGGAATAGATGAGACACTGTTTTGCAACAGATTGTGTCCATAGTCCTCTCTAAATAGTTTATGAGGTCTTGGTAAAGAAGGATAAACTTTGACCATTTCATCCCCCACAGTGCCTGGTACAATCTGAATCAGCGCCAGAGCCTCAGCCAATACTTGGTAGTTGTGGCTCAGCTTGAAGTAGGTACAGTAATTTTAATAATTTAACTATAGATTCTTTTGGATTTTCTATTCACATAATCGTGTTGTCTGAGAACAATGCCAGCTGTGTTTCTTTGTTATTATTCTTAAAGCTTCTATTATTTTGGCGGGCCTTAGTTTATTGGCTAGAATATTTAACTCAGTGGGAAATAAAGGTGTTAATGGGGGCATCAGTGTCCTGGGTCTTGCTTCAGAAAGAAAGCTTTTACACTGCACCGATTAAGTGGGAATTCCTGAATCTTTGATTTTGTCTTTTGAGCCATTATCCTTCAAATATTGCTTCTGTCCCAATCCTCTGTATCTTTTTTTTACGACTCCTGTTATATATATGTTAGAATCTCTCATGGCCTCAGCTATATGTTTACTTTTTTTTTTGTCTCACTTTATTCTGAATATTTCTAAGCTGCATGTCACATTTTTCTCTTCCTGTCATCTTATCTGTTGTTAACCTCATCCATTGCATTTTTAAGTTCACTTGTTGTGTTTTTCAATGAAGCTTATAGAGCTTCGATGTGTCTCTTGGTTAATGATAGTTTCTAGTTTTCTGCCAAAATTCTTGATCGTGGCTTTTATCTTCTTCAACCTGTAAATATTGTTATTTTAAAGTCTGTGTCTGGTAAGTCTAAAACCTTAAAAAAGTGTCATTATCACTTGCTATCTATCATCTCTTTCTTCTGCTCTTTTAAGTTTATATTATTTATTTCTCTGGTGCCTGGTTATTTTTGGTTGTATTTTGTTGTATTTCTGTGCAACTGTTTATAAAAAGAACTTGAGGTTTTGGATAATGCCACCTTCTTCTGTCAGGCTTCTGATTGAGTTTGCAGTATGATACGTTTGTGCTGTAAACTTTAAAGTGCTGCAATCCTTTAAAGGCCTGTCTATTCTGGATTCATCCATGAGATGGATCTTTCAGGGTCTTAACAGAAAGCAAGGAGGGTTCACCCAGGCTCTCCTCCTTGGTGGACCCTGGCCCCAAACTTTGTCCCCCAAGCTCTGGCCAACCGGCAAAAGCTCTCCAGCTAAGTTTCTCAGCTTCTCAATCACTTTATCTGGTACTGGAACACACATAAAAAATGGCCTCTAATGCAGAATTGTTCTTTTTGGGTTTCTGGTTTCTCTTGGGTCCTCTTCGCTGCTCTCTTGGTTCCTCAATGCCTTTAGTAGAAGCATTTATACCATAGAACTTGTTCTCATTATGTAGTCTCTCATTACTGAAATCAGAATACCCCTGGTGCTCCTGACTTTTGACTTTAGGTTTCCTGGGCTCCATTTTCTATATTGCTTGAAGGAGTGAAAATCTTTTGAAATCTACTCATATTCTTGTCTTTTTGTTAGTTTGGGTTTTTTTCTTTTGTTTTGTTTTAGCACTGCAAGGTAAGTTGCTTAGATATTTAAAATCCTAACCACTTAAAGTGAACAAAATGATGGTGGTTTGTTGGGGAGATCAACTGGACGTGTGTTCATGCATACCAAAATATAGCTGGGAAAGCTAGTTTAATAGCTGTTGAAAACAGGTTATTAAGAAGAAAAGAAGAGTCCTGTCAAATTTGACTTTCCTCTATCATGAAAAAATCTTGCTCCTTTTCACTGCAAATAGGTGCACTAATGTTGGTTTTCCTGCTTAAGAATATGAAGGCCATAATATCATATTTGTACTCCTTAGCAACTCTAAAATAACAAACCATAGCATATTAATGGAGGAAAAAGAACACACTGATGAAGGGACAAGTTTGGAGTTCACATTTCCTTTGGGTTTTTTAAAATAACAGCCAGTGGAGAAAAATATTTATGACATTTCTTTGACACTTCCTTTTAAGGTTTTAATCAGAAATAACTGTTACAAGATCTATGCCAAATAGAAAGATATCTTGCTAATTGAGAGATATGTTAAAAACAAAAATAAATACTAAACAGTGAAAATAAAGCAAGTGTTTCCCTACGACAAGTTATGCATTTGTGTTTTCAGTGATAATCAACACATATGGGTGGGTGCTATCAAATACCACTCCTAATCCAGCGTCCAGAGTGATTTTTTTAAAAGCAACGTAGTTCCAATCAGTCTTACAATGGCTACCAATTGTACCTAGAAACAAAAAACCGTGACCTGACTTTCATTCTTCCTTTTTTTCCCTCCATGGAACTCTAGCACCACTTGGCTTTCTTTGTATTCCTTGAACACACCAAGATAGTTTCTACCATAGGTTTTTGCACCTGTTGATCCCTTTACCTGGAAGCTCTTGTCTTCATCTTTTCTCTTAACTGGTCTCATTTTTTGTCATCCCACTTACAATGTAAATGCTTCAATGAGAACTTTTTTCATAAATAAGTTAAATTAACCTCCCCTTGTCTCCTCTGCTCTTAATTCAGTCCTGTTCAATCAGCTTGTTTCATTTTCTTCATAGCATGTGTCATTACCTGCAACTCTCCTATTTGTTATTATTATTATTTAAAGATTTTATTTATTTTATTGTTATTTTTTATTTGCTTAAACTATCCTTTAGAAAATAGCTGTTTTTCCACAGTCTAGAATAGTGCCTGTCACACAATAGGTCTTGAAAATAATTCTTCATGGGCTTTTGACTGTGATATTTGAAAGGTTGTTGCAAAGTATGTTGCTTAGTTTAATACAGAATTCCACTGCCTAGATCAGGAAATTTTATGTCAGAGAAACTTTGTTAGAGTGAGATTCCCCATGGAGAGGTAATTTTGGCCTAAGAGGTGTTAAATGTCTAACTTAAAATGAAGACCAATCTTTGAATAGTGTTCAAACTTGCCTAGAAAATACACACACACACATACACACACACCATATACCCTATACATATGGTATACAGAAGATATTTATTTATATCTTCATATTCATATGGAGAATGAAATCATTCATATTCTCTGAAGAAGAAATGTTGAAGTGATTCTTACATTAAAAATATCATCGAACATTTGTTGGTGATATATTTCTGATTAATTTTAAATATCAACCTTTCTACTTAGAAAAAACACATCCCCTAACCCTCAACCCCAGGGGTGCCCACACACATAAGCACGCTCTCTCAGGATTGGGATGATAGAGGGAAAAACTTCTGGTACTAAGACTATAATGGAATTTCCAGTTACCATGGCTACCTTCAATCAAAGTCTATATGTATGGGAGCTCCTAAATTTAGCTAAAAATACGTATTGATGCTCATCTGGCATAGCATTTTGACAAATAAATCCAGTTATGATTTAATTATTGTGATACAAATCTATCACTATCTATCAAGAGAAGATTTAGTCTTCATCTGTGGTAGGCAAACTTCTAAGATGGCCTCCAAGATTCCCAGCCCCTGGTGTAGATAACCCGCGTAATCCCCAAATCTTGCTGGCAGGTGGAATTGTGAGTATAATGGGTTTTACTTCTCTGATTAGGTTACATCCTACTGCAAAAGTGAAGGGATTTCAGAAATGGAAGGAAGGTTCTTTATTATTATTAGGTTTTAGATTATTCACAAAGGAGATTATCTTGGGTGGGTCCGACCTAATCAGGTGGACAGCTCTGAATGTAGGAGCTCGTAACAAGAGTACAACCCAATTCCACACCAAACACTTCAGCGACAGGGTTAAGTGCACAAATTTAATCATTTTAGTGTTGTGATATTATTGAAATAAATCCTCCCAGGGAAATGAGGAGCTGTTTATAATTTAGTAATTCCTTCCTTATTTTGGTTTTAAAAATTTATAGTTTTGAATATGATGGAAATTATATTTTGGGATATAATACCACCTTAGAACAAAGTTCCCTCAGGTTCTTTCTGGGTAAATGTAGCCTGCCAGGGCCCCTCACACACAGTAAGGCCTTAGTAAGCCTTATGTGATGAGAATGATACGACAGGGCTCCATAGAGCTGGGGCATGCAAAATGGTAAACTAGCCAAAATCAATTAGGCTGAAGATAATTAGGAATTTTTTTTTTTTGAATGGTAAGTGTGTTGATGGCAAGATTCTTGAAACTGTTCTGCGGCTACATTCACATGTTTGTGTAAGAGCCAGCGGGAGGCGGGTATGGTGCTAACCATTAGGATGCATTCTGTTTAAAAGGAACATTAATTCTATTGTTTCTGGCTTAAAAGCCAACTACATCCACGCTGCATGCCGAGATTTCATCGCAGACTCTGCAACACTTGTGTCCAGTAAGCACTCTGTTGCCTTTTCACCCCTTGCCCTAGACACAAGCTCCCTCCACAACGCCCACCAGTCGTTCCTCTTTGCGAAGGGGCTCATTTCCCTTTGTTGTGTGTGTGTTTTCTTTGCTGGCTTCTAATTATTTTACTGCATTAGTCTAAGCTGTTAGCAAAGTAGCTCCAAGAGCAGACTTAATGAGAGTGACAGATTTTGACTTTCATATGAAATTCTAAACTTGTGTCCATGGAAACAGAAGGGAAAGCAAAACCTGAGATCCCCTTCCTATTTTATCTTGCTGCGTGGCACAGTGAAAAAGAACCAAACAGGAGAAATAGCTGAAACAATTACACGTTGCCAGCAAATCCAATATCACAGGTGTCAGGAAGTCACAACCTGGGGCTTTTTTTTTTTTTTTTTCTTTTTGGTCTATTATGAAGGGGAGGCACTCAAACATGGTTTGGCCACTGTACATCTCAGTATGTGATTCTCATCTGCTCTAACCTGGACAAGTGAAAATGTTAGGTTTAAGGAGGTAGGTGTTTGGACAGAATTAGTGTCACAGCTTCGACATGACAAAGACGTGTTGGCCTGGGAGTATTTTCCCGTGTATTTATTTTCCCGTCTATACTGCTGTGATGGCCATGGAGACCTACCACTGACGTCTCCTTCAGGGACACCTGCTAGGGGAGCATAGCTAGGAAGAGCCGAAGCCACCCTCCCTTAGGATCTGCCACTGGGGCCACCCTGGCCAAAGGCTGCATGGTACTGGGATCTAGGACCTTTCTAAAGACCAGTTTTGGCTCAGCAACTCCCCATTCACCTGGCTGAAGCTATCACAGACCTGCCTTGCAGCCAGAGACTCTTTCCCCAACCCAGGTTCCTTCTCCTTTGCTTTCAGAAGTGTCCTGTCTGCATCTTACAGTAGAGGCCCCTTCCTGGTTCCTTTTGCTGTCTCCTCTTTGTCTTTTCCCCAGCATTCCCCCGGAAAAGTCTCTTACATGCCTAATCACATCTTGCCATCTTCTTCTCAGAGGACCCCAACTGGCACAACTGCTGTTTTCCAGAAGAGAATGTAAAATGGTTTACCCAGCTACCAGCAATATGATGAGAGAGTTAAAATAGGCATAACAAATTAGGAAATGGGAAAATAAAGTTAGGAAAGCAGAATGAAGTCCAAGGGGGTGGGGTTAATCTACACAACAAGGATTATTAAATAAGGGTCATATTGTTAGTTCTAAGAATAAAGTGTATCTGCCAATGGGAATTGGAAAAACATGAATAAGATGATTCTTGTTTTACCGTTTAGAGTAACAACTTGTAACCTAGAGGACCCAGAAGATATTGGAAAAAGAAAAATTTTTTACCGTCAAAGCAATTTTGACCTTGTTTTGATTCTCTGTGTTAGTGACGTATAGGAGTGGTATGGATATAGCCAGCTCATGGTAATTTTAAGAAATCAATTCCATTTGGCTTTGGCTACACAAGCATATAGTGTGCAAATATATTATGTATTGTAGCAGACTTTCTTTGAAAATATTTTCTGGTAGATTAATGTCAGTATTAGTTGGTATATATCCTAAACTGCAGAATGGGAGATTGTAGTGGGCAGAGCTATATTCTAGGATTAAAATTTTTTGTGGCTCTTTCACAACATAAGCCTCATAATATGCATCATTCAAGAATGTGTTGTGTGCCAGCACACCCACTGTGTCCTCACGGGCTTTTTATAGAAGACACTGTCCGTGTCATCTCAGTCCTGGGTTAGACTGGGACTGAGATGCTATATCTGAATAATAGCAAAGTACAGTCACAGTCATAAAAATAAACCATAAATTAATTTTTCTCATATACAATATTGTATTCTACTCTGATGACCAACTTTTTATATTATTTATCATGTAACTTTCTGTCAGAGCACGATCTGGCGTTAGAGTAAGTTGAGCATAAGTCAAAATTGCAGCGTTGTTGAAAAAGGTCAAGCATGACACACTGGGATATGTAAATATAAGTGTGGACCCTGCATGAATAGAATAACACCCCAGTGCTGCATGATGGGGAGTTAGAATAACAGTGGATAAACACAGGCATCTGGAGTTAATTAATGTTAGCAATCATTATCATATCGCCATTCCCACTTTTATCTATCAACGGTTATCCTCTCAACCTTTTTTTTTTTTTTTTTAGGGGAATAAAATTCAGGAAGTTTTAGCCCATTACTTTGAGCCAGAAGATAGTCAGAATCAATGTATATGTATGATTGCTATTCCTCTAATATTTTTGGATACGATATAACCATGATGATTGCCTTCTCCTTCTCTCCACTTAAAAATTATTAGCTCATTACTGTATATTGTACTTATCATTTTATTACCACGCATAGTTTCAAGCTTGACTTGGGAGGTCGACTGGTATTACCTAATGATTTGTATTAGTTAGATTCAATGCTCGTCAGATCATTCAGGGAATAGGTCAGATTCTGAGCTGTTGCAATTAGGGAAAATTTAGGACTTATTCAGGAGGTAAACAAAGTTTATTCAAGTGCTAGACCTTGAAGAGTTGTAAGAAAGGGCATAAAGGGCATTTTCTTACAGTGGAGAAATCAGAGTCCTTTATCTTAACTTATCTTCATGAGTTATTTTTTCCCATTCTTGAAACTTCTCTCTCCACAGTACTCACTGTTTTTGTTTGCTTTAATCTAATATTATGGTTGTGAGATTCACTCATGTTATGTGAAGCAATAACTTCTTCTAATATTTATATAATATTCGGTTGTAGAATTTATCCATTCTATTGATGAAGGACAACTGAGCGATTGCCAGGTTTTGGCTATTATGAACGATGTTGCTGAACATTCTTTTATATGACTTTTGGTGCAGTTTCTGTTGCATATTTATTAATGTAGTTCTTGGTCAGGGAGTATGCATATGCTCGACTTTAATAGGTAGAGTTAGATAGTTTCCCGAAGGAGTTGTACCAACATACATGATAACAAGATGTATATGGCATCCCCTTTGGTCCATGTGTTTGTAAACATGCGATATTTTTACTTTTTGCCCTGTAGTCAGCTCCAACACATACCTTTTTACCACCTGCCATGTTCATGAGACACAGTGTTCTGAGATCAATGAAGATCTTGGAGATGGAAAAGATGGAGGAGAAATAATCAAAAGTTTAGAAGAGAAGATAAAGAACGAGGTAAAGGAAAGAAAGGGAGGATTATCTGAGTGAGCTGAGGGAATTCTGATGCCTTCTGATCTTCTGAGAAAAAACAAAGTGAAATTCCACTCCTTCAGGAGGAAATCTCCTCCACTTGATTTGAGGCTCTGATTGCTTGAGTTATAAAGATATGATGATGATGGGTGAAAGGTAGGTAAAATAAAAACAGTGAACAAATATAGAAAAAATCAATAGAGCTTTTGTAAAACCTAAACGTCATCAGAAGAGTCTAGAAAGTGAGTAGTAAGCATTAAATCTTTTGTAAATATTCTTGCATATCTTCACTGTCTACTACTTCCATCTAATGCATATATGTATCCTCATGACATATTTTTGATATTAAAAAGATTTGGAGATGGATGAGGAAAAAAGGCCATATTGGATTTCTCTTTCCTCTTTGCTTTGCCTTTTCCCTTCATACTTTCTTCAGCCTTTGCCTAACACATGTTTCCCCTGGGGAATGAAGTAAGGGGGAGAGAAGTCATTCATCACCCCACAAAATCCCAAAGGCCTGAGCTAGGTCTCTGATTTGTGGGGACACAAGCCATCCCTGTGAAGGTAAGTACTGGCTTATAGCGGAGGAGAAGGGACCCAAGATACCCTCGGGCAAATGATTTTTTCATTGTTGATTCTGTCCATCTAACCTTTTATTTTTGAGGGAAAAAAAACCCCTCTAGTTTAATGGCTTTATGAAGGGGCACTCCCTAAGGGGTTAAAACCGTCCACATACTTAAAATGTATTGTTTATCTGGGTAATTTCTGTTTAGTAAGGCTAACTTCAATACAAGCTAGTTGGGAGGGAAACATTATTGAGTACACAGGAAGTGTGTCTCTTTGGGTTTGCTTGCTAATCCTCCCTCTTTCCCCCCAGCCATCTGGAGGAAGGGAACAGGCTTGAAGTTAAATTTGGAGATTTATGAGGCATGGGACGCATAGCCGCTCTATTCATTTGAATTGAAAATTTGATCCAATTCTGGAAACTTCCCAATAAGCATCAACCTTCTGGGTTGAGCTATAAATCTGGAAATGACTCTGTAACATTATTTGCTTTGATTTAACAGGGCAAAGCGTTGTCTCACACCTAGCGAAAAAGCAATGGAGCAGTAACTTGAATTGCTGTACTTGTCATCTTGCCTTTCAGCTAAGAATACTGAAGAGCTTTAAAAAGATAATTCTATGCCCAAATTAGCATTAAGTCGAACCGGTCCAGTAACCTGGAATCTTTTCCAGGCAGCTTCACTGGCTCTGTCCTCATTATGTTAGCAAGGCATTGCCTCTGTTACTGTCCTAGATCAGCTGAGGTCATGGTTTATGGACTGAAAATAAGGAGAAAGAGAGGCATACCGCCACAGAGCAATTAATACATCATTACAGAGGATGCCAAAGCACACACCTTCTGCTGTTACTACAACTTACTTGATCTCCTATTAATATGTATTTTTATACCCATATGTAGTAAAACCTAAAGAACATTAATGATAATTTCAGTAAGAGCTGGATTTTCACCAAGAGCATTTTTATTTTGCTAAGGCAATAATGCTATAAGCTAAAATAGGTGTTTAGACTTCTTTTCAGCTTCTGTGGAGAATTGCTTTGGGGCTACAGTAGCATCGGATGTTCACTTCCCAGGTAAAACATGCCCCAGTAATTAAGAAAATGTAGCTAAAAAAGAAAAGAAAAAAGAAAATGTAGCTAATATGAAAAATAGATCTAGAGGCCAATGTGAGTTTAAATATTGGCTGGCTGAATAATCTTTTCTTCTTCAGTTTTTTAAGACAACGCAGACAATGTCAACTAGATAGTGAACGTACACACTGTAAGATGTTAAATTCTCCACCACTAAGTGTCTAATACATCAGAGGGACGGTAGAGATTGTCTAATTTAATCTTCCTTTTGTACGAATGGGGTGGTATGTGGTTCCAGAAATTAACTGGAGTTGTACCACATGACCCTTCTGATCCCTTTTGATATCAGATTCAAAAAGTTTACGAAGTGAGTTGAACTAGAGGTAAACATGGGTAGACTTTAGGTCCATGTTATAAAAGGTTATTGTTTGTTAAGAGGAGTGGTTCTGGGAAATCCTTTTATTTCCTATTTCTTATCTTTTACTATCATGATTTATGCTCACATTTCCGAGTGTGAAAAAAATGGACATGTGAATGAGAATCCGACCTTCTCACATAACATGTTATTTTACAACGAACTATCTTCGTGGCCATCTGGCCATCTACTTACTTATTCATTAAACATGGACGATGTGCTAGACAATGTGCTGGTTGCTAGGCCTGCAGAGTAAACAATACAGAAATGGTTCTTGCCCTTGATTGTCACACTTTTGACCACAGAGAGACACAGATCTATATGCACATAGATGATGTCCCATCAATTCTAAGGCACACATTTTTTCCTTTATCTTTTAATATATTCTGACATCAGGAAATATCCTAAAATCGAGAGAGTGTCATAGCTTAATTAGCACCTTCCCCCCCCCCCCCCCTTTGTGATATGGAATACAGTGGCATGTCTAACAATTGCTGGCATTCTAAATTTGATGAGGTATTGTATGCATACATTATGTCAAGTACAGTGAAGAAAAAGTGTTATTGCAGAGACTAACCAGGAACCTACTTTGGACTGATTGGTATGGGAAGATGTCTGGACAAGATGATGTTTACACTTGAGGAAAGAGAAGGTCCCAGATCCGGTTGGGTAAGCAGAAGGGGTAGGAGTATCCTAGGAAGAGAGGATGACTTTGTGAATGCCTAGCTAGTCCTATTTGAGGAACAGATGGAATGCCAAATGCCAATGCTGATGGACCATAGCAAGCAACAGGGGCTTTCAAAAGCCTGATTTTAAGGAAAAAAAAAAAAAAAGCCTATTCTTTTCAGCTCCTTGCAAAAAAAAAAGTTTATTCTGGAAAGACTATTTTCAGATCAGCAGTATTGAAGACATTTCTTTTGTGTTTCAGTCATTGTAAGATGGAGTAACCCCACCCCACCCCCAGGCTCTGACATTGCTTGGGAATATCAGTCCAAATTTGAAATTTTTTATTTAAAAGATTTTTAACTTAAGTGTGGGAGCACATGCAACTGTAATTGAGCTGAGTAATTTTTTTTTTAATTATGTAACAAGCTGATGTTTCTCCTATTTTGGCTTTGTTCTTGCCAATTTAAGCCAGGTGTGATACACCTTTCTTAACAAAAACACTTTAGAGTGAAGGTTTACTGGGATTACATGATTTTAACAGAACAATAATTTTACTTGAAAATGCATACATATAAGATAAAGTGTTACTTGGTGGTTGTTTGCTGCAGCAGCTGAAAATCACAGACTCTGGAGTATAATAAGCATAACTTTTCTGCATAAAAACAGAAAAATAAGAAGGAACAAATAAAATGAAATTTATTTAAAATGAAATATATTTAAGTGTAAATATTAAAACCCCTCCAAAATCTAGAATACAGTTTGCTCTTTTAAATAGGGAGATATTTCCTGAAAGCTAATTTATACTTAAATTTGTTAGCAATTATTAGACGCTAATTAAAATCTCTAGGATGAATGGCTATGTATAGTCAGGGAGAAATCCATGTTAACATAGTTTTTAAGAACATTTTAAAAATCCTTCTCCACTATAAATTATATGCCTTCTTCTTCTTTGTATAACCTAACAATGATTAGTTTATTTCAGGTACATCTAAATACATGTCTAAAACCAAAAGAAAATACTTTTCAATGACCAGATTTAAGGAGCACTTTCCAAAAACAACCACAAAGCGTTGCACTGCGCTGTCATAGTTTAAAAGTTGATTCTGACATCTTTACACTTACCAGCACTACTATGGCCACTACCACCAACAAAACCTCCACTAAAATAAGTGCAAAAATCTCTTTTACATTTAGCTTTCATCATTTTTGTCATCATTGCCTTCCAGGCATCTGTTTTGTGTTCTTTTTTTTTTTTTTTTTCTCAAGGTAATTTTATGTAGGTTTTGGATGGTGCATCCACTTTAAAATCCAGGTGCATATTTGCATGAAAGCATGTATAGAAAATAAAGACAATCCTATGATGAGTAGGAACAATTGAGATCTTTAATGAAAACAGTGAAGTTTCTTAAAAGAGTAGTTTGCTGCCAAATTAGATGGAGGTGAGGTCACGCCTAACTTGATATGTCCTGTGTTGAGGCTGTTGAGAAGAAATTGTCCCCATCAAGATCCAACAATATTTAGAAACTGAATGTAAACCCTGCTGTTTCCCAGGAAGTGCACTAGTTTAAGTGAAAACTCTCTATGCTGCTGGGATTTAATTGACCACACATGGTGGAGAATGCAGGGGAAGAACTCAGTGGAATACACTCAGTTCCTCTAAGTGAAAAGTCATCCAACTTAAACAGGAAGGAACACAATTTGAATGCTAGAGGATGGAACAAAATTGCTCTAATTTCCAGGGTGGAAAGACTCCATATGACTTTGTTTTTTCTTTAAGTTTTCACATAGAAATGGAAAAAAAGCAGCAAAGTGTAGCTAAAAAGACAGCATTGAGAGCAAGACAGGGAAAACTTTAAAAACAGAGTTATGACAATGAAAGCAGAAAACTTGGTCCCTTCGTACTTCATGCTTAATTCAAATAGCAGCGATGAATATGTTTGCTTCTTGTGCACTGACCACCTAAAACTCTCGTGTAATCCCATCATATTAATCAATTATGACTGTGCTCTTGGGTTTAGAATCAAATTATTTGTTTATTTAACCAATATGAGTGCTTTTCACTAGTGCTATTAGCAAGGCAAAATGGTGTTAATAGATGATGAAACAAAAAAAAATGTAAAAAAGAGCTATCAATGAGAATCGCAAGAAAGAAAGAAAGAAAGAAAGGAAGGAAGAAAGAAAGAAAGAAAGAAAGGGCACTAAATTGACAAGAAAACTATGTCTAAAGAAGTAAGCTGTAATACCACCATAAGAGTAATATAATTGGCTTGTAGTCTTGTACCTGCCTAGCTTGTGACCTTGGGCAAACCATCCAAGCTTTCTAAATCCTCACCTTTTCATTTAAAAGAGTGGAGAGGAATTGATAATATTTTCCCTGACACTTCCTACAAAAGTCAGACGAGATGACACATAGCAGCACATGGACAATGTATTGGTAATATGCCAATATCACTTAAGCAATAATTTATCTTGGGGCGCCTATTTGGCTCAGTCGGTTAAACGTCTGACTCTTGATTTCAGCTCAGGTCATGATCTCAGGGTCATGAGATCAAACCCTGTGTGGGGCTCTGCACTCAGTGAGGAGTCTGCTTGGGATTCTCTCTCTCCCTCTCCCTGTGCTCCTTCCCCCTGCTTGTGTTCTAGATGAATGAATGAATGAATAAATAAATAAATAAAATATTTAAAAACAAGAAATAATTGATGATGATGATGATGATGCTAGAAATTTCCAGTGATAGAAATATGTTGGTCTACAAAGCTAACTTCTTTTGCTGAAACAATTCTTTGTTTCCTTCTGGGCCTCAGTGAACTACAGACATGCAATTGTTCATGTTGGCCTTTCCAAAAGCTAATGACCAAATCATTTAAGTTAGATAGTCAAGACTCAGTTTTGAGAATGAATTTTGGCTTATTGTACTCAACATATTTAAGACTGTCAACAGTTTTTGTTCTTCCAAATGTTTAATCAGGTCAGGAGTTTAAAAAGAGTGAGATTTTCTTGATACAGCCTTTCCTTCTTTTGCCTTTGGGAAGCATCACTTTCCCCAACTGCTTCAAAGTGGAAGTTGGCAGGGCTCGCAGGTTTGGGAGCAAACAAAAAAAGTCCCTCCCTGAATCAGACAGTATGGAATGAAAGCCCTGGGGAACTGACCACCATCCCCTTTCCCCAATCTCCAAGGCCAGATGGACTCCAGACAAACCCCGAGAGTGTGGACACTCTGGGGGTAGTGGAGGTCAGCTGTGGTTCTAGGAAATTCCCTCTCTGAAAGACATGTGGGAAACCTGTTTGGGGATCCAGAGCAGTGCCAGAGTGGTCAGAAATGGAACTAACTCAGTGGACTTTGGCTAGGTCTGTAGAGACAGAAGCATTCTGCTTCCTAAGGAGTCAAACCGTTGGGGTCACTGATCCTGGGTTTTCAGGGCACAGGGCACAGGGCACAGTTGTCTATTGCTTTGGTTCCCATAAATTTGTCAAACATCTTAGGCTTGTGAGAAAGATCTTTTCCAACAACTTAATCTCGTTGGGAGATAATTGCCAGGGAGCTGAACGTGATAGAGAATGCAAAATATTTTGTGTTTACTATAAGGGCAGAGATGCAGGCTAAAGAGGATGTGGTGAAAGACTCTACTTCCTGTGCATTCAAAGAGTGTGAATAGACAGTTTGCATAATAGAAAGTGCAGTAGACTCGCATGTGGCAAATTATACAGGCTTGTTTGCAAATAACGAAATGTAAAAAGCATATTTGAAAACCTATTAGACTCACAAAAATAAGCAACAATAAGAAAACCCTAGAATGCAACTCTTCCTGGTGAGCGGTGGGTCCAGACTCTACTATCTTGGAAAGAATGTTGCATCTAGAAGGTGAAAACAGATCTACCTGAAACTGTGGCCTCTCTGAAGCTCAATTATCTTCTCATCTGTAAAGCATATATGATAGCTATCAACCTTATAAGGTCCGTAACAGGTGAATAAGTGAATAGACATCTTTTAGTGGTAATTCATTGCATAAATGTAAGTTTTTTTCTTCCCATTTTTATTGACAGATTAATAAGAAGATGACAAATTTCAGTTACTTTGTATCCTTTTCTGAAGCAAGTGGGATACAATTTATGAATATAGCAAATGTGTTGAGCAATTTCACTTGCAGGCATTGACATTAAAATGGCTAAATGGATTGTTTCAAAAACAATGAGGGAATTAATTATTATTTAAATTACAGTTTTGTGGGCTCTGTTCCTACGTGCACATTAAACTCAAATTTAAGCCTGTTCCCCTCATTTTGTGGGTGATTTGTGATTTCACCTTCATTACCATAATTTAACCCACAAAGCAATTTAGAGAGGTAGGTTTTTCTCTCAAGGAAAAGGTGCCCAAGTCAGCCAATCCTCACAAAAAAATAAATTTAATTGGAAAAAGCTGAAAACAAGACAATGTATGTATGCTTAAAATAACATTACACATGGTTGTATATAAAGATCTTAATAAAGAATGGGAGATAATTTGAAGAAATATAAATAATTTTGCAAATAATAAACATTTTTCATCACGTCTTTTTAAAATTCTAAGAAAATTCCCCTCAAGGGAAATTTTGTTGATGTGATTTAAAAACAAAACAAGACAAAACAAAATAAAACACCATTATCCCAAGGGAAAATCCGTTTAAAAATCATTTCAACTCTGAAAGATATTAGTATAATTTAATAATAAAACCAATCTGGCAACAAAAACAGAGACACTTTGACTTACACCAACACTTGGGGGTGAGGGGAGTTAGGATTATAACCTCGCTGAAAACTATAAGAAAAAAATGGCACTGGTGAATAGTAAGTCACTTATCATCTCCTAACAAAGACAGGAACACAATCCTGGAACATTTTCCTCTGTCAATTAACAGTTAATACGTTATCTGCTCAGTGACATTAAGATGTGGTTCCTAAAGCCATTTACAAAGACACTGGGCTCTGATGAGTGACAGACAAGTCCAGGCAGGCTGGTGAAAGGAAACTCAATTATATTGCTTCTAAATTGTGCATCCTCTGAATTGAACTTAAGAGATTCAAATACCAAAGAATAACACCCAGCCCCAGATTTTCTTTAGGGAATGCTGAGTGATTTCACAATTTTGTATCTGGTAGGGAGCGACACACTTAGGGCAATCAGGTGCAGAACCCATAGGAGAATGAATGCCCTGGAATAAGGAGTGCAAAAGCTGGCATTTGTTGTCTGAGAGGCATTTCCGAGAGTGGCAGGTCACTCTGGGCCTCCGTAACTCTACACGTAGTAGAGCAAGGCAGAGATGGCTTTTGTCTGAGAAGTGATTCAAGAAACAGCCAGTTCTCTTCATTTGCTCAAGCCTGGCTCGTCTCCAAGGTGGGGGTTCATGCATCCTAGAGGTTGGCTAAAGACATCATCTGGGGTCTGGGAAGAAAATACCGGAACTATTATTGACTTTTATCTAAAAATGTGAAAAGGAGATTCATCATCCCAACATCTATAGAATGGTGGTGACTGGTACTCCGGCACCCTTTCTGGGTCTGTATGTCAGATGGCCTTGTATCTTGAAAAGCGTGGAAGTTCTGTTTTGTTTTTAAAGATTTTATTTATTTATTTATGAGAGACACACAGAGAGAGGCAGAGACACAGGCAGAGGGAGAAACAAGCTCCCTGCGGGGAGCCCGATGTGGGACTCGATCCCAGGACCCTGGGATCATGACCTGAGCCAAAGGCAGACCCTCAACCACTGAGCAACCCTGGTGCCCCAAAGTGTGGAAGTTTTACTGAGTTGGGAATGGAATTCCACAAAGAGGAGATGGAAAGGAGGCCATGATCCTCATTCTTTTGTCTCCTTTCAGAATATTTTGAAGTAGGATCTAATAAGTGGCTTTTCAGATCATATTATCTTGTTTTAACTTAATGAATGCCCACTAACTAGTGGCTTGAAAAGGCCCCTAGTGAGGAAATTACAGATTAAAAAATACTATTAACATAGGCACAGGTGAACAATCACGGTATTGGAAGGTGGATTTTTGCTTTCTCCTGATAGAAGCTACATGACAAGGGAAAAATGGTCATTCCAGATCTCTTAAGAATTAAGGTAACATTTTTCCAATTATCATAAATATTATTTAAGATGTGGACTCATAGCCACTATATTTCAGCTTCGTTGAGTTACAATTGACAAAATCGTAAGTTATTAAAAATGTACAAGAAGGTGAATTGATGATATATGTGTATAGTGTGAAAGGACTCCCCCATCCGGTTAACTGACATATCCATCCCCCTCACATATTTACCATTTATCTGTGTGCACGCGCGCGCGTGTGTGTGAACACTCAAGTTGTATCTACTCTCTTAGCAAATGTCAATTATACACTACAGTGTTATCATCAGCTATAGTCACCACCTTATACATTAGATCATTAGATCTTATTCGTGTTATAAACGAAAGTTTGCACTCTTTGTCCAACCTCTCCCCATTTCTACCCCCTCAACCCCACCCCACCTCAGTCCCTGGCAACCACTTTTCTACTCTGTTTCTTTGAGTTCAGTTTTTTTAAAAATTCCATTTAAAAGTGTCACCATAAAGTATTTGTCTTTCTCTTTCTAAGCTTGTTTCACTTAACAACATGCCTTCTAGGTTCATCCATCTTGTCACAAATGACAAGATTTCCTTCTTTTTAAAGGCTGAAGAGTACTACATTATGTATATAGTTACTACATGTTCTTTATCCAGCCATCTGTTGACAGATACTTCGGTTGTTTCCATGTCTTGGCTATTGTGAACAATACTGCTATGAACATAGGAGTACCAAGATCTTGTTGACATAATGATTTCATGTCCTTTGGATGTATAGGTGGAAGTGGAACTTACTAGGTCATATGGTAGTTCTATTTTTAATTTATTGAGAAACCTTTATACTGTTTTCTACAGTGGTTGCACCAGTTTACATTCCCACCAATAAGGCACCAAGGGTTTGCTTTTCTCCACATCCTTGCCAACACTTATTATCTCTTGTCTTTTGTTGGTGATGGTCCTCACCCCATGTGTATATGCATAATGGGTTTTTGTGCCTTTGTAGGGTACCTTTTTTTCTTTTCTTTTCTTTCTTTTTTCTTTCTTTCTTTCTTTCTTTCTTTCTTTCTTTCTTTCTTTCTCTCTCTCTCTTTCTTTCTTTCTTTTCTTTCTTTCTTTCTTCTTTTTTTTTTTTTTCAACGTGAGCTATAGTAGTGTCCCAGGGCTACCATAACAAAGTACCACAGACTGGGTGGGTAACACAACAGCAATGTATTTCCTCACATGTCTAGAAGTTAGAAATTCAAATCGAGGTGTCTGTGAGGTCGATTTCTTCTGAGGCCTCTCTCCTGGGCTTGTAGATGGCTATTTTCTCCCTCTGTCTTCACATGGTCTTTTCCTGCGTGCGTGTGTGTCTTTGTCCAAACTTCCTCTTCTTATGAGGACACCAGTTATAACAGACTAGGACCTCCCAAAAGACCTAACTTTAATTATCACCCTCTTAAACACCTCTTCTTCAAATATGGTTACGTTCTGAATTACTAGCAGGGATGAGGGGAAGGTGGCTGGCACTTTAACATATGAATTTGGGGAGGGGGCACAATTCAGCCCCTAGCAATAGCCATTAAAGTCAACTATTAAACTGAACTTATCAACAGATTTTCAAATCACTGATCACATTTTGAAACCAAGATTTTAAAAGAAGCATATTTTTTTAAAGTTTTGTATCCAACAATAAATACAAATTATTTAACAATATCCTGTATCCCAATGTGACCTGATCTTTAGAAATTTTTGGTTTGGGTTTATGTTCCCTGATCCAAAAATTTATTACTATTAATTTTTTAATTTAACAGACACCGTGAAGTCCTCGTCCCGTTGTGGGTACTCTGTTCTAGGCACCTGGGCACCGTTAGAGGAGAAACCAGACCCTTGCCCTTTTGGAGCTTATATTCTAGTGGACGAGAGCCCAACATTGACTCAAGAGCATCATATTTAAGACCGAAGGACTTATCTCCAGCTGCTGGGAGTGTTGCCAGTCATCTGCCCGCAGCTGTCAGCCCTCTTTTGGGAATTACCCTTGGCTAAAGAGAGCTACCTCGCCCAAGGTCATGGATTCTTTCTCCTGCAGCTTCCATCTGAAGACTATGGAGATAAAAAGGCCCAGATGCCTAGACTCAAGGCCCTTCCAGTCTGAGGGCTCCCTGCCCTGTTGCTTGAGGCCTTCAATCAGCCTGAAACCCGGTTCAGCTTCTCCCTCTGCCCAAGTCCCGCTTCCATCTCCCCTAGTGTCTCAGCCTGTTTCCTGGGGAAGCCCACAGGAAACAATGCCGTATTGTGTTGTATCGTACTGTGCTGTGTTAATTACATTACCTTATATTATATGACATTGTGTTATGTTATTTTCCTTACATTGCATTATAGATGGTATCATATTGTCTTATTTAGGGTTCGTCTCCCTCCTTAGAATGCGACCTCCATGGGAGCAAGTACATTATCTCTGGGGTTCACGTCTCTGTCCACAGCTTCCAGAACAGTGCCTGAAAGTACCAGCCAGCCCCCCTCAATAAATATTAGTTAATATTTGCAAAGTGGGAATAAAAGCCAAGCTTACGTTGTGACACCCCATGCGCAGTCTCAGTATAGAGTCTACTGTGTTATAAGTGGTTAATAAAAGTTGGTAATTATTCTGATGTTCCTTTCAAAGATGATTTATCACTCTCATTTTTTTTTTAAGCCAGTGATCCAACTCTATTTGCCCATACGTTAATCAATCAAATATTTATTGCCCACGTACTGCTTTAGGAACTGGGGCTACAAAGAGGGTGAGAAACATCCCTGCCTTAAAAGAGAATCCAGTTTACTGGCCCAGGCACAGGTCACATCTCATTAGTTCTTTTGTATTTACTCACTTGTAAGTGAGCTTGTTTGTTATTTTCTTTCCTTAAGCACTCTGAGATGTGAGGTTTAGTACCTGTTTTCCAAGTGACTTTTTTCTTTTTTTAATTATTGAGGCAATACTTCTCAGCTGAAATCTGTTCCCATAAATCACTGGGCAATAGCTAGCTAGAAATTGGACAAAAGGATTGTTTTAGCTGATATGAGATCAAATTCTCTTAATCTGCTGGCTGTTTCTTCTTATTATTTAAAAATCAACCCGGGCAATTGGAAAGGATTTTGTTTGCTCGAATTTTGGGTGAAATGTTTTTTGGCTAAAAGAATCCCAGAACTTTGCCAAGTACTCAACCTTGAAGACAGTACAGGTATTCCCTTCTCCAGGAAGCCTTCACAGGTTAAATTAGCTCCCCTCCCCCTCTGCCCCCATCACACCAAGGGTAGGTGAAGCCATTGTAGCACTTGGCATATTTTGTTGGAATTCTGCTTATGAATCTGCCTTCTTCACTAGCCCAGAAACTCCTCTAGGATCAAAAACCTGGCCTTATTTATTATTGTGTCTCTTGTGCCTATCATGTTCCCTGGAAATTAACCATAATTGTAATTATAGGTAACTCTTGCTGTGTAGGCAGACACTTTTGTGAGCGCTCTACAAATCCTCATACAATCCTCTGAGGTGGGTATTATGATCATCTCCATTTTACAAAGGAACTGAGGCCCACAGATCTTAAATGACTTGGCAAGATCACCCAGCTAGCAATGATCCACATGGACTTTGAACACCAAGAAGGTGATTCTGGAGCTCAGATGCTTAATCACTGCGCCCTACTGGTGAATGCTTTTTGAATTGAACTACGCATACAAACTCTTTTACATAAGGGAAGAACCAGGACAGGAAACTTTAACCACAATTTAAGCTTCATACATTCTTAAATTCAGAAACTTTCATAAGTAGTATCGATTCTCAGAAGTAGAGCTTTTTCGCATTTTCTAGGTTTAAAGTTGAAGGCTCCACGGTTTACCGAAGTCTTGACTTCTGTATTGCTACAGTCTTCTGAGAAAGGGTAGCAAATGATTAGCTTTGGCTCTGCTCCGTATCCTGGGACAAAATCTATGCTCAGGAATAATCATAATGTGAACCAACAACCTTTTGTGATCACGTACTATGTAACCATGTGAACGTGGCCAAACACACAGCTTGTCAGTGGTGAGACAGGGGTTTGAATGTACAGCACTCATTGCTCTTAGCCATGAAATCATCTTGCTTCGTTTCCTCTGCCCACAGGCTATAGCCCAGTAGCCAGAGCATTGGGCCATGCTCCTTCACGTTGTGACCATCCTTCTTCTCTGTCCAGTATTCCAATTCTTCTGGATCTGGAGTTGCACATCTTAATCCCTGTAGTTGAGTATCTAATGCATATTCTTGCCGGTCACTGTTTTCTAGGACTCTCAGCAATTGAAAGTTTTTAGATCTCTGCGTTTCTCAGTATTCTACTGCCCACAGATCCCTGATGGTGCACATATAGATTCGTAGATTATTTTTGGTTGGGGAGGGACCCCAACTTCTTGCTTAATACTGGGAAACAACTTTTCAACATTCCTGCCAAGTGGTTGTGTCATTGTTCTTGAAGAAATCGATTCCATCTTTTGATTATTCTACTAGAACATTCTATGTTGCAGTGTCCTTATAACTTCCACTCCCAGTGATTATCCAAAACCTAATCCATTTGATTATCTAAAATCTAATCCATTTTCTCAGTAATAGACTTTATAATATGAAAAATAATGCTATGTTCTCAGGAGTGTTCTTAATATCCATCCCCATGTCGTTTTTCTTATTAGGTGTTGTTTCAAGTCCCTTCCGCCAGCACATACAGGAAAGGGAAGAGAAGATTTGGAGTCAGACACACCCAGCTTTGAATCCTGCCTCCTCCTCTTAGCGGCTTTATGTGTTTCAGTTTCAGTTTCTTCATTCATCACATGATAATGACACAGAGTTTAAAGGGGAGTTGTAAAGATTAAAGTTGAGAGGTGAACTACAACACTTGACACAGAGCAGACACTCAAATAAGTGGTATTTGCTGTTATTTTTATCATTCTGCTTTTACAAGTGGGGTTTGAAGAACCAGAACTGATACTCAGATGTGATCTGACCATCACCAAACAGTGAGATTGTCCTCCTCCAACGCCAACGGTAAGGACAACACTAATAAAAACCGTGGCTTTCCCTTATTGCTTCTCCCATGCCACGCTTGGTGCTAATGTTGATACCAAGATCCTTTCAACCATGCTGGAAGGTGTAGTATTCTCCTTTTACAACACAGAGACAGATGACCTGCCACATCTAGGTGACACATCTAGGAAATGAAAAGTTTGGAACAGACCGGTGTGTCCAACACCGGAGAACTTGCTGCCTATTATATTAGACCTTTATTAATTTATCCTGTGGTTGGTGGTCAAACACACGGACTTAAGCAGAGCTTACTCTTAATGGAAGCCTCTCTTTCTCCCCTGCCATTGCACAACGTTGTTAAGGATCATCCATTTTCTACTCAACAGGTTTTTTTTTTTTTTTTTTTTTGCTGAACAAATCCAGGTGTATTAGTTTGTCATGATAGTCACAACAAAATACTACAGGTTCAAACAATAGAAATTTATTTTCTCACAGTTCTGGAGGCTGGAGGTCTAAAATCAAGGTGTTGGCACATTTGGTTTCTTCTGAGTCCTCTCTTCTTGGCTCTCAGATGGCCTGGTTACCTTCTTGCTGTATCTTCACATAGTCACCCCTCATTCTGGTGGTTGTCTGTGTTCTAATCTCTTCTTATAAGGATTGTAGTCAAGATTGGATTAGGGCCCACTCTAATGGTCTCATTTTAATTTAATTCCCCCTATAAGGGACCCATCTGCATCTGTGTCATATTCTGAAGTACTAGGAATTAGGGCTTCAACTTATAAATCTTGGGGGGGTGGGTGGACGTGATTCAGCTCATAACAGCAGGCCTTCACATTTATCTCCCTAAAACTCCTCTTTTGTTAGATTTGATTTATTGTTCATTCATTGAGAATTTTTTCAATACTGATTTTGTTCTCCAGCATTCACACCATTCTTCTAAATCTGTGCTATCTATAAACTCAATATACTTTCTGCTATATATCTCCGCATTGATGAATAAAAATGTTGGAGAAAACAAATGTGATCATGAAGCTGGAGGGATGGATGGAGCTAAATGACTTTATCCAATTTGATGCCCTCTTACTGCCTGTCTGACTCCTGTGGGTTTCTCTGGTCTCCATTTTCCTGGCCATGTATTGTTTGGTCACTGTGGCCTTTCCCTGCACACTGGTTTCAACTTAATAGGTAAAATGTAGGTACCATGTTCAGGCCTCTTCTAATGAGTGTGTCACTTACTTTGGTGGTTTCGATAATTAAGAAGATGTCATACAAGGTGTAAACAACCTGAATTCTGGTCCTGGGAATTATCTGTGTAATAAGAATTTCTTGAATGTTCAAATTCTCACCTGAAAAAATGGGATAATACCTAACCTACTTCAGGTTTTGCAGAGTTGGCATCAGTTGGTATTACGGTGAAATGTCTATGTGGAGCCTCCATAGAGGCAAAATGTTAGCACTCTATGACAGATTGTTGGCAAGCCTTTGAAGATTCGCATCTGTCAGCCTATTCTCAGGCCAGCTGGTCCCAGCACCGCCAGAAGATGGTTAAAGCACCCACTCCTTGAGGTTGACCATTCTCTCGTCATTTCTTTGTGTCAGGACTTTTTGGAGGAGCGATGTGGTACAAATCTATTTCAAAAAAATTGAAGTGAATTAACATAGAGCTGCTAAAAAGATTCAGAGCTGACCTAAATCATTGACCTAAGGCAGATCAAGTTTAATGTCCTGAACCCAACAAAATGAAGAAGATAATTCTACATTAGGGTCATCCTGTGATGCATTTCTAGGCCAAATAGAGGAAATATTTTAGAATATACGTCTCCACTAGCTGCACAATCAATATGTAGAACAGCTACCTTCATAAAGCTTTCTGCAGAGTGAATTTCTGAAGAGTTAATCTTATTTTACTACTGATTTCTACTGTAATGTGTAACATCTATTCTTAAAGAAACTATATGTTGCATTATCAGATTGCAAATAAGCTTCCTGAGTCATCTAACCATTCGGGATAGAATCTAGGTTCCCCAAATTGTGTGGGGCCATAGGTAGACACCTAGAAGACTTAAAGGGAATTAGGGTAGGGGAAGAAGACAAAAAGGGGACTTGCATTTACTAAACATCTACGTGTCAGAATTATATCCTATTTAAACTCTCATTTAATCTTGACAACAATTCTGAGGTAACACAAATACAGCAGCTGGGAGGAGAGTATATATAACAGTTGGAAATGTCAGCGTACTCAAAATCAGCTTCCTAAATTGTGAACCACTTCTGCTGAGTCTATTTGTAGCATATAGCATTGAAAAAAATTTTTTAATTAAGAGTAAAAGGAAAAATCTTGCTTGATGTTCAGGAGGAAGGCCTCTGTCTCACTGGGTAGCATTCCACGTTAACCACCTGTGATTGATGCTACTCTGTGTAAGGCTCTCATTACCAACCCAGTTTTTTGGATGAGGAAACTGAAGCCCAGAACAGTTAAATGCTTTTCCTTGCTGCAAAACTGGTCTGTTTGTACTGGAGCTGGGATTCAAAGCTGTGTTTGCTTTCTGAGTGTTCACTTTGCCCTCTGCCTTGAAAATGTGGGATTAGCAGAGCTAGATTCTTCTCCTCTCTGCTCTCAGGTGCTGATATATGAGTCACTCAGTTTCCCTAGATTTCACGTTCCTTACTATAGTATGGGGGTAATTTTAGCATGGATCAGATAAATGATCTTTTTCAGTCTTGGGAAAACATGGAGTGTGATGCAAAAAGTAAAGTAGTATTTTTCAAAAAAAAAAAAAACCTCTGAAACAAGATTATATATTAAATTCTTTTCCTAATTTAGAAGGCTTAGAATGTCCAGTAGAACATTCCATAATGACGGTGTTTCACACCTCTGCTGTCCAGTGCAGTAGCCACTTAGCACGTGTGACTATTGAGCAGTTGATATGTAGCTACTGTTACTGAAGAACTAAATTTTAAATTTTATTGACTTTTAGGGACACCTGGGTGGCTCAGTTAGTTAAGTGTCTTCCTTCAGCCTCAGGTCATGACCCCAGGGTCCTAAAACCAAGCCCTGTATCGGGCTCCCTGCTCATCGGGGCGGGATGGGGGGTGGGGGTGGGTGTCTGCTTCTCTTCTCCCTCTGTAACTCCCCCGCCCCTCCCCCGGCTCTTGCTCTCTCTCTCTCTCTCTCTCCCAAATAAATAAAATCTTTAAAAAATTAATTTTATTGACTCTTACATAATTTAACTTTAAACATAATTGCTATATATTGCTAGTGGTTGCTTTTAATGCACAGTGCATAAGGTTGGATGATTCCACACACAGATACGGATTCTGAGCAACTAGTTCATTTTTACACATCCTATGCATGATCAATAATCCTCGATGCTGTAGGTGGTAAACTGAAATGGGTGTGACACTTCTCTTAGCCCTCCTATCTCCGAGTCATGAGTATTAGGTTTGTCAATTTAGTTTTAAGTAAACTCAGGCTATTAAAATCTCCTGACTCTGAGTGGACTTAATCATTCAAATAATATTCGTTGAACGAATATCTATAATGTAGTTAATGTATGTTGTTCCCCTTTCCATGTCGAGGCCTTTCTTATCTGTATGCAGTGGAGGGAATCATATGCTACAGGCTTGCGTTGAGGTTTAACGGCATCTAGTGAGTGAAAGCCTCTGGCACAGCACGTAGTAAGGCCATTTAATGTTCATTCCCTTCCCCTTGAGAAGAATTACTGCTTGTAAAGGAGAGAGCACGGTGACTAGCAATGTCTGCTGGCTCATCACAGTTGGGGCTCTATGCCAGTGCCATTCATTCATTCTTTGGGATCATCTTTAACTGTATGATTTAGCTTGTATTTGTCCTTGTGATTTTTTTTAAAAATATGAAACCAGAGGGAGTATCCTTTTCCCTCCACAATGCTATCTTCCCCCAACCCAAAATGACTCATTGTAAAATATTTAATTGAGAGAATCTTAATTTCTATAAATATAAAGAGTCCAACTGGTCTGAAGCAATCATATGATTTTTTTTTTTTTTTTTTTTTTTTTTGGTTCATGCATTTTATAGTTAACTGGAAGAGGAGGCTACTCTTTTTCCTCCACCTCAGTGTGTGGGCAGCTGTGAATCAGCACAAGTATAAATCTTCACACCCACCCCTCCCCCCACAAAAAAACTTATATTAGGAGAGTGACTACAGACATCCTTAGCTTTGTGACTCAGTAGCACATATTTCTTCAGCACTATAGTCTTAATCATCTCCTTTCTGGAAATAGAGAGAGAGAGAGAAAGAAAACTGTACTAACAGAAGTTCTAACAAACTTAAAAAGGACTCCTTTGACTTTCTATCCAAACAGACTGTCCTTATCAATTTGTGGAAATTCCTGTTCCATTGATACAGAATGTCATGCTTTGATTGTATCTGGCTGAGTAAAGAACTGTACATTTGCCTTCTTCTAATTGATGAGATCTGGGGGGAAGAAAACAGTTTTCCTCAGAGATCCTGAAGCCCTTAGGGGTGATTTTTGCCTTTGATCTTATCTCTCTGCTTTTCCTTTTGAACTCAGGGTTAATCTTAAATTCAGGGTCCTCCCTTTTCCTTAGATCCCATAATAATTTTCAAAGTGAGAGCATAAGCTATATTTCAAGAGGTAATCATTTTGAGATCAACTTTAAAACATTGTAAAAGGAAATGAGAAATATTTCTCTTTTATTCTTATACCCTGACAAAACAATTTTTATTTTAGTTCAGGCAGTATTACCACTATTGGGCATAGCAATACATTTGCCACTCTGTCTTAAAGTAGCTTTTTTTAGTGAAGACAAAAAGAGAAGTTGTAGCAATAAGCCATAATAGTACTGTTCAAATAGAAGAGAATTTTCAAAAATAGATTAAAATTAGATTAGAGTAGTCAGGCATCTAAATGTTGCCATCATACAGGATTGTTTTAACACACAAACCTGTTAGAAATAGCAGAGAATTATTGTGAGCTATAGTACAATGAAAAACACTAGACTAGGTATCAGAGAAGTGGGTTCTTGTCTGAATTCTCCTGTCAAATACTTGTGTGCTCTTGAGTGCATGGATACTTTAGACTTCCTGCATCTCTTCTCTCAACTATGAAATAATGGATTAAAGCTTCAAAATCTTATGACTCAAAGCATTCTATTTTGTATAATTCTGTGGAAGTATGTATGCAGGCTTTCGTACATAGAAATGGAAGTATGAGGGGCCCCTAGTCAGTAGGTCATGCTCTCAGGATTGCGCTGGAGGATCAGTAATGGATATGTTCCCATCTATTTATGCGTTCTCTGAATTGATTTTCCTTGGAGCCAAGGGCAGATATTTCTCTTTCCTGCTTGTGATGAGGCATCCTGTCTGTGAGCATGTTAACTTTGGTCTTCCTGGCATTAGACATGAACCAATTAAATGAATGATGTAGCAAGTGCAATTGCCACAGAGTTTACACCCAATGATGGCCCCAAAGGGTGACACATGGTTGCTCCTTGACCCGGTTAAAGGGAGTTATAGAAATTCACCAGGCAATTGGAAGCTGCCAAAAATCATTTCTCAATGAGTCATTTGTCACTGTTAACAAGAATGAATTAGGGGCAAGTGGAAAATGTTATTTATTTTATTTTATTTTATTTTTTTGGAAAATGTTATTTTTAAGGTAACTACATTTCAATGGATGAGCAAAAAGTTGTCAATCAGGGCAGCCCCGGTGGCGCAGCGGTTTAGCGCCGCCTGCAGCCCAGGGCATGATCCTGGAGACCCTGGATCGAGTCCCACGTCAGGCTCTCTGCATGGAGCCTGCTTCTCCCTCTGCCTGTGTCTCTGCCTCTCTCTCTCTCTGCATCTCTATGAATAAATAAAATCTTAAAAAAAAAAAGTTGTCAATCAGATGTTGTGACTGGCAGTTGGGTCACCTTGCAGCCAACACTTCCTGCTCTTTTAGGAGTGCTTATGAATTCTTTCATTCAAACGTCTTTCTACTTACCAGTTTCCCAAAGCATGCATAGATAAACCACCCTCTTCTATTGATGTGTAGCTGGAAAATGGAGGATGAAGGAAGACAGTCAGGTACAACCAGACTGGAGAAATTTAGCCTGGATTTCATCCTTCTTCCAAGATTGGTTTTCCTCATCTGTAGAGCAAAGCTGTTGTTAGATAATCTCTTAAGATCATGTCTGCTCTAAATATCTGTGACTTATGGACCTAATGGCCACAAGAACATGGAAAAACCAAAGCCACCACCTGTAGATCCTAAAATCAGGGGAAAGGGCATTTGTTTGTAATACATATAAGTCAACAAATTATATCTCTAAACCATGTAATTATAATATACTTGTTCTAGGCGTTGTTATAGATGAATGATAAACTCCTGATTCCTACGTAGGAAATGAGTCTTAATTGGCAATTTAATTTAAACACCTCTACTAGATAGTTGCTTACTTTCAAATCCTTATCTATGCAGGGTCATTGACTTGTTTTCTATTGGAAATGAAATATATGTAAGCTTTCTGTAATCATGAGATAAAGAGTTTGCAGGCCTGTAAATATTCTAAGAATGAAACAAAGGGGAAAAAATATCTCACCCAAAACTCCACTCTTCCTACACAAATAAGGATATCCTTCCCAGCGTGATACTCTAGAAATCTTGTTTATTTTGTTTAAAAGGTATTAGGCTGAAGATTCAGAGGAAGCCCCTGGCTATAAGCCATGGTGCTGTAACAGGTATTTGTAATGTACAGTTAGTTATCCCGGGAAATGGATCAGAGAAAATCTGTTATATTTAAAAAGGCAGTTGATTTGCTGGGTTTTGTGTGTTTGTACAATTGTGAAGGGTTTTTCAGAATTTAGATAATGAGTCCAACAGTTGAAATGATTGCAGACAGTCTTGTCATAGCTGTAGTCGTACATACGCCAAGATCCTCCAAGATCCTCAGGGGAGGGTGGAACCGCCAAATACCACCCAGTGGGTTCAGCAAGTGCTTTGCACTCTCTCCAAGGTGACTGGTTATTCAGAGACGGAGTCGCTTGGAGCACCTGAAAGATAAGCCTTGGTAAGGGAGTTACCAGGTTAATAAACAAGAGATTCAGATACAGGCCCGGAGATGAAAGGTTAAAAGACAGGGTTTAAATAGCCACTTTAAGTGTTATCACTCATAGGTCTGTTAGAGAACATTCTTGTGCAAGACTTAAGCTCACTGTTTATCGTGAGTAAGGGTTGAGCACTGAGCACGGAAGGACAATACCTTCTTCTACTGATTAGCATTTCTTTTTAGTCTGAATGAACAGATCGCAGGTGTAGACAGCTTGAGCCCTAAGTTATCACGGGGCAGAAATTGTGATTTTCCTAAGTACTTTATTAGTTCTTCCTGCTGGAAGCTTCCTCGGGCAATGTTTTCATGGGGAAATATTCTTATGTGGGGAAGTTCTTATTGGGGAAGGCCACAGCCTCCTTAAGTCTTCAGGCAGTTTTCCTAGCATTTAGCTAAAACTTTACTTGGGTAGAAATCTCTGTTTTCTCTCAGAAGAACTTAAAGATCTGTAACATTTCTTTATCTTTTTCTTCTTGGAGTGGAGGAGGCCTTTTTTTGTTCCCCTTTTAAGAGGGCTATAACTTTTGAAATAATATCTGCATCTGTAAACATTTAAAGCAGATATCTCCCATTCAGGTATTTACCTCTACTTTTTTTTTTTTTTGGACCTTTTACTCTTCTTTTTTTTTTTAAATTTAAACTCAGTGAGCCAACATAAAGTACATATTAGTCCCCCTACTTTTGAAAACCAGCTGTGGGCTACTGGATGGAGCTGGCAAAGTCTGCATGACCTCCACACCTTCTGACACAGAATATCATGGCTATACACGGTATCACTTAAAGGAACTGACATTTGACCTTTTTAACCGAAAATACGAGGACGATTCACGAAACAGTGAATTATTGTTTTCTGTTGCCAGGACATCTATCTGTGTATATCCAATTCAGAGGCCAGGAATCACAGTAGTCTTAGTTCCACACAATGAATTTCTGGCTAATAAAAACAAAAACAAAACCACCATCCTCAGAACTTCATTTGATTTCTAAAAATCAGCTATACTCCAGAATTTTCAAGAGTCAAATCTTTGCCAAAAAGCTAGATGTAAGTTATATTTTGGATGTTGTTCATTCCAGAGTTGCTAAGAGCTTCGTTGATGGGCAAGCATTTTTTTGAGCATCTGTTCCTTCTGTGTGCTTTGGAGGATGCAGGTGGAATCACAGAATTACAGATGACGAGTCAGATAAAAATACAGCAGGTGTGTCAGAGGCGGTTAGAGCTCACCAAATTTTAACTGCTCCTTTTTCTCTCCCTCCTGCACCCCCTCCACTGCAGGTAGGTTGGAGCATTATGAATAGTTCTGGCCAATGAATAGTGAGCAGAAGTGCTTTGGCAATTTTGGGCTGATGTCTAAGAGCTGGTGTGCTTCCTCCATTTCTTTCTTCTAAGAGTTCCAGGTGGCATAGCGCTAAGATAGAGGATGCTGATAAGGGAGAGAAATGAATTCTAATTGGATTAAGCCCCTGAGGTCTGAGGTTTGCTTTGTAGTGGCTAGCATTCATTGCCCTGATCAATATAATAGATGGTACTCCTAACATTAGAAAGTTACTGGAGAAACTGGGACCATTATCCACACTAAGAAATCATAAATCTGACTTTGGCTCAGAATCAACTGGGGGAGCATTAAAAAATTCACATTTCTGGACCCACACAAGATTTACTAACAATTTGGGGGGAGGGCCTGTCAATCAATATTTTTATCAAGCTTCCTCAAATGATTCTAGATCATTCCCTTCAATTCCAAATTCTTCTTTTTGGGATCCCTGGGTGGCGCAGCAATTTAGCGCCTGCCTTTGGCCCAGGGCGGGATCCTGGAGACCCGGGATCGAATCCCACGTCGGGCTCCCGGTGCATGGAGCCTGCTTCTCCCTCTGCCTGTGTCTCTGCCTCTCTCTCTTTCTCTCTCTCTCTCTCTGTGACTATCATAAATAAGTAGAAATAAAAAACAAAACAACAACAAAAAATTTTAGAGCTAAAACTAGGATCAGCAAACCATAGACTCCAAGGGCCAAATGTAGCCCACACTCTGTTTTTGTAAATAAAGTTTTATTAAAATACAGCCACATTCATTTGTTTGCATATTGTCTATAGCCACTTGCAGTATAAAATCAGAGTTTAGTGACCTCATGGCCTGGAGAGCCTAAAATATTTGTTACCTGATCCTTGCAGAAAAAATTTGCAGACTGCTGATTTACATAATTGTCTCCATGCTTGAAAAAGGCATGAGCTCTTGATTTGACCCTGCTCGTGATTGGAAGACTCAAATTCTCAGCCCTCTTGAGTAAGTGTTAGAAGGGCCCTTCATGGAGTTATTTAACTTTTGGATCAGCTGCACACATTATCATATCTCCATGTTCCAAAGAACACTTAAAAGTCATACAAATTCCCTTAGGGGGAACCACCAGCAATACAACCATAGGAACACAACTATTTTAATAGAATCTAGACAGAACTGGATGATATTTAAAGGGGGGGGAATGACAATTTCCAAATATGCCTGGGTTCTTATAGTTTTTTTTTTACTACAAATAAAATATCAATGTTTAATGGTAATCAAGTCACGCTACTGTACAAATTTTCTTTAGAGTTTATCTTTTACTCATGATCAGTTTACATCAAGGGCTTTGTACATACAACCCAAAAGTTTAAAAATAATTTGTATTTAAATATGTATGTACCTTTAAATATGTGTATTTAGGTACGCACATTTAGATATAAACTTCAAAGCTGTCTGGTCCTGGGAATTAAAATTTAAAGTGCAGTTCTGGGGGGATAGCTCTTTTAACCAGCTCCAAAGGCAGATATAAGCCAAAGATCTCTTCAGTTCAGTGCAATGAATGGAATACTCTTGTGTTTCACTCTGTCACTGAGGCCTCCCTTCCTCTCCCCTTCCACCTCCTCAGTAAATACTGCCAATCAGAAACCAAGTGGATTACAGCAGAGAAGCTGAATGTTCTTGCTTCTTAGTGGGCCGAGGGGAAATTTTGTCTCGGCTAAATGATCTGTTACTCCTCAGGGAAGGAAAAAGGAATGCGCCTCATGTTTGAATCACAAGGAGCCTCACCTGGTTATTTTTGAGGAATTCAGATGGGATTCTGATAAATTCCACTGCAGAACAAATGACACTGGAATATCATAGCTGAAGTTCTGTAGGAGCTTTAAGGTGGTGGTTCTTTGACACTTAGAAGCAAAAAGTTAGGTTTAATCTTCCTTCCCTCCATACTTTAATTTATATACTTTCTCGGAGCTAGGAAGAAAGAAAAATCAAAGCATACAATTTGATTATAATCCCTAATGGAAGTAATGGGTAACATGTGTCCTTAATTTTGGTTACTCTTCTAGTCACTTGTCGCCAGTTAATTGAGAGTGGCAGTCCCAATTAAACAGCTCCTAGTAGCATGTAATGGCTAATTGTGAGCAGGTTAGAAGCCTTCTTTGTCTTTGAAAAGGTCTCTTAATTCTCCAGGGCATGTCTGTTTTGGATTGAGTCATAACATGGTATCAGCTGATTTAAATTCAAGAAAAGTCCTTTAACACGAAGACTCAAATAAATGAATTTACACTGCATGGCGTATGTTTAGCAGGTGACTGAGATCATGTGCTCTTTGCCCCACTTACCAGAAAATTATAATATATAAGGGATTTAAATGAGGCCTTCACCAGCCCTGCCGCTAGGGGCAAAAATAATGTGGTGAAGCGGTGGGCAAGAAGTTTGTTCATTTGGGTCATTGCAGGGACTTCTGATTGAATTCGGGTAACTTCTTCTAAAAAGATATACCTCTCTTCCCTTTACCTGTACCTCCAGAACACTCATTGATTTATGCAGCTGCTATTTCCAAATTGCTGGGCTAGATAACATGTCTCTCAAAATGCTTTGGCTGAGGGGGTCTGTGATTAGGAAAGTCTATTATTGATGAAGGCACATGTTCTTTGCTGTAACAATCACTAAGATATCCCTACTATGGTGTCTGAGCACCGCACAGGCTAGCAGGCTCACTAAAACATGGAACATGTTGGCTGGAGTTTTGTCAACACAATTTTCATTAATAGAAATGGGATTCATGTGGGCGAGAACCAGGGCCCTCCTGGGGGAGCATGGGTGCACCAACGAGTGGCTTTCACATAAGAAACTGTTTCTCTTTCCTTTATCTCAGAACCAAATAAAAAATGTATGAAAATCATCATTTCACTTTAGAATCATTTATGGATATGGATGGGCCTGGATGATCGAGAAAATCAGCCAAGCCCATTTCAGGATGCAGGTCTGAACTTCTTTTCTGTCTTTCTTGGCATCTTTCATTTGGACTCAGCATAAGGACAGCATTCAGCAGGTCATGCTGGCCTGCTTCTAAACCATTCATCCAGCTTCTGGACCTCTCTTTCATTTTTTTCTTTCTTTCTTTCTTTCTTTCTTTCTTTCTTTCTTTCTTTCTTTCTTTCTTTCTTTCTTTCTTCTTTTTTTTCTCTTTCATTTCTTATCCAACTTCCTACTCTTTCTCCTTTGCTTTTTTTCTGACTCACTTGCTATACACATATGCAAAATATGGGTGACACATTGCCTCAGGGATCAGGGGAATTGGAATTAAGAATCATATGATAGTTTTTTGCCTTTATTCTTATTCCTTATTATCCTTTTCTGGTCTACAGATAACAGGAAACACTGAAGATCATCTATTAGTTGGGCTATGGGCTCCATTGTGAATATTAGGAACCTTCAAATATTGTGGCTTACTTAAGACATATGTTTGTTTTTCTCTGATATCAAAGTCTAGGTGTAGAGGCTGGAATGGAGGCTCCTTAGCCATCTGGAACATGGCTTGCTACTAGCTGTCTGTGTCAGCACAGGTGGTGAGCTGAGTATGTGGCAGGCCTTATGTTCAAGTTCCAATTGATGGGACAGAGAAATGGGGAAAGATGTTTCTTACCTTTTAGGACACATCTTAGAAGTTATATACATCATCTCTGCTCACATCTCATCAGTCACAATCACATCGCCATACCTAGTTGTGTGTACCCTGCTTAAATTTTGAACTCCTAATAATGAGGAGGAAGTGGAGAACAAACTTAGAGATATTCAATGATTTCTACTATTGTCTGTCCAAGTGGAAACCTAAATAGCTGTATGCATCTCCTGCTCACACTTAGAATATACTCGCTCCATCTCTTGAGGGATTCAGTTCAAAATCCCATGCAAAGTCAAAAATGCAGTTCAAATCCCATTGCAGTTATTGCAATCAAATTCAAGGTTTAGGATCTCTGGGTGATTATTGGTTCCATCTATGAGGTCGGAACAATGTTCCTTTCTGGGCCCACCTCACCCAATAGTCGTCAGTGGAGCAGTAACGTAATAACCCTAGCAAACACTCCTGTGTGGAAAAGGCAGAAATGCAAATCCATCCCAGTCAGGAGGCTATAGTAGACACCAAATCCCACTGGATCAGATTGGGGAAGAAGTGAGGAGGATTAAGTTTTGTGCTTAGTATCTGGGGGATCTTGGTTCTGACTATCTGGGAGGACCTCTCTACTTCTATTATTTGCCCTCATTCTCGGGCTCCTTCCTGCTCGTGGGGGACCAGGGTTCCAGGGGTTGCTTTAGGGCTTGAAAGATCACAGGATTTAGTCAGGCCAGGCCTGTGGTTTCTTTGGCAATACAATTCCCTCGCAAAATTAGTAAGTGTCTGGTCTTTTTGTTTCTGGTTAGTACTCCTGTGAGTAAGCAAAGCCCAGGGACTCATTTACACATGGTTTTTAAATCTTATTAAATATTTAAAATAAGATTTCCTTATTGGCTGCTATGTTTTGCTTTCCACTCTGCCTATCTGAGTCAGTTTCTTAGGATTTCCAGAGTGAGGTACCACAGATGAGGTGCCTTAAACAACAGAAATTTGTTTTCTCACAATTCTGGGGCCTAGACATCCAAGATCAGGGTGCCAGCAGGCTTAATTCCTTATGAGGCCTCTCTCCTAGCCTTGCAGATGGACGTCTTCTCTGTTTCCTCACATGGTCTTCCCTCTGTGCCTACGTGTACCCTAATCTTTTCTTCTTATGATGACATCAGTCATGTTGGATGAGGGCTCACACTAATGACTTTATTTTCACTTCAGGACTTCTTTAAATACACTATTTCCAAGTTCAGTTGAATTCTGAGGTACCAGGGATTAGGACTTCGCCACAAAAATTTTGGGGAATCCAAGTCAGCCTATAACATATCCTTCATGGTTACCTAGAGTAGAGGCTTGGATGGGAAGACAACACCTTGAATATGATCTTTGTTGCTAGGCTGGCTCCCTGTGTCTGATGGAAAATTCTCATATGACAAAGGCTGAAAGCAGGATTTAATCTCCTTCAAAGTCTACAATTTCTTTTAAAGGACTTCTGTATCAGTTTGGATACAGAAGGAGTTCTCTTTTTTCATTCTTTAGAGGCTCCAAATTCAATAGGCTTTTCCAGTAACTTGGATTGCAAACCATAGGCAAAACTGAATTCACTCCCGTTTCTGCAACTGGTTAGTTCTAGGTGGAGCTAATCTTGTTCATGATTATTTATTAAAGAGCCGATGTTTTGAATTTTCAGCCCTGTGGCTTAGAGCTACAAGGGGGTTGGCTGGGTAGGTTGGGTTGGGTTGTTGGTCTCCAGTGTTGATATGCTTAACACATTTATGCTTACCACAATTTTAAGCTAATCATTAGATATGCGTGGCTGTGACTAATAAGGTTTCAACACAGTAGTGGCTTAAACAAGAGAGAGAGGTTTTCTTTCTCCTTTTCTTTAAAGTCAAGAGGTAGGCAGTTCAGAGCTGTTATGGCAGCACTGTGTGACAGACAGCTGTGACTCAGCTTGCTTCAACTTTCCACCTCATCGTCTCTTGGGTGTTGTTGTCACTGACATGCTCCTAACTGGTGCTCTCATCATTGCATCCATATTCCAAGCAGCAAGATGGATAATGAGGAAGTAGGAACAGACATTCTTCTTTCAAATATACATCTCAGAAACTGTACCTCCAAGTTCTGCTTATACTCCATTGACCAGAACCCTGTCATATATCCCTTCCTATCTGAGAAGGAGTCTGAGGTTTGAAATTCTCATCATTGGGGAAGAACGGGGAATAGCTTTTGGGGGACAACTAGAGTCTTTTCTACAACTGAAGCAATTTGCTTCCTTTTTAATTCTACCGCCTGGAACTCTCGCACGATTTCCTGAACTATACAGCATTGGCCTTTGATGCTCATGGTGAAGACCCTAAGGAAGAGTGAAATTCTAAATTAGTTCTGAACTTTTTAAAAAAATCAAGTTATATTCAAATTTTGTAGTATTTTTCGTCCAGCAAAATCGATACTTAACGTATGGTCACAAGTAACAATAATACATTTCAGCTACTAGGAGCTTGCAAAGTACCAGGTACTATGCTAAGCATTTTGTGTACATTTTCCCATGTAGACCCCAAGGACTGTAAAAATGGGTTTTGCTGGCACCATTTTGCATATGAAGCAACGAAAGCTTAGAGGGATTAAGTAACTTGCTCAAGGTCATGTGGCTCCTAAGTGGTGGAGCTAATGTTTGTACTTATATGTCTGGCTTTAAAGCCAGATATATCTACTATCTTACATATACTGAAAGCGGTGGTTTTCAACTGGAGGCAATTTTGCCCCCCATGGGGTAGTTAGTAATGTCTAGAGACACTTTTAGTTGTTATAACTGGGAGACTGCCACTGGCATCCAGTGGGTAGAGGCCAGGATTCTACTAAACAGCCCTCAATGTACAGGATGACTCCCCAATGAAGAATTATCTGGCCCAAAGTATCATTGGTGTCGCGGTTTAGAGACTCTGAATTGAGCCTCACTACATGACAGATTTGGTGGATGCCTTGGTTCCCAGCACACGACAGCAGACGATCTGTGTCCATGTAGATTGCTAATCTCTGGAAATAGGGAATTTCCATTCCTGTGCAAAGGGCTGAATTTTTCTTAGTCAATAGGGATCAGTTCTTCATTTTAGAATTTGCCTGATTTACATTTTTGGGGGAAAAGATTGTGTCTTTTGAAGTTGCAGAAGTGGGGAAGTTTATAGAGAAACAGTAGAAAACAATGTTTGAATATTACTCTATACCTTGTACTTCTGAAGTTTTCAATAGAAAAGGAGACATTCATCCCAATTCAAAAAGAAATGATATAAATTATTAATCCACTTTCTTTCTTTGAGAAGGAAAATGGTTGTGTATAAGAGATGTATTCAGGACATGAGCCAACACTTGATGTTACTCTTGAGCTGTTTGGTTATATGGATCTTAAATGCTGTAACTGCTTGAACACTCATAACACAAACTTTCCTTTAAACAGGCATTTATTAAGTACTTAAAGTGAGCAGAGTTTGGTCCTAGGCAACCCAGGTAGAGATGACTGTGACTTTTTTTCTTTTCTTTTCTTTTCTTTTCTTTTCTTTTCTTTTCTTTTCTTTTCTTTTCTTTTCTTTTCTTTCTTTTCTTTTCTTTTCTTTTTCTTCTTTTTTTTTTTTTTTTTTACCTCGAAGGAGATTATGATTTATTGCAGAGAAACAGCCAGTAACCCAATGGTCCTAATAGGTGGAAATTAAGGAATGTGATGGGGATTCAGGGACAACAGAATGGGGTACATTAGAGATAGGCATGAATTACTGTGGGCTTACAGGGGAGAAAACTTCTGTCCCTGCGCAGGAGGTGGAGAAGACAGTGAAGTCTTCTCAGAGAATGAGAGATTTCAGTCAATTCTTAAAGATGGTCAGGATTTGCAAGGCAGGTGATAAGGGAATGGGGAGGGAGCAAAGGAAGGTAGAAGTCCTGGGCCACCTGGTATGATTGTGTAGTATTTGCCCTGGAATCCAGCATGTATCCTAAGGCAGGTCTGCTCCCCCTACAAGGAAAGTGGGGCCTTTCTCTTTGCACAAGATTCCTTTCTACCTTCTGAATCAGGCCTCTGGAACTGCATCTGCCTGCAGGGGAGATCTACTGAGAGTTAGCATTAATGTTTCTTTATAGCCAAGGAGAGGCCCTGGGACTAGCACTTTAGGTATTGGATGCAGCACTTGCAAAGCCATGGAGGAGTGAAGTAATCATGGCATAGCTTGGGTAGCCTGCAATGGAGCTTGTGGAGTTGCCAAAACACAGTTGCAGTTTAGGAAGAGCCCTGGGGTGGGGGGAAAAAAGGAAGAGCCCTGGGGGCACTGCGGAAGATGGATGGACTGGTGCTGGAGGGGATGAGACTGGAGTCAGGGGTTCACTGTTATGTCATTCCAGGGCAAGTTTAAGTTAGCATAAGTGTAATCAAGACCAATGCCATAAATAGCTTTAGTCCTTTGAAACTAATGTTAATGTGGAGCTCACCTGCTATAAACATTTTACTGGCAGCAGGATATGAATCATAAATAATCCAAGTTTGGAAGGAACAGCCACCATATCCAAATACCCTTTTGGCACAAAGAATCAATAAAGTGACACATGCATCTCTAAAAGCTAGAGAGCTCTTTAAAAGACAGTTGAGTTCTTCTTTCAACTTTTCTTTTTCTTTTTAATTTTAGCTTTACAAGATGTCTTCAGAATCTGGATTTCCCCCTAATTGCTGGAGGTGGGGTGGAATTCATCATTCACTAAATCTGTGTATGAAGTAGAAAAAAAATAATATGATTCTGTGACATTTGTGATGTCGGAATTTTTTAAAAATTCAGTAACTAGCAGTTTCTGGACTATTCAAATTAGAAAAGACCTTAGAAATGTCTTTCAACTTCCTGATTTTACAAATGAGAAATTTGAAGTCCAAAGACATTCTGGGATCTGCCCAAGTTCACAGTTAGCTACTGGCTGGTCTGAGACCCAAACTGAATTTTCTGGCTTCTTCATGCAGGATTTTCTCCATGAGAAAATGATTCCCCCTCCCTCCTAAGAATTTTCAAAACTGATAATGATTGTTTATCTCAATTTTATAGCAACTTCTTACTTCCTCTATTGGGCAGTTCAAAGAATATACTTCTTTTTAGTTATATTGATTTTAAACAAGTGATTAGGATTGCTCTTCGGTTTGCTTGTGTTTTGGAGGTTTTCCTTTTTATTATTGAAAGATCTAAAAATCCCTGTGTATTCTCTCGTTCCTGTTGGAAAAATTGAGGAAAACTCCCCTCTGCAAAGTATGGAGGTTCTTCCCAAACGAATATGCAGAGAAGAGAACGACCTGTTAATGAAAAAATTTATGTGATTAGGACACACTCTTTTAAAAAAAGTTAATGAACAAGTACATAATAATAAAATATTCTGTATTTTCTGCAAGAGTAAAATAAATGTGAGCCTCAGACAATGAAATAAAGTAGCATGTGAAAGTCTTTCAAGCAGTTTTGAGAAGGTTTCCATAAGATTTTGCAAAACGGCATCTGGTAAACCCATACTTGACTGCAAATAGGAATTACTACTCTTTGGCCCAAGAGATATTTTCTCACAGTCAAACGGGGGTGGTGTTGTCACTTCATCTGACCTGGTGTTTCATAAACCATAAACTCTGCATCAGAGCGGGGCTCTTTCTTCTTTTGGAGTTCTCTAAGCTAGCCCAGGCTCGTTCGGAGCCCTCCCCATAACTTCTGAATTTTTAAAAGATTGAGGCAAAGTAGTGTCAAAGAGCTGTCATTGTTCCAACACAGCTCTTCTCTCCAACTCTTTTCTGGGTCAGCATATTCAGATTTTCCCAGATGTAGTTTGGCCTCAGAAAGACTCAATGACTCAAGTTTCTGTTATAGAAACAAAAAGGTTTATACTTCCTGCCTCACTTTATGTTGCTAGGGTCTTTACTCATTGCATTTTATTCATCACTGGTACAGTGAGTGACAGGTTGAAAGGTAGATTGTACTTTCAAAAACTTAGATGGCCTCCTAATAAAGAGTTAAACTATCCAGACAACTGTCCCTCCTTAGTTTTGTGAACCACACATTGCTAATGGTCCTGCTCCCATTCTCATTATCCTTCTCCTCCTGAGCTGTTACTGGGCACATGGTTTCCCAACATGAAGCTGCTTTTCCCAGTCTCCCTTGTAGGTGGTGTGGCCATGTGACTAAATTTTGGTCAAGGGGTTGTTATCTGAAGTATGTATGACTTATAGGTTGTGCAACTAGAAAGGTATGTGGCGTGTTCCATGATCTGTCCTTCTCACTGCATGGAAGTTGCCTAGGACTCAGAGATGAAAGCTGTGCCTTGTGGATGCCAAAGCTGTCCTTTAAGCCCTACATCACTTACCCCTGAACTACTATGTGGGAAAGAAATAATTTCTGTCTTATCTATCTATCTATCTATCTATCTATCTATTTATTTATCATTACTTTTCATCAAAAGTGTACTCTTTAATACCTCATCTTTTATTTCTCTAACTCCCCCCACCCCCCGCCCACCTCCCGTCTGGTAACCATTGGTTTGTTCTCTATAGTTAAGAGTCTGTTCCTTTCTCTCTCTCTCTCTCTCTCTCTCTCTCTCTCTTTTGTCTTATTTAACTTATTTTATTTGGGGCGTTTTTGTTACGTCACTTAAGCCTTGTCCTAATTTGTTTACCTTGCTAGAGTGTTTAAAATCATTCCAAACTATTTGTAACTGAATGAAGAGGAGGCAGTGGAGACATTTGTAGCAACTCTAAGGAATTCCTGTGACCAAGAATGAGGTTTCCCTCAGGAGTATGTCAGGGGCATCTGGGTGGCTCAGTTGGCTAAGTGTCTGCCTTTGGCTCAGGTCATGGTTTCAGGGTCCTGGAATTGAGCCCCACATTGGGCTCCCTGCTCAGCAGGGGGTCTGCTTTTCCCTCTGTCTCTTCCCCTCTCCCCCACTCATGCTCATGCTCTCTATCTCCCTGTCTCATGAATAAATAAAAATCTTAAAAAAAAAAAAAAAGATGTTTTTGGGAGAACCACTCTCAACACAGCAGCTGAATGAGAATGTTCATAAGAATGCCACAGACTGAGCAGAAGTTTGTTCACCCCTGTCCAGTTCCATCTTCGAGGAATTTGTTGTCTAAAACTAAATGAGGTCATGATGTGGCTTTGTTATGTATCGAGGGACACATTTCCTCCAGTTGTAAGGGTCTCAACTGGCAATGTGTGATGACTTCCGCTTCCAACAACTGGAGTATATTCAGAAGCACAATATGGGGGAGAAGAAAATGAACATGACATACGGTATGCAAGGTGCTGAGGTTAGCCATCTCACAAACATATCATCGAATTCCCACTAAAGCCCCTTCACATTGATGTTTTGTTGAGAGAGAGAAAGAGAATGAGAGGGCACAAGCAGGTGGAAGGTCAGAGGGAGAGGGAGAGAGAGAATCTCAAGCAGGATCCATGCTGGGCAACATGGGGCTTGATCTAACCACCCTGACATCACTACTTCAGCTGAAATCAAGACTTGGACAACCAAGGGACCTCGCAGGGCTCCTGTTGATGTTTTTATGCACCTTTACAGATAATGAAACATACTATCCAAGGGTTTAAGAAGCTTGTTCAAAGTTACATAGTAAGAAGAAAAGCTGAGGCTTGAACTCAGGGCGGGAAGTTCCAAGGTTTATGCTTCTTTCTAATAGTAATAGCAGTCTATGGAAGGAAATAAATCTCCTAAGGAGGAACATTAAAAATAAAATTGCTTTAAAAAGTATTTTCTTGATATCCAAGGACATCATCAAGAAAATGGCATCCCTTTAGTCTCCATCCTGCCTGCCCTGCCTTACATGCTCCACTACTGGTGTTACATTCCTCTACTTTTCTTTCATAGAACTCATCCTGATGTGCAGAAACAGGGCTCATTGGGACCTTGAAATCTCATTCTTCAATAACCCTGCCTTTAGGCAGAATCATACCAAAATGATCCCTGGTTTTTATTTTTTATTTTATTTACTTATCTATTTTTTAAAAGATTTTATTTATTCATTCATGAGAGACACACACAGAGAGAGGCAGAGACATAGGCAGAGGGAGAAGCAGGCTCCCTCTGGGGAGCCCAATGTGAAACTCGATCCCAGGACCCTGGGATCACGACCCAAGCCAAAGGCAGATGCTCAACCGCTGAGCCATCCAGATGCCCCAATTCCTGGTTTTTAAAATCCTTCATAACCTCTCCTAGAAAACGATTCAACCTTTTCACAATTTTTACTTAATAGAGACTCTTCCTTCTGTACAACATGAGTCCTTTATGCTGTCATTTGGATGCATACCATGACCAGCACACTGGGTAAGAAAGAAGAGCAGAAATACTATTTGTTAACAGTCCTTTCTATCCTAGAAATTTATCTGTTATATTACTCTTTTTCTTGCCCTTTGGGAACAATAATCCAGGTTCCTTTAACCTGTCCCCATCTGCTTCATCTTGGATCTCTGTGGGGTTTTTGGATATAACTCCAAATTTCACATTTTTATTAGTAGACCCTAGACTGGGGCCGTAGCAATGGATAATGTTGGTTACTTTGTACGTGGACAGCACTGCGCTAGGTGTCGTTGGAGCGCATTGCTTTATCATGTCCTCATCACTATTCTGTGAGCAAGGTATAGTTCTGAGTTCTGGGCTACACTGCAGGAAACAGGTGCTTAGAGAAATTAAGTCCTTTATGTGCTAAGATATAAGATCCCCTCAGAAAAGAGGGGATCACCTTTAGTCAGTCCTTATAAAGTCTCTCGGGTTCTGTGCACTTGTTCAACTTGTTTAAAGCCACAGAAGCCTGAGATGACCTCCGAAAATTCTCTCGAAAGCTGATAGAAGTCACCTGCAGAATGCCTAAAAAAGGAGGCAAAAGTTATGACAGAGATTTATTCATGGTTCTTGCGAGGAGTGGGGTGGATCGGCGACTTCACAATTGCAAGGGTTGGATGTCATCATAAACAGCCTTTGAAAAGAGGCCCTTTAAAAGCAAGATATCAGTTATTATATTACATTAAATGATCACAGCAGCATAAATGTTCACCTACAGGATGAATGAACAAAGCAGTTGTTTTCATGTTATGTGAATGGGTGATTGTGGTTTGGGAAACGGTGTCTGATGACAGCATCAAACAACCCATCCGGAAATGAAGATGAAGTACCGTGAAGACAATGTCAGGTGACGCTGATGTCAATGCGGCATATCAAGAATCTGAAGAAAACAGTTTTGTGAGATGTGAGAGTGAAAAAAGAACATTTCTTCTTTAAAAAGATGTATTTATTTATTTGAGAGAGCGAGAGAGCATGCATATGGGGGGGAAGGGCATAGGAAGAGAGAGAGAGACTTCAGTAGACTCCCCCACTCACCGCGGAACCCGATATGGGGCTCGATCCCGTGACCCTGGGATTACCACCTGAGCCGAAACCAAGAGGTGGACACCTAACAGACTGCACCCCGCAGGTGCCTCGTCCCCCACCCCAAATATATGTGAGTTGATGTTTCCATGTATGTCATGACTGAATTAATAAGTGAAATGTAAACAGACATTTGGTTATTTTATCTATAGTCCTAAATATCACATAACTCTAGTATGTAGGAAGTTTTCAACCTTCTTTTGAAAATGGAAGATTTCCTTATATTCAGGAGTCTACACCGACTTATCCAAGCTTACAGAACCAAACAGGGAGAGCTGAGATGTGACGAGCTCAGAGTGGCGACATTGTATGGTAGACTTTCAGAGTCATGGTTCTTTTATTTATTTATTTATTTTCAGAGTCATGGTTCTGAGGACTGCTTTCTGTGTTTGTGCTGCTGCGTTTCCTTTCTTAGGTGCAGTTTAGCAAAGTGGGCAGAAGCATAGGAAGACTCTAAGGAAGTCAAAAACCCCACAGCTATGTAAGTGTTTACTAGGTACAATAGGATGTGGTTTTCAGTGTGTTCTCGCTAATAAACATCAAGATTATTACCCCTCTTTTGTCCTGTTCAAGGGGAAAATCCTTCTTTCTAGAATAGTTTCTTATAGCCTCAATCTACAAGAAGGGAAGGTGGATCCGTACAGGGCAATCCTACCTCCAGGAATATTTCTGACTTGTTATGATGTAGACATTACATAATGGGCCTTAGACCATACAACCTCTCTGTCCTGGTTTCTTCACTTGGAGAATGAGGATATGGATGCTTTTATATTCACTTCTTTGTTCTGCATCTCCTCCCACCCCTCCAAGTAACCTGGGAGGATATTTGGAATAATGCTTGTGCAATATCCATCTTGCCTTAGGATGAGTAATTATACGTGATGGAAAACACATGAAAGTATCTTGTGAGGCCGTTAGTTTCCTCCCCTGTCATCCGCATATCCCAACCATCCACTCCCACATCTTTTGTTAAAAGCTAAAAGCGACTGCCAGAAATTATGTGATACAACGTTTTGGCCTAATGTACCAAATATTCCATTTATTGCCACAGGCTACCAAGGCTTGCCTTTCTTTCTTTCTGTAGGAAACTGACTTTTTCTCTTCCCCCTGGTTGAACTCTGCATGAAGGAAGCTAATTTATTAAGCCAGTGGCAGTTACTTGGATGTTGGGACATATGGTCCCCAAACTGCTTCATTCTGTTTTAAATCAGTTCCTCCTGATGGGCTCCATTCTCTCTGCCATTTATGCCACAGGTGAAGTAATGAAGATGCTTATTGTGGCTTCCTGTTAATATTCCAAGGCCTGAGGCTCAGAACAGCAGGATGTCTGTTCTCCAGCTGTTTCTCCAACAGGAAGAAGGGATAAAGTAAACAAAGAATACACAGTAGTCCATTGAAACCACAGGTAATTCATGGCTGCAGTAAAAACAATTCAATGTTACCAGACTGGTCCACCATCATAGATTCCCATTAGCAAAAGCAGTTTCCAAATACTTTGAGGGTAGATGATAGTTTCTTTCAAGTCCTCCATATCCAGAGGGCAGCTAACCTGTCAATCCAGATTTTGGCCAATGAGTCCTAATGTTCCTGCCTTTTAAATGATTTTTAAGGGGAATCCTATGGGATGGAAAGGGGGCAATCCTGGTATAAACACTCACAGATTTCTACCAAATAAATACTGCTTTGATCTTAAATTTGAATTTAAAATATATTTGATTTCACAAGACCTTCAAAAATGGAACCTGTGTAACACTTTTGCTAATAATTTACTGCTTAATACTAGCAAACTTTAGTTCCCCAGATAGATGAATGTAATCCAGCCAAATGAATGCGCAAAATTCTTGTTATATGACTTGTCTTTTTTTAGAAATATAGAAAATGTGGATAGTATAAAAGCCTTATGTGAAATAGTTATTGAAGAAGGACCCAGAGCCTGATTCCTGAGCCTATTTCTACGTAGATGTGTGAGTTTGGAGTCCAAAGCTAATTTCTCCAAGGAAAGATCAATTTACCTCTTAGTCATTTATAAGATCTAAATCCCAAACTTTTGAAATGCTGCCAATGAATTTCCAAAGACTTTTTCTTTTGAACAAGGTGTGTATTTATTCATCTCACTGAAAGCAATACTCCGTACAGAGCCAAGTATGATTCAGAATGAAATTTAAATTGGATTAAACAAACCATGCAAAGTCACAGGCTTGAATGGACATAGACATTTTTAATGAATGCTGGTGGTAATGAAATGGATTCACCAAGCCAATCACTCTTCCCTGCCTCATGGTGAGCATGGAAAAACTCACTCACAGTTTTATTATGATCACTCATTATGTTTAAAACTTATTTTCAACTTTATGGTATTATTTTCCTTGTTATTTTATTTTCCTGTAGGGAAAAATTAAGGTCTGTGGGTAGCATTGATGGAGAAGTTTGATGGATGCCTAGTTTGACTCAAAGATAAAAGGATGCTTAAATCTCTATTTGCACAGCAAAATATTCAATTCTGTGAATATTTTGAGAATTTTTTTTGTCAGCCTTAACCAAGACTTACCGTAGCAATCTCAATTTATTAGGAAAACAAACAATCTGCTTTTTAGGTGAAGAAATGGGTTAAAGGTAGCCACATCATCCCGGCTAATGTTATGACATAATGACAAAAGACACTGAGCTTGGATTTGGTAGGCACAAGGATGAATAATACTGTCTTAACTTGCACGTATCATCAACAAATATGGATCAGGAGTCTGGTCTCTAAGAGGTTATTCATCACTGACTCCGTATCCAATAGTGTATAAGGATGAAAGATACACAGTCTTGCTAAGAACACGAGCAGGAAAACTAAAAACTGAACTGCAATGGGATGGGTGTGAAAGAGAGGTGTTCAGCATGCATTTTTTTCTCTTCCACTGTATTTCAATTTATTTGAGGGGAATTATCTTTCCTCCATTGTGTATTAGTGGGGAGATCATTTCCAATGTAGCCACAGGATGGCCAGGCCAGTCATGGAAACTAAGGTTGGCTAATCAGACCCTCTTTGGAGACTTTGACACTAGGATGGAGGGCATATTTCCTCTGATTCTTGGCTATGAGGCAAATGTGCCCTCTGCTTCTTGCCTTTAATTTCCTTGGACCTTGGGCGTTTCCAAACCTGTACCTCCAACTACCATCGAGCCCATGCTGTGCCTCCAAAGTTCTTTTTTATTATAGTTTTCTTTGATTCAGTTTTTAATGCTTGCAGCTAGAAGTCTTAAAACAGTATCATGATCTAGAGTAGGGGCGAGAGGAGTAGCAGCTTTGACAAAACATTAACACCTGAACTATGTCTTTAAGGACAAAAAGGGGTTTCCTAGTAAGGAAGTGGAATGAGGAAATAGCACATACAAAAGCTTGGAGGTTAGAGCAGCTGAGGCAGGTATCACTCAGAGGAAATGAAAGGAGCTTTGGTGGTTGTTGTGTCGTGTATATGTGTGCACGTGTGGGCGTGAGAGAGACTGAAAGCTCAGAGCTGAGACCTGACAGTCCTGTGAGGGATGTGAGACAATCGGCTCTCTCCTCCTTTGGAATAAACTGTGCTTTAGCCATTATGATGGTACCTCACACAGGCCGGCCTGGAGAAGGGGCTTTGTAAATACTTAGTGAAAGAAATGTGACAGTTAAGTTCAGTTCCTCTGAGATACTTTCTCCAAAATTTTAGAGTTAGAAGGACTCTGTTGGACCAAGTGTGCTCTGGGTCCCAAACATCTATGTACCATATGTGTACTGCCCTTTGAAGCTGTATTCAGATGACCCTTGAACAAAGTGGATTTGTAGTGCTCAGGTCCACTTGTACGTGGACTTATTTTGATAAATACCGTCCAGTACTGTAAATGGATTTTCTCTCCCTTATAATTTCCTTAATAACATTTTCTTTTCTGTAGCTTATTTCATTGTAAGAATACAGGATATAATACATATAGCCTATGAAGCATGTGCCAGTCGACTGTATACATGATCAGTAAGGCTACAAGTCAACAGTAGGCTACTAGTAGTTAAATTTTTGCCAGAGTCAAAAGTTATGTGTGGATTTATGACTACATGGGGGTGTCGGTGCCCCAACTGCTGTTCTAGGGCCAATTGTAATTCCATCCCTGCTTTTTAGGTAGTATTGCATGTGGAACATTCCAGACCATTGGAAACATTTCCTATGTTTTTATATGTTTGCGGAAGAAAAGACTAAGCTGTCATTTCTGTTGGATCCTTCAGTATTGAGCATGTTTTCTTCCAGAAAGTTCCTCCCTATCTAACCCAAGTCTTCTGTGCTGCAGCTCAGTTACTTTCCTGTTGCTCTCCCCTTTGAGGGTATGAACACCACGGGCTCGTCACCCTCTTTGGTAATAACAGCCTTTCCCATGCATGACGTCGATTACTAAATTGCCTTTAGCTCTCCCTTCCAGTTCTCATAGTCTGTTTTCTAGCCTTTAATCATCTTTGTGGGTCTCTTCTCAACCTTGTCCAAGTGCACAAAGTGCCTCTTGAAGCACTTTCCAGTTTCAAAACAAACACCAAAGTTTCCAGGCTTGTTCAAACTGGCAAAATGAGATGACTTTCTAAGAAAAAAAATATTTAAAAAAAAAAAGAGAAAAGAAAAGATATTTCAGATGTTCCTGGAATATGAAGTGATACTCCAACTAATTAATGTAGGAAGAAGTCTTTCAATATAGGTCTTTTCAAGTTGATGTCACTTTAGGACAGATTCTTGTTCCCTAAAAGAATCAGATAAGGTTGACACAATACATGTTCATAGAGCACTTATTGTGTGCTGGTCATTTTGTGCGGCACTAAGGAGCCAAAAATAAATGAGACATGGCTCCTATCAAAGAGCTCATAAGCCAGTAGTTGAGGCAGAAACAAACAAAACCCATTTAGTGAGACAGATACAATACTTCAAATAAGAGAATGAGGAAGAGTAGAGGCAGAAAGGAAGAAGATGGCATCTCTAGCTGTTGAGGTCAGGTTTGAGAGGATTCTTTTTTTTCTTTTTTCAAGATTTTTATTTATTTATTTGAGAGAGAGAGAGAGTGCATGTGCATGATAGCAGTGGGGGGAGGAGAGAGAGGGAGAAGCAGGCTCCTGGCTAAGCAGGGAGCCCCCATGAGGGGTTTGATCCAAGGGCCCTGAGATAATGACCTGAGCTGAAGGCAGATGCTTAACCTACTGAGCCACCCAGGCACCCCCAGAAGATTCTTAGAAGAAGACTCAGAGCTTTCCAGTCTGGAAGGTGGGTGAGGAAGTGTGTTCCTTTTCCAGACAGAGACCTTCAGGTAAGAGGCATGAAAACGATAAGCAGCAGGGTTTTGGTAGTGAGTTTAGGACACAGCGAGATGAGGACACAGAAGATGTGCTCACAGAAGGCTGCATTTACTGGTCAGAGGAGTTTGAATTCTATGTGGCAATAGGAGCCATTAAGCGATTGTACCTAATGTAATGATTTAGGAAGAGCGGAGTTCAAGTGGGGCTGGCCTAGAGGAAGATTCTGGAGTAAAAAGTCCTTACAATAAACAGTTGAGAAATGATGTGGGCTCTGGCAGATTGTGGCTAGGAGGAGACAAAATGACTGATCGAAACTCGGCAATTTTGAGACACCTGGGTGGCTAAGTGATTGAGATCTGCCTTCAGCTCAGGTTGTAATCCCAGGGTCCTGGGATTGAGTCCTGCATTGTGCTCCCCATAGGAAGCGTGCTTCTCCCTCTGCCTATGTCTCACCTCTGTGTGTGTGTGTCTCTCATGAATAAATACATTTTAAAAATCTTAAAAAGAAAAAAAGAAATTCGGCAATTTTGAGGAATTTCAATAAAAGCTGGGAATGAGCAAAATAAGGTGGATACTATAGGACATGGTGGGTAAGCTAATTGTCAATCAACTCTTCCATTTCAGTTTTAGGTTCCAGAGGCCAGCTCCACTAACCTTCAGGCTATAGGAGTTGAAAAGTTAAGATGCTGCCTTCCAGAGCCAATGAGAGACAATATTAGTGTCAGTCTTGGTATCATAGATTCAGATTCAGACAAGGAGCTCGGAAGAAAATCAGGCAATTCAGCAAGTGACTCTGTCATCCACAATGCCCCACAGGGAAGTGGGGGTGAGCAGGGGATGTAGCATTTAGTGATCTGTGTGACTTATGTACTTACAAACTATTTAAGATATAGGATCCAAGATAAACTGTGGAAAGCATGTATTTCCGAAGCAATTAGACCAAGGACATGACTTATCTAATGAGTGAGAGCAGTGGGTAACAGGTGAATAAGTGTCTTTTCTGCCCTTCCTCTCACTGGGGCCTGGTAGCCACAGGAATGAGGGCGGGATGGCTTTGAGTAAGTGCTAGGGAGCCATCAGGATGATTGAGGGAGTGTGTGGTGGTGGTGATGGTGGTGGTGGTGGTGGTGGTGGTAGGGTGTGATGAGGGCAAACTACTGAGAAGAGGGGCAATCCTTGTGGGTGGCAGTGACTTAGAAGCACAGGGACCTTCAGGGGACTGTTCATTAAGAGTCTTGAGGTTCAGAGGATAAGGGACGATGATGAGGTTACCCTCATCCAATGAACTTTCTGCCAGAGGTAAGTTCCTGAAATTCATTTGCAAGTTTTCTTTGTCAGTACGTGTTAGAGCGTTTGGTATTGACACTTGATTACTTTCTTAGAAATCTGTCATTATGAGAGGGACGAATGAGACCTATTCTAGAGAATGAGTAAAGCCGAATTCTTAGGACTGTGTTAGGAGTGCTGACTTAATCTCTGTGGTTGCTCTCTTTGATTCTCGTATCTAATAATAGTAATAACACCAATAGCAATCGCTAGGGCCTGGCGCTTTACATATATTACCATTCTCCCAACAATGCTGTTAGGTGGGTATCATTTTTGAGATGAGGGACCTGCAACCCAGGAGGCTCAGGCTATGCCCACGGCTGCTTTGCTTCGTCACTGATGGAGCCAACGCTCAGAAGCCGGGCCTGTGTGATGTTGAAGGGTTTGCTCTCCTCACTCCCTCTTTCTGCTCAGACTACCACAGCAGGGAGCCAACAGGCTAGATCTACAGGCACAGCTTAAGACTTTGTCACAGTAAAATGGAGACTGTGGCCTTCCTAGGGATCCTGGCCAGCAATGGAGCAGTGTTTTTCTGACTCTCGGCTGGCAAATGATTCTGACTGAAGCAGAGGGAGGCGCCATCAGGGCCTGATTCATACTGCTGGCTGGCCTTGACTTCAGAGGCCAGCGTTCCTGTGATTGTTCTCTCGGGTTTTAATTTATGCTCCTGCCAAATTGCAGACCTGGTGTCTAAGCCAGATAGAAAGGTGCATATTGGGCAATTGGAGCCTATCAGGCAGCTGTAAAGAAGCCTGTTTGGTCAAGGGCCCCCAAGGGCATGTAGGCCAGGCTTTCTTCTTTTGCATGTTCTCTCTGGATGGGCACCTGGTAATCCAGGTCCTGTCAATCATACATGATATGATGTCCCTGAGAGGGGATGATGAGACTCTGCAGAGTCTAGGCTTTTCTAATTGGCATAACTTAAAAAAGAAGGGGGGGGGTACAATGGATTTTTTTCATGGCTCAAAGGATAATCTTGGATTATGATCGTGTGATAGATAGTTTTTGGGTAGTCACTACATTTTAAGCATAGTTCTGGGTACTCAGGATAGATCATTGATTAAATAGATAAAAATGATTGCCCTTGTTGAATTTGTATTCTAACAGATAAATGTTACTCTTTGAGGGACATATTCTTAAAACCAGTTCAGCTCATTTTCTGAGTATCAAATAAGCAAAAAGTACTAGGCTTTAGAGGTGAACAAAAAGTTTGACAGTTTGCAGTTTTCTACTAAGAATAAAACAAAGATGCTTAAAAGCATAGTATAAAGCAGAATAGGATAAATTCCTTAATACAGATATTAAGGAAGTGAGGTGGGATTCAAAAGCAGAACACATTTTTTTTTTTTCTGGGAGAGAGAGAGAGAGAGAGAGATGAAGGGAGGGGCAGAAAGAGAGGGAGAGAGAATCTATTTTTTTTTTTTTCTAGGGAGAGAGAATCTTAAGCAAACTCTATACCCAGTGCAGAGCCCAATGCAGAGCTTGATCTCATGACCCTGAGATCATGACCTGAGCCAAAATCAAGACTTGGATGCTTAACCAGCAGAACACATATTTTGATATCAGAATTAGACCTCATGGAGAGGACAGCATTTGAGTTGTCTTTTAAAGGACAGGTAAAATTTTGACTGGTAGGGATTCATGGGAAAATCATATCAGATGGAAAGATAAACATAGTAAAAACATGGATCTCTTTGGGGAAGATCGAGAGGGCCAGTTTGGAAGGTGAAAGCTGGGAAAGTAGCTTGGGTGATATTGCAGAGGGCACATAAGTAGCTGAGTCTTGTTTTTGTAGAAAAAAGAAAAGTCATTTGAGGTTTATGGGTATAGAAAAGATATGATCAGAACATTTTCTTGCTGGAAGAGTCTTTGATCCTTTGAGCGGTTATGTACTAGGCACTTTAACTTATTTTATATACTCCTGAAATGAATGGCCATTTTATGGAGTAAATTGAGGATTCAAGGGTTTGGGGAAATCATGCAAGATCGTATAATTAGAAAGAGATGAAATGGAGATTTAAATCCAAATGTATCTGGTTGTGAAATTGTTCTTCCCCAGTAATAGTGTTTGCAATAGTCCAGGTGAGGAGAAACAAGAGGTTGAGTTACAGTGGAAGCTGAATAAAAGGACGAAATGTTGAGGAGGATGGATGGGGATGATACATTGAGAATAGGTCTTAGAGAACCTTTCCATGGAATTTATGAATGGATAGAAGGGAAAGATAAAAAGAGGAAGGGGTCAATGATGATTGAAAGTTTTACCTCCTAGAACAGCAGCACCATTAATAGAAGCTGGGAAGTTGGGTGGAAGAACTGGTTTTGTTGAGGAATAGGATGAGTTTGGTTTTCAGCATGTTTGCTTTGTGGTATTGGAGAAACATCCAAATATCCGGCTAGAAGATTGCAATGAAAGTCTGAGCTCAGGACCAATTAATTGGGAGCAATCTAGGTAGTAGTGATCATTCAATTGCCACTATCACTGGGGGAAGAGATAATTGGACAAACTTAAAGGGCCAAACCAAGATAAGAAACCGGGTTTCAGAGTGAAAAAGAGCCAACAAAGGATTCAATTCTTAATTTTGAAAATAGGCCCCACAGTAAAGGAAAGGGGTAAAAAGTAAACAAGTGTTTGAAACCTGATATCTAAGAGCCTTTAGAATGTGGATTCTTAAGTGCTCCACAGTGACTGCCATGTCTCTTATATGTTTGGATAACTTGTGTTGCTTGCATAAGTAACCTAGAATAGCTTCTTGGCATTACAGATGTATTGTCGTGAGTTGATGCCTCAGCCCCTCCTATCTATGAGACTCAGGGTCTTCCTGGATGTGTACTAATGACTCACATCTAGGCATTCTTATTTGGGAATGTTTGAGCAACATTTCCTTCAACCCTGCCTTTAGTGGTCTTTGTCCTGCAAGGGAATGTCCATATGGCTCTTTCCCCACCTCCATTCCCATCTTTTCCCTTTACTCTCTGTAGGAGATCGTAATGATGATGGGTGTCTTGAATGGGAAGGTGCCTGGGATAAGCCACAGTCAAGACTTTTAACCTCATTGTACCATGAAAGCTTGGCTCTGTTCTATGTCTTTCTTTTGGTAGAGAACTGGAAGACCAATGCAATTCACTTTTGAAAGTTTATGGAGAAAGACAAATTCAAGCAAGTGATTCATAGATTACAAGTATCATGAAAAATCAGGAAATGAAGAAGTAAGACTCTAATAAATCCTTATAAGTGGTTAGTTAATTATCTCCTCACATGTGAAAAAATTTGTCTGAGAAGAGACATGGTGTCCTTCCTAAAGTGTCAACATTCTTGAATTTATGAAGTGCTTCGTTCATGTTTCATTTGCTTGAAGTCTGTTTTTATTCCCCACCACCACCACCACATTTTTATGTCCTTCCCTCAATTCACTTGTTCATGGGCTTTGTTGTTTTCACTGCTGAATTACCAGAGTCCAGAGTGGAGCCTGGCACACAGTAGGCATTCAATATATATTTGTTGAGTTCATCAGTCCATAAATCTACTTCTCTGTCTATTGATTCATTCACTCATTCTTTCATCAGGTATCGAGTATTTATTATGTACTAGATTTTGTGCCAGCTCTTGGGGATAAAAAGATGAATCAGAAGCTGTCCCTCTCCTAATGGAGCTCATGGCCTACTGGCATTATGCTGACAGAAACAGAGTTATAATTCCACTGGATAAGCTCAGTAATAGACCTTTGCACACTTGTCTCAGGCTGTAGTGTGGAGGATGGAGAGGAAGAGGGGCAGGGAGAGGTCAGAGGAGGCTTCCTTTTTCAGGAAGCCTCCCTTCCTGTACTTCAGAGATCTCCTGGTATTGATTTTTTTTTCTCTCTCTTATCTTAAACTTCTTCCTCTCTACTGTATCTTTCCCACCAACTTTTAAATTTGTTCAAGCCTCCACCATCTTAAGAAAAACAACTCTCCTCAGCCCAGCATCCCTCTAGGTATTTCTCTTGACTGCTTTTGTCCTATTCCTTCTCTCTTGAGTTTCATTCTCAAGTCCATGGAAATTTGCCTCTGATCTTCACGCCTCCCCCAAATCTGCTCTCAATAAGGGCCACAAATGGCATCTTGGTTGCTAAATCCGATGAAGACTTTCTAGGACTTGTCCTACTTGTCTTCTTAGTTGCACTTGGCATGGCTGACCCCTCTTTTATGATCCTCCACCTCCTACTTGGCTTCTTTGACTTCCACTCTGTGGCTGCTTCTTCTGCATCCCTTACTAACCTCCCCCCCCTCCACACACACTCCGTTGCAGACTCTTCTCTATATCATCATACAGAGGTTGGTAAACATTGGAATTCCACAGAAACCTTTTCTAACTCTGTATTCTCCTCTGAGAAAATTGATCTACTCTTATGATTTGAATAATATTTTTATTCTGATGCTTCCCACATAATTTTCTCCAGCCAAGATCAATCTTCTGAGCAACTGACCTTCATTCCTACATTTATTCATCTACTTAACAAATATTTACTGGTGCCTACTATGTGCCAAACACTGAGAGAGAGAGAGAAAGAGATTGATTCAGCGGTAAATAAACAAAGTCCTTGATTTTCTGGTGCTTATATTCTACTTAAAAGACAATCACATACACACACGCACGCACACACACACACACACACACACTTTCTGTCAAAAAGTACTGTGTAGAAAAAGAAAGCAGACCAAGGAGTGCTGGAGTGTGGATGGGAGATTTTGTTTTTTATTAAGGGTGGCCAGCAAGTCCCCTGTAATTAGATGATATTTATGTAGAGACCTGAATGAATGGAGGGCAGAGGTGAGCCATACAGATATCTGGGAGGAAGAGCTCAACTGACAGAGAAAATGGTCATTATTATCTGCCTCCATCATCCTGGACTAGACTGAATAAGAAATAACAGATGAAGAAAATCTTCTACCTTGGGACGAGTGGTGGATAACTGAGGGAACAAGTGACTGGTGCCATTTCTATATTTTTTTCTTTCTTAACTTTCTACTCGACAAACCGGGCTTCTTTTCTTGCTTAATGTAGCTGAATCATACAGGTGGGCTAGGAGGAATTAAAATAGTCTCTGTAAATTACTGGCTATCCCAGAAGCCATTTGGCAACAATTATCTTCCCCCACAAAACCGCTCCTCCACCCATATTCTCCCATGGAGACCAGATAGAGTGGTTAGGAGACGGCTACATTCTTTCCCAGCTCTGCCTTAAAATATGAAATATGGTTTTTCATCTCAACTCCTAATACTACATTTTTATAGCAGTCAGAATTCTAAGATGGCCCCATGATTTCTGTTCCCTGGTATTACTTCATGATGACGTTAGATTACATGGCCAAAGGGATTTTTGCAGATGATATTAAGGTTGTTTATCAGTTTACCTTAAAATAAGGAGATTATCTGGGTTAGACTAATCTGATTGCCAGGACCTCTTTAAAAGCCGAGTCGCCTGTGGCTGGTTGCAGAAGTCAGAGAGAATGAAAGCGTTAGAGGGGTTCAACACGAAGGACACTCTCTGTTGCTGACTTTGAAGAAGGAGGGATTTTCAAGGGAAGAAACTGAGAATGACCTCTGAGAGATAAGAGAGGCCCCGTGCTGACAGCCAACAAGGAAACGAGGTCTTAGAACTACAACTACAAGGAAATGAATTCAGCCCACAGTCATGTGAACACCAAGGCAGATTATCCCTTAGAGTTTTTAGACAAGAACGCAACCCACACCTTAATTTGACCCCAACTGCACCTTGCTGGACTTCTGAATGTATAATTGTGATCTAATAAATGAATGTTGCTTTAAGTAGTTAAGTTTGTGAAAATTGTTAGGTAGCAACAGAAACCCAACACAAAATTTGGTAAGTACTCTTGTACTACTCTCAGTTGTTAACGGAAGCTTTTAGCCATATCTTCTTTTGCCTTGGGAACAATTCTTTGTAAACTGAATTGTAATAGAGTAATAGCTAACACTAGAGCCTTCCAGAGTGCCAAACATGGTACCGAACGCTTGACATCTCGTTTAACGCCTATAACGCCTACAACCTCTTCATGTAAGAGGCACTGTTGACTCTCTCCATTTTTACAGATGATGAACAGAAGCTTAGAGAAGCTACGGAATCCATCCAAAGGCACTCAACTAGTAATTGGCAGAGTGAGAACTTGATCTCAGGCTGCCTTATTCCACCATATGGACCAACTTATCAAAAGATATATCCACCCCATTTGTACTTCAACATTTAAATCCCATTTTCTCTGAGAAGGATTTATAATCTACATAGCTCTAGATTATAAACTCTAGGACTGGACAATGGGAAAACTTTTCAAGTATAATTTGTGCATTGTTTGTGTTCAAGATAGATTAGGGAATCTAAGATGATTATCTTGAGCACAAAACTAATTGACGCTCTTCCGTGTTTTGTTGTAATTAGACAAGAAGAAGGGAAAAGAAAAAGAAAATGAAAAGTAGTTGATGGGAAACGGCTAGAACTAATAATAAAAATGGGCTTGATGTGGGTTTAAAGGCATTTTGGTCACAGATGTATCCAATTTAGCAATCCCCTCTTCCATGTCCATTCAAGCATGGGCAGGTGTCCTTTCTGCATGTGGCTCGCAAAGCTTAAGGCTGTCTGCCTGCTGCCAAGAAAAAAAGCAATTAAATATTTTAATATTTCCTGCCTATAAACTGCTCTCTGTTTTATTACTTCAAATGCACTGGATTTAAAAAGAGGTGTGAAAGGCTCCTCAGCCATTAATAAAAGGCTGCAGCTGCTGGCGGAGAGTGATGCTACGCAGTTTTCAAAGGCACGATTTCGGTCTGAGCACCTCAGTCCACAGGCTGCTGATTTATGATGGTCCCGAAACTGATACAGAAGCACGAGGCAAACATTTTCAGTGCTTCCAGAATACATGTGGGCATAATACAGATGATGAGTTCTTTGCCATGGGGAAAACATAGAGGAATAAAGGGAAGAAATACAAAAGCAGCCGATCAGAAGTTACAGTGCAAAGTTCAGCATTAAAAAAAAAAAAAGCGCGAGTCTTTTCCTAGAGTCAGTGGTGAATTTCATGTGGTTGGTTTGCAAGATTTCTATTCTTGGAAGGACAAAATAAACAGTAGGGATTTAGTGATTTACTTGGGTCGTTGAGGGCTTCAGATAAGAGATGTGCTCTAAAGTTAAAAGGTAGAAACCAAGATGTGGGTTTACATTTTCTTACAATCAACCACAAAAACCAAAGTGCTAGGTCTTCAGCTTTATTTTTCAAAATGTTCTCTTTTCCTTTTCAGGGATGGTATGTAACAGAAGTCAAAGCATGAGGGGTGTTGGAAGTTCAGTTCAACCCAGCAACCCCTTGTTGAGCGCTGCTACGTGCAAGTTCCTGCTTGGTGCTGGGAAGGTACAAAGAAAGCCAATGTCCTCATCTTTTGTCTTAGGTAGACGATTTGGTCTTCTGTATAGACATGTTGAAATCTTTGTGAACATGCTGGAAAGATATTTCCTAAACTTCAGTCACTCCTATGCCACTTTTCCAGTTCCTGCTGTGAACCACTTTTTATTTATTTGTTTATTTAATTTATTCATTTATTTTAGCCCATAGGTTACTTGAATAAATTTAGCCTCACCTTAAGCAACAACATCTGAAGTCACAGGTCTGGTGTGCTAGTTAAACCTTTCCAAAGACAGCTTCAAATACATAAGCTTCACAATATCCTATCTGAAACCACTGGGTTCATGAGCATTTAGAAATTTAGAACATTCTTGCATGTACTTATATCGTGTAGCATCGCCATAGGGGTGTGGGTAGCATTGTATAATCAAACATTTCCACAACGAGGGATATGGATATTTGCACTAGGTCGAATGTGGAATAGAGGTGTCAAATAACTTCATATCAATTCAGGTCAGTTGGAAAACCTTGGTTTTTATAGCTTTTTGTTTTTCATAACTGTAGATAAGGAATTATGGTAAGTACCATTGAATAAAGTCTGGGCTGCAGAAAAACCAAATCATCAGTAATGTTCAAGATGTGAATTTAACTTTTCTTTCAGATATGTTGCTGGGCTATACTTAAAAAAAATAACATTGTGGGCAGCCTGGGTGGCTCAGCGGTTTAGTGCCACCTTCACCCTAGGGCATGATCCTAGAGACCTGGGATCGAGTCCCACATCGGGCTCCCTGCATGGATCCTGCTTCTCCCTCTGCCTGTGTCTCTGCCTTTCTCTCTCTGTGTCTCTCAGGAATAAATAAATAAAATAAAAAAAAAAACATTGTCATTGAACTATAAATACATTGAGGAAGAACTTAAAGAACACTGATCTTTAGCACACAGCCCAATGACTTTCCATATATATATGAAATATTTATATAAAATATATATTATTATATAATTATATTATAAAATATATCTTATTATGTACGTAATACATATTAATTCCCACATAACCATCACTCAGATTGAATACAAGATACTCCTGGCACCCAGAAGCTCCTTCTGTCCTTTCCTAGTCAGTACTCCTCCCTGCCCCTACACCATGAAAACCACTGTTTCGAGTTATTTGCATGGGTTCATATAAACAGGATCATACAGTACATACTCTTTGTCCTTGGTTCCTTCCACTTAACACACAATGTCTGTGAGATTCCCCTGCGTTACTGTTTTATCAATAGTTTGTTCCTCTTCATTGATGTAGACTGTTCCGTGTTAACCTTTATGACTTCTTAGAAAGTATGTTATATGCAAATATTTTAAGTTACTACGTTTCTTGGGATTGGAGTGCTCTCCATCTCTTTCTCTTCAAAAGACAATCACATCTGGAAAAACTTTATCAGGAAATTTGAAAGCAGTTGGCATTTTTCGTGCTCACCAAGATGGCACCCCTTTCAGTTGACTTAGAAGACACAACTTGTGTTGTGATGCTGTATATAAATGGAGGTTGCATTCATTTCCCATCCTGCTTTCCCCACTTTTGATGGGTGGATGCGAGCTCCTAGCTTCATCAAATAAAAAAAAGAGACCAGGGGATTCTGAAGAATCATTTTGATTTAATTTTTGAATAGTGTAATATTTTAGAAAAGGAAATTAAAAGCCCATACTGTTATACAGCTAGACTATGATAAGACATGAAAGACTCCCTAAAATAAATTTTATACTAAATTTGGGATGGTGCTTTATGTTGAGGCCAGCTGTTTGTGAAATGGAGTGAGCAGGGATGCGTCAGGAGCAATCACAGGGAGTTTCTTTGCTTCTTTTTGCATTCTTTCACAGCCTGGCTTCATTGAAAACATTTGGGTTGGTGTGAATTACTGGAACAAGGAAAGCACTCGTTCTCAAAATACAAAAACACATTCCAGAAGTGAATAGAAAAGAATTGTCAGGCTTTTTGCCACTTTAGACTGATATGGAGAATTGAGAGCTGAATGACCCAAGACAAATTGGAATCTCGTTTGCTTGGGTTCTCCTGGAGTTGCACTGTGTTCTTAATATGACACCAAGCACTGGCTGTGGAAATGCTCACAAGTCTTACAAAAAGTGTGTCAGAAGAGTTAAAAAAACACTTAGAGATCTTGCATACATATTTCATCCATGTTATCTGATGAGAGACAACACAGAAAAATAACTTGCAGATTTTCAGATCAGAGAGACTTGATTTAAAACCCCATCTCTGCCATTTTTGACTCCCTACCCAATCTCCGTTAATTACATGAATACCTCTGATTCTCAATCTTGATTTTTTTTTATCTTTGTCTCTTTTTTTTTCACAAGCAGTATTGTTATAAGTGAGCCATCTCAGAAAAGACCATGTCAGTACATTATAAAGTAAGAGCTAAAGATAGTTAAAGAGCCTTTCATTTCATAATATAAGAAAGTCCAACACTTAGTAAACTGGCTGATACAGTGTATTTCTACATCTTTATTCAGGTGCTCAGGATATGCTGTGAACCACGAACTTTTCTCTTGGAATCTTTTTTTTGTTCAATACCAAGTTAGTGGGAATGATTTTCCCAAGAATCCAGCAAAATACCGACAGAATTTAGCCATGTGATTATGTTTCCTGGTTATTATTCTTTTGATGGAGTATGGAGACAGTTCATAGAGAGTTAAATGTCTGAAAGATTGAATATGTTTTTCCCCTCAAAGGGAGAAAGGGGTGGGGGCAAAGAAATCCACGTGAGTATTCATTACATGTCATTGAAAGCTAATCATCTCTTCATGGATAACTACTCTCCATAAAAAACTAGCCAAACCACTTGAAACCATCCACAAAGCTCACCAGCCAGTTAGGACAATGATGCTGAAAAATATTGCTATATTTAATGTATTTGATTAAACCTTGTTTTATAGACTGCCTGATGATTAATGCAGGATTAGAACCAGGATTTATTTTTTCTCCCCAACAAATTCTTTTTTCTCTGCTCCCTTGCATAAAACTAAGAATATTTATCATAAGAAATATGTACCAAAGCTTCAAAAGACACCATTAGGTTGGAAACAAAATGAGTTTAATTTTGGATCTTGGCCTTTGTCAAGAATTGCTTGATTCAAAAAAAAAAAAAAAGAAAGAAAGAAAGAAAGAATTGCTTGATTCTATTGGCCAGAGTCTGGGAGAGGCTGGCCATAAAATGACAATCTGATTTTAAGGACAGTGCTTGGAAATGAAGGAGACACACTCTCTCCCCCTTCCCCACATATTTTCTGTTTGTCCTGATACCTAAGACAAAAAAATTTTTTTTCCCTACGCAGATTACAAATCCAGATTTTCATAAAAAATTCTGAGAAATTTCAGATTTAGCCAATTGTTTCCTGATGTGGGTAATCACGACTCCCTTACTTCCAAAATATTTGGTGACCAATCTTTATTCTGATTCTTAGTTCTCTACTGGCAAATCACTCTATGGTACATTCTATAAATATTTATTTTTAAAAATCAAATATTTGGACACCATGCTTGGTGCTTCATATATAAAGATCAGTGTGGTCAAGTTGTACTCGAGTCCTCGACTGATGAATCTTCCTTTTTTGCATTTTGCTTCCTTGAAAGATTTTACACCTTCGTCGAGAAACCACGTCAAAAAACTGGGATCAAGGTAAAGGGACCACCTCCTCGTGATCCAATTTCAAAACTACATGAATGACGTTTTTTTTTTAAATGTCGAAATGGCAGAGTTACTTTGTTTTTACCCAACAGCCTATTTCTCTTCCTTTTCAAGACCTATAGCATCATTGTTTTTGCCATTAAAGAACGAGTCAGGTTCCCGACTTTTCACGACCAAGTTAAGTAACTTAGAGCCTTGGTGCTAACAATGAAAGTAAGATTCCCTTTCACAGAAGGGTTGGCCCATTTGAAGTTGATGATTCTAGCCTGGCTGATCCAACAGGTTTTTGTTTCTTGAAGCTTTGAGCACTGTGAGTCAGAGGGAGAGGAAGAGAGAGAGGGGAGGGAGGACATGAGCTCACTACAGAGAGGCTGGTATTAGAGAAGGGAGGGATTGTGCTCTGGACCCAAACCAGAGAAAGGAGTGGCTGTTATTGCAGCGTGAAAATATGAGCGCTGTGGGGGAGTGGCTGAGCTGTTTGTGGAGTTGGCCTCGGGGCCTCAAGGCTCATCTTCCAGAGGGAGCCCAGTCATTGGTTACCAGCCTAAAAAAATTAGCTGGTTTTGGAATCTTTTCACTCCTTGCCTTCCTCCCCCTGGAAACTGGACTTGAGAGGAGGGAGTCTCGCCTCTGCCCTTGACTCACCTACACTGCACTTTCTTTCATCTGAATGCTCTCCGAAGTGAGGTCACCCTGGTGAACTCATCGGGATCCAGGAGCCAGGAAGGCAAGGAAGGGCTTCAGCGTGTGAAGGTCTGCCTATGGGGCCCACAGGGTAGCCACTGGGTGTCATGTTGCCCCTGTGATGGCACCAGAGGAGTGGATCCACACTTCTTCCTTCCACCTCTTGCTCTCAATTTCGGTTGGCCTGTGGCTCAGATTCTCCTAGAACGAATACACTTTTTGCCAGATTTGCTGATCAAATGAGAAATGGATGTGACTGAGATTTCACCTTTTTGTTCTACCCTTAATGGAGGGATTATGTTAATCAGGGAGAGGGGCTGTGTTCATTAAGGCCCTTTTCATCCTACAAGTGACAGAAATGCAACCTGAAAGAATTTAGGCCAAAGGGAATGGTAGAGGGCCTAGCTGGTCCCTGGGGTCACTGGAAACAGGGGTGCGGAGATTTTCAAGTCTCTCTTCTAGCTTTCATTTCTACTCCTTTCAAAATGTTTTTCTACAGATCTCCTCTACAAGGTCGCTAGGATCTCAGACTCAACCAGAAGCCTGGACCCAGAGAAGGATCGTTTGTCTCTTTTCCGTATGTTCCAATTTGTAGAAGCTTCAGGAAATACCGGTGCAGGTGGCATGTACTTCTGACCTGCCGATGAATGGTCATGGTTCGTAGTTCTCACCTGCATCTGTGGTGTGGTGGGGGACCAGTGTTTCCCAAAAGAAGATGGAAATAGGAGTGGAAGTGAGGCTTCCCAAGAAAGGGAAGATAAAAGAATGTGTCTTCATTACAGGACATAAAATGGATCATAGGATATCAAAAGACAGATTTTAGTTGAGGACTGGGTCTGGAAAAACCATAAACTTACATAATTAAACTTTGAGTTGATGGTATGAATTTATGACTAGGTCTCTTCAGTTAAACTTTTAGCCTTTCTTGTGGGAGGGAATATATAACACTGAATGTTCATGATGAAGTGGAAAACAAAAGAAAAAGATTTGTCTCCCTCACATTCATGCCCCATACCAGAGTCCCGAAGTAAAAATAATTTGGCTGATTTCTTTTGAAAGAAAATGCAGATCTCTGATGACTCAGTGCAAGCTTTGGGTTAAATCCAGAAGTATCTAATGCCCAGAAAAGGATAATCTCTCAACCTCATGGTTCTGGATTCTCTGAAGATGGTTTACGCCTGGAGGCATGAATCACTCAGGACTTTTATAAGACTTTACTGAAATTAATCACCTAGTGCGATGCCTAAAACTAAACCTACAAATGGGCAACATGATATTTCATTTTATTGTTTTATTCTAAATGTTTATTTGCCATCTATCTAATCTTTATATGTTTTAATGACTCTGTTTCGCCTAAAAATATTCCCTAATTAGCTCCACGAAGGAAAAAATGGTATTGCCACATCCAGGTCTTTTCTTTTTAAAGATTTGTTTATTTATTTGAGGGGGAGAGGGACAGAGGGAGAGAATCTCAAGCAGATTCCCTGCTGAGTGTGAAGCCCGATGTGGGGCTTGATCCCACCACCCTGAGATCATGACCTGAGCTGAAATCAAGAGTTGGGTGCTTAACTGGTTAAGCCACCCAGGTGCCCTCCGGGGTCCAGGTTTTTAAGTGGGAATAGAAGACTGGGTCAAAGGACAGAGGAAGATTATTTGAAACATTTAGCTGATGATTGAAAATGCTCAGGTCCAAGAATGAGAGCAATATTGAGGCCATTTGGGAAAGATTTCTGGGCTTGGATTAAAAAGTGGAATGCAGAGCATTCCAATGTTCTGAATGCACCAGTAAGCAGCAGTCCCAGGGAGCACTGCAAAACCCAGGCCGTATGCATTCACGCTTCTCCTAGAAGGTGCCCTGTATGTCCTTGGACCTTGCATCTGACCTCCGTGGTCTTGATCATGGCTTCACGTGGGATGTGCAATTGAGAAGCATGTGGTCAACACGGAAGGGCAAATGAATCCCAATCCCATTTTCATACCACAAGGGAAATGGATCTGGTTGTTTGAATCTTCTAAAGTTCAGGGCAAAGTAAATAGTTGGCAAGCTGAGAGGTGTCCCACCCTATTAGGACCTGTATGTTTAAAGAGGGAATATCCAGAAAAGTCATGCATGTCTGAGATGTAAATCGTCTCTTCAATAGGAGCTTAATTGGTCTATTTAACAGTTTATTTTGAATGTAGGCATCCACTGATTTTTTTTTTCTGGTTCAAGCACCTTTAAAAATAACCAAAAGGGTTTTTAATGAAACCTGTTGATTAAAAAGAAGAAGAAAAAGATTTAGTTGAGAAGAACTAAATGTGCACTAAGAAAATAAACTTTTGGGGGGCCTAGGTGATGCAGTTGGTTAAGGGTCCAACTTTTGGTTTTGGCTGGTGTTGTGATCTCAGGGTCGTGAGATTGAGCCCTACTTCGGGCTCCGTGCTCTGCATGGACTTTGCTTAAAGATTCTCTTTCCTTACCCCTCACTCCCCACCCCACCCCAGCTCTCTCTCTCGCTCTCTCTCTGTAAAATAAATAAATAAATCTTTAAAAAGGGGAAAATAAACATGAATATTTTCCTATCAATTAAGTTAAACATAGACATATAGGGGCGCCTGGGTGGCTCAGCAGTTGAGCGTCTGCCTTAGGCTCAGTGTGTGATCCCAGGGTCTCAGAATCGAGTCCCACATCGGGCTCCCTGCATGGAGCCTGCTTCTCCCTCTGCCTGTGTCTCTGCCTCTCTCTCTCTCTCTCTCTCTCTCTGTGTGTGTGTCTCTCATGAATGAATAAATAAAATCTTTAAAAAAAAAAGTTAAACATGGACATATAAATTAAATACAAAGAATTATAGGCAGGACTAAAGCACAGTCTTGGGGTAATCTCATCATTGCTCTTCCCTAGGACAGGGGTTAAATTATTAGCAGATTTGTCTAGAGGAGTGTCTCTTTTCTGTCCTGGGCATACTTTTCCTCTGATGACACTAGATCTAGACTGCTCAATTTACAGTAAATGTGCAGTATTTTGCAGCAACTCCCTAGTCTATCTGTGATTAGTCAGGCTTTCAAGTGCAGCATCATTCTGTTCCACCTGCTAAAAACAAATTTTCCAGTGTCATGGCTTTTTGGATTCTGTTCTCAGTTGCAATCATGCAAATATATTCCAAAGAAAGTTGAATCCGTTAGCAATTCTACAAGAGCCTTCACACACTGACCCAGCTTACTCTTCCAACTTTCTGTGCAGTCTTCCCACTCCTGGGTTACCTACCTATCTGGCCCAAAGTTTCACATATATTGCATTCCTGATCTTCTTAGCTTTGCTCTTTCTTGTCAGCCTTGTGAGCTCAAATATATGCCTCGAAGCTTAGTTTAATTCTCACTTTCTGAAATCTCCCTGACGGCTCCCAACAGCTGTCGGGGAGGTTACGTACAAGCCTTAGAACGCTGCACTGTTATGTCGTCGATGATGATGTAGTGGGTTTGAATTTTGGTTCAGAAACTTACTGTGTAAAAAGCACATCTATTCCTCCCTTCCCCTCTCCTTCTTTCCCTCCTTGCTCTCTTTCTTTGCTCTCCTTTTTCTTCATTATCCTTTCCTTCCTTCCTCCCTCCCTGCCTCCCTCCTTCCATCCCTCTTTCTGTAAGTTAACATAAATGACACTCTCTTGGCTTGTAGATTCAATGCCTACCCAATACCTCTATTGGGATATTTAATAGAAAACTGAAACTCAGTATGTAAAGAAAAGAGTGTCCAGATCTCTCCAACTCTTCCTCCCAATCTGTTCTATCCTCAGTCCTTTCCAGATAACAATTGATGGCAATTCCATCCTTCCAGTTGCTCCAGTAGAAAACTCTGGAGAAATTTTTGACTACTCTTAGTCTCACACTCCACATCCAGTCTGCAGGAAATAATGTTGGCTTTACCTTCAAAATATATCCAGAATCTGACCATTTCTTATCACCTCTTTTCTTACCTCTTATGATGGTTCCTGCTACCACCATATTCTCTTGACTAGATTACAATAACCTTTAAAACATTGTCTTTATTCTTTATTACATAGCCTTTTGAAACCTCTAGCATACTATATAACTTACTTTTTTATTGTATAATTGTTTATGGCTAGCTCCTCAATTTAGACCGTAAGCTCCAGAGGGCTAGGTATTCATCTTTTTATCCCTGCTGAATCTCTAACCCCTGGAATATAATAAATATTTGTTTTTTTTAAAGATTTTATTTATTTATTCATGATAGTCACAGAGAGAGAGAGAGAGAGGCAGAGACACAGGCAGAGGGAGAAGCAGGCTCCATGCAGGGAGCCCGACGTGGGATTCGATCCCTGGTCTCCAGGATCGCACCCTGGGCCAAAGGCAGGCGCCGAACCGCTGCACCACCCAGGGATCCCTATAATAAATATTTGTAAGGAAATTAATCAATTTGATTCTTAATGGATTGTGCATGTCTCTCATGGTTCTTGCTTCCCCACTCCAGGCCTGGGGAAGGATCGCAAGTGTTTATGCAATGGCAATACATTGGCGAACAGTTCTTGTTTGTCATCAACCCAGTCTAGACCTTTTGAGGGTCCCGGTTGGCATGGTTTCTTCATGACTCTGCAGCTCTTGTTTCACTTTTCACACATGAGAATCGTGATATGAGAGCCCCTTGCTGAGGGCCCAGCCTCCCTATGCGATCCCCCTCAACCCTGAGCTCCAGCTTCTTCCTGGGGAAGCACACCGAGGGGTCCGGGGGTCTCCACTATCACTCCCCAGTTGACATCCGCCTCTACCCAATGTAAAGCAACTGATGTGCTCTTCTTTCTCTGCCCTTAAGGACACTCCTCTCTCTCAGAAGTCCTCATCTTCACCGCAATGAACTCAGGTTTTTCCAAAACAAAACAAAACAAAACAAAACAAACAAACAAACAAAAACAAGAAGTAGCTTTGTCTTTAAGCAGCTTCTGTCTTCTCTGAAGAAACCTTTGGAAATGAGAGCGTCGTTGAGACCCTAAGTGTCTTTGAAACAGGCCAGGAGGGACCTTATTTACCCACTCTTCATATGCAGGGCTAGGGTTTTAATTTTACTGTTCTTTGCCAATTATTGGGTATCAGTGCTACAACAATCCTTATGTGCCTGGAGTAAATCCTACTTTATCATGATGGATTATGCTTTTCATACATATTTGAATTTTATTTAAGAGTTTGCCTCTGTGTTATTACTCTTTGTCATTTACTGTGTTAGTGGCAATAGAAATTTGTGAGCGTGAGAGTGTGTGTGTACGGTTCGTGTGGTTTTAGTGCCCAGATTATGTGAGCTTTGTAAAGTAAATGAGGAGGATTTGTGTCTTTCTATATATCCTGACATTGTTTATATAGTGCGGTTACTATCTGTTTTTTAAAAGAACGCAACCATACAATAGGTTAACTTCAGAGATTTTTTTTTCTAGAATTAGTTTTTAAAAAATTTTTTTCTCAATATATTTCAGCTCTATTAAGTCTCTTTAGGCTTATTTGTAAGTTTCACATTACCATTTGATTGAAGTTGTGTATTTTATCGATGATCTACAATTTAAAACATTGAGTGGCACATAGAATTAGTTCTAGGGAATGATCTCCTTTGGAGTCTTCCAGATTATGTTTCTTTTTCCTATTTCTGCTCTAATTTATAGACTTAAATTTGGTTTTCCTTATTCATCCTGGAATAGAGAGAAGTCTCTTTTTTTATCTGAGTTTGTGACCAGATAGGATTTGCAGATTGTCTTTGCCTTTCTTCTCTGACACTTGTGATGCTAGATGAATTCTCTCCTCAGATCAAAATTGGAGAATAATTTGATTATACTGGGTAATTGATGGACAAGTCTTCTTGTCCACCACTCGCAATCGATCAGATGCTCATCTAGGGCAGCTCCATGTACAGAAAAGGGATCTGGTCTACTTCTACTTCTGCTTCTCCTAATTTTTGAACAAGCTTTCCTGAAAAATACCTTCCTGTTTTCTGAAAAATATTTGTTATGTAGGATATTAAGTGTTAATGTTATGTGAGTAAATTTTTAAGCTAGGTAGAAGAATTTAGGACACGACGCATAAAAATTTAATCATGATTTTTTCCTGCAGGATGCCTCAATATGGTCATAGGAGCTGTGAACATCCAAGGAAGAATTATGCATCTTTTCCTCAAACTCTGTTCACAAAACCTTCTGGAAAGCCATTTCATGGTGCAGCTCTTCCGTGAAACTTATTTAGGGAACTCCTTTGTAATTAGAGCAGTGTGTTTGGAAATTGGCAATGCCAGGAAAAAATGGCTAGAATGTTTTCTAGAGCTATTCATTTTAAGAGTGTTCACCTATTTTTTTCTCTTTGAATTAGTCTCCTAATGGTTGTAGAATGGTGCTGGGTGAAAAGCTAATTTTTGCTGCCTCAGCTGCCATTCAGTAGAGGGACTACAGTCTACAGATCTCTGAGAGTGAATAGCTGAGAGGAAGAACAGAGGATTGCTAGGAACTCCTATTTTTTCTTCATATTTTTTGGCTGGCTGAGATATTCCCTTTCAACCAATAAAGCATTGATAGGCTTCTGAATTTCTTAAAATTCAGCCCCACTGTTAGACTTATTAGGGATCCCCAGTAGATTCTTGCAATAGGCTACAAATTTTGTTTTTGGAGATGTAATTTCTTTTGCCTTTGGTCATTATCTGTATCATTCTAAGTATTTTAGAGGGCAGTTGGGCTAGGTTGAAAAATCCATCTAAATCCATTTTCTTTATAAATACTCCTTCAAGTCCTGCGAATTAGCGATTATTATCTGTAGCCTTTGACTTCAGGAACCTGAAGGCTCAGAAAGGGAGGATAAACAATAGAGAGCTAAACTTCCTGCCACCTCTGATGTAATCCCTGCAATTGCACACATCCTGCTAAGGAGGCTTTCTCATCTCTCTCATTGTAGTTTTTTTTTTTTGTCCTTTTTTTTTCTTTAAAGATTTTATTTATTTATTCATGAGAGACACTCAGAGAGAGGCAGAGACACAGGCAGAAGGAGAAGCAGGCTCCCTGCGGGGAACCAAATGCAGGACTTGATCCCGGGACCCTGGGATCACGACCTGAGCCAATGGCTCAACCACCGAACTACCCAGGTGCCCCTGTTTTGTCCTTCTTAATAACTCCCTAGACAGCACCCTTAAAAAAGATAACTCTGCTGCAAACAGGCCATTTTTTGGCAGTTCCTTGTTGAACTATCTTCTGCTGTCAGCATCTGTTAGAATAAATGTCATAAGCTGCCCATTGCCTGAGAAGTATCAACAAATCATCACCAGTCACCTTCAGCCACCTTGCTTGGGCCTTGTAGTGAACCTAAGAAAATGGAGAGAAAACCCCCAAGAATTTTGGATGAGTGCTAATCACGGTGTGGCCTTCAGACTGGCACTGGAGTGGACTATTTGTCATCTGTCTGCAGCAAAACAAGTATGGAAATTGGGAGCAAGCATTCAGAAATTTTACAGCAATTTGGCATTGCCCTGCCTTCCAAGTGTATGTATGGTCAGTGAACCCTGTCGTGCTTGCTTTCCACTGTACAAGGACTCTTTCCCAATCTCTGTACCTTTCACAGGAATGACCCATCATCCGAATCCAAAATGCTCAGTCTGCAAAAGACCCATGGTGACAGAGAGGCAGGGCTTTCTTTTCCCAGTTGCTCCCCTAAGACAGCTTTCTAATGACAGTGACAGATTACATGTCCTCTCTAGCTCACGTAGAGTTCAGGTGGTGTAAAAGCAAGTTGAACATGAATGAAAGACTCTCACTCAGTGCCATCGAAATGCCAAATATATCCCTAGGTTGCAGTTAAATCAGGAGACCCGGCTGTTTAACTGTGGCCCAACACGATGTGGCGTAAGCCAGGTCCAGGAGATGGGATCCGTTCTTTAGCGCCATCTGCTACAATTTCACACTTAGGAGACTGTTAAAATGATTTTTTTTTCTGAAATTAAGGGATTTATTTATTTTTTTAAAATTTCCCAGTTGAACATCTCTTATATGACACCTGTATGCGCTGTGCTCCAAAGAGTTAATTGATGTATCCAATGAATTCACCTTAAGGAGAAGGCTTATACTGTGTGTGTGTGTGTGTTCACGCGCGCGTGCAAGCACTTGCCATGTGTATTAGATCAAGCAATTCCAAAGAATACTGGCTGTAGTCCCAGGCTTTTGCTAAATTAAAGTGCTGAATTGGTGCAGGGCAAGCTGTACCATTCTTAAGAGACTCAGGTATGAAATAGAATCTGTTCCCAAGCCTTAAGGACAACGTGAACTGAAGAGTCTTTTCTTCCCCTTCACATATCAAAATCTTTTGGATTTTGACCCGAACCACTGTTTACAATGTCCAAAATTGTTTCCTTTCTTAGCCCATCTGCCACCACCAATTCTTAGCAGCTCATTTATGTATTCCTTGAAGAAACGTTTCTGGGGCTCCTATTGTGTGTCAAGTATTGTGCTAGATGTGGGCCCTTATCTTTATAGGGGAAACCCACAATAAAGTCAGCAAGTAGAGCAGATTGAACATTGTGATACATACTTTCATAGATGCGCAAACAGGATATATGGGAGCACAGAGGGTGACACCTTGAAATCAGAAGAAAGGAAATTAGAAACACACTTTGCAGTGTAGGTGACATTTGGGCTGCAGTTTGAGGAGCAAGAAAGAGCTAATGAAGAATATGTTCCTCTCAGGTATGCCCTTACTCCTGTGTGTCTGTGGCGAGGGGGTGGGGGGATAATCCTCCGTGGAGGGGTGACAGCATCCTGGAAGGACAGAAGCCTGGGTGAGGATGACACCCTGAAGCAGTTGCATGTAAGACTTCTCATACCTCCCTAGATCCTAAGTGCCCCCCCCAAAAAGGGACTCGTGCAATTCGGCAATATACACCCAGAGCTTGGCACATCATAGGAGCTTCAAATAAATATTTGTGGAACAAATAGCACAGTCTGGAGTAGTAAGTTAGTAGGTTTGGAATTGTTTGCCAAAAAATGTAGGAGAGCAAGGTATTAGCAGTTGTAGTTGGTTTTTATTACTCTTTTATGGTTTCTTGGTCGTGTCCCCATAGGGAAGGACGCTGCCATATAACAGCTGTTCCCATCCATTTGTTGTCATTCCCATTAAGAGTCACCTGTTCTTCCTTTGCCAGCAATCACTGATTGATCTGACAACTCTCTGGTCATGCTGGTGACATGGACCATTTGTGTCAAACATGGTCAGCGCTCGAAAGCTCTCACTTGCTCCTTCAGCTAATCCGTTGTGACGTGCTCCTAATAAAAGGGGCTTCTAGTAGTTTGGGAGGCTAGAGCAAACACTGGGATTTAAGGCAAATCATATGCATATCTCTCGATGTCGAGGTGTTTTCACTTTTACACGTGCTAGAAGTGATGGCTGATACCAAGTGAGACGGTTAAGCCGGAGCACCGACACATGAATGCTTAACCTCAGAAAGTTTCCTTACTTACCGAATTAGGCCACAAAGTAGGAAATTGATGTCCGTCCCATAAAGGAGAACCTGAGCATGTGAAGATTTGATTCACAGAAAATTGTTAGCAACTGACCGGGAACTAAAGACTCAATTGATTTTGGAACGAAAAACAGCCCAACTAATAAATTTTTAAAAAATCACTTTTATTGAATGGAAGGAAAGGTGAGTTTCAAAGCAATCTAATAATTAAAAAATCTTTATTAGGTTAGAAGATACTGCATTAAAAATGAAATTAATTTGAAAAATGATTTATTCTCTGAAAGATCAGGCTTGGTTTTTTTTGTTTTTTTTTTTTTTTAGCTTGCTTTGGAACTCACTTTTCAGTGGTTTTGCTTTTAATGTCTCTGCAGAAATCTTCCTAGACAAATGCCTTTCTCACTGCAGTGTCCCTTTCTTGCCAGACTTGACCCCATTTATGTTGTTGGAGAGGGTTCCCTGGTTAACCCAACCTGGCTCCGACTGCAGGCTCAATTTGGGTTTCTCCAGGCCCTCACCTGTGTGGCTTTCAGATTGTTCTTTGGCTTTTTCACACAGACTTGCATTAATCCAGTGAATCTCCCCCTTTCCTGGTCTTATGTTCAAGGCTTCTGTTTGCAAGAGACAGAAAGCCATTCAGACTATTTCTAGTAAAAAGAAAGTCTAAGGAAAGGAGATGAGGGTGTCTCTGAAATATCTGGAGGCAGGAAAAAAAAAGTACGAGCAGACCATAGGGGGCCCCAGGATTGTGAAGTCAGTACCTGAGTGTGTTCCCTTCTCTCACAGGGGGTGACTGGCCTCTTGATCCTGCTTTCGCTGCCCATCTGTTCAATTCTGCGCTCCATATCTGCCACCTTCTTTATGGCTGCCCTGTTCCCCCTTAACTCCTGCTTGCATGTGGCTTTTTGCTTGTGGGTCCGGACATGACTTTCATTCTATACCTGCCAGTATGGCTCTCCACCACTCCCCTGAGGCAACTGTCACCTCACTATCTCCGTGATGAAACCCAACGCTGCATTCCTGTGGAGGAGAACCTGATTCGCTCAGCTGAATTAGGGATGGCTTCTCCGCAGGGCAGCTGTTCACACATCAGGTTAGGTGGCAGGTGTCATTTGGTACAAACAGATGGATTCTCTGAAAATAGGTCACGGGAAGCAGGAAATGATTGGTGTCTCAAGCCTAGCATCCTCTCCTAGCATCTGAGTCAGTGTTCTCGATGGTTTCAAAAGGGGTACCTGACAGACTGTGACCAATGTTAGTGACTCAGAACTTCTGGGCCCCAGTGGTCTTCACCATTTTGGGTACCTAACCTCATTTAAAATATTGCTTCCTTAGCTCTAAATGCCTTATCTTTCCAGTCTGCTGCCATGCTGGGGCGGAAACCAAGTGCCATTGACTACATGATTGCCCCTTTGAATTCATATTTTGAAGCACTAACCCCCAATGTGGTGGTGTTGGGTAGTGGGGCCTTTGGAAGGTAAGTAGGTTTGGATGAGGTCATGAGGGTGGAGTCCCCATCATTAGATTAGCGCCCTTATGAGAGAGAATATCAGAGAGTTTGCTTCCTTTCTCTCTCTGCACACACACAGAGGAAAGGCCATGTGAGCACACAGCAAGAAGGTGGTCGTCTACAAGTCAGGAAGAGGGTTCTCATCAAGAACCACCCCTGGTAGTGCCTTGATCTTGGACTTTGCAAGCTCCAGAGCCATGAGAAATACATGTCTGATGTGCAGGCCATCAGTCTGTGGTATTCTGTCATAGAACAGCCCAAGCTGACTAAACCACCACATAATTATACTTTTGCTTCTGCTTTATAGATAAAGCCCCTGTCAGTAGTTAAATAGAGTGCTCAGGTCTCCAGAAGCCAGGATTCAAAGCCCAACCTCCGGAGCCACCCAAGTAAATGCCCTTCCGCCATTGCTCTCTGTTTTGTGCTGTCTTGCGTTTGTAAAACAAACAGACCAAAAAAATTTTTATTCAAAAAAATTTTTTTTGGATATTTTTTTGGAGTTCAATTTGCCAACATATACTATAACACCCAGTCAAAAAAAATTTTTGAAAACCACCTCTGATTTCAGCCCACTTCGAGTGAGTTTTGAATATTTTCAACATGTCAAATTATTGTATTCAATTCAGTTGAGAGAGAACCTTAGAAAACTTACCTCAAGTTTATAAATTAGGGAACTTTCCTTTCGTCTTACTTCATTGGCAGAGCTTTTGATATATGCTATAGTTTTAGCCTTTGACATTACTATTATGAAATTCAAAATGGTTCATTTAAATTTTGTTGTTCCTTAAAATATACCTTGGGTTCTTGCCATTGTCCCAGGGAACATACACAAAACAGCTTGAAAGTATGCTTTCTTCCTAGTGGGGCCTATCTTTTTTCAAGCTCTTGGGTAACCAGGGGCCTTTTAGAATTTCCCCAATTAACATTTCACTAGATAGGGTAATCTGGAATGATGGTTTACTCATTTCAGAGATGCGAAAGGAAGGGGCTCCTCAAGGGAGTCTGGAGGCCAGAATTTCAGTTTGGGCTCTACCTCTTAGTAACTATGTGACCTTGAGGAAATCCTGTCTGCTTACCCAGCCTCAACTTCTTAACCCATGAAAGGGAGTCATCATGCCTCAGGACCTCACAAGAACATTGTGAAGATAAAATAATGCATGGGAAAGCGCTTTGTACACTGAAAGAGAACTGTAAGTGGATATTATTATTTATTTTATGAGCCAGGAGAAATCAAAGCTCTGGTTTCATTGCCAGGAGGATTTTCCTCACAGATCTAATTCTTAAAGCTTGGCTTTGCCGAGTTAATGAGTACTTTCCAAATAAAGATCCCTTTTACTGCTTTGATTTTTGTGAACTTCCCTTTACTCTGATTCAAAGTCACATGGGAAGGAGATCTTGTAAAGCCATTGTTTAATTTAGACTTTTCATACTGCGTGTATGTCCGGCTATTCTCTGGTTTCAGTCTCCAAGGAGCCTTTGAGGGCAGACTGTGCTTCTTTCCCTTCCATATAGTTTGGCAGCAAATGAGATGTTTTCAATAGGGATGAAAAAAACTCACAGTATGTAACCTGTCACCTCAAGGAAGAAGCACATCCTGTTCTAAAGAAGTTGCTTCAGAGCCGGCCCAAAGACCATACTTGTGTTTTGACTTATGACTCAGGCAATAGCCTGGAATGGTGTTTTAAGGAGAGTTGTTACTTGACATTGTAATAACAATGTGAGAAGCCACCGTACAAAGCTCTTTATTTTAGTAGCTCAGACTTCTAGTCAGGACCCCCAATTCTGTTCTGTAAGCCTAAAACTTTCCAGACTAACACACAGGAAAAGTGCAAAAATCATGCTCCCAAAAATCATTAGATCAAAGCAGATATAGTTTTCATTTTAATCTTAGGTGTAAAGGGATTGAAGCAATGGGTAGTTGATTTGCTTTTCCTAAGGTCACTTGTGTAGCTCAGATGGAAATGACAGTTCCAAGCTTATGTGTAAAACTTCACCCATTCCTCATGCTTGGATCTTCTTCTTAGGCTTCTGGCATCCAGGCGTTGGAGCCAGGGAAGGGAGCAAGATGGAACTTTCAAGAAACGAAGGAGCTTTTTCAGTCATAATTCCACTGTTAGGGATCCCTGGGTGGCGCAGTGGTTTAGCGCCTGCCTTTGGCCCAGGGCGCGATCCTGCAGACCCAGGATCGAATCCCACGTCGGGCTCCCGGTGCACGGAGCCTGCTTCTCCCTCTGCCTATGTCTCTGCCTCTTTCTCTCTCACTGTGTGACTATCATAAATAAATAAATAAAAATTAAAAAAAAATTCCACTGTTACTGTCTGAAGCACTATACAAGGTGGAAGAATAAAAAATAATCTCCACACATCCCCTGTGGCTTGCCTTGTGTGTTGTACTTTTACCAAACTCTGGGATCATAGTCTTGATAGCTGAGAGTTTATCCCCAACCAGGGACCCCAGCAGAATCCCACGGTGCCAGGTCAATAGGCAGAGCTTCCAAAGTGTCCCAATCTCTTGAGATTGCCTCCTCAATTCTCCATCCTAGTACATTGCCTGGGGTTGAATTTAAAGTGTCAAGCCACAGAATAGACGGATTGTTCACAGTGGTAATATGATGTGGTTGTCAGTCACTTCCTGAAACCCACATCTGGGTGGTTGTAAATGTAGGACTGAGATTCTAATATTATAACTCATGGTTCTATTTTCTGTCCCTCATACAATGGCCTTCTTTATGAGGTAGAGATGAAAATGAAAATTAACTATAATTTAAAAATATGAAAATCGAGACCTCAATCCAAGAAGTCTTAGCATTCTAGTATCAATAGAAGTAGGATTTTGTTTGTTTATTCTAGGTCCCAGTTTTCATTAGTGTCACATATCTTTATCATAAGAGGCCTGGGTGGTGGGGAATGTTCTCTAATGTGAATGCTCTCACCCTATAGCCATACTTCTAATGTGGGCAACTCTTTGCAGGATCTATTGTGAGCATCCCTGGGATTCCCAGATGGGGTTTCACAAGAGCACACGAACAGGTATAGCCAACAGTGAATTCCTTATTTTAGAACTACTAGAAATATTCGGAGACCAAATGACCTAATATCAGGCTTTACGTAGACAGGGCGCCTGCTTCCGTGTGAGGTTGGTTCTTTACATTCTAAAATCGTGAGATCATCAGGAAAGTTCAAGGAATATTTAGGAGACAATAGGTCAGTTGGTTTGACTGGTAGAGAGGTTCATGGCATAGAGGGGGTGAGGACAGAGCTGGGAGGATGTTTTAGTTTCTTATTAACATCACATTACTCCTAGAATGAGTGCTATTATAATCTCTGGATATACTGATGCCACTTATTACAAAGCATTTGAAAAAAAAAAATGTGTGAAAACTTAGAGTCTCCTTGCAGTGGGGAAGTTAACATTTGGACAGACTGACGCTTGGATCCTACAACTGCCACCTGCTAGCTGCGTGACTTTGGCAAGTTAAATATTGTTAGCCTCCATTTCCTGCTCCAAAAAATGGCAGTAGAATATTTACCTCGGAAGTTTGTAAAAATTAGGTAATCGAATGTGTAAGTATTGAATATATAAGGCAGTTCTCACACTATCTGGCACACGGTGAACAATAAATTTAAGAGTCATCATTTCCTACCTAGATGATTGAAATGGCTTCTTTGCTGGTGTCCATGCTTATGCTCCAGCTCTGCCTCATTCTAGTCTCAACATGGCAGCCAGAATGATCCTGTTATAATGTAGGTTGGACAGTGTCATTTCTTTGCCCCAAATCTAATGCTTCTGATTCACTCAGAAGAAAAGCCTCATCATGGCTGGTATGTTGTTGTTTTAAAGATTGTATTTATTTATTTATTTTTAAAATACTCTCTACACTCGGCATGGGGCTTGAACTCACAACCCTGAGATCAAGAGTTGCATGCTCTACTGACTGAGCCTGCTAGGCACCCCTCGTATGTTTTTAGTCTCAGCTTCTTCTCTCCCCTTGACTGTCTGTTGCAACCACACTGGCCTCCCTATACTGTGCCTTAAACATTCCGGAAAGTACTCCCCACTACCTAACACCCTTCATCTGTGCCCAACTGTTTTGTTTCCTGCAAATCATTTATCACTGACTAACCTATATATTTCACTTGCTTATAGCATTGATTGGTTGTCTCCCCCTGCTACAAGGTAAGCTTCAATGGGATAAGAATTTCTTTATGTCTGCTTTTTTCATGGCTATTTTCCAAAAGCCCAGAACAGAATCTGGCACATAGAACCCCTCAGCACACATTTGTTTGGTTAGTTTTGAATGGCTGAGCAAATGGGAGCCATTATTAGTGATTTAATGGGACTCTTAGTATTAACACATGTACATGATTTTTCATCCACTCAACAGACACTGGTTAAGCACATAATACAAGCCAGAATTACATTAGCTGTTGGGAATAGAGCCAGAAACAAGAGAGACATGGCTCTGCCCTCCTGGAGCTTATGGTTTTAGTGTTACAAGAATGGCATTGAGTAGATATACCTAATTGTGAAAAGGTGAAAGATTTTTTCATAATACTTAAGTATGAACTTTGGGGTTTTTCAGAATTTTAAACATTATGATCTAAAACTTGGAGAACTTATTTTATTTATTTGCCATTATTATTTTCAAAAAGAGCTTCAGGTACAAATCGAAAATTTTTTTTTTCTTAGCCAAGTAATTTTAATGAGATTACGATCAATCAGACACACCGTTGTGTTGCTTAACTTTGCTTTTATTTTTTAAATTTTTATTTTTTTAAATTTAAATGCAAGTTAGTTAACATGTAGTGTATTATTAGTTTCAGGGGTAGAATTTAGCGATTCATCAGTTGCATATAACACCCAGCACTCATGACATTAAGTGACCTCCCTAATGCCCATCACCCAGTTACCCCATTCCCTACCCTTCTCCCCTCCAGCGGCCCTCGGTTGGTTTCCTAGAGTTAAAACTCTTTTATGGTTCTCTCTTGGTTTTTATCTTATTTTATAACTTTTTTTAAAAATTCAAGTATAATTAACCTATTCTAACTTTTTCTTTAGACCTGTGAAAGAAAAGAGTTCTAAACGTACCCCTGGTGACTGGACTTCCAGTTTTAATTATTTGTTGTCATCCTCCTGGTAAATCAGCATCACATTTAAAAGCACATATGATAACTTTTAGATGCACTACAATGCAGAGTGACTTACTAAAATGTTACTCCAGCCTCTACCGAATTTTAATTCCATATTTCACTCCATGATAATTTGACATAGGTCTTTTCACAAAGCAGCGTTATTTTAGAGTTTGCAATTTGGTTAATCTCTTGTGACTAGAAAATATGCTTCAAATTTCCCACTTCATTATGCTGAGCTCTAGCTTAGATTTTAAAAGTGATTACCAGATTTAGTTTTAATCTTTTTTCATTCTCTGATTAAGAGAGTAAGCTATTAAGGTCTAGTCAATCAGGTAAGTTGGTATCATTCGGTTTTTAAATGATTCTAAATTAATTCATCTTTTAATTTGAATTTGTTCAAAATAGTCTCTAGTACTTAGTTCTGATTTGAAAAATCACCATTCTGCCGGGAGGCTGCTGGGTATGATTTCAATGAGATTCTCCATAGTATTTTTTGCTGGGAAGGCATTGCATCGGGTTGCATTGGTCACACTGAATTTGCCATGTTAAATGCAAGTAACACAAGCTTAACCCATGCGAAGGAAACCGTCACAGTTCAGGGTAATCAAGTGGAAGTTTTGAAATCCTCCCTTTTCTAATCACAAGAGGTTAACAAAATTGTAAACTCTAAGATAATGTTACTTTGTGGATAGACCTGGGTCGAATTATCATGGGTAATTCTCAAATGGAATTAAAATTAGGTAGAAGGAAGTTCCAGTTGATTGCGATCTGGCCGATCTCAAAGCTGTAATGATCAGATGTTTCACATTTACTGGGGTTGTATTTTGTTCTTCCATGGGTATAATTGAAATTAAGGCCTCCATTTGGGAAACATATGATAATTCAATAGCATCTTCTGTCCACTTTCTTAACAAATGGGAAGCCAGATGCACCATGGAGTAGTGAATAGGAAAAACAAATTAAGTCTAACTTGTTAAAAATCAATAGTAATGATGAAAATTGTTAACACAAAGTTTTGAGTAAAAAATAAGAAAACATTTCCTATCATTAATTGGAAAGGTCAAAGACGGAATTGGAAAAATTGTGCTTAGTTCTAAGATCTAATCTGCTTTAAATTTTATTTTATTTTATTCCTGTAGAATAGAAAACCAATTATTCTCTCTCAAGGGACATAGAAATTGTCCCTCTCTAATAAAACTACCACAGAGAGCAGTAACTTTTATTTTAGAGGATTGTGAGATAGAAAGTAAATTTCAAAACCCCAAGAAAAGGAAAACATTTCCCTGTGCTATCTTTTTTTGTTAATGGTTTTATTTATTTACTTGAGAGAGAGTGAGAGAGAGCCTGAGTGGGGGTGGGTGGGGCTCGATGTGGGGCTGGATCCCTGGACCCCGAGATCACAACTGAGCCAAAAGTAGATGCGTAGCCAACTGAGCCACCCAGGTGCCCCCTCTGTGATACCTTCTTGATAGGATCCCAGATAGCCTAAAATAAGGTTCCTCCTCTAACTTCAGAGGTCATGGAAGGAAATTTTAAAAACTTCAAAATCCTTTAGGGACTGGTACTTTAGTTCTCAGTAGCCTGCATCATAACTCCATTGTATTGAACAAACATTCACAGAGTGTTCATTACAGAATAGATGTTGAGAAAGCAAAGATAAGTGTTCCCTGATTCTAGATTCAAAGAATTTATGTAGTGAAAGTCATTAAGAACATGCAAAGAGGAAGCTAAAATTTGTTGACTACCAAACTATCTGCTAGACCTTTTGCTAGGGTACTGACATACTTTATTACTTTTAATCTTTATGGAAGAAGTAGAAGTTAGATATTATATTGAACAGCCATTGTATCACTTAAGAACTTGAGTGTCACGCAGTGAGTAGGGGAGTCAGAATTCAGTGTTAAGTTGTTTTGTAAATGGTTTATATTTTGCAAGAAATTCCTTAGACATTATGAGATAAATACTTAAAAAAATAATAATGTTGTTTGGAGAAACAGAATGCACTCATAATGCATTATTTTTCCTATTTAAAACAATGAAATATAGGCCGTATTTACAAAAACCTATGTAACATGTTAAAAATGCATTTGATCATAAAAAAATTCGGCAACTATGCTCCTTGGTATTTTCCTAAAGGAGATGAAAACGTGTGTCCACACAAAACCCTGCCCATATATGTTTATAGTGGCTTTACTCATAATTGCCAAAACTTGGAAGCAGCCAAGAGGTCCGTCAGTAGGTGAATGAATAGATAGACTGTGGTACATTCAGACAAGGAATATTATCTGGTGCTAAGAAGAAATGAACTGTAAAGCCAGGAAAAGACACAAAGGAAACTTAAGTGCATCTTGCCAAGGGAAAGAGGCCAACCTGGAAAAACTGTATACCATGTGATCCCAACTCTATGATGTTCTGGAAAAGGTAAAACTATGAAGATGGTACAAAGTTCAGTGGTTGCCAGGGGTTGAGGAAGGAGTGATAAATTAAGGAAGCACAGGGGATTTCTAGGGTAGAAAAAATACTGCATTTTTGTATACAATGCTTCTACACATCTCCTGGCCACATTCACATGCAATGGCAACGTTTTTGTTCTTTTAGAGTTTGGGCACTGATGGTTCATGGCTCATCTTGTTTGTCCCATTGACAACCAATAAGGGGCACTGACTCAAATGAGTCCTTGGGTATAAGTACCGTACCTGTGATGCTAAGAATTTTCATTGTATTCACTGTCCACTAAACCCAACTTCTTTGGCATGGCCTACGATTTTTGCTTTGTACCCCTTCCTCAACACCTTGCAAGTTAGTGACAAATGGTCAAACCAGTTTCTCATACATTTCACTCCTTCTTATTGTGATTTTCATCTCCCAGTGTGACTGATGAATCTGAGAGCCTTTCTTGATAACGCGTGGGACCCATCTCATGTGCCTCCTTGGAGTCTCTTGTCACTTGTCCCTCTCTTGGGATAGATCATTCTTCTGCTTGAAGCCAACCTGCCATGTCTTGATGAACTGTCAGGACTTGATACATGTATGATAAAACATGGGATGGAGACAGGTGATGACACCTGAAGTCCATCAGGGGATAGGAGATGGAAAGGAACTACAAAAGGAAGTTTTGGCTGTCTTCTTCTTTCTAGTGGACTACTCCAAGGCATGGTTTCTCTGGATAGTCTAAAGTCCTATTATGTCACATTGTATCATGCGGCCTAAAGGGGTCATCTGCCTAACATCTGCATGTGCCTTCTTGCAATGCGGTTTACATGAGTGGCTAGCATGGTAATGCATTATCTTGTCTTTTGGCCCTTCATTGTCTCATTCCCCCTTGCCCTTACTCACACTGCCTGGTCTTGCAAGTCATTAAAAAGTATCAGTGTGTGTAGCCTGTTTCTTTGTTTTCTAGTTAATCCAGGCCAATGCAGATAGCAAATCTCTTTTGTGAATTTTCCATCAAAGCTGCATTATCTGCTTCAGTCCTTTGCACAAGATATTGCATAGATACAATGATCTGACACTGTTTTTCATCTTACAGCCATTTTGATGCATGGTGTACTAATCAATAGTAAAAAAAAAAAATGCTTCTGGTGAGTCTCCTCTCAGATATAATCTAGAAGAGAAAGTTGTATAGTATCACCAAATAAGTATTTTGGAGTTTATTTTCACAACAAAATTCTTATGACATCATCAAAAAACCCCAGAATTTTAATAATTCAGAAATAGCAAATAGACTCATAATTATCAGTTTCAGATAGTTTTTGTCTAGCATTTTGTTATTGGCTATCTTGTTGGTCTGTGTTTATGTATCTAACTTTGTTTCACCAACTAGATTTGAAGTACTTGAAGGTAAGGAGCATGAAGTCTTCTTTCCCATGGCTATTTGCTTGGGATATACCAGCAAGTTGATGTGGCCGTCACAGAGTTTGAAATGGAACTCTCAGAGGTTCATTTGTTTAGTTCACCAATAAGTTAACATTGTGATATTTTAAACTTTCAGTTCTCTCAGTGTATCTTTATGTCTTCAATAAACCCCATACAGATATTTGTTGAATGATCATAAGCTAATGTAGCATATGGATTCGTCTCCATGTCATAAAGAGAAGACTAATTGGTTTCACCTCCCCCATAAGACAGATCCTTTTGTGAGACAGTCAGCTTCTTTCTGTTCCTGGCATTCTCAACTCTTTTTCCTTTATTGTCCTCAACCACCATCTCCATGATAGAGCCTGGGTGCACCATGAGTATTTAATAAAACCCTGAATAATGTTTGTGCTTTTATGTGAAGTAAGATGCTAATTTCATTCCAGACCAATATTTATTGAACATCCGTGCTCTGGGGAGCTCTGGGCAAGATGCTGTGGAGAGTATGAGAAGGTCTAAGATGCTGGATTCTTAAAATCTAAACGGATGAAGCAAATAACAATAAAATAGAGTTACCTAAAAACCAGACATACAAAAATTCAAGCAATGCCCCACGGTGATCTATTGTTAATTACTAGATTTGTTATATACGAGATGAATGCTAACACTTCAGAGGAGAACTTGGCCATTGTGGCCTGCAGTGATCTGCAAAGCCCACACAGAGGAAGAAAGATTTGAGCCTGGTCTTAGAGAGAAAGCCAAATTTGTGTTAAGTGGAGATCAACTATGGTAGAAGAAAAGAAGCAGAGAAGCAGAGTGGGAAGGGAGTAGTCCGATCTTCTAGCACAGAGTTTTTCTGCAGAGTTGTGTTCTTCACTTTTTTAAGGTCATGGATTGTTTTAAGTATTGGATAAATACTTTGAATTCCCTCCAAAAAACGACCATTTAAATATAAATGCAAAAGTTTATATATATATATATATTTTTAGGGGCTTATATACATGTACACTAGAAGAGGTACCCAGGGCAGGGGGTGGTCCCTCCAACTAAGAACTACATTTCATGAGAAATTAATGGGAAGAAAGCTTTGGAGTATGTAGATTTTGAAGGATCTTAGATAACAGACTAAATGGAAGTGGGGGAAAAATAGAGGTGGAAAGTCATTCAATTTTAATTCAAAAATTGCTTCCCCTTTTGATCTTTTTATCTATAGAATAAGGAAAATAAACTTTCTATATTTTTGAGCTGACAATGGTGATAATGATATAGAAAGTACACTATACAGTGTGCATGTATTTACTCTATAGGGTAGATAAAGAGCCTGGAGATTTGTAATTAATAAATAACGTGGTTAAAATGAGATTTTAGAGGAGAAACTTGTTGGCATTGTTCACGCTGGCGTGAAAGGAAAAGGAACTTTAATTGCTGAGAATGGAAGAGGCAGGCATATACTGACACACAGAATGAGATGAGTAGGCCATAAAAAACACTCTCAATATGGCTAAGAGCAAGACTTTTTTTAAAGGGAAGAAATGTCATATGAGGAGGAGTTAGCATTTAAAAATATTTCTTCCTTTAAGAGGTCACTTTCACAGGAACTTACTCCCACTTAGTAATTTAGAAATGCATGATTGCAATCATAATAAATGTTCACTTAAAATATTCAAGAAATAACTATGACTACAGTTGGTAGACTGCGTGATAGATTTGCCAAGGGAATAGAAGCCTCTTTCTGAGAGTTTCACATTAGATTACATAGAAAGGCGAGTTAAGATGGTGTTCCCAAGAGTAATGCTATAGGCTTGATTTCTATGTGGGATGATTGGCATCTTTCTGCTTCTCTCATCCTTAACCTCTTCCTTAATGGCTTATAAGGGAGATTGGTCCTAATCAGTCTATGGATCCTAAACAACTGGTAGATCTATCTTCTCCTTATTTCTACTATACTTAATTCAGAACTTGCATCCTCCTATTTGGATATTCCATTAGCTTCTTAAAGGGACTCTCTGCTTCCAGGCCTTTCTCTATTTAAAGTATTCTCTCCAAGACAGCTAGAACATTCTTTCTAAAATACAAATATGATCATATTTCTTCCCTGCTTTAAAGCCTTCGCTGACTCCTTAAGTCCTATAGGATACAGTTCAGAGTCTTTAGCATGACTTACAATCACCTCACCCTACTTCCTCAGGCTTATCTCCAATCATTCCCATCCACATGCTAAACCTTTATGTACGTGGCTGTCTTGGATGCTGCAATCTCTGCAGAGAGGCCATTGCTCTTTTTCTTTGCACATAAAATTTTCACTCATTCTACTTTAGACTTAATTGCAATTTTTAATCATGCAAACCACATTACAACTTTGTCCCTGCTTTGCCCCTTATGGAAAATTGTGTACTTTCCAGAGGCAATCAGATTCAATTAGTATTTCTGTTGCTTCTCATTTCTTTTTTTTTTTTTTAACCCATCTGTCTGACTAGCTAGGTATCACTTTTCTGATTTTAAGAGTTTAGACATTATTTCAAAATACTAGTATAGAAAGTTAGAATTTAGCTCCCTTGACATCTTTCTGCAATATTGGTTTACTCTCTGTATTGGGTACAAGTCTTATTTGCCTCCTTGGGTTCCCCTGGTGATATCAAGCTCCCAGACTGGGGTGCTTCTCCCAGGAGATAACCAGTCATTTGCCCTGGAATCTTGGCCCTTCCTCTTGGCTGCCAACAGCACAGGTAGGCTAACCGACAAAAGGCTCAACATTTCTGGTTCTTGTTACCACATCTGGACTCAGATGAAGCTCCAATCCTCAGAATGTGAAATTCAGCTGCCCAATGGCTGTTGGAGGAGCCAGATAACCCAACTCAGAAATAAGGGAGAATTATATCTGTGGGTGAATTTTGACCAAGAGGCCAATGTATAACATACACCCTTCATTGCTTAGCATTGTTTTTGCTTTGCTTTTTTACTCCTGTCTCTCATTGACCTGGATTTGTACCTCTCCAATAAAGTCTCAGTACTTAAATCTTTTTATCAGGCCTCATTCTTTCCAGAGCACTCATGATAAGACACTTTCCCTCCCTAGTGTCTGTGTGTATGTGTGTGTGTGTATGTGTGTGTGTGTGTACAACTTTTGGTTAATTCAATAATCAAAATTTAAATTATCATGACTCTATAAATGCTACATATCCCAGCAAATCCAGCAAACACGATTTTACTTTTCTACTCCTAAAGCATTCTATTTTTTCTGTAGTTTAAAATTGCATAGATTGTTGTTATTCACTTGATTTCCTATGTCAATATGTCAATATAGAAACCTCCCCAAAGCATTGAAGTTCTCTTAATATAAAAAAAAGAGTTTTAGAAAATCCAGCAGTTCTTTTGTCTTTGAGATTCCTACTGTAGCTTTGTGTTCTTTAGTTCCAATTTCAGCTGATTGACCCTTTGTCTCTAATTCTCCAAATTCTCTTCATGTATTTCTTTATATTTTCTATTTCCTGGATCTAATGTCTTATTCTTGGTTGCTAAAAACATCTTCCAGAAGCTTCCTGAAAAAAGGTACATAGGATGTAATTTATTTTAAAATCTTAAAGGGATACATTATTTGGATAAGAAATTTTTATAGAAAATACAATTTTATTAGAATTTTAAAAGCACTCCATTTTTTCCTAGTGTATTGCACTACTTCTAAAGAGCTTAATGGCAATCTAACTCCCAGTTCTTTGTATATAATCAGTTATTTTCTCACAGGAAGTTTTAGTACCTATTTCTCCTATTTCTAAATCTCTAACATTTTGGATTTCATAGTGCTGTGTCTTTGTGTGGGTCTTATTTTATTAATAAGGTACCGGGTGTCATTTTGCAAACCAAGGTTCTTAAGTCTTAAGAACTTTTCTTGAATTATTTCTTTGATAGATTTATGTTTCCTATTTCTTGTTTATTTCATTCATCGATAAATGTCTTTGTGATGTTTGTGAATTCTTTTAAATTCTTGGGGTGTAGCAGTGCACACAAAGATTAAAAATCCTATCCTCATGAAGCATATATTCTACTGGTGAAGATAGATAAGTTAAATAAGTGAAATAGAAGGCAATGTTAAATATAAAATAAATGCTAAGAAAAAAAGGCCAAGAAGGAAGTCATGATTTGGGATATACATGTGAGATTTGCAATTTTAGATAAGGGGTCAAGAAAGACTTCTGAGATAGTGAGGTTTAAGTTGATAGGAATTAAAGAGTTAGCTAGGTAAATCTCTGGGGGAAAAGCCTTTAGGTAGGAAAAAATATCAAGTTTAGAGTAAAAGTGTATTTTTAAGGAATAGTGAGAAGCCAGGGTAACCAAAATAAATGAAGCAAATGGGAGAGTGGGAGGAAATGCGATTAAGGGCAATTGGGGCCCAAATCATGCCAAGGTCTTGGAGGTAGGAAGTTGAGCATTGGAGGGTTTTGAGCAGAGAAATAATATGATCTAACATATGTCTTAATGCAGTCACTTTGGTATGTTGATTCTGAAAGAGGGCAAAAGTAGAAGCAAGGGTACCATTCTGGAGGCTATGGTAACAAATCAAGAGAGAAAATAGCAGCTTATATCAAAGTAGTGGCAGTGAGGATTGTGAGATGCAGTTGAATTCTTTATGTTTTGAAGGTAGAAGTGACTTGCTGACAGACCATATCTGAGGTGTGAGATAAAAAGGAAGGAAGATAACTCAGGATTTTGGCATGAGCCTAAAAAAAGAAGTTGCCAAAAACTGAAAAGGGGAAAAAAGTACAGGAGGAGAAGCTTGTTTTTATCTTTATTTCTGGGGAGAGGGAGGAGAGTGTGGGTTAGAAGTTTGGAATTGAGCATTAGCAGTATGAGATGCCTGTTACATATCCACAGAAAGATGTAAATTGTGATTTTGACATTTCGGTCTTCATGTTGAGGTGAGGTATGTGGGCTAGAAATACAGATGTGGAAACCTTCAGCATATAGGTAGTCTGTATGACCACGAGACAGGAAGAGATAGCCCAGAACGTGGGTGTAGATTATACACTCACTAAAGAAGAGGAGATCTAAGGATGGAGTCTGGAGGCACTGCCCACATTTAGAGATCGGGTTGATGAGTAAGAAACAGCAGGAAAGGCTGAGAGGAAGTGGCCAAGGTGTAGGAGAAAAGCAGGTATGTGTGGGGTTCCACAAACAAAAGTTTTCCAAGAAGGAGGGAATCATCTACTCAGTCAGGTACTGTTGATAAGTGAGATGAGGACAAGAAATGAGTTTCTTTTTGGTGATCTTGATGAGAATAGATGTAGAGAAGTGGTAAGGTAAACATTAGACTGGAGTGGATTCAGAGAGAGAGGGAAGGAATGGCAATTCGGGGGTGTATACAACTTTCTTAAGAAGCTTTCCCCAAAAGGCAAGAAGAGAAATAAGATGGCACCTTTTCATGAAGATGGTTCCAAAGGTGAAGAAAGTAACCACTGCCCCTCCTAAAGCTGAACCCAAAGCAAAAGCTTTGAAGGTCAAGGAGGCAATGCTGAAAGGTGTCCACAGTCACTATAACAGATCTGCATGTCACCCATCTTCCAAATGGCCCAAGACACTACATCTCTGAAGGCAGCCCAAATATCCTCGAAAGAGCATCCCCAAGAGAAACAAGTTGGATCACCATGCCTTCATCAAGTTCCCCTGACTACTGCGTTAGCCATGAAGAAAATAGAAGACAACAACACACTTGTGCTCATTGTGGATGTCAAGGCCAACAAGGACCAGATCAAACAGGCTGGGAAGAAGCTCTATGACACTGATGTTGCCAAGATCAACACTCTGATCAGGCAGGATGGAGAGAAGAAGGTGTATATCCAACTGGCTCCTGACTATGATGCTTTGGATGTTACCACAAAATTAGGATCATCTAAACTGAGTCCAGCTGGCTAAATCTAAATATACATTTTTTTCACCAAAAAAAAAAAAAAAAAAAAAAAGAAAGAAAGAAAGAAAGAAAAAAAAAGGAATAAGATGGTAGCCAGAACTCTATTTGTATTTTGGGAAAGAAGGTTGTTCAGATGTTGAATATCCTGGATTGATTCTCTTATTTTCTTTCTTGTATTTTCCATTTTTAAATTCTTTATCTTCTTATTCTTGCTTGAGAGAGTCCTTGATTTTGTCTTAAAATCCTCTGTTGACTTTTTTCTACCATCATTTTAATTTCAAGAGCTCTTCTTTACTTTTGGATTGTGAATTATTCACATGAATTGTGAACTCTGTTTTGTTCTTCATTTATCAAAAGTTCTGTTGAAGGTATGAAAATTAATATCTATTTTTTAAGTAATAAGGCTTTTCAATTTTGATGTAGTTAGTTTATCTCTCTTTTTACAAAAAAAAATATTAAGGGATACTTAAGACTTCCAAAATGATATAAAGGATAATACAACAAAATCCTTGGGCTTCAATATAACTTTTTTTTTTAAGTTTCCCAGTTTTGCTTTATTAAGTGAGTCTCATTCTATCTTCCTAAAGTTATCTAGCTTTCTTCCCCTCAAAGCCTTTTCCCTCTCACTGTGTTGATTTTTATTTTTCTAAGCCCAGTCCAGTCTCCTGCTTTTTTTGTTTGTTTGCTTTGGTCTGTCTTGCATATTAGGACTTCCTCAAATATTTGGAGATCTTTGCCTGTCCATGTGTAGTTAAGAGTGGGGCCCTAAAAGGCTCATTAGCAGGTCTGTGTGCCAGGGCAGCACTGGCTGGCTGCCAGCTTTCAATAGAGCTAGAGCCCAGTTCTTTCCCTGTAGACTTCCGATGTCTGTATCTAGAGGTCTTCTCCCTTGGACCATTCTGTTTTTCTAGAGGAGAATCTTGCAGCTTTCTACTTAGAGGGGATGACTGCAGACTTAGGAAAGGGGTTCAAAGAGCCTCACTGTCCAGTACAGAGATTTTTTCACTTAATCTCCTATTTCTAATATGGCATTTTGCTCCTGACCTTAGCTGTATTTGGTGTTCGAGTGAAGAGTCTCTGGTTCAGCTTTTCCTGGGAGTAAAGCTCTTGCCTTCTGTTCAGAGTTGCAAAAGTATAGTTCACTGGCTGTATAGACTGGTAGAAAGGATGGGAGACATTGAAAAGCTCTAGATAGGTTTTTAACCAGTCCTATTCTTGGCTCCATTCTGAATATTGGCCCCAGAGGTACTGGTTCCAGTGTCTGAGCCTTTTTGGTGTCTTATGGGGCAAATCCACTTGACTCACACTGGGATGCCCCCTCTGTAGGCAATAAATTAGCCATTTATCAGCTCTATAGCTTCTGCCCATCTCTCACTTCCTCACCAATTCTTTGTTCTGTTGGTTTTAAATTTGAGGGTTAAATATTTACATTATGTAATTTTAAAGGGGTTACTCAGAGGTAAGTATGTATATTCAATGCTCTATACGGACCTGTGACATCACTTACTACTCATTATATTACGCATGATTCAGATGTGACCTTCCCCAAGGAGACACCCCTAGACTGAGAGGGTCAATTCCTCCTTACAACTCATGGTTTCCTACATTTCCACTGTTTTATCTTTTTCTAGGTCTAGAAGCTCTAGGAAGGCAAGGACAATGATTTCTTTGTTTTGGGAGCTCCAAAACTCAGGACAGTGTTGAATGAACAGATATCTGCAGAATTTATCAAGTTAGTGTTTTTGTAGATATCTAGTGTGGGTTACAAGGGCACAAATACAAAAGTACAAGAGTGGATAAGTAATATTTTATCACAGAAAAATGTTTTTCCTATTTGATAGCTCTGTGAAGTTAAGCAAATGATTTACTCTCATTGGGCCTCGTTTCCTGAGAATTGTGATAGTCATTAGGTCTACTACAGAGGGTTTATTGGGGTAGGGGAAATGAGCAGTTTAAAACGTATGTAGAACACTTAGCCAAGTGTCTCTCATTATAAGCACTCAATTCACTATTATTATTTTAATTTTAAAAATAATTTTGGGGTATGTTTTCAGAGATATTACCAGGTTTTTCTTGGTTTTTGTTGTTGTTGTCATTCCATGGAATTGCCATAACCAATGAATGTTTTTGATAAAATATTAAGAGTTAGACCAAGGGAGGAAAGAGCCTATATTTAAGGACCTGGGAAGAGAAGAACTTCCTGGGTCCTGGGTCTGGCCTCTAGAGTGAACTACTCCTGCTCTATTCTTCCCCAAACTCTAGGATGATGTGTTATTTTCTTTTTTACCATCTGAGGACAGTGGGAGGCTTCACTTTTCTTCCTTCAGGGACTAGTCTGAAAAAGGTAGCTATTTCCTGGCTTGTATGATTCAAGCTTAGCTTGTTTGGAAAAAAATTAGAAGGAAAATCAGAAAGAATAATAATTTTTTAAAAAGACATTAAGCTAAGGTATAGAATAAGGGTTTTTAAAGCTACATGAAGCATGGGATTTTTATTTATTTATTTATTTATTATTATTATTATTTAAGATTTTATTTATTTATTTATGAGAGACACAGAGAGAGAGAGAGGCAGAGACACAAGGAAAAGCAGGCTCCATGCAGGGAGCCCGCTGCGGGACTCGATCCCAGGACTCCAGGATCACGCCCTGGGCCAAAGGCAAGTGCCAAACTGCTGAGCCACCTGGGGATCCCAGGATTTTTATTTTTTGAAAGTTTTCTGAGTTTAGAGTAAAGGAAGGGCAGGCCTTGTGGCATTGACTAATGAGAAAATATATGTAATCAGTGGATGTTGAAAATTTGTGGAGCTTTTAAGCATGTTAATTGCTTTGACACTAAAAAGTAAACCATGGAATAGTATTGGTGGAAAAGAATGGAAAACTAGCTTAACTGTTGAAATTGGGTAATTTATTTATTCATTTAATTTTTTTGGTGAGGGACTAGAAACTGAGACTATAATGGTGAATAAAACACTCATGGTTCCTACTATCACTGAGCCTAGAGACTAATGGAGAAGTAGTCTTTAAGTAAAACTCTAAATATATAATTGTAAATTATAGGGAATTTGAGAGATATTATCAGGGTCGGGTGGGTTGGTAATGTAGATTGAGATATGAGAAGACTTTTCTTATGAAAGAATATTTAAGCTGAGATACAATGGTTGAATAGAAGTTATCATATGAACACTGAAGGGAAGAACATTCCAGAATGCAAGAGGAAGGAACTGTTTGGTGAGTTTGGCCACTAAAGAGTCCTGTCAGGGTAGTGTTTGTTATCAGGAGAGGGTGTAGAATCTGTGGCTGCAGAGGCCAATGAGGACCAAAAATAGGCACAGCCTTGAGAAGCATAAAGGCATTCTATATTATTCTCAGGGCTATGAGGAGCCATTAAATGACCTTAGCCAAGAAATAATCCTATTTAGGTTAAATAAAAGATTACATGGGTTACTGCAAAGAGAGATGTTTGGAAAGAAGCAGGAGTAGCCTCCTGAGAGGTAGGGAGCTATTGTAGGCTAGAGTGTTAGCAGTGGGACTAGAGAAATGGGGTTGCATTTGACATTCATTTTTAAGGGAAATCAGCTGGACTACTTGACCGATTAGATGTGAGAAAATGGGGGGAGAGGGAGATGTCATAGATGACTTCTATGGATTTCTGAGGGCAATTGAGAAGAGGTTTGAGAAACGTATCAAGAGTCAGGGAAGAAACAACAACATAGCATAATTATTAAGAGCAGTCAGTGAATACAGATGATCTCTCATTTAGGTTGGTTCGGTGAAAGCAGTACACACTCAATAGAAATTCCATGTCGAATATTTTGAGTTTTGATCTTTTCCCAGGCTAGTGATATGTGATAGGATACTCTGGTGATGCTTGCAATGAGGAGCCACAGCTTCCAGTCAGCCATGCAATTTATAATATTTTCGACTTACAATGGGTTTATTGGGATGTAACGCCACAGTGAATCAAAGAAGATCTGTAATTATTTTTTTCCTGTTAGTCAGTTCTTCAAGTTCTGGATCATGTCTTGTCTTCGTGAAAATTTCTCTGTGGCACAAGTCAGTTGGCTATCTCCTTTCATCTTCCAGCGTACTTGTTACTTGCCTGCAGTAACAAGCATGCCACTTGCACGTGCTGTTCCTTGTTCTCCTGACCTTTATATGTGATGCTCTTCCTTTTACACTTACATTTTAAACTCAGTGGCAGGAGATCTGTTCTTATATTTTTTTGAATCCTCAAAATCATTTATAAGCATTTGTACATAGTAGGTTCTCAATAAAGGTTTTTTTGACTACTTAAGAATTGGAAATATTACCATGTTGAGAGAAATTTTGAAAAGCACTTTTTATTGTTAGTGATTTTTTTTCTCCCATATTCTGTTCAGGGAGAAAAAAATAGAACATGTATATAATTTAATTCCTGAAATATCTTTGTGAGAATGGCTGATGAAAAACTATATAATTATTTATGGTGGCTATAGTTTATTGTAATATATAAGCTTAATAAAGAGAGATTGAGGGAATTCAATATATTTGTTTTTTAGGTCTCTGAATTCATTGCTCCTGTTATGAATTGGAGGTTGCATTTGGAAAAACATGATGATGGTGGGGATGGGAGCGGGGAGGGGAGATGAGAGAAGACTTACTAAAATGCACACAAAATGTGTGTCTGTGTAACATATGAGAAATCTTGCAACCTCAGAAGTCCAAAGAACTCTCTAAAATGATTCCCATAATGGTACAAGTCACACTCATTAACTTCTATGTCTTGTAGTTAACGGTGAATGTGGGGCAAGGCACCCTGACCCTGTGGCTCTTTGATGGACTTCTCCAAATCTCCATATGCTCCTTCATGTCAGACTGCTTGTAAAGCAGCCCCTTACAACTTCCTTTGTCCACTATCCTTCGGAGTTTTTAAGTGAGGGTGTGGACAGATGATCACTGCTGCCACTTATCTATCAGCCCCTGCTGTTATTATTAATCATACTTTGCTCCTTGCTAATGTGAGCATTTACATGGAAATCAAAGACATTAACTGAACATCTCATGATGGCAGGATTTGGGGTAGGCTGCTTTGAAGACATTGATATGGAAACAAACCAAAAACTTTATGATCCCAAAGAGCATGCAATGGCAAGGTCAAGTGTGTCCACAGGCATACAACTTTTCACTATGGTACTAGAGATTTTTTTTTTCTATAGGAGGCATAACTACTGGCATTTAAGACTTCAGAAATCCAGATTAGCAGTTTTGCTTCTCCATGCTGTCAACTATGTGATCTTGAGCAACATACTTAATTTCTCTAAGCCTTACTTGCATTAGTCCCAAAATGAAGCTAGTGATGCCTTCATCTTAGGGTTGTTGTAAGAATTAAATGAGATAATATAGTCAAAGCTTCTAGCACATGTATTATACATGGTGAGTGCTTAATAAATCATATGCATACATATAAACATGAAGATTTCTTCCACTTGTCTAACTAATGCTTGCATATTCATTTGTGGCTCCGATCTTTCCTTTGCGGAGACAAAGTTGATGATAATAATCTATTTCCTAGGGCTGAGTCAGACCTGTTGGACCAAGGACCCAGTGTTTCTACACAGCCCATGCAGCACCCTTCCATGGTTTAGCCTCCAATCCACTCCACCCTTTCCTCTCCCTCCTAATTGCTTCCTACCCGCCTTCACAGGACTTTCCCTTTCTCCCGCTCCAAATGATTATGCAAGAACAGGTTGCTCTTGAGAATATACAATAATAGAGCAAAATTCAGGATAAATTCCTGGTTATTTCAAAGCATGAAATGAGGAAACTTGTCTCTTGCTTTATCCATGAGTCAAGAAGTTTACGGGCATGCGTATCAATATCATCTTCACTGATTTGAAATAAACTTGGTAAGTTGTTCATTGTTTCTTGGCTTCAGCTTTTTTGTTTGTAAAACAGTGGATTGTGAAATGAGAAGGTAGGGTTGCCTCTGATGACTGGAGCTGTGTTATGGTGAATAGCCCTGGGAAAGTGCTGGTGAAAAGATCACTGTCAGAGAAATCAAGAGATCCAAACTCTTGACTTCAGATTGGAAATAAAAGTACGGGAAGAAAAGGAAAGAACTGACTTTTCCAGAATATTCTGACACTAATGGATCTTAAACTGGAAGTGTTTTCTCTTTCTCATTTAGTATAAAGATGGAGAAGAGTAAAAAAATGACATGAGAAAGGAATGGGAAGAAGGAATATCAGAAATTTGTGTTGAGGATGGAGTGGTCAGACTAACCATCAATTCAACCTCATATATACAGCAAAGGACATTGTCTTCCTTGTTTGCCCCCAGGAAAGACAATTTCCCAAAGTTAAAGGATAAACACCATATTTAATGATTCATTAGATCTATTGTACAAGAGTTTATCCAATGCTTTCTGGAATAGATTTATATTTAAGCCAACATTATATTTTTGGTGGTGATTCTTCATAAAGCAATACTTTTGTAATTTTTATAAGGGATAGAGAAGAATTATGATCTCTGCTAGAATACCACTCTCAGCACTCTTTTCTCCTCAACCTATCCTCCCTACACAAATTTAGTGTAAATTAGTCAACGTAATTTCAAATCATATCTAAAAATAAAAATGAAAAAAAAAAAGGAAAAAAGAGAAAAAAAAAAGAAAAAAAAAAAAATGAAGGGCAGCCTGGGAGGCTCAGTGGTTTAGCGCCACCTTCCACTCAGGGCCTGATCCTGGAGACCGGGGATCGAGTCCCATCCTGCTTCTCCCTCTACCTGTGCCTCTGCCTCTCTCTCTCTCTTTCATGAATAAATAAATAAAATCTTTTAAAAAAATAAGAACGAAGACTTCCTAGTCATTGTCTGCCTGAGATATTACTGCTTTGACTTGCTCAGAAGGCAAGAGAGCATGTTATATATAATCATGAGTCTCCTTAAGGTGACTAGCCCCTTCTCCCATAAATAACAAGCCTCAGGCCACTTACACTGTCATTCCACTCATTTAAAAATAGGTACTGACTTTTCATTACTATCACTGTGATAGGTTTAATATATTTTCTTACCTGCAGAAACCAGAGAAAGTATTTCTGACCATTAAAAATAAAGCCATCCATCCAGAGTTTAGTTTTTCTCTAAAATGCTACTCACTAGGCAATCCTCATTTGAGGATTCAAATTCCCTCATTGAGGCAATTCCCTCATTGAGGAGGGAAATGAAAGGATTATGTGAGAGAAATTAGCGTGTAGAGAAGGGAGGCTGAAGAAACTCTACATTCAGTGTTCAGAGGAAGGCTGTCTGTGTGGGGAAGTAATATTTGAGCTGAGAACAGAAGGGTAACAGTGACACCCCAACCAATAATGATCTAGGATTATTGAGCACTTAATTATATTCTAGTCATCTACATACATTAATTCACTGTGTCCTGGGATTTGTGCTCCCAGCTTTCCGCTTTAAAAAGTCTCTGCTCTTTTGGTTAAGTCCTATGAAGAACTGGTGAAAACAATTTCAGAAAAAGGAATGGCGGGTGGGAAGTCTGTAAGCCAGTATGAAGCCAAGTATGTTGAAGAATGGGAAGACGTCTAGGGTGGCTTGTGTAGGATGAGCTAGGGGGGAGAAATGTTATATATATGGAGAAGTGTGTTGGAAACCACAGTTAAGAATTTTGATTTTATACTTTATTCTTAGGATTTGTTATCTCATTCACTGTTTTAGAAATTCTAGGGTAAATTTGCTTTTAATTTGTACTCTATGCAATAATCCTGAGCATATCAGAACAGACACAAGATAGTCTAAAAAATTCATAGTATTTTATCCTCAATATTATATAGATAATTATTGTGACAGAATTTAGCTAACAAATATTTCTACTCCTTAAAACATAGAAGTCTAAATAATTCACCAGATTGAGTAATATCATTCACGATAGTCCAAACCAGGCCAATTGACCACTCTAGCGGATTGTTTCTATCAGGTGCATTTTCCTCTTAAGACATCCAAGAAAGTATAAATATTTAACATCTTTGAGCGATTTGAGCAATTACAGTTTGCTCTGATATTAAAAATGCAATAGCAATGAAGGAAAAGTCTTTCTAACAGAATACAGACCCAAATCTAGATAAATACAGCATTCTTGTCTACAAACTTCTTTCTCAGAAACTATGCATTGTCTTCAATAGCCTTGTTTCAGTTCAGGTTTGTCCTTTTAACACACTGAGTCATTGTTTGGTGATCATACCTGTCTTCTCTAGCATTGCATCTCACTAGGAAATTGGCTCCTGGGTTTGATCATACCTAACAAGTAACGTCCACCATGTAAGAAAGGATACAGTTCTTTGTTGGTGCCACCAAGGAAGTTAACATTCTAAAATACCACGATGGGTAGAAATAGAAATGACTTTTATTCTCTTGTGTAGAATTAGAGAGCTGAGTTCTTTTAGGATGAAGGAGTGGGTAATTTGGGAGTTTCAAATCTTACAAGAATTCTCTTCGACAAAAAGAACCAGAAGCAAAAAATTTAAAATAGGGAGTAGTCTAATACTTAGGGTTTTAGGAACGTGTGAAAAAAAAAAAAAAAAAGATTGACCCATGAGGTTGGTGAGGATTGTTTTAGGTCAGTTACTAAGGAAAGCTTGATCCAGATGTAGCTATTAAGTGTTTTTTATTTGAGTCCAGAAATGGATGGGAGTGGGTAAAAGGGGATGTTCCCTCAGTAGGTTGATGTTTTTGGCAACAGTACAACTGATGTTGCAAGAAGGGAAACAGTCTCAAGATGAAAATCTCTTACAGGTTGGCATTTGCCCAAAACTGTAATGTTGACAGGGAAGTGTGGGCACACCCAAAAACATCCTGATTAAATTGCAGGTGTTGTGCAAAAACCAAGTGGGAAGAGCAAATATTTTATAACTAGTAAGCAGATTGCGGCAGTTGCCTTATATATAGCGTGTGAGATTATAAAATCTTAAGGTACAAGGTAATTATTTTATATTTCTGTTGTAAAACAGAGTTTTACTCAGACTCATACACTATTTGATCTGGAAAAGACTTTTCAGATCATCTCTTCTGGTGGGTTTGGGTTTTTTGTTTGTTAGTTAGTTTGTTTAGCAGAAGTAACTCCTTTCAAATAAAATCTTAAATTGAACTCTGCTACATAAAAACAGATAGTACTTTATTAGTGAAAATGACATTATAAGTTAAACTGAACGTATTTATTGTTTAGATAGTGACTAAATGAAACTAAAGGAGTTGCTTTGATTAGTGCAAAAACTTGGAATCAGAGCTACTATGGGACACTTGTGATTTCGTAGCATCCTTAGCATTCACTTATTTTAATATTTTTGTGTGTTTGAGTATGATTAAAATATCTTGATTTACACATAAAACTAGTTGCAGATGGGAGGTTTAGCAGATCGCTTTGTAATCCCAGGATATTCTTGTAGGAGGACCCTTTATTCTGAGGTCCATTCAAAAATGAGTCAAACTGGAAACACAAGTTAATACAGTGGTGATTTCCAACGTGCTGACATCTGGCATACAATTCCTTTGAGTGTTCTAAATATTATGGCATTTTAAATGTTTCCAAACTCCTTAAAATGCAAATCGAGTCCAATATCTGTTGAGCCCTTTCCACAGAAGTTCTTCCACAGAAACCTAAGGGCTCAAAATTTGTTAGTGGTAGTGTGGTAATTATGTCAGGCTTCTCCTGAACTGAAGTGTGTGCAATCCAGCAAAATAAACAAGCGCAACACTGTTAAATAAAATAATTTATATTCTAGCTGGGAAATGTCACAGTTGAAACTAGACTCTGGGCCTCTTGACTCTTTTCCTGTTTGATTTTCATGGAGAGTGAATTCAACATGATATAGTAATGGTTCACTTATTGTCAGTTTTATCCCTTTAGCACTTCATTAGGGCATGCCTTATGGGTGCCCACTCCATCTTTATATGTCTCACCAGCTAGATTTAAAGTCCCTTGCCCAAAGGAACTAAGCCATATATTTTTCTATAGCCCGCTAGTGTGTGTATAGTAAGATATTAGTGAGATATTAAGTATGAATTAAAGAAATGTAAAAACTTCCCATATAAACATCTATTATTGATAATTTCCTTGATTGTGAGGTGTTCTGTTGACATTTCAAGCTGTGCCGTTTTCAGTGCATAGATGACCCTATCCACATTTTTGTTTAAAATTTCATGAAACAATGTCGTGCATGTCCCCAGGGCTGGTATAATTCTGGGGAGATGATGGTAAGTCTTTTGTGCAACCATTTCACATACTGTAAACACAAGCAGTTGTTCAGTAGAAGCCAACATGCCAAATGAATAGCCATTATTGCTGAATTTGACATTAAATTGGGTTTTTAATTAGGATGATGGGTATTTTCTCCTTCTCTTACTTGGAATGCTAGCAGTCAAAAAGTGAAATATCATTAGGTCTGATTTTATGTTGTGGAAATATTAAAATTTCTTCTTCAGAACTGTCCTGGCTTTGGGCACCTGGGTGACTCAGTGGTTTAGCATCTGCCTTCAATTCAGCTTAGGTCATGATCCCGTGATCCCAGGAATGAGTCCTGCATCCAGCTCCCTGCAGGGAGCCTGTTTCTCCCTCTGTCTGTGTCTCTGCCTCTCTCTCTCTTTCTCTCTCTGTGTCTCTCACGAATAAATAAATAAAATCTTTAAGAAATGTCCTCGCTTTGCTTCACAATATTTCATGTTCTACTCCTAGTGAGAGCGTTATTACCCATCCAAGTAAAAGACTTGTTCAGCTCTTTAATTTTCATAACATGATTTCAATTTTATTTTTTTCTAAAGTGTTAGGTTGAACTATATAACTTGGATGTTTTGTAGATAAAAAAAGATTATTGAAAATTAGCAGTTTCATGTAGCTCCGCCTAGTGTATGAATTCAGTGAAATCAACAAGTTGTTTCTATCCCAAGTCTCATCAAAAGCTCTATGGATAGAAGTGATAATAATACAGGTTTGGTTTAAAGCTGAGGCCGACAAACTTTTTCTGAAAGGGTCATATAGTAAATAAATATTTTAGGCTCATAGTAAATAAATATTTTAGGCTCTGTAGACCTACCATACAGTATGTAGCGGCATTTTAAATGTTTAAATTTAAACTTCTGTTGTAGCCTGAAAGCAGCCACAGACACTAAGCAAATGAATGGCTGTGGTAGTTTTCAAATAAAATGTTATTTATAAGACTAGAAGTGGGTTGAATTTGGTCTACAATGTGGTTTGCTCACCTCTGGCTCAAAGGACAGAGAAATGGATCCTTGGATGGCGTTGTCTTGGAATGAATTGTTAATAAATTGCTTTTGCGGAGTTACCTTGTGGTGGTTACCTCTGGGCTTTCATGGGGGAAGATGTTGAGAAACAACCTTATGAAATTTTGCTTTTCATTTGCTCTGGGGATGTTACACAGAAATATTATTCCTATGATCAGCCAATATTCTACCTAAAGTATTTCTTCCATAGCTAAGATCTAGGTAATGATTTGTTTCTTTCCCTACATCTAGATAATGCTTCCTTTCCTTCCCTGATTTTTACAATACCAAAAACTCTTATGTTCCTTTTTTGCTTTTGCTACCAGGAATATCAACACCAAATCCGAGTTTCAATTACAGCCACTACATTGCCGTTTATGTCTGTAGAGGTGAGATTCCCTTTGTTCTTATCACTGGCCTTGCTTTGACTATATATTCAAATTTAATTTTCCCTGACTTTAGAAATTTTGAATCATGATCCACTATTCTCTTGTGTGCTCCTTTGTTGTAAACACACTCAGTCTTCATCTTGGGAGAAAATAAGAAACCCATGGTAGTCCTCCAAAGAAACAGGCTTTGAACTCCACGATGAAGTACGGACAGGAACACTAAACTAACTATATAATAATTCCACGTGGCTTGATGATGATTTATTAAAAAGTATCTTTTAATGATGAAGCCTGAGGCAAAGGGCTTCATGGCCTTGACCTCCTGGAATGTCACCAGAATGGAGTATGTACTATGGATATATGTGGAGGGTTTGGAGGATGGTTTAAAAATCAACAAGAAAGAGAAAGAAGTCATCTGGGTGGCTCAGTGGTTGAGCATCTGCCTTTGGCTCAGGACATGATTCTGGGGTGCTGGAATCGAGTCCCAGATCAGGCTCCCCTGCAGGGAGCCTGCTTCTCCCTCTGCCTATGTCTCTGCTTCTCTCTGTGTGTCTCCCATGAATAAATAAATAAATAAAATCTTAAAAAAAGAAAAGGGAGGCAGATCATAGGAAATGAGGCTTCCACTCATTCATGTAAATCTATTGACTAAAAGATGATATAATATAAAAAGTTGACATTAGAAGTCACCATATTAATTTTCTATAAATTTGTTTATGATCAGCTAACAGAATGAGAATGTTCTCTGTCTGATAATGGACTATACTTGCATGGCTGTTGAGAGACAGTGGTGTGTCATTGAGAATTTGAACATACATGTAACCCCCCCCCAAAAAAAAGCCTTTAAATTTTCTTTCTTAGAATAAATTATCAGAATTGAGATTTCTGGGATTTCTAATCCCTGGGTGGCTCAGCAGTTTAGTGCCTGTCTTTGGCCCAGGGCGTGATCCTGAAGTCCTGGGATCAGGTCCCACGTAAGGCTCCCTGCCTCTCTCTCTCAATCTCTCTCTCTCTCTCTCTCTCTCACTCTGTGTGTGTGTGTGTGTCTCATGAATGAATAAATAAAATCTTTTTTAAAAAAAGAATTGAGATTTCTGGGTCAATGGCTATTGATTATGTCTGTGGTTCTTAATACATGACTACGTTGTTTTCAAATAGGTTATCCTTTACCAATATACTCAACCCTCCATGAGCATCATCTAAGGCTTATGTTGCCAGACTGATATTAAAGATACAATTTAGGTTTTTGCTCATAAGCACTGAATTGCAGACTGATTCTTTAACTGACCATCGGCTAGGCCTGGATAAAAGCACATGCTGAGTACCTTCATGGATGATCTAGTCTAAAAGCCATAATAGAGGATGTAGCTTCCTTCCTTGGGGCAGCCCTCCCTGCAGATGTGGCCACTGACCAGCCTATGGATCCTGTATCTTCCCTGTGAATAGATCCCTGGATTCTAGGTATCACTGGTGACCACTCACTGGAAAGCAACTCTCTACTGTTGCTCCGAGCTAAGTCCTTGATTAGTTCCTGCAGAAGGAAATCTTCACTTGAGAGAGTATCAATTATATATTGCTATGAATTACCCAGAAACTCAGTGGCTTGAAACAACCAATAAGCATTTATTTAATTCATGAGTTCATGGGCCAGTGGTTTAATATGGGTGGTTATTCTGGTTTCTATTAAATTTGCTCACATGTGATGGTTGGTTGGCCGTTAGCTGGGGGTGATTGAGCAACTGGGCCACTGTCATTCTCTAGCACACTATCATAGGTCTATTTTCCTTATGTGGAAAATGTGTAAGAACTAGTGGAACTTCCTAAGAATTTTGGTGTATGGGATAGTTTAACTTGGCCTTGAGGCCTCTGTGTGGTTGATAAACAACTGGTGTCTATTTTTCAAGAGGATCCTTTAATAAAATCCATTAAAAGCTAGACCCTGGAGTCAGAGCCCCTGGATTCAAATCATAGCTCTAGCTGTTGCTAACTGTATTCTGGGCCACACTGTTTTACCCCTACATGCTTTAGTTTCATAATTTGTTATTTGGGGGGTAATATTCAGTTCTACCATGTTGAGTTGTGAAGATTCAATTAATGAATATACATAATATATATGTAAAAATGTTAAGAAAAATATTACCTCTAAGATATTTTTCCTGTAGGTCACTTTTATTGATTTCCTCAGAGATCTTATTACTGAGAAACTCAGCTCCATTTCTGTTGATCTAGGCAAGATCCTTCAGCTTGCTGCTTTTGACTTCCCTTTGGTGCCTCAGCTTCTTGCAGGTCACCACTCTGTTGGTTGGCTCTGCTCATTCAGACATTCTTTGTATGGAGTCCTTCTCAAGATGCCCATGGCTGGTTCCCCTCACAAGGTCCACATTTGTGCCACGTCACAGAATTCTGGGAAACCCATATTTGGCACTACTCTCAGTGAAAATAAAGCTTTCTCTCTTTGTTCTATCACTAAGCAGGCCATTCCAGCTAACCTATTTTTTCTTCAATTTTTTTCAAGAGGGCCACCTAAGACTGACTTTTTCTCTTAAGTCTTTGTGCCAAGCTTGATCTTAGACCAAGTCAAAGATACCAGGTAAAGAAGGTGGAGGAGGTTGAGTGAGGGAGAGAGAAGAACTTGGCCAGACCCTAGGTCTTCTGTACAGGCTTCACAGCCTGATTCAGGCCTATGTTGGGAAGAGGAAACAAACTTCGTATGGAGAAAACTTTAGATCTTTGATGTCAACACTGAACTGGACTTTAAAAATGTATTTTAGGGTTGCCTGGGTGGCTCAGTCAGTTAATTGTCTGCCTTGGGTCACAATCCCAGGGTCTTGAAATCAAGCCCTGAGATGGGCTCTGTGCTCAGTGGGGAGTCTGCTTCTCTCTCTAAACCTTGTGCTCTTATTCTCTCTCTCTCAAATGAATAAATTAAAAAATCTAAAAAAATGTATTTCAGTTCCTATTACAAGTAGCTTCATGTGCAAGAATACACTTACTTGATAAAATAAGCTTACAATCTAATAGGAAAAAGACACACTCATGCTAGTCAGGCCTAATGCTATGGCACAAGAGCAAATTTATCCTCCCTCTCCCAATTCTCCCTCTCTGGTCTTCTTTTTTTTTTTTTAATTTTTTTTTCTTTTTATTTATGATAGTCACAGAGAGAGAGAGAGAGAGAGAGAGAGAGAGAGAGGCAGAAACATAGGCAGAGGGAGAAGCAGGCTCCATGCACTGGAAGCCCAACGTGGGATTCGATCCCGGGTCTCCAGGATAGCGCCCTGGGCCAAAGGCAAGCGCCAAACTGCTGCACCACCCAGGGATCCCCCTCTCTAGTCTTCTAAACTGATTCTTTAGTCACCTCTCACATAGTAATGATGGCGGATCTGGTTTTAATCCACAACCTTTGGAAATCTTTTAGCAGACATAGCCATGGCAGCCACTGGAATTGTTTTGGATGAGTTGTGTTGCTGTACTGTTAGTTGAAACTGTAATAACATGGAAATTACATTTAAAAATCCTGCTTCACATACATGCTGGTGTTTTTGTTGCATTTTGCATGTTGACTTTTGAGTCAATATTGCACAATTGCATTATTTTAGATGTTGCTACCACATTTTTTCTAAAATTTCTAACTGTTCTGTGCATTCTTTCATGTGTAAAGTATGTGTGTTTCATCCACTATCAAAGTATTATATGCACATGTAAAAACTTAAATAAAAACTTACAAATTTTAGAATTAAATAAACGCATTACTCATTTGATTATCTAAATCTTCTGGCATTTTCACTTCTGACTCCAAATGACTGGTGGAAGAAAAGTTGTCTTCTAGTGAAAAGCAGCAATCCCCTGGGCGCCTGGGTGGTTCAGATGGTTAAGCATCCACTCTTGATTTCTGCTCAGGTCATCATCTCAGGGCTGTGGGATCCAGCCCTGCATTGGGCTCCACTCAGCAGGGAGTCTGCTCCTCCCCCCCCCACTCTTTCTCCCCCTCTCTTAAATAAATAAATAAATAAATAAATAAATAAATAAATAAATAAATAAATAAATCTTTAAAAACATAAATAAAAAAATAAAAACAATAATCTCCTGCCATACCCCACCATACATACATACATAGTATGTGTCCTAGAGGGAATTTTGCGAACTCTGAAACTAGTCTTTTAGGTTTTTAAGGATTAGAAGCATATCAGTGTTTAAAATGTTTATATGGGGATCCCTGGGTGGCGCAGCGGTTTAGCGCCTGCCTTTGGCCCAGGGCGTGATCCTGGAGACCAGGGATCGAATCACCGGGAGACCCAGGATCGAATCCCACGTCGGGCTCCCGGTGCATGGAGCCTGCTTCTCCCTCTGCCTGTGTCTCTACCTCTCCCTCTCTCTCTCTCTCTGTGTGACTATCATAAATAAATAAAAATTTTAAAAAAACTTTAAAAAAATCTTTAAAATGTTTATATGACTAGCCTTTCATTTATCAATTTGAGACCATCTATGCACAATCTGCTATGGCAGGTAAATCAATCTCTCACTTTCCTTTTCCCATCCTAATATAGTTATGTTATTTTTTAATTCCTCTAGTTGTGATTTTATAACTTTGAATAATGTATCTCAATATTTGGAGTTTATTAATTCCTGAGTTTTGAATTTGAAAGATGAGGTTGTTAGCCTTTCTATTCTTGCCTTAGTTTCCTCTCACACTCATCCCCTAGCTTCAGGCATGGGTAGTTTTCATATTGTCAAGAAATATTGATAATATTTCTTTATTATTTTGTGACCATAATTGAACCATTAGTACAGTGTAGATGGGAGGTGCCGAAACTTCATATGCTGTGGAGAGCAGGCAGGCATGAGTGAAAGAGATTGGTAAACTTTGCCTCACTGGTGAGTGCATGCTGAATGTTGCCTGGATGAATGTGGACCCAGTGATGCAGAATATCCTAGTGTTTTAAGATAATCCATATTTTTTTTTTAAGATTTTATTTATTTATTCATGAGAGACACAGAGAGAGAGAGGCAGAGACACAGGCAGAGGGAGAAGCAGGCTCCATGCAGGGAGCCTGATGTGGGACTCGATCCTGGGACTCCAGGATCATGCCCTGGGCCAAAGGGGCAGGCGCCAAACTGCTGAGCCACCCAGGGATCCCCGATAATCCATATTTTTATGTGAAATCTTCTGATTTAAAAATACTGGAACCTCATTCAATGAAAACACACACAACATACACACACACTAAGTCAAATAAAACACTTCTGTTGGATGTAGCCCATTGGGCTACTGATTTGTGACTTCCAGTGTATAAGCTATATTTACAGTTTATAAATAAATAAATGCTATTTGCATTTTTATAGTTTTCAGAAAACATTCATAGCATATCAAGTGCTAATTTTCATTCTTATATAGATTTTTTTCCTTGCTTTTCTTAGTTTCTAATTTACATTGTCTCCCTTTATTAAACCCTTAGTCTTTCAACTTTCTAAGGCAAGTGCCAACTTTAAGTCCTTATTTTGTCTAGGTATCTCTGTTGTGATGGATCTTTTGAGGTTTTTGCAGTTTTCATCCAGGTAGTGATAATTCTTGGTTTTGTTTTTTTTTGTTTTTGTTTTTGTTTTTTTGGCATGGTTCTTGGCTTCAAGCCCCATTTCTTGACTTGAAGCTTTCCTTAGTTTCCTCCCTTGTTTTCCTGGAAAACTCCCTTAAGTAACTTCCTAAGAGAGGATGTGTAGGGAGTAAACATTCTGAGTCTTTGTATGTCTGAAAGGTTTTTATTCTACATTATATTTGACTGCTAATTTGGCTAGATACAGAACTGTAGTTTTAAAATTATTTTCCCTAACATTGAAGCCAGTTTTTTCATTGTGACTGCTGTTTTTTAAAGTGTTTTATTAATGATTGACTTTTAAACATATTTACATGTATAACTTCTCAATGTTTTCATTAATTAAAAAGAAAGATAAAACATAATCATTATATTAACATTAGGAGGAAAAAAACAAAGCAATCTAAAGAGAGCAGAATAAACAAAGTCAGGGTTGCTCATGTGATATCTGATAGTCTTAGTCTTATTTGTGTTTTTCTCTACATAAATACTTTAAGGATTTTCCTTTATACTTTGTGTTCTAAAAAATCTTTAAATGATGCATCTAAGTTGGAGTATTTTTCCTTCATTGTCTGGGGGCACTTAACAGAAGTTTTTATTGAGATATTCATGTCCTTAGCCCTGGAAAATCCCTTTTATGAGCCTTCTTGTTTTCTTAATAATTTTCGTCCTTTTTTTTTCTGATTTTATTTTATTGTATTAATGGAAGCTGTAATTTGAATGTCATCTGGAACAGTCAACCTCTATAAAATTGAATCTAGGAAAGCACTCGTTTTTCCTTTCACATTCTAGTTTACCCATTTTATCATTGTTTTTTTCTCTTGACTTTATTTTCTTCATTTTGGACATGTTATACACGTAAATAGATTTAAAAAGTCAGGAAGACTTACTTTTGAAAACATCAGAAACCTCCTCAACTCTCTATAGTCTCAATTTTCATTTCTATTTTAAGAGCTTCTACTTACTACTTCTAGTATTTGCTTCCACATTTCTAATAACATGCTTACAGTAACTATTTTTTATAAAATGATGCTATTATTTTTTTTTCTCTGAAGCCAAGGATTTAATTTTGTAATATGTACTTCCTTTCCCTTACTACTGAAACATTTTTCCTCCTCCATTTTCCAGACACAATCTTATCATTCTTTTAAATTAAATGAATATTCAATGTTTACATTTCTATAGCCAAATAGACTTCATTCACAGATGAACTATTCAGTGCTTTCTCATTTTGTTTCTTTTTTACATGTAAATTTTCTTTTTCTTGGGGTCATGGCTATCTAATTTTTTTCCTTTTGTTTAATTTCCCAAGCACCTATCTCAATTCAACGCAACACTTTTTTTGCCAGGATTATAAATCCTCTCTCAATACACTTAAACATATCAAAAAATTTCTTAAATTCTTTTAAAAGCATTGAAGTTATCCCTCCTGGATGGGTAGATTTGATGTTGCCGGTCTAGCTGCACTGCTGCGTCTTTGGGATCCCCCTTCACCATCATGGTCATGGAAATTCCCTTCAACTCTCTCCTGTGTTGGACACTGTTTCCTGGTTCCCATCTCCTCGTTCCTCTTTCTTGTTTTATCCTCTCCGCTAGTTCCAGAGAAAAGGAGCATGGGAAGTACATTTTTTATATCTTTCAAGCCTATTCCCACTCTTGATAAGTAATTTATCTGGGTATAGACTTCAATATTATATGTCATTTCTCTTAGAATTTTGAAAGCATTACTTTGGCCCCAGGATTGCCTTTGGGGGGCTGATGTCATTTTAATTCTTGGCTTCTGATCTGCTTTCCTTTGTGGGAAGATCTGAGATCCTTTCACTTTTGGTATTTTGAAAATTCATGATTTTACACCTTAATGTGGATTTTTCTTTATTTATTGTATTGAGAATCTTTTTCTTTTTTTAAGATTTTATTTATTTATTCATGAGAGACACAGAGAGAGGCAGAGACATATGCAGAGGGAGAAGCAGGCTCCCTGTGGGGAACCTGATGCAGAACTTAATCCCAGGACCCCAGGATCATTCCCTGAGCCAAAGGCAGACACTCAACCACTGAGCCACTCAGATGCCCTTATATTGAGAATCTGATGGGCACTTTCAAACTCAGTTCATGGAAACTTTTCTTGGATTATTTCTTTAACAAAATCTTGTCCTTTCTTTTCTCTCTTCTTTTTATCTAGAGCTTCTCTTGTTTAAATGTTGGACATTCTGATCTATGCCTGTTCTCTTATCTTCTAAGTCTTTGTCCTTTGTTTTGCATTCTAGATGGCTCACCACATTACCCTCCAATCCTACTCCTGTTTTAAACTTCAAATACTAGATTTGCAATTTCAAGAGCTCTTGCTTATATTCTTAATGTTCTGTTAAAAATAGCATCTTCCTCTTTATTCCATGGCTGTAATGTCTTTTCTTATCTCTCTGAGGATATTTGTTTGGAGAAGAATTTTTCTGTCTCTACCCTGTCTCATCCTTCCCAGTCCTTTTTATTGTTTGTTTTGGTTGCTGTCCCTTATACTCAAAGTTTTCCTCAAATGTCTTGTGTCCTCTGGGTGTCCATTCATACTGAAGTTTGATGCACCAAAAAGCTGTCTGGAAGCTCTGATTGCCTTTATTCCAGCACAATTCAATTGGGCTGTTTCATTGAGGGAACCACAACCATCAATATTTGTAGATCTCTTCTCACAGGCTGGTCATTTTAAGATTTCTCATCTAGGGATCTAACTTGGTTCTTGGTGCATTCTGGAGTTTGAGTGAAGATAGGGCAAAGGATCCTACTTTTTAATATGTCACTTAAATGCTTTATTTTCAGTATATTACCTCTGACTTCAACTGTTCATAATATAAGATTGCTCTGCTTCAATTCCTCTAAAAGATAGGGGTTTTTTTTGTTGTTGTTGTTGTTGTGTGGGGTAGGGAAAGTTCTCTGGCTGAGCAGGTTAGGAAAGGTCAGGGAATGGGTCTAATTATTTTTGGCTCTGATCCAGAAGTTACTTTCAAATATGTATTTGTTTCAACCACTATCTTTATCTCTCTTTTAGATATAAAAGATGTCATTGATTTTGAAATGTTCCAGGGTTCAAGCTTATTCCTGATTTTATTCCATTGCTAGTGTGTGTTTATTTTTCCCCTTTTTAAATGTTAGTCATCCTCATTTGTTGACTTCATAGATTCCAAAATTCTGATCCTGCCATTTTTTTCTGTCCTCATTTTCTTTGTATATATCTCCAGTGTCATTTTAGTGAAGTGTGACAAAGGAGTGAAGAAAGGTTAAGAGTGTATCTTCAAATTGTCATGATTAAACAGAAGTCTCTGTTTTATTTTATTTTTATTTTTTAAAGATTATTTATTTATTTGAGAGAGAGAACATGAGTTGGAGGGTATGGGTAGAGGGAGAGGGAGAAACAGGTTTTCTGCTGAGCAGGGAGTGAGATGCAGGGCTCCATCTCAGGACCTAAGGATCATGACCTGAGCCCAAAGCAGGCACTTAACCAACTGAGCCACCCAAGCACCCTTATCTCTGTTTTATTTTTAATTCAACATGGGCCTAATGGCTTATCAAAATTTGGGAGGATTTTAAAATTAAAAAATCATACAAATCCCAGTACCTTAGTACAACTATTTTGAAAATGATTATTCAAATGCTTACATATTTTATAGCCATTTTACTTATACATGTATTTGTGGCTTCATTTAGTATTTCATCATGAGTGTTTTATATTTTCCTATAGAATTTTCTTAGGTGTAGCCTTATAATGTTTCATTATGTTGATGTCACATTATTTATTCAACTAGTCTCTAACGTTAGGTTCTAATTTTTTCTTATCATTCATAATATCAAAATGAACATCTCTTTACTTTTTTGTCTTCTTGAATTTTTCCCTAAAAACATATTCCTTACCATACATTGACTGGATCCAAGAAGAAAATACAGATCTTGTTCAAGAGAAGTGTTCTTTTAAACTGTCTTTGCTGTACACATGTCTGAAAATCTGATGAAGACTATGGACCTTCCCATCCTCGCCCCCAGCTAAATTCCCTCAGTTACATGGTGTGACATGCATACACACACCTCCCCCTCTACACATAATTTCAGGTACTTAAACACCTTTGAAGTCCATTCTCTGGACTCTGGTGTAAGACCCTAATCTCTATAGTAACTATTTCTCAAAGCTGTGAGCTTCAAACCCTTTTCTTGTCAAGAAATTAAAACTGAGATAAAATGGGGTCACTGAATCACTGAGGATCCCATTGTCTGAGATTCATGTGGTTCTTTCCCTTTCCACCATGATTATGGCTAAATCTAGGGCTATAGGAACTGATGAGGAGCTGATTCTTGTAATCTTTGTCCAATTTCTGTCCCTGAACTATTCCATTGCTTTGAATTTATTGGCCAGAAACATGATCACTATATAGGTTGGTTATACAAACTTTAGTCAAAAAATGAGCAAAACAGGAAGCTTAAGTGGGGATTGGGTGTGAGAAACTTGGGGAAAAATAATAGAAAGAGCATGTGGAACTAACAGTGGCCTATTCTGAAGTGTTGTACAATCTCACATGATAAAATGCATATTGAGGAACCGAAATTAGAACTCTTGGTAACCATGGGAACAGCACTGTTATGGCTCAATTGTTAGAAAAACAGTCCTGGGATTTCTGTGAAATGGAAATGATTGTTTAGATAATGATACATCTCTAGTGTGAGGACTGATAGTGAATTTCCAGCATAACTGGAATTGGTAGGCCAAAATGTGAGGAACTTCTCAAACTCAGCTTTCCAAAATATGTCTCCTTGAAATAAACACAATTAAGCTTTATAAAAAAATTCCAGCATTTGGCATTTTGCAATGTGATTTTGAAATTTTATAGCCACAATTTTCCTATATATCCATAATTTTCCATATCCCTCTTCTTTGCATTTCTATATTTAGCAGTTTTTCAGTAGCTTGCTCCTGGAAAAATGTCATGTGAGAGTTCCTATTATTCTAGTCTCCAGATCCCAGAGTTAATTTTAGAAAGAGAATTTAGAAGTTAGATGCAGAGTAATCTTAAAAGAGGAAATTTATCTACATATAAGGAAGTACTTAGGTCTGTGGTATCTTTGCTAGGGAGAAACTCTATAATAATAAAATAATTGACATTTATTTCCAAACATAAATGTTATACCAGGAGCTACATTTCTTGCTTACAAATACAAAAAATGTTACCAACTTGTTTTTTATTTCTCTCCATGTTTATAGAATGTTAAACTGAGGCTTACCAAGCCGAAGTAATTTCTCCAAGGTAATAAGACTGTAAGGGATCACATGGTAACTGGACCACACTCCTCATTCCCCACGTCTTTTTATACCCAAACCATGTGCTCTTTCTATTACCCCATGTGGTCCTTAAGATCCGTATCTGCTACATTTTGCTAAAGACAAGGATATGTGTGTTGCTTCTGATTCTATGCAAAATGAAGAATTTATATTGCTGTTCCTGATGACTGATAAATCTTTCCCTTCAATCATTACAGCCTCCTGTCTGTAAATGGCTCATTCAGATGCCACAGCCTTTCATTGAGCTTTCTTTTATCTACCCAATTGAACCATTTCTCCTTCCTGACATTCCCTCAACATTTAATTCTACATTTCCTCTGTTCCTTTGTAACCTTCCTCTTTTCTTGTGTCCATGCTTGGTTTAGCTCCTTGAAGGTATCTTATATACAGTAAATGTCCACATGATGTTGCCTCATTCATTGTTAAGTGGCTAGTTTTTGTCCAGTGATCTGATCGCATCAATCTCTGTGTGTCTTCAGGTGACTGGACAAAGAAGATGAAAAATTGCAGAAATGTAGGTAATAATTAAAAAGGATGTGTTGATCCTTTCTCTCCTGAGGAAAGTTTCTATAGAATGGATAAAAGCTTGCCAGAAAAGAAAGCTTTGGGAAAAGACTGAAGGGAATTCCTCCTACTTCTAAAGAACAAAACAACAAAACAACAATGAAAACTGGCTTTCATGCAACTGCATTAGGCTGAATATTTTATAAATTTAAAATGTGCTTATTTTTAACCCCTGTCAGACCTCAGAAAAGCATAAGTCTGTCAATGTATATGACACCAATGATGATGATCACAACCAATATAAACCCAAAACATTTAATTTCTCCAAAGGAATTTCTAGATACGCTCACTGCCAAAGACATTGTTTCCTTCTCTATATTTGGAACATCACTGTGGAACCGGTCTAACTTATGGAAAACCCTATGTTTAAAAACTTATCTGAGATAAGGCTGTCATAGACAGCATGGATGTGTTTTATTTGAATCAATAATTGATTATTGAATATCTTTTAAAAAATTCTAGTAATAAGAGATGCTAGAAAAAATAACAATAATTCTCATAATATACCTTCAATTTAGATAGTAGTCTTCATCTACAAACTAAAAAGAACCCCCAAAACAAAAAATAAGCACTCTAACTCATACTAACACAAAATTCTCAAGCAACATACATGTATTAATGTTTATAATAATGGCATTAGTTCATTCAGAGTGCAATAACTTATAATAATTGCTATTTTTAACACTATGTATTATTCTGGTAGGAATCATATGATTTACATGTTTGATGCCATTCAGTAATTAATTAGGTTGCCTAATTTAATGATAAGTCATACTGGCTTATTAGGTTTTAATTGAAGCAAACTAGGGCTTTAGGGGTTTTTTAAGACTCTTTCCCTGAAAAAAAAAAAAAAAAAAAAAAGACTCTTTCCCTGAAAAGTCTTGTCTATCTCTCTCTCTCTCTCTTTTTTTTTTTTTTTTTTTTGTCTATCTCTTAATGGTTACATAGGCATCATTCCTTTTTGTTTGGAATTCTACAGGGAAATGTGTTTTTGGTTAGGTGAACATTTGTGAGAGACCTTGGTTTTCTTGTTTTTGTTTTTATTTTTGAGTGAGGATACTGCTTCCAATAGACATAGTTCATATATTTTTTCACTAGATTTTTAATTCAAGGTTAGTAGAGAAGAGTAAGGGATTAGCTCCGTTAGCTCCTCATGCAGAATGTGTTGTATTTGGAAAGTTCCTACATTACAATATGTGCAGGACATAAATTATACTTAAATGTTGGGCTATCATCATCAGGGTCCCAAACTTACTGATAGCACAAATTGAAATGGAATGTCACTCTTTTGTTTTCCATAGCTGTGGTAGATAGAATATTGCCCTCCTCTCTGAACATGTCCAGAGGGAACTTGTCCATTTGTTACCTTACATAGGTGGGTCCATTTTAATCATATGAATCCTTAAAAATGGAGAACTCTTCCAAGCTGGGTGACGGAAAGAGATGTGATGATGAATATATGGTCAGGGATATGCTACATTATTGTCTTTGAAGATGGGAGGAGGGATCCAGAAGCCAAGGAATGCAAGCCATTTCTAAAAGCTGGAAAGTGAAAGGATAGAACTTCCAGAAAGGAAATAGCCTCTGAGACCTTGATTTTAGCTCAGTGAGACCCATGTTGGATTTCTGACTCAGAACTGTAAGGTAACAAATTTGTGTTGTTTTAAGCTGCCTTGATTGTGGCAATTTGTTATGGCAGCAACAGAAAACTAATATAATAATTGAGATAGACTTTCTCATGAGACCCCCATCTCTCTGCCTATTAAGAAAAACAATGTGAACTCATCAAGTAGAAGTATTTCAATCCCTTTTGATTTAAAGTGTTATGTGTTGAGGTCACTCGGTCTCTTTTGGGTAAATGTTTGCACACCCAGAGTCATTTTCCCTTTCTTTTTTTATTGGTACTCAAAGTGGCCCATAGGCCAATGGGTTGGAAGGGGCTTATATATCTTCTTGGGAATGAGAGCAAGGTGGCTTATCTATAATCCTCTGATTATGGATCGAGTTCCACTAATCTTTGCTTGTTGGCCTCTGCTACATGTGCTGGTGTTATAGTCAGTCTTTCTGAACTATGGGCATGCACTGGGAGAATGGCACTTTGGGGAAAAGAAAGGTAAGATGCGAGTGAATCTTTTCCAGAGAGGAAAAAGAAATTAAAAAAAAGAAATAAAAAAGAAATAAAAAATAATAGTCTCTTCCCTTACTGCCTATATTAGACCTACTATTGCCCCTGGTCACTGAGGTCCCATCCTTAACCAGCCCTGGACTCTGCTGACCAAGTGGTCTTAGCACTTCTGCAACTACTGGAGGGCCACGTGAGCACTTCTGAGTAGTCTGTATTCTCTGCCAAGTCCGTAGGAGGCTGTAAACCTTAGTTCAGTCTCCTTTAACCAATGCTATCAGTATTATGCCACTTTGTTCTCAATGGCTTGGATTTCTTCTTGCACCTTTGAGCCTTCCACTATATCCGGGCAGTTGGGCGACCAGTTCTAAAGTTCTTAGGGTTCTTGTACTTATCCAGATGTATCTGAAGCATTTTCCCCAATTTCTGTCCCTAGTATTTGTTTAGGATTTGTAGAAGCTTGGCATCTTCTCTGGTCAGACCACCTCTCTTTAGGCTCCTTCTAAACTCTTTTGGGACTTAAATAAAATGTCTGGATTTTTGTTTTCCTACTCTGGAAGGGATTTTCCCTGCATCTTACTCAATTTACGCAGAGTATCCCAACCTCATTTTTTTTTTTTTAATTTATTTATTTACAATAGTCACACTCAGAGAGAGAGAGAGAGGCAGAGACATAGGCAGAGGGAGAAGCAGGCTCCATGCACCGGGAGCCTGATGTGGGATTCGATCCCGGGTCTCCAGGATCGCGCCCTGGGCCAAAGGCAGGCGCCAAACCGCTGTGCCACCCAGGGATCCCTCAACCTCATTTTTTTATAGTAATTTTAAAAGTAGTAATAGGGAAGGGTATCCCCTTCACATTATAGAAGAAACTCTATGATCTGAATTGACCATGTTTGTTTCTTGATAGGGTAGCTTCAGGACAATGAAACATAAACTCTAAAGGCTGAAAATACTTTGATTTCATGCATAGACTGGCACATGATAGACCACAAACTGGCTGACTGTTTTTATAAATTAAGTTTATAAGCATACAGCCATATGCATTCATTTACAAATGGTCTCTGACTGATTTGGGCTACAATGGCAGAACCGAGGAATGCAACAGACTCTATAGCCTGCAAATCCCTAGATACTTACTATCTGGTGCTTTAAGGAAGTGATCACTGACTTCCAGTTTAATGTACTCATTCGTTGTCTATAACTATGTCACCACTGCCCCCCCCCGCCCCCCCCCCCCATCATTCTGGCTTAAACAACAAACATTTATTTTCTGACATTTCTGTGGATCAGAGACCTGGGCTGTCTTAGCTGGGTAATTCTGGCACTTGGTCTCTCATAAAGTTGCAGTCAAGCTGTTGTCCAGGACCAAGGTCATCTGAAGGCTTTCCTGGGGTCAAAAAATCCACCTCCCAACTCACACAGGTGGTCATTGGCAGATCTCAGCTCCTCACTGGCTGTTGGTTGGGAGGCCTCCGTTCCTTGCCATGAGCTTCTTCATGGGGCTGTTCCACAGGACAGCTGGCTTTCCCCAGAGCAGGTGATGAGAGAGAGAGAGAAAGAGAACAAAATGGAATCAGCACTCTTTTATAACCAAATCTTGGAACTGATACATTATAACTTCTACATATTTGTTAGAAGCCAGCTGTAAGTCCAGCCCATCCTCAAGAAGAGAGGATCACATGAGTACCTGGAGCCCAGGAGGCAGAGACCATTGGAAGACATCTTAGAGCCTGGCTGTCACATTTCCTAAATCTCTGCATAATCACTCTTTATATCAACATGCTATATGTGGATTTCTATCCATGTAGCTCTGGAACTTAGGACCGAGGTCTCTGGGAACCAAGATAAACCAAGTGGTGAAGTATGGAAGCCATTTTAATAAACAGTCTAATTCTTTTTTTTTTTTTTTTATTTACTTATGATAGAGAGAGAGAGAGAGAGAGAGGCAGAGACACAGGCAGAGGGAGAAGCAGGCTCCATGCATCGGGAGCCTGATATGGGATTCGATCCCGGGTCTCCAGGATCACGCCCTGGGCCAAAGGCAGGCGCCAAACCGCTGCGCCACCCAGGGATCCCTAAACAGTCTAATTCTAAGGCATCCATAAAAGTAGCTCATCTGCTTAGTGCCTGTGGGCCAAATCCAGGCTAGAATCCAAAGGGTCAGGAACACTTGGAAGCCTAAACAAAAGCAAATGGCAAAAGGATTCAGAGAGAATAGAGATTGGTTGTTGCAGCCACTTGTCCCCACTTGTGGCCTGGTAGGCACTTAAGAGAACACTTCAACAACAATGAGACCTTTTTATTTGTCAGTTTATTCAGTATTTGACAAATATTTGCTGAGCTCCTACTAAGCTCCAGGTGCTCTTGAAGGCTTTGTGGATAAAGCAGCAACTTGGATGCAAAGATGGCCTCAGGCAGGAAACATCTCACGGCAGGTGTTTCCTTTGTATGTTGACAGAGACAAGTGACTTCCCAGAACTTGACCCTTTCAGGATTTGTGGGCAAGAGAAGATATTTATATAAAAAGATAATAGGTAGACTGGCCCACTTGCATCCAGGGATGTGAAAGGAGGTCCTGGAAACGTTGTAATGCGTTTACAATCCTTCCTGCTTTGAATGCTTTAAAAGTGCTTGTCGCCCCTGAGTCTGTGAGTCCAGACACTGGCATGGAGTGGCAGGATCTATAAAAGCTCTAGACTGTTGAAAGTATTAGCATGTTGTCTTGTTTTTTCTTTCCTGCTTTTTTTAGCCATTTTTAGCACAGCCATATTTTTCACTAGGCTCAAACTTCTTTTATTCATTTAACAATCAGATCTGGAATTCTGCTCTAGAAACCTCTATGAAAGCCCAAACCATTCTTCTTCCTATCAAGATGGGTGCATAGAGGAGAAATTGGAAGAGAAGGGAGTGTGTTCTTAGCTGATCCATAGAAAGTCAGATTCTTCTGGAGTTAAAGGATAAAGGCCCCATATCTTGCTAGTGGGGTGGAGGAAGTAGTTATGGTGGGCACTGCCTCTAGGACACTGTGAAAGCTTTTGACTTACAAATGAGGTTAATTTCTTCTATCTGTGTGATTGAAAGCCAGTTTTAGGATCCCACTAGACCCAAATATTCCATTGCCTATGTATTTGTATCAATGGTTTATTGGTGTGGAATTTTTTTTATGGGTCTCGGGAGGGACCGAAGCTAGGGGCTCTCTGGAGCTCACAAGAATGTCTATTTCAGTCATCCACATTTCAAAAGGGAGGGATTTGGAGGGAAAAACAGCCACAAAAATTTATTATTTTGAATTGGAATCTATGAGAAAAATAGAATTGTAATTTTAAAATGAAATAAAGGCCAAGCAAAAGATGAAGGCCTAATGGATAGCCACAGCCATGTCTGTGACCATGAGTCCTGTTCCTTGGAGCTTATAATATTTGATGCCAGATACACAATGCATTACACTTACTCAGCAATTAAAGGTAAGAGGTTGTGAAACTCTAAATGAGCCCGAAAAAAAGGGGGCAAAGGCTGAGTTTGAGTGAGTAAAGGAAGATAAATCAGATGAGATTGCATGTTGATGACACTCACCACGGTTGCTCAACAGCAATATCTGACAAACAGCAAGAGAAAAAGGAAACATTTTGGCAGAGTCAGCCACCCCCAGCATCTCTCTTCAAAACCCTACTAAGAAATCCCCACTGCTGGATGAGTTATTTCCTCTTTTTGCTGTATGAGTACAATGGGAAAAAAAATAGACCCTAGAGCTGAAATGTGAAGTTAGGAAACAGTGGCATGAGTAATAATGCAATAACGAATGAGACAGAGAGGCCTAGGGGTGCAGATAATCCACACAGAGGGCTTGCATGTAGGCAGGTCCGTATGGGTGTAGTGGATTTCAACTATCCCTTCATGCTAACAGTGTCTTGTTCCTGATTGTCCTCATTACCAGTGGTTTTGTTGGTTCCTTCCTGCTGCCTAGACTCTGGTGGAAATGCCCCTCCCCTCACCCCTTTTTTGGTTCTGCCATAGTTGCCTTAGAAACTCCTATGCTATCTTCAAAACCCAGCTTAAATCCATCTTTCTTTCAGGAAAACACTGATCTCCCCAGCCCAGAATTAACTGCTTTCTCTTTTCTCCTCCTAATATCTTTAGTGTTTTATTAAATCGTTCACAGTGTCCTTTATACAAAAGTTACGTATACATTTACTGTTGTCTCTATGGAGTTGAAGTCTCCAGAGGGCAAAAGGCTTTCCATGAATAGCTTTATAGTTCCTTTAACATTTACTCAGTGATAGAAGGGCTATTAAAAAAACAATAATAATAAGTCACTGTTTATTGACTTAAAATATAAACCAAATCTTAATAATTTTAATAAAGATTAGTAAGATTCTAGGTGAAAGTCCCTTAACTTTCCTGGAGTTAAAACTAATTAACCTCTATCTTTGTCTGCCTTGCTAATATTGAATTTTGTTTGATAAATAAATATATATATTTTAAAAACCCTGGGGAAGCTATTTTATTTTTTAGAACTTTTTTTATTAAAAAGAAAAAAAGGAATTGATTTCATCTATTTTGACTTCCTTGGAGGCATGATGCCATGTGGTTGCTTTGTTGGCTTCAGATAGGAGCTGTGGAAAGTTCTAGAATAGTTTAATTCTTTCTCCCTTTGCAGAAAAACCTTTTAAAAAAAAGATTTTATTTATTTTTTTCGAGAGAATGAGAGAGAGAGAGAGAGCATGAGCAAGGAGAAAGGGCAGGGTGAGAAGCAGACTCCCTGCTGAGCTGAGAGCATGACGCTGAATTTCATCCCAGGACCCTGGAATCATGACCTGAGCCAAAGGCAGATGCTTAACTGACTGAGCCACCCAGGTGCCCTGTAGAAAAACCTTTTAAACTGAGCTCCACAATGTAGAAAAGAAACTGAATGACCCTCACTAGGTCCTATGGTTTTTTGTCTTCCTTTTCCTTCCAAACCTGTCAAAGTTATAGTTGATGCCTGTTGGCTACACTTCCTAGATATGCCTTCCTTTCCCAGCTCTTTGCCCTTCACTGACAATCTTCATCACACTTGAGAAACAGTTCTCTGAAAGGTCAATTGTAACTTCCTTTTTGTCAAAATCTCTCAGTAGCATTAGCTGTTGATAACCTCCTCCTTGTAAGTGCCCGCTGTCTTGGCTTTGACATTGCTCTGCCCTAGATTTTTTCCTGGGGGGAGGGAAAATGAACTCGTTAAACGCACATGTTCCTGCTAGGAGCCTTCAGTGTGTCGTTGTATCTGAGCCTCATGACAACTCTCTGAGGCAGGGGGCATTCTTGCACACCATTCCTAGATGGTAGATGTTTTTGTTTTGTCCCATGGGCCAGTCATTTCACACAGGATTAGGGCCTGTGCGCCTATGCTGGTTGCAGTTTTCTTGAGAGTAGAGTTTGCACTCTCACCCTCCACCTCTTCTCTGTTACAGTGCCTGGCACAGCAAATATTTCAGGGTTTAATAAATATTTGTTGACTGATTGTAGATGAAAGTGCTCAGACCTTGAGGATAAAGACTAACATAAACATTGGCCAGTTTTTTTGTTGAATGTCTGTTTTTTCAAGTTCTGGAAAAGACTACTTCCTTTTATATACCATCTTAAAACATCACACACACACACACACACACACATGCACACATGCACACACGCACACCCCAAACCTCATTCATGAAAGGTTTGACACTGAGATTAGAAAACCATTAGCAACGGTCACCTGCAGGCCAGAGTGGGTTTCCTGCCAGTGGCAGGAGAACCTCTGGGCGGGGAGTGGCTGGACTCTGAGGCCTCTGAATTAGATCAGGGTGATTGTATTTATTATCGGCTCAGGGCAGCTTGGCCCAGTTTCTGAGTCAGATGCACTGAGTCTGTCCTTTCTGTCTGACACATAGATATTTCAGCCCTCATCAATGTGAGAAGAAAAGCAGTTGTGGGTGAAGCAGGACAGTGGGGGGAGGGGGGATCTGGAGAGGTGGTGCCAGTGAAGTTAGCTGGCCTCACCCTCTCTATCTCCTCTTTGCTCTCTTAATCGCCTTTCACTTCCTCCTTTCCCACCAGGTGCCAGAGGGCTTGTGCTTCCCCATGATCTCTGTTGTCATGGGGGAAGTGGTGGGAACGAACTTCTTTTTAAAAATGTGCCTGCTGTGAAGCTTGCACATTGTTGGGCATCCAGTCATTGCTTCATCTGTAGTCTTCTTGTCGTTTTGTAGGTTAGATATTTTTTTATTATTATTTTTAAAGATTTTATTTATTTATTCATGAGAGACACAGAGAGGCAGAGACAGAGGCAGAGGGAGAAGCAGGCTCCATGCAGGGAGCCTGATGTGGGACTCGATCCCAGAACCGCAGGATCACGCCCTGGGCCGAAGGCAGATGCTCAACTGCTGAGCCACCCAGGTGTCCCTGAGATAGATACTGTTCTATCACAGACATTGAAACTAGGGCTTTGAAAGGGTAGGAAACGTGTCCAAATAAAACAGCTTGTAAATACAAAGGTGGAATTTGAAGCTCAGCCTATCTGACTCCCAAACATCTGGGCTCTTTATATTGTACAAGGATACCTCTTCAGAAGGAAAGGGCTGATACAAAATTGATTCCCATGGAGGGCTTTGTGGCTTATGGTAGAGAGAGCAGTGCTTTTCTAATAGAGTTCCAGAAAAATTTCCATGACCAGAGGGCCAGGGCATTTGGGGTGGAGGAGGCTGTTTTCTCCACCCACAGGCTGATTTGGGGCAGGATCCTCTTGTGCTTCCATGAGCTTCATAGCATTGCACCTGAACTCACCAATAAAGCATCCTTAGCCACCTGAGGTTCATAAACTGGAATTCAACACTTAGAGACTTTTTTCTTTGATGGATGTTCTTTCATTAGTCCTGGGAAAATGAATTTAGTGTGCAGGTCCTTCGTTTTAATCAAAGGAAAAGCCTCAGTTAAAATAAGGAGCAAAACCCTCCCATCAGCACTAAGTTAATTGACCGTGGGTATGTGTGTGCAACATTCCAATGAATCCCTCTGCACTGGTTGCTGTTAGAGTGCTCACCTGTGACTTGATTAGTGAGACAGCCTGGCAGAATTTTAGAAGCTTCTTCAGGGGAAGGGCCATGCCTGCAACAGTGAATGGGTCTTTGTTATCCAAGGAAAATTGGCAAATAGTTATCTATGTACATTTAAATATTTATATATTCAAAGCTCCTGAAAATAAACCTACTTAAAATATTTTTTGAATGATTAAGAGAACTGTGATTGGTTCCATGTCTTCAAAGGGAAACTAGATCTGCTGATAATTTGTTTATTCTTACTATATTTAAATAAACTTAAATTGTATTTAGCACTTTAGAAATAAGTCAGAGAAAGAAAATGGCATATGATTTCACTTGTGGAATCTCAAAAAACAAAACAAAACAAAAAACAAGTGACTAAAAAAAGGGCAGAATCAGACCTATAAATCAGAGAACAAAGAGAATTGGCAAAGGGGTGGAAATGGAGGGATGGGCAAAGTGGGTGAAGGGGAGTAGGAGATAGAGGCTTCCAGTTGTGGAATGAGTAAGTCACAGGGATAAAAGGCACAGCATGGGGGAAATAGTCAATGGTATTGCACTAGCCTTGTAGGGTCATTGATGGTAGCCAGCACTTGCGAGCAGAGCATAATATATCGACTTATTGAATTGCTATGTCCTACACCTAAAACTAAGGTAACTGTTGTGTGTCAATTAAACTTCAATTAAAAAAAACAAACCTTGATGGATACTGTCAAACTAGTCTCCTGAAAATAATGTCCACCTACACAACTTCATTACTGCGTCCCATTTTCTTTAAGTTTGACACGGCCAGTTAAACAAAGAGAAAATCATAACCGTTCCCGGGAAAAAATTATATTTAGCATTTTAAGAAAACAGAGATGAATCAAATGCTGATCCTTCTTTTTCAGCCTAATTTTCCTAATAAAATTATACGACAGCAGTAGGGAAGTCTTCACTTAATGTTGTATAACGTTTTGCAATGTTACTACAATTGAGGTTATTTTGCCTTAAGTGAAGGTTTTGTCAATTATCCTAAAGCACTCTCTTAGTGCCTTTTATCAAATCATTCTTTTTTGCCATGCCTATCAGACCAGTATCCTTGTTGATTTCCTCTTCATTAATTTTTTTTTAAGATTTTATTTATTTATTCATGAGACACACACACACAGAGGCAGAGACACAGGCAGAGGGGGAAGCAGGCTCCAGGCAGGGAGCCTGATGTGGGACTCGATCCCAGATCTCCAGGATCACACCCCAGGCTGAAGGCGGCCCTAAACCACTGAGCCGCCCAGGCTGCCCCTCTCTTTATTAATTTTTAATAGGCTCGCCTCTGCCAATTCATTTTTGTGTGTGTGATCCAAGAAGTTTTCCAACATCACTTTCATCCATCTTATGAAATACTACAACTTTTGCAATGTTTGCCATTTTGCCTGGCAACCTAGTGCACTGTGTTTGCATTGTTTGAGTAAATGCCTACAACATCTACACTATCAGAGTTGGTATTGATGTGATGGGTAGAGACAGCACCTAGGGCCAAGTGAAGGGTAAGTGGTGACTAGTATTACAAGAGATCATCAGTCTGCCCCTTTGTGAATATTTTTGTATTACGGTACCTCTTTGCTTCCCTAAGCAACCAGGTAATTGTGAGATAGGGCGTAATGCAGGTTCAAATCCTAAGGACTGCCTGGGCTCAAATACTCATTGAATGGAATGGAACTGGCTTTTCCTGGATCTGCTCTGACCCTGTAAATGTAGCAGATGTTAGGAACCTACAGGCTTGGGTTGCTCCAAGATAAACTAAATCTTTGCCAACTACTTTGGTGTGCAAGAATAGAGCCGAAAGCATTCCAGAACTATTGGAATGTTAAATCTCAAATTCTGAGATTTGCTTGAAGGCCCATAATTATCTCTATTGTGATGCCTTTCAATGGATCTAAGAAATTGTGTAGTTTTGATTCAAGGTGGGCTAAGGGGAGGGTAAAACTGAAGGAGACTTAGGTTCTAGTCCTGTACTATTATGCTATAGTATGCTTTTTGAGGTGGGGGTAGTGGGGGGTTATTGGCTTCAATAGACTTCAATGCTATGATCTTTGTTTCTTTTAACTTCATTTATCATTACTTTCTGTGAGAATGTAACTTACAAATAAGAATCAGTTTTCCTTCTTATAAGTATTTTAGATGCAACAGGTCAGTGGCAGAGGATGCTTGCTAAGCCCCCTTCTCTAATTACAGACATATGACCATATATATATTTAAACAGTATTATTTGCAACGTATAAAAGCATTTCAAAGTAATGATAGTTTTTTTCGTAAGTAGAGAGGATAATGACATCTTGCTTCTTCCTCTTTGTTTCTTTAGCATGCTATTTATAAGACATTTTCCCCCCTTTTTCTTTTTTTTGCACCTGTTGTAGTTGGATGGGAGGTTTGGGGTTAATTCTGCATTTTTCTTCCCAGTGGATTGCAAGCTTCTCGAGGACAAAACCTTCATCTTATTTTGTTTCATGTCCCCAGGATCTGACATTGAACTCCATAAATGTCTGTTACATTGTTCTTTAATTGAAGTTGAAATGAAGAAGCTGACTTAGAAGGAAGGAAATGGTAAATTATTGTGGCAGAAGTAGGTTGCACTGACTTTGCAAGGACAGGAAATAAAGCGAGGTTAATTGGTAGAAGGTAGGACAGAGGACAGGTTCTCAGTAGTGTGTTATGAAAGGAGCAGAGGCCAAAGTACAATAACTATTCCACTGGAAAAACAAATAAACAAGCTGGAACATTCTTGCCTGAGCACATATAAACTTGGAGTCTGTGAGCAGTTAGAGGCTCCATGCTAGTGACAAGGTTTATGAAGCTATCTGCATAGTTTCCTTGGCCTTTTAATTTATGTTTTTTCAAAAGTGCTTCCCGATAGGAAATGACACTTTCTAATGAAGTGTCAGTGAAGCATAGCTGGTGATTGATACAAGGTGATGGAATCTCTTTAAAATGAGATTTAAAAAAAAATCTCCATTTTAAGGAGAGTCCATCACATCAGAAATTTCCAGTGACCAACAGAAAGAGGGCAAGAAGGTTTTCTGGAAGCTGTATGTCTGTTCAATGTATCCACAGACCTGTGGAGAAAGAAGAGCTTAATTAGACAGATGAGCAATTTCCTGAAAAGGCACATGCAGGCGTTGGATTACATATCATTTCCTCTGGAAGAGGCAAAAACCATGATGATTAGCAACTCACTGTTTTGGAACCTAGCCACCCTCCAGTTTATTTTCACTTGGTGGGAGTGAAGGAAGGTGATGCTATTGCTTTTGAGTTGGGTTCTCTTAGTCATGAATGTTGGATTTCTTTTATGCAGAATGTGTGTTAAATTGAGCTCTAGATTATTGGAGTGTGGGATTCGGCTTCGTGGCTTGCCCTTGGTTAAACAGCAATCACTTTAGTCAGAAGAATGCTCTAAGCTGTCCTCCCTTGTTTTCAGTGGCTTAGGAAGCAGAAACTAATTTTCATTTCCACTAATCCAGACTTGATTAGGAAAAGAAATATAATGTTACTACATGAAAGCTTGAGGTTCCTGCCAAAGCCAAATATGTACTTGAAAAAAATATCCTACTGATTCTTTCCCATTTGGTTTATCCATATCCCCTCCATCTTTCCATTTCAGAGTATATACCCGAGAGTTTGCTATTCTGGAAATTAATAAATGATCTCATCAATATCAAAAAATTGCCACTGATTTGAAAGATGAGAGAGCTGAAAGCCCCCTCCGGATAACATGGAGATTAGCTTCCATTTCTCAATGCTTCTGCTTCTTTGAAATAAGGAAGTTCATTGTTCTTTCTTAGTTTCCTTGTGTTTGCTTGTCTTCCCCGGCCCTCTTTGGTGTTTTACAAAACTGAGTCATTGAAACCCTTCCCATTTCGCCACCATGCAGACAGACGTGGTGTAATTATCAAGAAAAGAAACCTTTTCATTCTTGCAGGCTGTCAGAAATCCTAGTTATTAAGTGTCTTTTCAGGTCATTGATTTGAAATACTTTGAATATTTTTTAAACAGTTGGCAGTGATTAGGAATGGTTATTCTTGCTCGAGCTGTTCTTTCAGTAATCAAGTTTAGGTAAGTATTGGACCAACTGAAATTGAAAAAACGGTAAGTTCAGTACCAGGTTTTAGTTGAATACATGTGTATAAAGAAGAATAGTAAACATGCTTTTTTAAAAAGATTTTTATTTATTTGAGAAAGAGAGAGAAAGAGAGAGAGCGTGTGTGCACAAGCAGGGAGGAGGGGTAGAGGAAGAGGGAGAAACAGACTTCCTGCTGAGCAAGGGAGCCCAGATTTGGGGCTCGATCCCAGGACCCTGAGATCATGACCTGAGCTGAAGGCAGACGCTGAACCAACTGAGCCCCTCAACAAGCTCCTTTTAAATAAAAAATTAATTAAAGACTTCAAAATGTAGAATGTTCAGAGTGAAACACTGGTGAAGATGAGATTTTGATAGTCACTCTATGAGGCAATGCAATCTGGGAGACAGGAAATCAGCAAGTTCCCTAGGCTGGCCAGAGTCAGTCTGATGTGCAACATCTTAACTTTAGTTCAGAGAAGATCCTGTATTAGTCAGGGTCCTTCAAGGAAACAAACCCAACAGGAGATCTAGATCTACATCTATTTATCTATCTATATGTATATATAGATTTATACACCTATACATACATATATATGTACACATATATGTATCTGTAGATATGTAGACGTAGATGTAGATCTAGATTTATCATGAGAAATTGGTTCATATCATTATGGAGGCTGAGAAGTTCCATGATCTGCCCTCTACAACTAGAGACCCAGGAAAACTGGTGATGATGTAATTCAATCTCAGTTTGAAGGCTTGAGAACCTGGGGAGTGGAATCAAGGGAAGAAGATGAGATAAAATGTCCCAGCTTGATCAGTGAGGCAGGAAAAAAAAGGATGAATTCCTCCTTCCCTGCCTTTTGTTCTATTCAGACTCTGAATGGATTGGATGATGCCCACCCATATTGGGAAGAGTCATTGAGCCCACCATTTAAAATGTTAGTCTCATCAAAATACCAAAATCTGTATTAGATAATATATCCAGAAAACTACAACTAAGATTTATTTATTATTTATTCATTGATTTATATATTTATTTCAGAAATTGGCTCACAGGGTTGCCCACCCACATTGGTAAAGATGGTCTTGCTTTTCAATCTACTAATTCAAATTTAATCTCTTCCCAGAGACACCTTCTTAGACACACCCAGAAATAACATTTTACCAGCTGTCTGGGCATCTCTTAGCCCAGTCAAGTTGACACAAAACTGGCATAGGGCCCCTTCTATGAAGTAGACAATTAAGCTTGACACCAGAATTGGGGCCTACGGAAGCAATTTTGTAATGTTCTTCTGGTGGTTTTGAGAAGTTCAGAAGTGCCAAAACTTTGTTAGATAACATGTAATAAATTAATGAAATCTACCATGGTAGTTTTCATAAAGAAGGGAATTCACTACAAAAGCCTTAAATGATCTCAATTAATTTATAATTAGAGGTTATAAATCATTTCCATTAATGAAAAAAAAGCAAGGAAACATGGGAATTCAAATTTTAGTAGAACGAAATTTTAACATTCTTTTCTTTTCTACTTCTCCACTCTACAGAACATTATGCCCTTGATTTGCTCACCACCACCACCTCCTCCCGCAAACACACATATACAGACACGCAGAATTATTTTAGACGTTTAGTGGAAGTCTAAGTGGGAGTACACAAGCCACGTCTGACCATGAGATGTGTTTTGTTTGCTTTTGCAGAGTGTTTAAAATTAAAAAAATTTTTCTCCCATGCTAAAGCAAAAATCTAAATTTCTGAAAAATTGAAAAATGGAGAGGATTGGTCGTGCTGGACCTGTAATATCCATGTGGCAGGAGCTAAGTAGTGAGCTTCCCACCTCATTTACATGGGACATGAACTGTAGTATCTGACACAATTCTCACCATTCTCAAATTTCTCCTTGACACTGAGGGTGAGTTGCCACTTAGGATCCAGGTTGGACTGTTGTTTTTCATATGGTAAAGTTAAGATACAGTGCAATATTTTAAAAATCTGTTATGTTTACAAAAGCAGGCAAATGACAGGTTGGGTCGAGACTTGGAGAACTTTGTGTAAAAGTCATGCATGTGGTAAAAATGAATTTTGAACACAAGGTTGAACGGAACACTCAAAATAAATATAAGATTGTCCAGAATTGGGTTTTTTTTGTTTGTTTTTTCTACTTTGTTTGCTCTTGACACAATGCCTGACATAAGCTTTCAATAGATATTTGTTGAATAAATGTGAATGGAGCTAGTGTCCATGTTCTTTCCATTATACCATCTGCATTTGGACAAGGGGGCTAAATTTTCCTTTCTGTAAATGTTATTATAGAGACTTCTTCCCCCTCAAATAAATGAGAGAGACAGGCTTCAGTCTTTATTTTTGTAATTTAAAATCTACTGACTGGATTGTTGAAGCCTATGCTGGCTATCAGAGAGAAAACTAGATTTAACCTGACCCAACTGAAAATGTGATATACCTTTATTTAAAACAATGAATATATCATACTTTTCAAATTAAACCTTCACAATGAAGTACATTGTGGGCTACAAAATTCATTTATTTATTCAACAAAAATTTGAATGCTGGTACTAAGTACTTACCACTGTGCTAGGTATTAGGAAAGTTGTATTGAATATCATGTCTCATATAAATGTGAAATGGATTTCGAATGAATAATTCAACATATTGTGATATAAAATAACGTAAAACTCTCCTTGTCAGAAACAATCAGTAGAAATCTAAAACTAGTTACCCATTTAGGAAAATTGCCTCACGCAGACACCTCTGATAAGGAGTAAATGTGTTAACATACTTGTGGCAATTCTACTTCTCTAATATGCTTTTTTAAGATGTTGAGACAACAGCTAGATGAAGCAACTGTCCTAACTTTATTTTTTTTTAAAGTGATTTTATTTTTTTTATTTTTTTTTAATTTTTATTTATTTATGATAGTCACACCAGAGCGAGAGAGAGAGGCAGAGACGTAGGCAAAGGGAGAAGCAGGCTCCATGCACCGGGAGCCCAACGTGGGATTCGATCCCAGGACTCCAGGATCGTGCCCTGGGCCAAAGGCAGGAACTAAACCGCTGTGCCACCCAGGGATCCCCTGTCCTAACTTTATTATTCAATGCGGGCTAAACAATTGATTTTATTTTCATCTAAGTGACGATTGGCTACTTGCTTTTACATTCACATTTCACACAAATTATTTTTCCTTTACATACTGAATTTAGTACTTCCTGGTGTGTTTGGTGTTCACTCTGAAAAGGACAGAAAAAAAGCAAAATAAACAAAAAGCCCCCAGAAGATACAGGGCTTTGAACAAGTTTTTTGCTGTTTGTGCAATTGGGCACTTTGAATAGTTTGACTTTCATGTGTATCCTCTATAGTTATGTACTTTAATAGCATATTTATTCGGTGCATAGGATTTGGAAATTTCTTTTTCATAAAGGAGTTAAAAAAAAACCCTAGTAGATGGATATACATCCATGGAATTTGAGAAAGACATGAAAACAGCTTCATTTAAGTTTAGATCTACCGAATTTAGCAATCTAAAATTCCTTTTATAAAAATATTTTCTGGTACTTGCTAGATTCTTTTTGATTTGTAACAGAAAGACAACGAAAACAGGTAGATTTGGACAATAAACCAAATAATCTAAGAGGATTAAAAGATTAGTGCCAGGCACAGGGAGGCTCCACTCTACACACACTCAAGGTTATGCAGATGCAGAGCCGGCCACATTTCTGCAAAATAGAGACTCTTTCAGAAAATGCTCTTTCTCAGTGACAGTGCAGCTTGCCCTTTACCATTTGGGGCATATGAGGTAAATAGTTAATGAATGCCTCTGTAAGAAACAGAATAGCACATTACATCTCTCTTACTCTGACATTCTAGGGCTCTTTCAGTTAGAAGAAGAGAATACTAGTGTTACCCTAAATATCAAAGTCTGTAATTCCACACAGAAAACAGAAACCAACTCAATAAGCTATCATAATACCCTGCATTGATGGATCTTAAGTCCTCAATTTCTGTCCTAAACAGTCTTCTTTTTGTGGCAGACGAGTTCAAGGTTCATCATTTATCCTTGTACAACTTCAGCATGATTAGTTTAAGGAGTAGATACAGGCTGGGACTTGAAAACATTTCTTTATCATGTCAGGCAGTAGATGTAACAACAACAACAACAACAAAAATCCTCAAAACATTCTATCTTTAGAAGGCTGTTTCAATGACTGTTAAAACTGAAGTAAAGTTGGTTGATAGTTTTCTAATCACAGCGATGAAGTCATTCCACATTGGTTGGAAAATGGTCAGGGTACTTGCTGCATATGAATGTGGCACACTAAAATAAGGAAAGTCCCAATTAGTCAGATGTTGATTGTTAAGAAATGATGGAGGCCAGTAGATGTAGAAAAAGGTGCTCAACCTCATTAGCAATTAGAAGAATGAAAATTGAGATGACAGATATACTGACCAGATGGGCTAAAATTAAGATGTAAATCACACTGAAAGAAAGCTTAGAGTTATAGAGGAAAGCTGAAGATATATGTACCATATGGCCCAACAATTCCAGGAATATACCCTCAGGAAATGTTTGCCTGTGGGTCCCTGGATAATGGATAAATACATTGGAATACTAAACAGTACTGTAGATGAGCAAACAACAGTTACTGGCAATACTATGGGAATTGTCACAATTGTTAAGGTGAAACAAAGGAATCATGGAATAAAAAACACCTACACTATGATTCTCTTCCAATAAAATTCAAAACCAGACAAAATCAAACTATATTGTTTAGAAATGCATAAATAATCAGTAGAGACTATAAAGAAAAACAAGAAAATGATTAACACAAGTAAAGATGGGGTGCCTGGGTGGCTCAGTCATTAGGCGTCTGCCTTTGGCTCAAGTCATGACCTCAGGATCCTGGGATCCAGTCCTAATGGGGATCTGCGCACAGTGAGACGTCTGTTTCTCCCTCTCCCTCTGACCCTCCTCCCCACTTGTGCTCTCTCTCTCTCCCTCTCTGTCTCAAATAAATTACAAAAATCTTGAGAGAAAAAAAAAACACAAGTAAAGATAGTAGTTATCTCTCGGGGAGATGTGCACACAGGTCTTCTGGGGAGCTAATATATTGTATTTCTTAACCTGGACTAGACTATGTTTAAGTAGTTGTCAAAGAGTACAGGTACAATTTAGATACTTTTCTGCGTGTGTATTTTATGCTGCAATAAAAAGTAAAACACACAGATACACACACAAATTTCAAGACCACCATTGTGTCTGTATAATGCCTAATAGGCTAAAGTGGGCCTGGCTGTTTGGAGGGGAGTCCAGGCTGGCACCTATGAGCAAAGTGTGCACTGGCTTCAAAATGCTACTCCTTCACATAACATCATTGGCTGATTGTGGTCCAGGCTTGGGTTGGGCTGTTGACACAAAGGATCCTTCAACAAAAGCCTATTTGATTTGATTGACTTTATTCAACTAACTCGTAACTACCCACTCGATCTTGCAATTTGGTTTGGAGATACAAACCATTAAGCATTAATGTAAAGTAAATGAGAATGGTTGGGAATCTCTGGGACTTAGCCTGGGCTCCTTTATTTTCATTCCAGTCCTGCTTTCTTCCTAAATGACCCACAAATTCATTTTCGTCAGCCTGCTTTTACCTCAAGTGACACAGCCTGTGTTCCATAGATAGCAAAGGAGAAAATGCACTCCACAATTTTTTATCATCTCTAAACACATTAGCAAAGGAATATCTGAAAGGTGTTTTCATCTGACTAATTAGGTTAGAAATCTCAGGAGAACAGTCCTATTTGCTATATTTTTGATGGAAACATTTCTGTTTCTGGTTGAAAGACTTGCAAGAACAGATTTCTCCTCTGATACTTCCTGTTGGAACTTGAAGTAGGAAAAAAGAAAGCAGCTTTTTCTTCCTCATCAATTGGAAAACAAACTTGGCTCATGAGGGACTTATGCACAAGGGCCACGATTTGTTAATTTTTTAAGTATATATTGTATGGCATGGAGTTGTGCAGAGTGCCAGGAAATCATGCTTATTGGTGACTGTTGACCTATGTTGCCCCCTTCCTCAAGGTTGTCTATTTCATTGCAATATTTATAAAGTCTTTGGCTTTCAGTGAAAGCAAGTTGTAGAACATAAAATACTTTTCTTTTTATTTGAAACTTTTAAAAATGGCTTATGAATTTGAATACTTAGAACCAGTTGTTATTTTCTCATTGCCTTGTATTTGTCTACCTTGCCTTCTCTAGAAGTTCTTCTAGTAAGTTCTCTGACAGAAGAAGCTATTTTTCCTTTGTGTTCTCCATGCCATTTATATACAGTGCTGAGAATACAATGGGTGCTTAGTAAATTCTTACCACTTTAGATTCCATCCCCTTTTTAAAAATAGCTGCTTTTAACTACATTCAAAACCTGTCTTGAGACCCATGCTCAGCATGATCAGAGTCAGGTTATGTAAGTTGTAAGAAATGACTGAGTTCTTGGTCTCTCCAGGCTTCTTTTGCTACAGATTGTAATGGTTAATGTCTAGTATTAAAAATCAATTCTTAATAATAATGGCTATTATTAATATTAAAAATAAGGCTTTGGTTTCCCTTGCCTCTAGAGATGTATCTAAGAAGACAATCCAGCAATTGCAGTATTAGGTATTTATTCAAAGGATAGAAAAATACTGATTTGAAGGGACACATGCACCCTGATGTTTATATCAGCAGTAGCAATAATAGCTAAATTATGGAAAGAGCCCAGATGTCCTTTGATTGATGAATGGATAAAGAAGATGTGCTGTATATATACAAGGGAATACTACTTAGCCATAAAAAGAATGATATCTTGCCATTTGCAATAATATGGATGGAGCCAGTGCATCATGCTAAGTGAAATGAGTCACTCAGAGAAAAACAAATACCATAATTACTTCACTCATATGTGGAATTTAAGAAACCAAACAGATGAACATGGGAGCATAGGGTGGGGGAAGAAAAGAGAGACAGAGACAAACCATAAAACAGACTCCTAACTATAGAGAACAAACTGAGGGTTGCTGGGGGGGAGGTGGGGGTGGGCGGGCTAAATGGGTGGTGGGCATTACAGAGGCACTTGTGATGAGCACTGGGTGTTGTATGTAAGTGATGAAACTCAATTCTACTCCAGAAACTATACACTATATCTATTACCTTGTAGGTTAACTGAAATTTGAATAAAAGCTTAAATAAAAATAGGCCTTCTAAACCATTTTTAAACTATATAAGCCTGCAGGGTAGAGGAACAACACAATGTCAAAGAGACACTGGGAATAGAATAATAATGTATGTGATTACAAGTGGAAAATAAAATAAAAAAAGAAAACCCAGAGAGAAACCAAAGGTAATGAAAACATACGGGAATGATGAGTTTAATCTACCAGGTTCTTTCCCTCATTGTCAGCTGCCATTTCCATCCCATTTGAAGGCGCCATAGGTTCTAGCCAGGAGCTTAAAGACCAGTGTTTGCGATAGTGAAGGAAAGGGATGGCCGCCTGAGAGTCTCTCTCAGATTCTAGTATTTAGTTTTCAATGTTAAATTTCTCTAAAATACTCTAATGGAATACAGTATTCTGGAATAGAGTGGGGACGTGCTATAGAAGACAGAACAAGGATTCCTAATCTGGAGACCATGAAAGGGACTCAAAGGTTCTTGGGCCCTTGATGTTGTCTGGAAAACCAAGTCTGTGCCTGTCTACATTGTTCTAAGTGTTCTGGCCATTTGTCTAGGATTCCTGACATCTCCCCCAGGTGAAGAATCACTGCTTACAGGGGACTCTTACATTTACTCTGTGTCCTGGAACCAGCCATATGAACTTGACTGGACAAATAGATGGAAAAAGATCCTTCCCACAAAGACATTTCAAATGGCATTTGCAAAGATGACACTTCTCACCATGCTTCACTTAGGAATGTTCGGGGGATCCCTTTCCAGAGTTCAAGCATCACGCTGAAAATACCAGAGGCTATTAATACCGCGTGTATATTTATTTTCATGACTTGGCAGGGATGTGAGCTGCGACATGCAATCTTCTAAGAGATGATACCGTGAGGGTTGGCGAGCAAGCAGGCAGATGTCTGGGGTTTGGCAAGTAATGTGCTCCTCCTCCTCCTCCTCCTCCTCCTCCTCCTCCTCCTCCTCCTCCTCAGAGTTGCAGAAAGGTCCACAAAGTGCATTTGTATTTCCACTGTCTGTAGCTCTAGTCTCTTATTTTAAAAACAGAACAAAAACAAAACCCCCCAAAACACATCTTTATTGAGATATAATAGATGTACCATAAAATTCAACTTTTTAAAGTGTGTAATTCACTGGTTTATAGTTTATTCACTATTTATCGAATTGGACAACCATCACCATAATCTCACTTTAAGACCTTCTTAAGAGTCTTTTCTAATTACGTTCTTCTACCAGCTCCAGAACAGCACTGTTTCATTTATTTTTTTTTTTAAAGAAGATTTGTGCTCTGAAATTATCCCTGCAGATAATTGGCAGTCACACATGTTAAGGGAGGGTAAGTCTTGCTAACATATAGGGGACCATCCCTGCTGGTGCCAGGTTCGAGTCTGTGTGACTCAGTGTTTACAAATAGAACATTAGTCAATTTTTAAAGTGTAGATGATATCTCCTAGACAGAAAAAAAAAGACAAAAATTGGACCCTTTGGACCATTTAAATTTGCCATTTTTGTAGGCCAAAAGCAGTGAAGCTCTGTAATTTCACAAGGTTCAACATAATATAACTTACATCTTCATACCCACCCCATTGACACTGCAACTTACTGCTACTTGAAACACATGGCTAAAATTTGTGTTTCTTTGTAATTATATACAAAGAGTTAAAAAATACTCCTGTTCTCCATGGTTATCCATCCATTCAACCTCAACTATTTACTAAGTACCTAATGTTTGCCAAGTTAGGTGGTGGGAAGAAAGATAGAGTCTCAGCCTTAAGGATCACACGTTTTTGCGGTGCCTTCTTCTAGCATTCTTTATCAATTTATTATTTGATAGCTACGTGATGTGTTTGCATTTCCATCTTCAGCCAATTCATTAGCTGGTTAACTCTTGGTCCCTGTTGCTTCAAAGGTAGGCCAGGCCTTCCTTTCCTTTGTGCACTCAAGCCTCAATTACACAGAGGGTTGTTTTTTTTCTTCTTCTATGATTCCCAAGTTCACCGAGTGGACACAATCTCCTGTCAGTGTTGCAATGTTTCCATGTGGTTAAAGGATGTAATTTTGTGGTTTTCCCAAGTGTAATTACTACCTGCCTCAGCCTTGGCTGGATGCCAGTGATTCTCAATTCTTAAATTTGGAAGTAGATTAAAGCATTTAATTAACACACACACACACACACACACACACACACATACACATTGAGTATCTTGAACTGTGCAAATCTAGTCCTTAACATTCAAATCTCACATATGATCAAGAGCATCAATAATATAAGAGATATATATAAGGAGTTTGTACATATTTTTAAAATACTATTTTCCAATATTTTTTTATGTGTTAAATATGGCGTTTCAGACACGCAGTGGATTTTTATCAGTCCTGAATTAAGCTGGAGTAGATGCCTGAACCATTGACTTGAGGTGGAGAACTGCATGTATCTTTTGATAATTTTCCTCCAGGTACGGCTCCTGAGTTGAGAAACAGAATACTGGGAAATTTCTATTATCAGGTTTATACAAAAAAGGGCACAATACTCAGGAAGCAATATGATGCTAGTCAGGGATAATAGTGTTAATTTCGTCCAGAACTGATAGAAAACAGAATTTGTGAGTGTTGGGGAACACGTTATCCCTTTTTTTTTCATATTACAAATGAGGAAATGGAATCCCAGAAAAGTTAAGTGATTAGTTTAATGTTACTTAGTTATTAGTTAGAAATCCCAAATTCCAATCCAATAACTTAGATTCCCAGCGCAATGCTCTTTCTACTGATGCTTTCATTTCACATGGGAAGAGATTTCGTTATAGTCAAACAGCCTTCTTTGAGATTAAAGTCCAGTTTCTTCAATTGTCTTTTCTCTTTCTTACCCTCCCACTGTTTCACTGTTTTTCTTCGACTCCACTTAACCTCTGCTAGGGTCAGACAACCTATGTCAGTGGTCTTCAAACTTAAGCACACATCGGAATTATCTTGATGCTTTGCTAGAGAAGACTCCTGGGTCCACCCTGAGTTTCTGATTCTGTAGGTCTGGGATGTGTGCATACAGGTGAGAATTGTTATTTTGGGGAATTTTCCGGGTGCTGCTGCTGCCTGTTGGGGACCACCCTTTTGAGAACTACAAACCTACCTGAAACAGGCTTAACAACTCCTCTATCCACAGGGTTTCTAAGGACTAGCTCCTGTTGCTTACACCTTTAGCTTCTGGAAATGTAAGAATCCCATCCAAAAGCTCAGCTGCCTACTGTAGTCTCCGAGCATTGAGACCAATGTGAGAGTGACTATGTGTCTCTGCAGAGGGCTAGTGAGTCAATCTGGAAAAAAGGCAGCTATGTGACTTTTCTGACTAGCACAAAGAGCGCCTATGACCGTCTCCTGACTGGTGTTTCCTTCTCTTTCCTTTATGAAAATAATTAATGTTAAGTGTGCCAGTGATAGGAAGAAAGCCACCTCAAGTTCTGAGAACCTCATGTTTTCAATCCTTGAAGAGGTAGAGAATTAAAATACCACTGTAGCAGTCAGGACTCTCAGTTGCAGAAACAGAATCGAGGTTAGCCAGTGTAAACAGAAAGAGATTTAGTAAGGTATCAGGTAGCTTATAGAATGTGAATGGGACTAGAAGAACCTGGGTCCCACGCAGAGCTCTCTGGGGAGTGTGGGGTTTAGCTTTCCAGCCATTTATTCTACAGGAAGGGAGGCTGGAATGGCTGTTGAGTGAACTGGTCTGTAGTATCTGCCACAATTATCGTGTCCAAATTGTGGTTCATTCTTTATTCTGAAGCTAGATGCTGGTAAGATATCAGGTTGTTTTTACATACTCACATCATGGTGTGTGAATTACCCAGTGTTGAAAAAGAGATGTGGCAGTGAACTGACTAGTAAATTAAAATTTTTGTTAACAGTTCTTTTAGTATACTGGCAGCAGGGTAGGGATTTCTGGTCCTTGGGCTCCTGGGACTTCAGGATTCACAGAGATTATTTATGTAAAGAAATACTTTTCTAAAGGTGACCTGGTGGCTATTAAGGCCCAATACTGGGACACTGGGTGGCTCAGTGGTTGAGCATCTGCCTTTGACTCAGGGCTTGATCCTGGAGTCCCCGGATGGAGTCCCACATCAGGCTCCCTACAGGGAGCCTGCTTCTCCCTCTGCCTGTATCTCTGCCTCTCTCTCTCTCTGTGTCTCTCATGAACAAATAAAATCTTTAAAAAAAAAAACAACATACCGATGACTTCATTACTGGTGGCCCTAGTGTTTATATTTTATATTATGTTTATAGTTTATGCTGTTTCTGTAGTATGAGACTATTTACTGAAATTGGAATTCTTAAGTATATTTGACCACAATATGTTTGGGATGATGATTCACTATACCATTATTTTATGGAATATACTGGATTAAAAACATCATTGGCCTTAGCAATCATTAGGTCTTCTTGTGAACTATGAAACTCGAGGTGCCTTAGGTTACAATTACTCACTACTAGGTCACTACCGAATAGAATCCAAGGCTATTCCAAATAGAATATTCTATTCTATTCCAAATAGAATCCAATAGAGCATCATGCTTGGACTCCTCATCTTTCTTCCGTGGCAGCATTCACTGGTGGCTGTGCTACTGGGTGAACCCTCTAAGCTGTTAAAACAAAGAGACTCTTCTCAATGCCATTAGATTTTATTTTTCTCTTCTCTGTCTGTCTAGAAGTAGACAATGCAAAATAGGTATGTTAATTCTATTATATATAACACACAGCTTCTATCTCTGTCCACGTTGGCTATCGTGACTCTCCCTCTGACACTGGGAAGGGAAAGTAGGAAGTAGGGGACACATCCCTTCCAGTTAAGGGTAAAACCTAGAAGTTATACACACCACTTCTCTTGCTCCCTTGTCATGAGTCAGAACTTAGTCACAGAGCCACACCTAGTTGCAAGTGAAGCCAGGAACTGTCATCAGTAGTTGGAAGGCTTGAACCCAGGGAAAATCTTGGTTGGTGGGTGTGGGATTTCAATACCAGAAAGAAGAAGTGAATATTGGTTGGATGCTTAGCTATCTTTGCTACAGTGGCTTATCTGAAATTGTAGGTTGGTTTTCTCTGTATCAGAGCTGCTTTATGGGTAGACTATGCTGTGCCACCTATGCTGAAAGTGAAGCTCTTGGAGGGGTGAGTAAGGGGAGAGCATTCAACTAATTGCCTGGTAAACAGATCAGGGAATAATAGAACCTCATTGTTGAAAGGAAATCTCACTCTTCACCTGGTCCAACCATTCACCTGCAAAATCTTGACTATCTTCTAGACTTGCCCAATTTTACATATGAAAACTAAAGTCTTACCCAGAGTCACAGAATTAGTGGTGACAATCAGGTCTAGAATCCAGAAAACATGATAAATTTTATTCTCCTTCTACTGCTCCTGGAGCTCTGTTTCTATCATTCCGTGGTGTCAGAGAAGAGATATTTGTGTTAATTATAAGCTACAACAATCTATGTATTTTTAGAATTCTGTTAAGTGCTGTAGAATAACTGAGCTAGTATATTGAATTGCAAGGCCCCCTTTCAGTTATTGAAACAGTGGAGTCTTGTTAGAACACAGTTCATGATTACACATCTTTGGAGGCCCATACAAGTTTGTGAAAAGGGTATTGAGTGGAATTCAAATGACATGAGCTCGTCTTAGCTATCTACTATCTATACGACTTCAGTACATCATTTGACTTCTTTGAGACCTGACTTATTTTTTAAAATAAGAAATTAGACTAGATGGTAAACTACTGAGATGGCATAACTTAGGTTCCCACCAATCAGAATAGATGCCATTCATGAAAAACTCAACGAGGGGAGCTGGTGCATTCTGGAAGATGGTAATCCAGCTTTTAGCTCTATAGGTTTTCTCTTGAAATTGAATTGCACACAGTAAAAAGCTGCCATATTAGCCTGCACCATTAGCGCTCATCGTCACCGTTGGTAATACATGACAAAGGGTACATTGAAGCCTCTGTCTGATGACTATTTTTTCAACTTTAAGATTGAAATGAATATCAGAAACAGCAACAAATCTCTGTAAGACTGTTCTGGAACAATGAAATTGTATTGCCTTCTAGGAAACCAGAGTTTCTCAAGTCCTTCTGTAAAATAGATTATACAACAATGTAGAGACCGGCTTCTAAGATGCCAAAGAATCTATCTGGTCATGAAACGGACAGTTTCTAGCACCCAACTCAAAAGGCTGTCACGTTTTATTACATTTCTAAAGACCTCAGCTCCAAAAAGAAGACAACTGTGGGCCTGCAGGTGAGCCTGAATATAATCTTTAGTATGGTCTAGAGATAAAGGTTGCAATTGAGAGCATTTAGAATGAATTGGACAGAATAATTTTAAATTATGGCCTCGAAATTTCCACTTTACTTATAGGAATGAGATAAGGCAAAAAACACTCCAGTTAGTGGAACACAAGCTACTAATTTCCTGAAAAAGACGAAAAGAGGGGACTTCATGGCTCTTACGTGGAATGACCAATTTTCTTTAGTCTCAGTGCTGACAATGAGCTACAGTGTCAGAGGAGAAAGTGATAGGAGAGGCAGCCTGAGATCAAAAGGAGGAAGAAAGGAAAGCTGAACAATGGCTCCTATTGGTTCCAAAGGTGAGTTCACCTCCCTGGCTTTCAGCGGTCGGTCGTGTTCACTGCTGTGCCTCCGTGTCCACAGACTGAGCCTGTCTCTGCTTCTCTGCTCGCCTGTGCACACGCATTTTGATCACTTGTAAATAGTGTTTCCTCCATGGTACTTTTTTTCTGGCTCCTGAAAAAGCAGCACCTCTTCCAAAAGCATGAACATGGCTCTATCAGCATCTTGCCTGATTTCCATGAGAATGTGGGAGACTGACAAATGAAGAACGCTGGCTGTTTGGAACTGAAAACAAGGATTCTTCTATGATGTGAAAGCATTAGAGGTCAAGTGACTTTCAGAGTAGGGGTGGCAGGGAGATGCCCTCAAATCTCAGGGTCCTGCCAAGAGGGTGACATTCCTGGGACCAGCTGGGCCCTTGTCACCGCAGCTTCTCTATAGTCCCTCCTAGCAATCTTCATGCCGCCCCCTCCCCCACTTCCCAAGGCTACTACCAGGCCTGTGGAAGAGGTGGAAGCCTTTGTAGTCCACATAAGAGGAGGGGGTGTCCCATCACAACCTCTGGCACCACTTTACTTATCTTTCTTCTCGGACATCTAGAAAATAGACTGTCAGAGCCATCCTCCGCTGAGAGCCTGATTTTCTGAGACTTTTTCACCCTGGGCTAGACAGAGAGAACTGGAAAAAGATGACAGGGCTTTGGTGTTGTGGTAATGGGGTGTTTGGGCTTGTTGGCATCCTGGCTCCCGAGGGACATCACTCCCTTTCCCAGTATCCTTCAGATGTACCACTGATATGTGGGGCCTTGTGTTTCCCTTGTAATTCTTTCAGGATGTAGTGATTCTTCTTTCTTGTTCTCTTCCTCCTCTCCCTCCTTCTGCCTTCCTTCCTTCCTTCTTCCTTCTTTCCTTCCTTCCTCTCTTTCAGTGTATTTTTCTCTCAGATTCTCCTTTGTTTTCCTCCTGAACATGCCACCAGGAAAAAGTCTTGATTGTCTTGAGGTCCTTGCACATTTCAGAACAACCCTGGGAAGATGTGTTTTTATGAAGCAACTCAGGCATTAAGCTGTCTGCAAGACCCTCCCTCCTTTGTGGTAGAACTTAAGTTCCCATAATCAGGATGGCTTTGGATCCTTTTCCCAGATCTCTGAAATTCCACAGCTCAATACTATATTTGGTCTATTTTGCTAGGAATGAACTGATATTATCAACTTGACTTTTAGGAGGTGGGGTAACGATTCTGTAGGATAATGAGAGGAGGCTTTGAGAACATGCAAAATGTAGGAGAGGGGTAGAAAGAAAGAGAGCTCTGGGATTATTCTACCCTAGGTTCAAATCTCAAGCTTGTCACCTGTGTGACAAGAAGGTTACTCTAACTGTTCTGAACATCAGTTTCTGTATCTGAAAAATTGAGGCACTAAGCACTAACATCATGGAATTATTGAAGGCCAAAGCCTTGCCTTGAGAAGATCCTAATAAATGTGAACATTTCAATTTCCTTGCTGATACTAGAACAGTAGAACCTTCTAATTCTCTTGTAATCCTTTTTCCTATTGATTGGCCTACCACTTATTGAGGGCTTAATTTTTGCCAGCTAGTATTAGCATTTTGTTCAATTAATCTTCATTACCATCTCATGAGCTAGCTATGCTTTTAATTGGCCAGTGAAAAGCTGTGACTTTTAAGGGTTTCAATGATTTGCTTGAGGACATCCAACTGGTAGGCAGCTCAGCAGGAGAACTGGCTTTAGCTTCCCTTGGGCAGGCCTGTTTTAGAACTCTCATGTTGAACTACCATACACACTGCCTCCCAGTAGCATGTATTTGGGGCAAACATTTTCTTTGGTACCCAAAAGCCAAAAAGGATGGCCAGACCTTTCATGGCCATAAGAATGAAAATAACTTCACTATCATCAACAGGAAGAGGTTAGTGTTTGGCTAAGACCTGCTGTTAAAGGAAACAAGGGCTCTTCCCTGGAAGCGATTGTTCTCAGCTTAAATACACTTTTTGCTGCTGGACCTGGGCTCAGTCATCATAGGTGGAAGGCATCCTTGTTAATGCTTGAACAGTGGCAGGACCAGGCCCCCGGAGTAATTAATGGCTCCATGTATTAAGGCCTTGAGGATGGCCTGTGAAAAGGGTAATATGGACATCTTGGAAATGACTATTTTTTGCAGATTCAATAATGGTTTGGAAACTAAAAGCTACTTTCCTTTTTTTTTGAACTGTAAGATCTAGTTATTTGTAAGAAAAATAAAAACATCTTCTTGGGGGGTAAATCCCTTTTCTAAACTTTCTCTGCTGGTGCATTTCTTACGCCAACACATGAGCTGATGAAACAAGAGGCGCCGGCTTCATAGATGCTGGTATGTTTCAGTGACATAGAAAATGCTAAAAGATCTGATTTCTGAACAACTACCTACGTGGGTAAAAGCAACAGCAATGATGCGTAGGCAGCAGTGCAATATGGTCCTTCAGTCAAGGACCAAGAAAGCCAAGCTGACTCCAGCTTCCCCACTGTGCTCTTTAGTCCCAGTTCTCTTCTCTAAATTTTCTTTCCTAGGCTCCCCAGAACCTCCATAGGAAGACAAAGATGAATTTGTATGTGGTATATGTATGAAGCGTGTGTATATGTGTGGTGTGTGCATTTGTAAGTGGTTTGGGGTGTGCACATGTGTGCTGTGTGTGTTGTGTTGTGTGATATGTGTATTTGCACATGGTACGTTGGTACGTGGCTATGAGTGTGGTATGTATATGTATGTGGTATCTGTATATACGTGGTGTCTGTGTCATGTGGATTATGCTCATGTGATGTATTCATATGCAGTATGTGTGTGATGTTTGTGTATTTGTGTTTGTAACATATGAGCATGTGCTATGTGTGTGTGATATATAGGTGTGCACAGTGTGTATATACTTGTGATGTGTGTGTATGCATATCTGCATGGGATATGTGCATATGTGTATGGTAAATTTGCATGTGGTGTATGCATGCTGTGTGAATGTGAGATGTGCATTTAAGTGGTAGGGAGGTATGTCTCTGTGTGTTCTGGACGTGCATGTGTATAGTTGTGATATGTGTGTGTGATTATGTTGGGGTGTGCATTTACATTTGAGGTGGTGAATATATATGTGGTGAATTTATGTAGTGTGTATGTATTTGGATGTAGTGTTTGCAAGAATTGTATGTTCATATACATTGTGTCTACATAGATGTATGAAATACATGGTGTGTGTATGATGTATATTTGTGTACATTTGTATATGGCATGCGTGTGTGATGTGTATATGTAGCCTGTGTATGCAAGGTGGGTGCATGTGTGTGTGTGTGTGTGTGTATATATATATATATATATATAATGTGTGTGGTGTTTGGGGGGGTGTTTTCATGTGGTGTATATATGTGTGTGCTATCTATCGGTGTGTGTGTGATGTGTTTGTATGTAGTATGTGCGTTATGTGTACGTGTCTGTATGATGTGTGTGTGAGAGAGAGAGAGAGAGAGAGACAGGGGCGTGTGGTATAGCTAGGGGTGGCCATTTATCCTTTAGTAGCTCCAAATTCATTGAAGAGCTAGTCAAAATCATTATTGCAATGGGCTCTGTCTTGAAAGAAGCTAAATACAACAGTAACAGAAATAGCTGCTCCTTTTTCTTGGTTCTTCCCAAGTCATGATAGGTTGCAGACAGGAATGACTAACCAGTTCCTTCCAATAGGCCTCCTTCGCCCCCGATCCTCTGGGGAGCCAGCTTATGTTGCAAGGAAGTGGAAGAAGCAGAGGGCTGTGTGCAAGTGTTAAAAAAAAACCATACAATTATTCATTGATTTGTATATGTGTCTCATTGCAAGTCAGAGACATCATTCGATTTGCACTAGCCATTGCCCTTCTTGCAAGTGGACTATTACTTCAAGTTGCCTTTGTTTGGCTCAAACTGGGTCTTCCAAGTTGGATAGGGTCTTATTTCTCAATCTGAAAATAAACCTGCTCAGCGGCAAATGGCATGACAAAGACTCCCCCTTCCCACCACACAGCCTCCTCTGAAGCCTCATCTTAGTGCCCAACATAAAAATCGTATCTTCTGGCAGTTAAAAACTCCACTTTCCATTTTTTAATATTGCTTTTTTTAATTAGACTTCTGAAAAATAAGCCTGCTCTGGACCCGAGGCAGGGAGACAGAATTGCTAAACAGTCGAGCCATGTGTCCCTACATGCACTCTATTCAAGAGTCGGCCTAAAATGCAGTTTTGAAACTGAAACAACAAATCTTTTCTCAGAATCCTCTGGCAGAAAGGCGAGGTAGCGCCAGTTAAGAAGTGCACCAAATCCTAATTACTCCCTTGGGAGCCAATCATTAGGCGAAAACCTGCATAATGTTCTATCTCCTGCACCATGCAGACGCTGACATATTTCTCATTTTGTTGTTTCCTGCCATTTGGAGATGTTGCTGTTTGTCACACGCCAAACAGAGGAGAGAAGAGCAAAGTGCATTTCAGTTGCTTGGGCAATTTTTACAAATAACCAATAGATGCAGCTGTTTTGAAAGGCTTCCTTCTCCTGCGTCGGTGTAAGGCCAGGCTGCCCGACTTTGGGGACTTTGGGGCTCGGAGCCTCACTAGCAGTGGTTGCTCAAAGGCACTGCGGGGGCCAACCAGGTGTTTGGGAGTTGCACAGACAGGGGTCAGGGCTTAAAACTACTCTCTAGAGTGCCCCCTATCTTCGGTAGAGCAGTTTCACTTCAATTGTTTCTATTAGTAGAGTGTTTCATAACACTTAATTCAAGAAAAAAAGGAGTGGATAAACCTACTGCACTATAACATTAAAAGGCATAGAGCCTCTGTGAGTAATGAATGACAGACAACCTCAGACACACGAAGGGCAGGTGGCCAACTCATAAAAAAATTCTTCACAGTCACCAAGCCAGCCTGTTCCAGTGTCAACAGCCATTGACCTACAGGAGAAATCTCTGATTCGAAATCTCTTGACTGCCTCGGTTCTTCCCTATCAGAAACATGATTAACCGACCATGAAGCTGGAAAGAAATGCAAGAGGTGGACAATGGCATGTTCTATAAGCCAGATTAAAAGGATGGATTTTATCTTCAAAGTCATGGAGTTCTGTAGATGCAGTTGCAGCACGTTTGAGTTTTACAGAGATCATTGTGGCTGATGGGTGGAAAATTGACTGAGAAGTGGGCAAGCCTGGAGACAGAGAGACAAATACGATGTTACTGACGTTTTCTTTTCTCCCTATTTGTAATAATAATAATAATAAAAAGAATGTATCCCTGTGATGGACAATAAGGGTAAGTAAGAACAGTGCCAACAGAGCACTTGTGAAATAAAGTCATCTACTTAGTCATTCAGGTATTTAATCTGCTAATTCTATTTGATTTACTCAACAAATATTTGAATGCCTACCATATGTCTGGCATTGTTCTAGGTACTGGGGACAAAAACCATTGACTTTGTTGAGCTTATATTCTAGAATGGAGGAGACAGACCATAAACAAGTTGTAAATACCGCATGTAAGATGACAATAAAGACTAAAAAGAAAAATAAAACAGAGGTGGCATGCAGAGTAGCTGAGGAGGTTGGATTTTTTTCTAAAGGTACGATGGCCATTGAAGGCCTAAGGAGGTGAAATTTCAGGAAGGACCCAATAGACGTGAGGTGGGGGAGTTAACTGTGTGGTTACCCAGGGAACATCTCAGGCAGTGGGAACAGCAGAATCAGAATCTCCAACGGAGCATCAGAAGTGGAATGCTCAAGAGAGAGCAAAGAGGCCAATAAGGCTGGAGGGGTAAGGACTAGAAGATGAGCTCAGAAAGGTTGATGATGAGGCTCAGAGCGGTGCAAACATTTGGGCTTTACCCTGAGTGAGGTGGGAGTTATTGGAGGATGTTGAGAGGCTCTAACTTATGGTTTCACGTGGTCTTTCTGGCCACTGTGGCAAGAATAGACCTTTGGGAGCAAGAGTCAGGCAGAGAAATCGGTGAGGAGGAAGGTACCATAATAGAGCTGAGAAATGATGGTGTCTTGGACCAGAGAAAATGAGAAATGGGGATGCCTGGGTGGCTCAGTGGTTGAGCGTCTGCCTTTGGATCAGGACATGGTCCTGGGGTCCTGGGATCAAGTCCCAAATCAAGCTCCCTGAAGGGAGCCTGCTTCCCTCTGCCTGTGTTTCTGCCTCTCTCTGTGTATCTTTCATGAATAAGGAAAGAAGAAAGAAAGAAGAAAGAAAGAAAGAAAGAAAGAAAGAAAGAAAGAAAGAAAGAAAGAAAGAAAGAAAGAAAGAAATGAGAAATGGAAGGAGGATTCAGGATGTACATTAAAGGTAATGCTGACAGGATACAGTAAAGGGTTGGATTTAGGTATGAGAGGAGAGAAGTCAGAAATGGAAAACTAGCATTGCCTCTAGTCTTCCATGGAAGACAGAAGGTGGGTCTGGTTTGGTGGTGGGGAGATTAGAAATCTGGTTTGGGACATACTAAGTTTGAAATGTCTTTAAGACAAGAGGGGGTTTTGAAACTGGGATATATTTGAGTTTAACAGAAAGATCTGAGCTAGAGTTCTCTTTGGGAAAGCTTAGAGTATAGGTAATATATAAAGCCACATACTGGTTATGGTCACTAAGGGAGAGGATATAGCTAGAAAAGAAGGGAAAACGGACCTGAATAATGACCAGGTGCAATCAACACCCAATTTCTTTGATATCTCCCAGAAGCCCTTTATCAGGAGCTCCGTTAAACTATTTCCTGAAATTTTTCATGGTCCTGCACCTAATTTGTGTTCCAGTGCAACAGTTTTCTTTTCTACTGACTCAAAATATAAATTAATATGATTTTGCTGCATATCGGGTTTAGACAGAATTCATAGGTAACTTAGGAACCTACTTCACACTTTTCAAAAATGTTTCTATGGGAACATATATTCTGAACTTCAAATAAGTATCTTTCAAATTACTTTTGGAACATTATCCAGTTTCGCTGGAAACTGTAGCCTTAGAGCAGAAAAGAACAGTTTTATCATCCTTTATAGCTTTCCACTTGATCAAATATTCTTCATATTTATAATGTAACCAAAATATTTATCTTTTTGAATTTTAATATGTTATTAGTATTTTCTTTGTCAGGTATTTTTTAAAAATAATTTTCCTTTCCCTTGGCTCTTGTCTAACCTCACATCTACCCCACTGATATATATTAAGTACTTTCTAACTTTACTGATAAAATAGTTTTGATTTTAATTGATGCCTACTAATTTTTATGTTATGAAAATATATCCACTCTCGCCTATTACATGCCTTGTTTACTTCAAATTAATACCAGACCAGACTTGATCAGGGCAGTCTTAGGGTGATGACTGTTTCATCTTCTGTCATGGGTTCCAGATTATTCATGATTGTGAGGAGTAGGAAAAAGGATGAGTAGTCATTGAGGTAATAAGAATTGAAGGAAGCAGTAACATAATCTGTTTCACATTCTTTGTTCAATTTTTTTGGAACTGCTCAAAGACACCCCATCATTTCCTCTGGCTGAGACTTTTTACACAAAGACTCAATTGCATTGTTCCCTATTCTCTGCAGGCAAACCATTTCTTTAAAAAACCCTTCATTGTGCATTTCTGATTGTCATTGTGACATTTTGCATGGAATGGCCAATCTAATCAAAAGGTTCTCTCAGATTAGTTTTTTTTTTTTTCTTGTTAATTAGAAGCATGTTTTATCCTCATGCTATTAGGCATAATCTCTTTGGAAAACATTGAGTTTCAGTATTTGCAAGGCACATCTTCAAGTCACATCCTTTCCGTTACACCATTTACTGAGTTAATCTTTGGAGAGGGTGAAATGTCATCAATTTCACCAGAGGATTTCTCAATCTCTTTCATTTGTTTCAGCCAACAGTTTTCCTCCTGACTGGGGTAAATGATCACCAGGTCCTGCAGTAAAATTTGTTGGCTCTATGAACTGGAAAGCTTTGATTTCTATTTGCATTTCTTGTCCACATTTCCTTTGTCATTATTCTTTTGTATTTTCTGAGTTGGAAAATATTGCATGAAGGTACTATTCTTTTGCAATAGAAAGAACATATAACAAGGCATCTGGAGATCTGGAATGTAGCCCCATAAATCAATGGACAAATAGCCTCTTCATGTTTCAGTTTAAGTGGGGTTTGCAATACTTCTTGTACTCTCATTATGGTATAGATTATGTGAAGCAATTCAGTTTCACGCTTGGAGGAGTCTTAAGGGGCACTTTGCTAAAATCTCTGTAGTAGAATCCCCTATAAAATATCTTTCATTAGCAGTTACCTGGTTTTGCTTGAAAATCTTCAGAAATGAAAAATTCCTATTCAGTTAATAAAAAGCAATAATTGTTAATTACTCATTATTTCGAGGGGGGAAAAACTCAATCCAAAATTGTTCCTCATAATACACTTTGAAATTCTTTGAGAAGTCAACCACCTGTGTAACCCAATATTATTTTCATTGACTAAAGGTCAACACAGATGGTGGGAATGTGAGGAAGATTCAAGTGCTTCTTTTCCCGTAGAAAGGTTCATTCTTCATCATTTCTGCAGCCAGGACTTGTCAGCTCCCCCCCCCCCCCGCCCCGCCCAATTATTTGGCAAATGTAAGTTTCTGAGCCTGTGACATCATGTGGAAATAGAGGCTCCCCTTGTAAAGGCAGAAATTGACAGGTGAATAAGGAAAATTACTGGTGAAATTTTTTAAAAAGAGAAAGGAGAAAGGAGGGAGAAAGGATAACAAATAAAGAGATGAAAAAGAAAAAGATAAGAGAAAGATGAGCAAAGAAAAAGAAAGAGGGGTGCCTGGGTGGCTCATTTGGTTAAGCATCTGGAGCACATGGAGATGCAGTTTTCTGTTTGATCCTCTAGTTTGAGTGATCACACCTTTCTGCTCAGTTCTGCAAAAAAGCTCTCTTTCCAGGTTACCAAAACTTGGTATTCATGAATGCTCACCTCCTCTTTTTTGGATAACATGGAGCTGAGAAATTATATGTATACTCTTCTTAGTCTACTACTTTAAAGATATTAACCTTCCATATGTGTGTAGCATGAAAGGTGGCTACAATGAAACTAGTCACATTTTATGTGATGAAAATGAGAAGACATTTATTTGAAAATCTAATACATAAGTTCTGGGAAACTCTGTACATTTTTGACGGTTCCTTTGTTCACCAGAATTACTAAATTCTACAATCATTCTGTCATGAAAAGAATTGGTTATATTTTGACAGAGTGCTGATGAACATGTTGCTGGCCCCAGTCATTTCTGTTATTGACACTACTCTTTTCTGTGAAACTTTGTGGGTAGAAGGGCTATTACATTTCCTGTAGCTCACTTTCCTGGGCAAGTTTCAGGTAGAGGAGTTACTTTTTCTTGGGCAGAATCATTTAGTTATGGCTTATGGTACCTAGGGCTATATCCTTCCATCCATCATCTGCATTTACTTCTCTCTCATTTCTCTTTGTAAAAGACTGATTTCTTGGAATCTTTACACTTATTTAGATCTGACTTTTCCATATTTTATCTACAAGAATTTTATTTATGAGGAAAATTTTATTTATGAGGAAGTTGAACTCCAATAAAAATATTTAAAAAAAGAATTTTATTTACAAGGATAGTTTGCTACTTCTCTCTTCTATTAAAATGGTCACTATATAGTTCAAACTTCTTTGAGAAAACATGGTTCTTTTTGATTAGTAAAGAAGAAACCAATCCTACATAGAAGATTAATTTGAAAAAATATTTAATGGGAATATCTATTTTAGTTTATCTTATTAGGTCTCTAAGATAGGATACATCTTAGTGCTTACCTAGCCGATTCTTAATGCTTATCTAGCCATTGGATTGGATTGTGTGTTCTAAGACTTCAAGAAGAAATGAAGAAATTAGAGTTTATGTAACCATTGTAAGAGGTACTAGGAATCTATAAAAGTAATTATAATTGATGCTTTTTATAATCTTCTGAGGTACACTTATTCCTTTTAGGAATTTGGTCAGAGTCATGGTCCAATCAAATAGAGTTAGGAATTGACTTCATTTCCACTGGATTCCAAAGCCTATGACCTCTTGTCTCTCCTATTTTGTCTCTTGTGATTTACTCCTGTGTCCCTTTTCTTTGCAGATATCATACCTTTACTCAAATCCTTGTCTCTAGGGAGAAGATCAAATCATTCTTTTTTTAAAAAACATTAGAAATGAGATCCAGGTGAATTAGAAAATTGAATATGGTTTTAGTAATTAATTGAGGTTTTATTACATCTAGCTAATAAATAAGAAGAAAAAAAACAGGTAATAGATATTAGAATGTATTGGAAAGAACAACAAGCAAACAGTGTTAGAAGCCCAGTTCACTGGTGCAGCCACTCTGGAAAACTGTGTGGAGGTTCCTCAAAGGGTTAAAAATAGACCTGCCCTACGACCCAGCAATTGCACTGCTGGGGATTTACCCCAAAGATATTGATGCAGTGAAACGTATCATCTCTCATTTACTTCTCTCTCATCGGAACACCTGCACCCCGATGTTTCTAGCAGCAATGTCCCCAATAGCCAAACTGTGGAAGGAGCCTCGGTGTCCATCGAAAGATGATGGATAAAGAAGATGTGGTTTATGTATACAATGGAATATTACTCAGCCATTAGAAACGACAAATACCCACCATTTGCTTCGACGTGGATGGACCTGGAGGGTATTATGCTGAGTGAAATAAGTCAGTCGGAGAAGGACAAACATTATATGGTCTCATTCATTTGGGGAATATAAATAATAGTGAAAGGGAATAGAGGGGAAGGGAGAAGAAATGGGTAGGAAATATCAGAAAGAGAGACAGAACATGAGAGACTCCTAACTCTGGGAAACGAACTAGGGGTGGTGGAGGGGGGGGGGATGGGGGTGACTGGGTGGTGGGCAATTAGGGGGGCACTTGACAGGATGAGCACTGGGTGTTATTCTGTATGTTGGCAAATTGAACACCAATAAAAAATTTATTATTAAAAAAAAAAGAAGCCCAGTTCACTGTGTGACAGAAGGGAAAATTAAACAATCTCTCTGAAGCATATCTTCTTTACAGAAAAATCAACATCTGAGGTACATTTTGACATGAAGATTAAATATGATATATATATATATATGTGCAGATATGGCTGGGTCAGTAAATTATTCCTTTCCTTCTCCTTTGAGCCTTGCTTTCCTTATCTCAAAATGGACACAAATGAACTAAGTATTCTCTGAATCCCTTGCCAGATCCAATATTTCCTGGAATGGCACCATAAACATCCCCTACAAGGGAAATAATCTGGGGGGTAGAAATCACTGAAAGTTTTGGGCAAGTATACAGTTTGTGTTAGCTTAAAATAATGCTAATTCTAATTAATGTATTCATTCATTAGTTTAATACATATTTATTGACTATATTTTATGTGCCGGACAGGTAAGACACAAAGATGGACAAGATAATGTTTTGTATGCTTAAGGAACTTACAGGTTTCATGGGGTAGTGGTGTGAGAATTGTTAGTTATGAAATAATATGGTAAGACTATGGGGGGAAAAGTGAGTACGAGATACTGTGGAACACAGAAAAGTAATTAACATGGTCTTAGAGGGAAGATTTTACAACAGAGGTGACATTGAAGCTGGGATTTGAAAAATGAAAGATTTTCACTGATGGATCCAAGGCATAAAGAGCTTTCCTGGAAGAAATACCACACCGAAGGTAGAGAGGCAAGAGACAACATGACGTGTGGAGAAAGGCAAGAAGGATGCAGTGATCGAAGTGTTGAGTGCACTGTAGATGAAAAATGAAACCTGGTGTTTCACGCTCTGCTGAAACTGGAATCCTCATCCTGTAAGTAATAAGGAACCATAAGAGTAATGAAGAAACATTGTTTTATTCAAGACAATGTTCTTATTAGATCTGTGTTTTATAGAAAGATGAAATTGTCAGTAGAAGATGAAATGATAGGAGAGGCTAAATAGCTAGTTTATTATTGGTTACTATGAATGAGAGACATAGAGGATTGAATTAAGGCAGAAACAATCGAGGTAGAGATGAAGAGCTGGATTCAAGAGATATTTAGAGGGTGGATTTTTTGAATATAGGCAGTGGAAGAGAGGGAGGGGGCGTCACTTGACTACCAGATTTCTAATTTGAGCAACAGGAATGCATGGTGGGTAGGGAAATGAAAATAAGGAATCCAAGTGGGTAGAGCTGAGGAAAGATAGATGTGAAGTTAGCCTTGGATATATTGAGTTCAGGGTGTTGACCTGATATCTAGGTAGAAATGCCCAGAAGTCAGTAGGTTTTTTTTTTGTTTGTTTGTTTTTTTATTGCTTGATTGCCATTCCAAGCTGTCTATTCATCTTCTCCCATCAGACCTCCTCTATATCATTACAAACAACAGCAAATGGTTTCTAGGAACTTAATTATGCCTTTTGGTCCTTGGTGGGCATAAATAGGAGGACCCCTAGAGGGTCATTTATTTTCAGACCTCTTCTCCAGAATGAGGATTAGCAGGGGCTAACACACCTACGAAGGGGGCCACGCTCAGAAGGCTTGGCAACATCAGGGTCAGAGGCTTATGCAATTTTGTTCTAGGTATCCACAGAGCTGTAAGGAAGACATCTATGTAGTAGTTTTAAAGCATGTACACAGATTATTTGAAACTTTCCCTGTGTAACTGTGAAGTCTAATCTCTTCCCCTTGAATATAGGCTAGCTTTCGAGACTCGCCTGTAGCAAATAGAAAGTAGCAAAAGTGAAGCTGTGCGTTTTCCAAGGCTAGATCATAAGCGGTGATACAGCTCCTACCAGGCTCTCTCTATCTCTCATGACGTTTGCCTTGGGACTCACAAGTTAATGTGTAAGTAACCCTGAAACTGCCATACTAGAGAGACCGTGTAAAGAGTGCACACAGACATACAGAAGCTAAGATTCTGAACACCAATTCTGACACGCGAGTTATTTTTCCCTCCATACCATTTAGCAATTCTGTGACATCAGCTGGGTGTCCCCCAATTCAACTCAGTCCTGACACTACGGAGAGACAGCTTTGGATACCACAGGTTAAGGGTTCAGTACTACAAAACTAGCCCCCTGCCCTCCGCCCTGCACGCCCCAGGTGCCAACCACAAGTCCAGGTTCTTACCTGTGCTTCTCACCAACTGGCTATAGATTTGAGGGTCCAATGACCACCTCTTTGGGTTTGGTTAATTTGCTGGAGCAGCTCACAGAACTCAAACATTTTGCCCACTAGATTGCTGGTTTATTACAAAAGGATATAACTCAGGAACAGTCAGATGGAAAAAGACACATAGAGCAAGTTATGCGAGAGGGTGTGTGGAGCTTCCGTGCCCCCTCCAAGTGCACCACTCTTCCCAAATCTCCCTGTGTACCCCAACCTGGAAGCTTTCCAAATCCTATCCTTTGGGTTTTTATGGAAGCTTCATTATATAGGCATGATTGATTAAATCCTTGGCCATTTGTGATTGAACTCAATCTCCAGCCCTTTCCCCTCCCCAGATGTCTGGGGGGGACTGAAACTTGCCAACCCTTTAATCACAGTTGGTTCCCCTGGCAACCAGCTCCCATCCTTCGGCACCTCTCTAAAGTCACCTCATTAGCATAACAAAAGACACCTCGAGATCGCTCTCATCACAGGAAATTCTAAGGGTTTTAGGTGCTCTGTGCCAGGAAAGAACTGGATAAGAATCAAATATATATTTCTTATTATAAATCACAATATCACAGAAGCTCAATTGTGCCAGCTCTCTTTGAGTTTTCCAGCATCAACCATCAGATATGTGAGAAAGACTGCAGATGACTCCAGCCCTTAACCTTCGAATTTTCCCAGCCGATGCTGTGTGGAAAATAGAGCAGTTCTTGCTGAGTTCTGCCCAAATGGCAGTTTCATGGGCAAAATACATTTTGTTATTATTTTAAAGTGCTAATTTCGGGGTGATTATATTACATTTGGTAATTGAACACTACAAAGCCATGATCCGTCATAATCTAACTTAAGCATCCTACTTATTTGATACAGGGTCAACATTTATTCATTTGCTCTCAAACTTTCAAAATAGTCCAAGATCTTAATCCATGCCGACTCACTGAAATCTCATATTCTCTTCTATTCTGCAACGCCAGCTTAACTCCTGGCTGCCCTTCATTCTTACATTTGCTTATCTACACTGGCCTTTCCTCATCCTTTGGCCACTTAAAGTGTTTTTAGATATTAGGTATGCTTACTTATAAAGGATCTAGTCCATATATTATTGAACATAATAAAATTATACCCACAATCTGTGCCAAACAGCACTTACATTCTGTTCCCAGAACAGAACAGACCTTTTAAAGTCGAAGTTAGATGGAATGTTATTAAGAAAATTATAAGGAAGAGAAAATATATTTATAAATCTGTTGGTCAAAGGTCAGCCGTGTTTCTTAGCAACTGTCAGGTATGTCATATAGCATTGTTAACTATAATCACCATGCTGTACATGAGACCCCCAGAACTTATTTATCTTATAACTCAAAGTTTATACCTTTCCCATTTCGTTCCCCCTAACTCCTAGCAGCCACCAATCTGCTTTGTTTCTATGAGTTGAGCTCTTTAGATCCTACGTGTAAGTGATATCATACAGTATTTCTTTTTCTGACTTATTTCACTTAGCATAATGTCCTCAAAGTCTGACCTTGTCCCAAACGGCAGGATTTACTTTTTTGTAAAGTTTTTGTAAAAAACTTTTTTTTTTGTTGTTGTTGTTGCTTAAGTACAGTTGCCATATAATACTATATTAGTTCCAGGTGTACAACACTGTGACTCAATAATTATACACATTAGGAAATGCTTACCACGATAAGTAACCATCTGTCATCTTACAAATTATTACAATAGTATTGACTATAATTTCCTATGCTGTATTTTTTTTATTCTCGTGGCTTATTTTATAACTGGAATTTTGTACTTCTTAATCTCTTTAACCTATTTCACCGATCCCCTCTACCCTCGACTCCTCTGACAACCACCAGTTTGTTCTGTTTATGACCCTGGTCTATTTTTATTTTCTTGTTGTTGGTTGTCCATTTGTTTTGGTTTTTTGGATTTTATGTGTAAGTGAAGTCATATGGTATTTGCCTTTCTCTGATTTATTTCGCCTAGCATAATACCCTCTAGGTCCATCCATGTCACCATGAATGACAAAATTTCTTCCTTTTTTATGGCTCGGTAATATTCTATTTTATATACACACATACATAGTATATATATACATATATATGCACATGTATTATGCATATATATATGACCTCTTCTTTATCTATTCATCTATCAATGGACACTTAGGTTGTTTTTATATCTTGGCTATTATAAGGGGTTGTCATGGGCTAAATTTCACACCCCTTACCTCAAATTCATATCTTAAAATCTTAACCCTCAGTACTTCAGAAAGTGACTATATTTGGAGACAGGTCTTTAAGGAGGTAATTAAGGTTAAATGAAACCCTTAGGGTGGGCCTTAATCCAGTTGGACTGGTGTCTTATGAAATGGGGAAATGTGGACATAGATACACATAGAGGAAGAGCAGGTGAAGACACAGTAAAGAGGCCTTCAGAAGCCCCCAACCCCGCTGACACCTGTTAGCCGCCAGAACTGTGAGGGAATAAACTGCTATAGTTTAAGCCCCCCAGTCCTTGGTACTTTTTTTTATAGCAGTCCTAGAAAACTCACACGGGAGGAGGACAGGGAAGTCCTAAACAGAACTACATGTTGATGGGTTTGACACAGCAGGAAGAATGGATTGTATGCTGGAGAGCTGGCAGGGAAGGTGCTCTCTTGAACCTCTCTGACAAGATCCTCTTCTGTTGTATTTTGGGCTAGAAGTTCTGGGGGCCTGGATGTGGGAGGAAAGAGTAAGGTGAAATGAAGGAAAAAGTCTTCTCAAGAGACATAAAGCCGTGAGTGTGTGTGTGTATGTGTGTGTGTGTGTAAAATATGTTGATCTTATGTAACTTCAAGTTAAGTACTTTTTCATCCTTTTTACCATTTTCTTTGACTAGGTCAGAAAGGCCAAGTTGAAGAAAGAAAAATTACTCCCAGGCTTTTGTAGTTAATAGAAGTATTTCTGTCTTATTTCGAGGGGACTAGAATTTTAATACGTAGGTGGCAGAGAAAACTGATCAGATGAAGGTGGTTCACAGTAAAATGCAACGAGTTTTATTTTTTCCTCTTATGATCAGAAACACATAAATATTCAAAACAAAATTGTGTGTGAAAGGAGGGTGTACAAGAATAATTAAGAAAGAACAGAATACATAACAGATTGTCCTTACCTAGTTCCAATTATCTCAAGATTGTCAGGCTCTTTAGAACTTGTAGTGTTTATATCACACCCCAATCTGGTTGCAGAGTGGCCCTGCCCTAAGCTATCAGGTGATGAATCTGAAGGATTGAGGTCAGATGCGTTGGATAGGAAAGCAAGATAGACTGTCATTAGGAAGAAAATACATAACTACAAACTCCCAAGTGCACCATAACCTCACATTTGAGCTAGAAGGTTATTATCCATCTGGCTGTGTGCTCTGGGAATGAACTGAGAAGGGCAGATTCATTTCCCCAAACAATTAAGTGAGCACCAACAAAGGGGCAGGGCACTAATATTCTACCAAAGGGAAAAAAAGGTGGTGGTGGGGGGGGTCTCTTGAGCATATGGATTATTTCTAACCTGGACAGGTGCTTTGATAATAATACATCAGTTTGAAGTAGGGGGCAGATGGTAAGGATGGGCATCATTATTTCAAAATCTGAATGGCAAATAAAGTCTTATTTTAGTCAGTGTAGGCTGCTATGACAACATACCAGAGATTGGGGAGCTGAAACAATAAACATGCATTTCTCACAGTCTTAGAGACTGGAAGTCCACGATCAAGGTGTCAGTATGGTCATGTTCTGGTGAAGACTTTCTTCTTGGTTTACAGTCACGTCCTCACTGTATATCCTCACCTGGCAGACAAAGAGCAAGAGGTCTGGTCTCTTACTCTAAGGACACTAATTCCATTTATGAGGGCTCCATCCTCATGACCTAATTACACCTCACAGGTCTCATCTCTAAATACAATCACCTTGGGGATTCGAGTTTCAACATATGAATTTGGGGGGACACAGACATTCAATCCACAGTAAGTCTTCACTGACTAAGGCACCTGATAAGGTGTGTATCCTGCCAACCTTCTATATGGAAATCTGTAGTCCCCTTCAGGGACTCTTTTCGGTCCCTGACTTCATTCATGAGTATTGACTATTTATTGACTGTCTCTCCCTCCCCTGCGTTGGGGAGGGCACTATTTAAAGATGCATATGAGAGAATTCGGATCCTTTATGCACTTTAATTCGGGGAAAGGGCGTACTTACCCAAGAAAAGCTTTCCATTCTCTCTCCCTTTCCTCTTCTTGCTTCCTTCTCCTCCTCCAACCTCATCTTCACCTTTTTCCTTTGAAGCTATCAAGGATTATAAGATGCATTTAGGTTAAACATCCAGATTTATCATTTCTCATCTAGTTAACATAGATTGGTTAGAAGGTGTGCTCTTTTATCCTTCTTGGCCATCTCCAATTAACACAACCTATGGTACCACATTGACAAACCCAGCACGATGAGAGACACCTGGGACTTCTTCCTGACTTGTAGTGACCTCAGCCAAGACTCAGAATTGCTTCTGGGCTCTGTGCTTATTTCCATCTCTTCCTAGGAGCCAGTTATTTGGCAAGAATGTAATTGCAGGCAAGCAGCTGGAAGGAAACATTTTGGAAGGACTAGGCATATACAAAAACCTGAAAAAAGCAGGTAGATGAGGGGAAATCTAGTTGCTATATTGGTCTGGAGATATGTGTAAGCAAATATCTAGACTTTTTATTACTCATATTGTCTTAATTACTGGACAATGAAAACTACTTCTTTCTTAGAGGGAACACGAGCTGGGGGCACATTCTTCATCTAACAACAGAGTTCCTTCCGGTGAGTATGGAGGTGAGCTGCCTGCCCTTCATCTTTCTTGGCACTGGAAGGCACACCTGATAATTACTTTAGAGTTTGTTTCTGAGAATATAGGCCCTGATCAGTATGTTTTCAAGCATCAAGAAAAACGAAGAGAAACTAATATTTATTGAACTTTCATATCCAGACTCTGTGCAAGGTTTTTTTTCACATAAGTTATCCTATCTTCATAATAATACCCCCAAAATACACATTTTTGCTTCTATGTAGGTCAAAAATAGTCGGCCGCTGGCAATTTCACATGCTTCAACCTAATATTATCTTCATTTTTAATGATGAACACACATCAAGACACATTTGCTCTGTTTTCTATCTACTGCCCCAGCTTCCTACTCAAGCTCCCCACTTTATAGCATAAAGCAATTGTTCTTAAACTTTAAAGGGCAGGGCTTGTTAGAAAATAGATTGCTGGTCCTCAACCGCAGAGTTTCTGGTGTAGTAGGTCTGAGATGGGACCAGAGATTTTGAATTTTTTTAATAAGATTTTATTCATTTATTTATTTGAGAGAGAGAGAGTTGAGAGTGGACATGAGTGGGTGAGGGAAGTAGAATGGGAGGGAGGGAATATACAGCAGACTTCACACTGAGTGTGGAGCCTGATGCGGGGCTCAATGGGGATCCATCCCCAGACCCAGAAATCATGACCCCAGCCAAAACCAAGAGTTGGATACAATCAACTGAGACACCCAGGCACTGGGAGATTTTGAATTTCTAACAAATACCCAGCTGCTGCTGCTGCTGCTGCTGCTGCTGGTCCAAGATCACACTGGTTCTGGGATCTACTGGTATAGAAGGGTAACATCCTCAAGAATGCACCTTTAAGACTTACTTCTCCCTCCATATTAGGTTCCAAAACAACACTAAAAAAAAATCCATATTTCCTTTAAAAATATTTTCCACACTTGATGTCACTGTCATTTACCCTCAATTTATATTTCATCAATATATAATGCATAAAAGAGAAACTATATCACCTTAATTTTTAAAAGCCACAAAATTTTTCCGTTCATAGAAATAATTCCAGAAAAACTGTTTCATAGGTAAGTATCAAAAGTCTAATATTTGAAGTGGTGGAAATTGAGGGAAGGGTGAAGAATAAATTTGGCGGATAAGTAGGATAATGCAGTGGGGAGATTCACACATCCAGATCGAGGCTGCACTAGAAGTGGTCTCCTCAGGTGCTTCCCCCTACTGAGATTCTGTGAGCCATCCTGAGCCATGAATGATTCTTTTCATTGTAAAGACAAGAAGAGAGATTTAGAGGAGTAAAATAATCTTCCCATGGCTGGTTCATGGAAGTACCGGGTGAGGGAGTGTTAAAAGATAAACTGAGGCATATTACACATTTTAAGAGTTTATTTGAGAAAAGATGGATTCCAATCTGGCAGTGACACACTGGAAGTGGTTAGGAGCGCACTGCCAACAGGAGCAAAGAGAAAGATTTTTTTTTTTTTAAGATTTTATTTATTCAAGAGAGACACAGAGAGGGGCAGAGACATAGGCAGAGGGAGAAGCAGGCTTCTTGCGGGAAGCCCAATGCGGGACTTGATCCCAGGACCTCACGACCTGAGCCAAAGGCAGATCCTCAGCCGCTCAGCCACTAGGTGACCTGAGAAAGATTTTTATAGAGAAAGTATGGAAAGGAAAGAAAGGAAATTAGAGGAAGAAAGGAAATGATTTGATTGGTTGGAGCTTAAATCCTCATTGGCTGTTTGCGATTGGTTTCCCTTAGATTTTGATTTCATAACATTGAGGTGTTTATAAGCTTAGATTTTGGTTTGCTTAAATAGGCCACCGTGGCTTGAGAGCCATGTCAGCCTAATGGCCTCCTTGTTTAGTTAATTTAACGGGGGTCAGGGCAAACCTCAGAGTGGTGCCAGAGGGGGAACAGAGCATAGGAGACGGGGACACATTATATATTTTGTTCTAGGATAGAGGAGGAAACCTTATTCTTCTAATTTCCTCTCACTTTCATCTATACTGAAACATACATTAGGAGCAAATAGAAAATACTACATTAATCTTGATCCACCAAAAATCTTGGCGTGAACAATCCAGGTAGCCATCAGGTGCTCTGGTTATTTGCTACTAAACACTTGGGTAATTCAGAGATGCTACTAGTTTTATTCAAACAAAAGAGCATCCTCCTCACCGTATGTTCTTCTAGACTTTCCCAAGGACTTGAGAAGTCTGTTTTTCTTTGTTTCCCGTGTCCTTGTGTTTATCTCTCCTCTTTCTTTATCTCGCCTACTTGCTTTGTTCCTGCCATTATCACACAAGCTTCTTTTTTTACCTGATTTGCTTTAATCCACCCAGCTCCTTTCTCTGTGTGTTTTCCATTTCAATGAATGAGAAATGCTTTCTTCATTTATCAGGACTTTCCCTGGAGGCTTTAGTGGGCTTTGCCCTAAATGAGAAGTGGTGGTAACTGGTTTTGCTTATCCTGAAGAACTCCTTGGAAATGGCAAAGAGATATCAATACTATTTAACATTTATAAAGGACAAAGCAGCTGGAGAAATCTATTAGTGGGCAATTACTTTTTTTTTTTTTTTTTTTTAAAGTTAGAGTAGCTCAAAGATTCTTCCCTGGAAGAATTGTCCCATATAGCCTGGACAAGCAACCTTCCTTCCATGAACTTTGGCTTCTTTGCCTATGAAAAGGTGACGATTATATATCCTTACCAAGTTGCTAGGAGGACAGAATGAAAAAGTATGCTTCAGCTGTCTGTTATTATGTGTTTCTAAGCTACCCAGTTCATTCGCTGACTCACTTAAGGATGTGCCTTAGTCACGGTAAGTGGAATAGTGAACAACACTGGTCTCTGACCTCATGGACTTACAGAAAAGATAGGCCAAAACAAATAATTGTGGAAACAATACACTGTAATAGGGACAACAAAGGAAAATAGACTGCACAACAAATTTACTAAAGGAAAAGTATATTGTGTCATGATAGTGTATGATGGGGGATCTGACCTAGCCTCCAGGAGTGGGTGATCAAGCATGGCTTCTCCACTGAAGTGACAGTTAAACAGGTCCAAAAGATGAACGTGGGATTGACTACCCACCCTGGAAGGAGCTCTCCACCCTTGCCCACATGATAAAACCTGATTGGATGACAGGCATATGAAGGGTTAATCAGATTAAAATAGCCCATCAACAGACCCTAAAACCCCCTAGTCTTAGAAAGGCTGGTAACAACCCTTTCAGGGCCCCTCTCTCTTCAGGAGCTTTGTCCTCTATTATTCAATACATTTTACTATCATTCAATATACTTTGCTTTGCTGCCCACAACTCCTCATCTGGTCTCCTTCTTCATTCTTTGAAGAAGCGTTATAAGAACCATGGGCACTGAAAGAAAAGGAAATCTTGCAACAATGTTGAGGATTTTGTCCTTTCTCCCAAAGTACTTGAAAGACTTTAAGCTGGGAAATGATATACAGTTGGTCCTCAACACGGTTTTGAACTGCTCAGGTCCACTTATTCACAGAATTTTTTCAATAAATACAGTACAGCAAATGTATCTTTTCTCCCTTAGGATTTTCTTAATAACATTTTATTTTCTCTAGCTTACTTTGTTCTAAGAATACAGTATATAATACACATAACTTACAAAATATGTGTGAACTGACAGTTATTTGTAAGGTCAACAGGAAGCTCTTAGTAGTTAAGTTTGGGGGAGTCGAAGGTAATTTGCAGATTTTCAACAGCATGATGGTTGGTGCCTATATCCCTGACATTGTTCAAGGGTCAATTGTAGTTAGATTTTCCTTTTGAAACTAGTATAGATTGGAGAAATGAAACTAGTATAGATTGGAGAAATGAAAGAATGGAAGAGAGCTATCTGTTAGGAGGCTCCCAGAATTGTGTAGATAAGATACAGTGGCTTAGATTTCAGAGCTGAGGAAGAGTGAGAAGGGAACTTTAGGATACTTCACAGATTGAATGGTGGTGTTTTGTGAATCATTGAATAGGTATACGATGTGAAGATGGGAATGATTAATGTGATTTCCAGGTTTCTGTTTAGAGTACCTGGTCATGGTGGTACCATTTACTCTTAGAAGGAACACACTTGAAGAGAAAGCTCACTTGTTCTGGCTTGGATATATTAACTTTGAGATGCCTTTAATGCATCCACATAAATGTGTTTGATGAGTAAACAGTTCAATATATGGGTCTGAGCTGGACAAAGAATTTGGGAATTTATGTTTTTTAGAAGAAATTTAAAACATGAGAGTGAACAAGCTATCTGGGAGAGAAGTACCAAGCAAACCAACTAGACCGCAGTGGTAGTGTTTCTAGACCAGTTTAACATGTATGGGGGTAGGGGTGAACCTGCGGGTTATGTGAGTGGCCAGGATGGAGGGGTGAATGTTTCTGTGTTTGCAGGAGTCATTTTTGCTTTAAAGCTATCATTTCCAGGCTCACTAGAATCCTTTGAGTACCCTCGTTAGGGTGGGATTCCAAACCTCAGCCTTGAAGCAGTTAGTTTTCAAATAAACTGGGGAGGGGGAAATATAATCCTTTCATATCCCCCTTCTCCATCACTATATATAACCACAGAGACATTTGCGCATCTTAACATTCACTTTTATAGTAAATTTCACATTCTACTTAAAAACAGGAAAAAGGTATAGTTAAATGTAAGCAATAATTGCTGTTTAGATGTAGAAAATTAAATAATTTTTGTTTTGTTGATTGCAAGTGAAAAAAAGTTTGGGTTAGATAACCATCCAGGTTTGATGCCCACCAAAAAACATTTGTGTATTGAGTGGAGAACTCTGATACCTCATATGTATTTCATTATATCTTCCTGCTTTTTGCATTACTATCTTGCCTGTGACTTGAGATAATAAAGGACAATAATAAATATAATAGCCTGCCAGTCTACTTACCTACCTGTCCAACCAACCAAGACAATATAATGCATTTAATAACATGAACCCTGCTGGGACTAGTCTATCTGGGTTCAAAGCTCAGCTCTGCCCTTTGTTGGATGTGTATGATTGGGAAGTTCATTTAATCTTCCCATGCCTCAGTTTCCACATTTATAAAATGGATGTCACAGTAATTTCTATTGCATAGGAATCCGTGAGGATAAAATGAGTTAATATATATAAACTACTTATGATGAAGCTTCAATTATACTGAAAGCTTTTTATATTATTAGTATGTACAATGACTCTGGCATAGGCCACATGGGTTGCCCTCAAGGAGTTTATAGTCTAGTAGGGAGCTGAGACAAGGAGATAATAGAATGAGGACGGGACAAGCCTGATGAAGGCACAAAGGAGGGGAAGCAAAGGGATTCAAGTCTCATCTGATTTGAGCCCTGAGGGATGAAAGGATTGCAGCATGGATTTGGGGGGCAAATCGTTTCTGAATTCCATAAAAACTTTTGGCATAAAACTCATTCACAATCACAAAAACATATTTCCTGTACTTTGCAATTTTCAAAGTGATTATGCATACCTTAATTTATTTGAATCTTTTATAAGGCTTATGATATCAATTTTTGGAACGCTTTTTTTGAGTCAGTTGTGAGGGAAAGAGTCTCGTAAAAATAAGACATATTTCATAAGATCAAAGAGTAAAGTGTAGTGACTTTTTGGGTCACAATTTTATATAAGCAGAAATTGAAGTTTGGAGGAATTAAAAGACTTTCCCAAAGGCAAATAGCTGGTGCCACAAAAACGGTATGAACTCTGGCCCCTGGATTACGTATAGGTTTTGGTACATTCATCACATATACAATGGTCCTGAAACCAGATGAAGCCATCCACTAATAAGTACAGAATATCTGAGTTCTTTTCCTCAAAATAACATTAGAAAATTGCATACTTTGAAAAAAAAAAAAGAAAAGAAAATTGCATGCTTTGGTTTTAGAAACCCCAACATACCAAGATTATATATAAAAAGAATAAACAGGGCTTTCTGAATGTGTTTTCTCTGGCTCTGCAATGCCACAATACATCACCCACATCCTGGTAAACGAATCTTTCTGAGCCTCCTTAGCCAGAGAGCTTCCTGGGTGAGGATGCCAAGGCCTTTCCCAGAAACACAAAGAGAAGAGGTTGGACTATGTCCACCCTGTGGCACAGGTGTCCAAAATCACTATTTAGGGATTGGGGCCAAAGACAATTGTCCAAAGCCAAAGGTGAGCACAGGTGGCAGGCAGTTGGGACAGGCTGGCGTTAGTCACAGGTGTAGGTTGGGCATCAGGAAAACCAGAAATCAACTTCAGGGAGAGAAATTAGCCCAAAGTCAGAGTCAGAGTCGAATTAAGTCCAGAGGGAGTAGGAAAATAAAAGGTGGGTGAGGGAACAGGCCGGGCAGTGCAGGACAGATCTGTAATCAGGGACATTCCATCCGAGTAGGCTTCCTGTTCTTGCCTCTGAGGCTTACTTCAGCAGTGATTTGGTGGCAACGGGTCACAGCTGGTCTAGACTGTGCCTATGAGAACCGGCGGTGTGGCCCCGAGCTGCGGTGGTGAGGGGGGCTAGCAGAGGGGCAGCTGGGCACCCAGGGAGTCAATGGCAGATGTAGAGATGGGAGCAGAGCCCCTCCAGCCCCATGAGGCCGGCCTCAGAAGGATGCATATACTGCTGAAGATTTGTCCTTGGCTAAAGCATCATGTTCTACTTCAAAGGAAAAGCCTTTAAAAAATATTTATTTTCCTAAAAGTTTCATGGTAGATGAAAACGAAATGGCTTTTAGGGAGGTGGTGGGGAATGAAGCAAAACAAACATCCTTTTCAGTGAGCCAGAAACATACATCACAGTGTCTTTGACAAGTGTATAGGTCTGAAAATAAAAGCTTTTGAAAAACCCGGATATTTGGATTTCTAGACACTCCCCCAAATGGAAACCAGTTTGAGATGTTGGAAGAAAAATAAATTTGAGTTTGTTGCCCCAAATTAGGAAAGCTCCAAGGATGGTGGAGACCCCCATATGGTGCTTAAAATGTGCCAACTGCTCTCGTGGGCACCATATACGTGCTCATTTAATCCTTTTGGTAACCCTACCAGTCCTGGTATATCACTGTATTACTGCTGAGCTGAGAAAGAGAGAGAAATGGAATGATATGCCCAAGGTCACACAGTCGGAAGCTCACAGAATCCTGCAAAAGATAGTAGTGGTTAAATATCATAATTCCATTTGCACTCTTCTTTCTTGGCAATCACGGGTCCAGGAGCATTTTGGGGGATAGCAACTCCCAATTTGTGTTTCCATGTAACTAAGGGGCTGTGTATTTCTATCCAGTAGTTAGCCCAAAATATGGGCATACTTCATGGCTAAAACCATCAATACTGTGGTGAGCAGTGAAATGTGTAAAACCTAAAAAAAAAAAAAAAAAAAGAAAGAAATGTCTAAAACTTCTCAGGCTTCAGTGTCATAAATGCAGGCATGTAAGTGGCAGATAGAATCAGCACTGCTATTATTTTGCACCATAGTTTCTTCCCACACCATTACTGGGTTAGAGTCGGGGGTTAAGAGGAGGGGCTAGAGTCAGAAGGCTGGAGTTAACTCCTAGCCAACTCTACTTGTTAATGCAATTTGGAAAGTTATTCATCCTACACAGGATTTCTACTTCCTTTACTTCACCCCTACCTTCCAGGCTTGTTGGGGAACTTAAGTATGATGCATGCTAAATGCTTTGCACGAGCCCTAGCACTTAGCACATGCTCAACACCTGCTAGTTTTTACAGTGGATTTTGTTCCTCTGAAGATGAAACCAGAGTCAATCAGAGGGAAAGGATCTTTAAACTTTTCTATATCTCTGGTTCTTCCCTGTCCCTCTTTTAAAAAGTTGCAGCCAGCACGTAGACACTGTTAGGATGGGAAAGGCCAATGTAACTTTTCTCTCTTGCTTTGCTCATTTGAAAAAATGAACAGTTTCTTACTGGATTAATGAGATGCTGACCTTGGGGAGGAGGAGAGATGAATAGAAGGGACAGGAAGCAGTGTGGTGATTCATGCAATTGAGATAAGACATTTGTGGGGGAGCTAACTAGGAAGAGTAAAGAAGTCATGACAGTAAGGACTTGCTTTTGAAGCTTAGAGGTGGTGTTCACATGGAATGATTCACATTGGATGGAATGGTTCACATTGGATGATTTCATGGGTGATAATATCTACATTATCATGATGTATTTTTGGGAACTACACTTCCTGAACAGGGTTTAATAGGCACTCATTTTACACTGAATTCATTATGTCACACTTATTTTAAGATGTTCATGAATTCTTGACAGGTAATTAATTTTGTGGGATACTCTTAATTGGCATATTTCCTTCGTCTTTCCTACCAGTACTGGCAATATCAGGAAAATAGAAAAAATATATTAAGACATTTTCTAGAAAATGCTATGTAAAAACAAAACACTTACTTATACAGCAGTAATATCCCATTAGAAAATAAAATAGAGGGAAACAAGATCTCATTTAAAAATTCAAATAATATAAAAAGACTCCATAAGACTTTTGTGGAGAAAACTGCAAACCTTTACGAAGAATATAAAAAAAGATCCAAATTAATGGAAGGATTGATTGACCATTGAAGGATTAAGAAATAGTATTTTAAAATGTCAATTCTCCTCCAAATAATTTACAAACTCAATGCAATCCTGATCAAAATATAAAAAGGATATTAAATGGAATTTAACAGGATGATTCTAAAAGTTTTATGAGGGTAAATGTGCAAGAATAGCTAAGGCAATTTTGAAAAGGAATTACAGAGTGATGTCTTGCCAACAGCACTTGCTAGAAAATAAAGTTCTATTAATTGAAACAATGTGTTGTTGCTACAGGAATAGATAAGCAGATCGCAATGACACAGAATAGAAATTAGAAATATATATCATCTTACAAACAATTTTGGTTTATTATGGTTCTGGTGTGTAGACCAAAGTGGAAAGAATCGGTTATTCAATAAATTTGCTCTCCATTTGGAAAAAAAAAATTAGATTTCTATCTCATACCATAAACTCAAGTGGATTAGAAACATGAACACTCAACCTATGTAACACAAAAACGTCTTTAGCATGGGAAGGACACTCATAAGCGAGAGATAAAAGCAAAAAACCAAAAGAGGAAATAATGTTAAATTTCATTAATCACAATTTATAAACCCCTATACAACAAAGCTCAATAAAAAGGTTAGAAAACAACTAGTAGATTGGAAGAAAACATTTGCAACACACGTTGTAGCAGTCTGGGGACACATAGTAGAAATATAAACTAGTAAGAAAAATAAATGAAAAAAAAGAAAAGAAAAAAGAAAAAGAAATGATAGAAAAAAGGGAGGGGGGAAAAGTTATGACCTTGCTAGTGATCCAGGGAATAAAAATTAAGATAATAGACCATGTTGGACATCAACTTGAATAACATCAACTTGAATATCAATGAAATAATTTTAAAAATTGATGAAATTAAATACTGGTAAGGAAGTATTACAAAATATTCTCATTAACTATTGATTAGAGTGATAATTATTAGTACAGTTGATAAGGAAGGTAATTTGTATCTGTTAAAGCTCAGCATGCGCAGTCCCCGTGACACCCAAATTTTACCTCTCATTGTCTTATCATGGAGAAGCATTTGCACATGCACAGAAGGAACATATAAGAATGATCACTGTTGTACTCTTTATTACAGTGAAAATTTTTGAAACAACCTAAATTTCCACTGAAGTAGAAATGTTGAAACAAACTATGGTATTTTTATACTATGGAATTCTAAAGAATTAAAAGGGATGAGTTAGTGATATTTGCAACAACATGTTCAGATCTCTAAGCCCTTTTGTTGAGTGAATGACTCAAGTTGCTGAATGATGTGTAGAGAGATTTCCTTTATTAAAAGCCATTACTGAAATGCCATTGTAAATGCCATTTATTAAAAACAAAAGAAAACACTTGGCATTGTCAGTCCTTTTAATTTTAGCATTCTTAGTGGTAATGTTGCCTCATTGTGGTTTAATTTGCATTAAACTGAGGATGATGAACACCTATTTATTGGCCATTGGGATATCTTCTTTTATGAAGAGTCACTCAGGTCATTTGCCCATTCTTAGTCGGGTTGTCTTTTTTTTTTTTTTTTTTTTTTTGGTAGAAATCTTTGATCATAGAATTGATTCGAAGTTCTCTCTCCAGAAACTCTTTTGTCAATTACTTGTAATTATAGAATCTTCCCTCAATCTATGACGACTATTCACTCTAAATATTAACAAGAATGCAAATTAACTGGAACTCTAATGTGTTGCTAGTAGGGTTGTAAAATGGTACAGAACTTTGAAAACTGTTTTGGCAATGTTCATAAAGCAAAACATGTAGGTCTTATGATCCAGCAGTTCTACTCATGGATGTATGAGTGGAACACAAATGAGATCTAATACCCACTGAAAGACACATACAAGAACATTTATGATGCTTCAAATGCTCCAAATTGGAATCAACTTGAATGTCCATTAACAGTAGTAGAATGGATAATAGAATGTGGTGTATTTGTACAATGAAATATTAAATAGCAATGACAAAGAACAAACCAGTACCATATACAAGGTATGGATGGTCTCATGGCTATATTAAACCAAAGAAAATAAACACAAAAATGATGATTCCATTTATATGAATTTCAAAACCAGGTCACACTAATTTATGATAATAAAAGTTTGGTTAGTGATTTCTTTTAAGGTATTATTGGTAGTGAGGGGATAAGGGGACATTTTGGAGATCTAGAAATATCTTCATATGGGCATATGCATACATATATATGTAAAAATCTGTTAAGGTGTGTGCTAAAGATTTATGTGATGTGTTTTATGTAATTAAATGTCATAAACAAGTATTTAACCTTTTAGAAAGCCCCGTGAAATACTATTATTATCCATGTTATACAGGTGGGGAAACCGAGACAGAGGTTGGGTAACGTCCCAACGTCACTCAGCTGTTATTGGAGGTAGGATTCAAACCCAGACAGTCTAACTAGAAAGCAGTGTGGTGTGTTCATTATCGACTGCCACAACAGTCCTGCATTAACAACCACACAGCCCCAGTGGCTTACAACAAGAAGCCTTTGTTTAACTCACAAGTTTACAGGGCTCAGCTGATCTAGGCTGGACTCCCTCATGCTGGGGAATTGGTTGGCTTTAGCTGATTTGCAACGGCCTCAGTGGGGCCCACTGAGATGGTACTGCTCCTACTTAGCACACACGGTCTCAGGCCATGATAAAAGAGTTAGAGCAGTGAAACCCAATTGGGAAAGTGCTTTTCAAGTCTGTTTGTGGCATTTCCTTGGCCAAATACAAAACACATGTGTCTGAGAGCAGAGTGAGAATAGGCAGGAACTGTAGAGGTACATGGCAGGGACATAGACCTAGGGATGGGTAAGGAATTGATTAATAATTAATCAAAAATTATTACCATAATTAATTTACCACAGGCATGAATTAATCACAATTTGGAGTTTGGGAGACTTTGGTCCAGTGTTCAGCCAACACTTACTATTATGTGATTTTTATAACAATTACTATCTTTTTGATTCATGATTTCTTCCTCTGTAAAGTAAATGTCAAAACTGTAACAACAATAATACTTACAACATGAGATAGTTGTTGAGGATCAATTGATTATATAAAGTAGCTCCTTGTGCCTGACCCAGAATAGATGCTCAGTAAATGCTAGTTATTTTTGGAAAGATTGTGTCTCAAGTGAATGCAGCTGGAACATGCCCAAGTGTCTGGAATAGGACCATAGCATGGTGGGATCTTTGGTGTGTCTCTTTTGCTCTCCGTGAGAGTTTACAGGCAGACCTACTCCTAGACTCTGATGTTATACACCTAATAGTGCAGTCCAGGTAATTAAAAGCAGTCTCTTTTCAATTCCTCTGGATGCACATATGATAGGGGGCCCCTAGGCAGTACCCTTCCTCCCCACCTCTGGCCTCTCTTTTTTTTTAATTAAATTAAATTTAATTTATTTTCCTCTGGCCTCTCTTTATGAATGTTGGCTCTCCTAGTCTTCTAGAAACCTACAGAGGATTTTTCTCTCTTTGGGTTTAAGTCAACTCAGCCTCTCATCTGTGGGTCAGAGAATGAGGTTATTAATAATTGAGGAAATCTCTGGTACCTAGCTCCTTACCACTTTGACCCTGAAGCAAAAGAAATGACTGAAAGATTTTTTGAACCAAAAGATATGTCCCATATCTTTTGCGACCAGTCTATTTTATTGTCCATTTTCTAATGGTCTGAAAATCCATAATCACAAACAGCAGTGATGAGGGGATTCTTTAAGCCCAAGAGTTGGATCTGGCCTTAGGCAAAACCAACTTATGGTAACAGAAATGGGAATTGTGGCTGGAGGATGTTGATTTGGAAAGGACATGAGGGAGATTTCCAGGATGTGGAAGGTTTTAACATATTAATTGTTAGAGTGGTCATGCATGTAAAAATTCACTGAGTTGAATTCTTAAAGTTGTGTATACTTTTTGTATACCGCATGTATAATTTTGTATACTGCATGGAAAATATACTTCAATTATAAAACAAAGCAAGCCAAGCAAAAACCCAAACTCCAAAAGTAACAATAAAATAACATAAAGCAATGAAATAATAAAATAATAACACGTAATGAAAATTATAGAAAGGCCTGGAATAATAAAAATCAAACTCCTGACTAGTTATCTATGGAGGGGATAACTTTTTTTTTTTTTAAAGAAACAATAATATTTCTTTGCAATATAAACAAAGTCCCGTTGCTGGTTCGGGATATATATGTATGTATGTGTGTGTGTATACACGTATGTTGGGTCACAAATTTTCCTTCATAAGATCATAAAGCAAAACCGGCCACCCTCCTGGCATACTCTCATTTACACAAATCTGATGCATCTTTCCAGGTTGTTCTTTCTAAAAGTAAAACAGAGAAAGAACCATGTACAGCATGGAAGCTTTTTGTCAATTTCTCGACTGTGGCAAGATTTTAATCCCTGAAAACCGCCCGGGGAGGTAAGACGCAGTGGGGCAGAGCTTCCGTGGCCTCAGGGACCCCGGCCTGACCACTCCCCACTCCCTGGGCCCCTGGGCCGTCCTGGCACCTGGCGGGACGCAGGCTGGAGAAGGAACGAAACTGGAGGAAGCTAACGGAATCCGTGGCTTCGTTCTGTGGATCCTGGGAGGGGGTGGACAGAGCCCCAGACCCCTTTCACTCGTCCATCCTTGCCCCTTCCGCCCCTGCCCTGGGATTGAAACGGGTGCGAGTTTCCTGGTAGTAGAAGGCGTGGGCAAGATGAGCGCAGGGCAAGCGTCCACGGGACAAGCCAGTGGGGCATGGGGGTAATTCTTTTGCAGACTATCAGGTGTCCCCCTGGAGTCAGAAGGAGAATAAAAATGATGCATTTTCCAAATAATGTGACTCCTTTGTGTCTCTTCCCTCTCAGGGTGAAATTGCTAATCAAAGATAAAAGCTATACAAACCTCTGGGCACTCAGCGGAATTGAAGTCCTCAAAAGCACTATTCAAGTCAAATTTACTTCTGTCTAAATTATATTTTGGCTGCTTCCAATGATCACTCTCGACGTCGGCTCTAAGTGGTAGCCCTTTCTGTTTTCTGCACCACACCTTTTTTCACTGGACCAGCTGGAGCTAACTAATCTTTTGAGCTAACCATTTTTAAAGGTTTATGGTGGGACCACTGGTCATTCTTATATATTATCTTCAAACTTGAGCACTAGTACGGTCTCTGGCAGCCCTTTTTCTTGTGTTCCACAGGAATGGGCTAGAGAATTCTGTTTTTCTTATTTATTGTGTGCATCTAAAGGTGATGTAAGACTACAGGGTGTAAAGAATACTAAAGAATTTGCACCAGGATACAGAAATGACTGTTTTGTTTTTGCCTTTCCTGGTTTCAGCTACACAGCCAAGATCAGGATGTTTATGTCTAGTTGTTGGAAAGACATATGCATGTTGAAAGAAATGTGTGTGTGCATGTGTGTGTGTGTGTGTGTGTGTGTGTTGGAAAGGGTTTTTTTTTTAAAGGAAATAGAAAAAGTCCTTCAGAATAGTGACATTCTAGTCCAAATAATTTCTTTGCAAATAAAGGTCCTTAAAATTATAAGAGGTTCTACCCAAGGACACATGTACTGGGGGTGGGGTGGGGCTGGTCCCAGAAAAATACAGTGGTCCTCATGAGGCCCATTTTGACTGTGAGGCTACCGTGGTGCATAGCCAGCCAGAATGATCAGCATAGCATAGTGGGGGCTGGTCAGCAAGATTAGATATGACAATGAGAATGGCCTAGGCTGATGTCAAGGATTCCTTGGGTGGGGAAGGATCCCTCAGTTGAGATCCTCAGTTTATGTGGTTCGAGTACAATATCATTCACAACTCAGGTTGTACACTAATTTTTTTTTTTTTTTTTTAGTTTCCTGCAACTGAACTTATTTCTAATAAAATCTCCCAAGTGGTGGCAATTTAAGCTTATGTAATTCAAGCAATTTAAGCTTAGTAATTCAAGGTAGACTCAGTACATGTGTGTTTTTCCCTTCCTGTTTTCTTCTTGACCTTGCATTTACATTTTGGAGTCAAGCATAATATCAATGCAGGTCTCATGCCTCCTTTACTCTAGCCACGGGGTTTATTCTAGCCCATTGTCACCAGCTCCGTGTGGTTCTCGGCTGTACACCCTGACATCGGGGCTTGAGGGCCTCCAAGAAGCTGCTCTAGACTCTTCTGCTTCTACATCTCCGTGAGCACTGATTGCCTGCAGTTCTTATGTTATGCTGGGGCAGGTCCTTTTTGGTCCCCAGCCTCACCTGGGAAACAAGGAACTTTCTCTTCTGCTCTCAGAATCCCAAACAGACCTCAGGTTTTTCTATTGTCCTTTCCCTGACTTGGGTTGTGGGAAGGGGTCAAATGCATAGCCTCTTCTTAGAGGCACTGAACAGCGTGGAAATATCTCATTTTTTCTTTCCTTCTTCTTTTTTACCTTCCTCACTCTGTAGGCTTCTCTCTCTCATTCAAGTGGGGTAGATGTTAGGATGGATGACTTGTTCTTATAAAGAGGATCATTCACATACATCTTTTCATTAAGAGCTAAAAGTATCATGCCTAGAGTCCTTCAGCGGCTTGATTTTTCCTCCTCTGATACTGTTGTCCCTGTTGTGTCAAACATGTTTTTTTTTTTTTTTTTTTTTAAATTCAAAAGTCAAGAATCATTGCCCACACAAAAGCTTTGGATCCCCCAATTGCTGCCTGACACACAGTAATAGAAGTTGCTGGGAATGAACAACACATCCACGAATATATGAAATGCGATTGTGCTACATTGGCTTATGTACAGACATGCACATCCAAGTATTAGTAGATGATCCCAAGTCGATGTTCAGTGAATTGCCCTTTGAATTCCCCAGACTTTCAAGGTGAAGAGCCAACTCATCTATTACAAGCTAGACATAGATAAATCTGTGCAATTAATTGCCTGGTCGCCATCTTGGAGCTTGGCTTGCAGTATTGACAAAATTGTCAGAATCTCAATTTGAAACAGATCTTAGAGGCCAGTCTGGCTGAGGCTCCTGCAGAGTCCCTACCACAGCATTCCCCACTGGCCCCAGAGGACAATTGGCCATCCCTGAGGAACTAGTGTCAGGTACTTAGGAGAAGATTGGCTAGGCACATATAGGTAAAGAAGCTCTTCCTAGAGTGATTCACTTAAAATAGTTTTGTTATGTTTTCTGATTATAAAATAATATTTTCCCATTGCAAAAAATAATGTTTAAAAAGTATGAGATACTATCATACAATCCATGTATAATAACCCTGTTAATATTTTGTTGTGGATTTTTTGCCATGAATAACCAGGATGTTTGCATGTTTATATATTGTATACACATATATATAATTCACATTTCCATTAAACAATATCCAATCATGTTCTGTGTATTGTCTGCAATCTCCATTTCCACTTAAACTATAAATCGTGAACATCTTTACATATCAGTACATATGGATCTATATCGTATTTTTTAATGGGAATAACAAATAATTTAACCAATCTCTTATTGGTGGATGTTAGGTGCTCAATTTTCACACTGAAAACAGTACTGTTACAGAAGTCCTCAAACGTTTTAAAAGTGGAACCTCTAGGGCAGCCTGGGTGGCTCAGCTGTTTAGTGCTGCCTTCAGTTCAGGGCCTGATCCTGGAGACCCAGGATCGAGTCCCACGTCAGGCTCCCTGCATGGAGCCTGCTTCTCCCTCTGCCTGTGTCTCTGCCTCTCTCTCTCTCTGTGTCTCTCATGAATAAATAAATAAAATCTTAAAAAAATAAAAAAATAAAAATGGAACCTCTGGATCAAAGGAAAAGACATTTAATAATATCTCCAAATAGTTTGTATTAATTTTGACTTCAGTCAACAATGAGTCCCGATGCCATGGTCCACACTGTGAACTCTGAAGGTCAAGTCAATCTGTCTAAATGTCCATAACCATTACCTGGTATGGTCATTTTCCCCATCAGCCAGGCATTACAAGTTTACTAATAAGGACCTTCTCAGGGATTAGCGTTTCCTCCAGGAAAACATGATTGAAATGCATCAAAGATCAATCAGGCTAAGTGGTTTCAAAATACTCACATATCAAACATGCATGTGTATAGGGTGTGTGTGTGTATGTGTGTGTATTCAGGCATATACCTAAAAGGAACCCTACAGGGAGTGATTACAAGTATGAGTACAGTACATATATATTTTCAAGTTTTTTCTTCTAAGACAATCCTAATAATTATTTTCTAATAAAATGATTTAAATCTTCATGTATTTATATAAGATGTATTATAAAATTGACATATATATATATATATATATATTTAAGACTTTATTTACTTATTTGACAGAGAGAGAGAGCACAAGCAGGGGAATGGAAGGCAGAGGGACAGGGAGAAGCAGACCCCCCACTGAGCAGGGACCCTGATGCAGGGCTTGATCCCAGGACTCTGGGATCATGACCTGAGCTGAAGGCAGACACTTAACCAACTGAGCCACCCAGGTGCCCCTAGAATTGACTTATATAATTGCATTTACCGATTTACAAAATCTTTGGTTAGCTTATTTGTTTTGTCTTTTCAATTGAGGAAATATCATCACTGTGGTACACATAGCTACTGTCCTAAAAGAGTAAATAATGTCCTATCTCGGGAAGGTTGGGCACTCCCCTTCATGAAACAGAATCTCTTGTTCTGGCTCATCTGGCAGTTTTTCAGGGGAGGCAAGCTCCTGCAGCTGTTGCTTCCTCTCCCACTCTCTGTGTACAAGAGCGTAGACCACCCTGTGAGCCCCTGTCCAAGGCTCCATTTTGCTCTGAGAGAGCCTTGTCCCATTTGGTCTCAAGCCAATCTCTTCATTTCTCCCTTGTCAGGATAAAGTGTGGGAGTAAAGAATTGGAAAATACATCCTTGTCCTGGAGGTTGAGTGGAGACTTAGGGATGTTTTTGTTTAAATCTCACTAATCTATTCCAAACAGGTGGCCTTAGGCTTTCTCTCCCACATCCCTCCCTACCCTGTCCCGCTGCAGTGTGTGTTGATTGTCACAGATTGCCTGGCTTCTTTCTCCTCTTTCCTCCACTTAAAAAGGTATTCATGTCCAAAAAAAGGAAAAGACCTAAGAAGGTCCTATTATGGGTGCTGAAGGTGGTAAGTCTTGAGATGTCTCTTTCTTTGAGACAGACGTGGAAACAGTGCAAGTATAACATGGGGAAGCTGTGCAGTAGTGAGAAAAACGAAGTATGGGGAGAAGGAGGAGAGGGACAGAGGTCGGGAGCTCGGCGGAAGTGCTGACACACAGGTAGTCACACCCGGGAGAGGAAAGGGAAAGATGGCCATACCTATGTATTGACTTTCAGGACAATGCATGCCTCCTTGGCAGGGGTGCAATGAAGGAGTGCAATGAAGAAACAAAAGTCAAAGTCGTTCTCCAGAGACAAACTGAGAAGTTCTCTTTGGCCATAATCATTTCCAGAAGTTTTAAGTGTCTTTTTTTTTCCCCAACCTACCTACAACAAACTAACCCATAAATGCATAATTTCACTGTGTGCCTCCATTTCTAATTATGTGTGGAGTACTGAGGGGAATGCACGGGAACCCCCAATCTGGCTTTATTGCTCAATCAAAAATGCACATTTTCTTTTCTTTTCTTGTTCATGTCACTCATGAACTGACAATGGGCATTTTTATTTTTATTTTTTAAACGATTTTATTTTATTTGTTTATTTTAGAGAGAGAGGCTGAGCACAGAGCCCGAAGTGGGGAGGAGGCTCGATTTCAACGACCTTGAGATCACAACCTGACCCAAAATCAAAAGTCCGACTCTCAACCAACTGAGCCACCCAGGTGCCCCTACAATGGGCATTTTCTGATGTTCTTGCTGTAGGTGACCTTGTGGAGGAAGGGAGGGAGAACGCTTATGATTTAGAGCTGAGTTTTGAAACTGTGGGAGCCAGGATGTGACCTTCCCCCAAAGCTGGGCCCTTCAGACCTGGAGCCAGTGCTGGGCAGAGAAGTACCTCCCAGGAGGGTCCCAGAGGAAGGGAGAAGAGTTTTCTGCTTTCCTTGCTGGCAGCAGCTTTATCTGTCTCACTCCTCGTCCCTCATACTGCCACCTCCTCTGCTTGGTTACACAGAATTGATGAAAGGCCCCAGAAGGAAGGGTCAAAGTGAGAGCTATGAGCAATTGTACATACCTCACAGTGTGTAATCCTCTAAACAGCATGCCTGCGGTAGATATTACAGCTTTCCCTCATTTTCTTGAAAAGGAACCTAAGCTCAGAAAGTTAAGTGACATGCCTGGGGTCACCTATATTGCAGGGAAGAGAGGCAGCACTAAAACCCAGGTATCCAACATCAAGTCCAAAGGTCCCCAGTGTATCATCTGGTGACACATCAGTTCTTACATAGGATTTTACCCAGTTTTGGCAATCTGGACCATATTGGTTTTTGTGCTGTTATATTTCAAACAGCTTCAAGGGAATTTTCAAAAAACAAGGAGAACTTGAAAGGGTAAAAGAACTAAGTTTATGAATTCCCATCCATTCACTATTCTTATCACCAAACTGAGCAAACAAAGACAGAGGGCTTGTCATTCATGTAGGTTAAATCACAAATTAGGGTCCAAACTTCAAAAGAAAAAAAAAAATAGGGATCCCTGGGTGGCGCAGCGGTTTAGCGCCTGCCTTTGGCCCAGGGCGCGATACTGGAGACCCAGGATCAAATCCCACGTCAGGCTCCCGGTGCATGGAGCCTGCTTCTCCCTCTGCCTGTGTCTCTGCCTCTCTCTCTCTCTCACTGTGTGCCTATCATAAATAAATAAAAATTAAAAAAAAAATAATTGAAAAGAGAAGAAACCAGCCAAAGAAAGGGGGTGGAATGGGGTTGGAGAATTAGAAATTTGAGAATTTGGTTCTGGCATCAGATGACAGGAGTCTGAAGTTCTGCTTTCTGGGGTTTCAGTTACCTGTGGTCAACCATTCCGGAAGCAGATGATCCCCCTGACATATAGTCAGAAGGTCAATAGTAACCTGACACTTCACAATGCCTATTATTCACCTCACTTTGTCTCATCATGCAAATATTTGATCGCTCCACATCATCCCAAGAAGGATGAATAGGGTACAGAAAGATACTTTGGGAGAAATAGGCCACATTCATGTAACTTTTATTACAGTACATTCTAATTGTTCTATTTTATTATGAGTTATTCTCGTTAATCTCTTATGGTGCCTAATTTATAAATTAAATTTTATCATAAGGGTATAAGTATAGAAAAAGCATAATAGATATAAGGCTAAGGACTATACATGGTTTCAGGCATGACCTCCACTTGGGGTCTTGGAACGGATCCCTAGCAGAGAAGTGGGGGAAGCTATCCCACCTGAGTTTCAAACTCAGCCTCATTGCTTTCTAGCCATGTGGCCTTAGGCAAGTTGATTCACCTCTATTAGCCTCAGTGGTCTCATCCATAAAATTATGATAATAATAGTATCTACTTTGTGTGTATTGGATGAAATAATCCTGCTAGACATAGAGTTGACTCTGTGTCCACGACAGCTATCATCATTTTAATATGACGGGGCAGGCAGGTTCTGATTGGAAGAGTCGGTCCTTGCCCTCTTCCCCATCTTGGTACACTGGAGTCTTACAGGCAAGTTCTAAGGGCTTAATGGCGGAGGAAATCACAGTAGAAGGAAATTCTTTGCCTTTAATGGAAGAAGAAGAAGAAGAAGAAGAAGAAGAAGAAGAAGAAGAAGAAGGAGGAGGAGGAGGAGGAGGAGGAGGAGGAGGAGGAGGAGAAGGAGAAGGAGAAGGAGAAGGAGAAGGAGAAGGAGAAGGAGAAGGAGAAGGAGAAGGAGAAGGAGAAGGAGAAGGAGAAGGAAGAGGATCAGATGGACATATGGCTCTGACTTGCACTGCTGCCAAACAGGTGATGCCCCGGGGTGGATGAAAGATGTCAGAAGGAAAGTCCTTTCATCATTCCCATCGCCCTCCTGGCAGCTCCACTGGGAGAAAGGAGGCTTCTGGCTGCCACTGTGATCACCCAACCCTCTGGCACCGGGCAGTTGCAGCCTGTGGATCCCGAGCATCCTCCATTAGCCTGCAGTTCACTGAGTGAAATCCCCGACTGCCTGCAGCTCCCCCCCAACCTGAGGTCTATTTTGCCCTCTGCCCAGCATGGCTTAAGCCACAAGGTCTAGGAGGGAGCGGCTGTTCAAGTGGGTGGGGAAGGCAGAGACCCTAGAACAGCCTTGCAGTGCCAGGATGAGGTGGGGCTGGGGGTGGTCTAGGCCCCTACCTAACATAACAGATAACCTGTGGGTGATCTGTACCTTCCATAGCCTGCTGGCCTGTCCTGCTGGGCATCCGTTTGCATACATTTGCCCAGCGGCAAGAGTAGGGGGGACTAAAAGGCAAACAGTAAATGATTTCTTCTTGCTCTTTAGCTGAACACAGCATACCCCAGGAAGCCAGTGAATTATTCATTAAGCCTAATGGGGTAGTCACAAGGGAGCATTGCTGAGATGCAATTAAGTGGTGCTTTAATTTTAGAAATATTTATTGGGGTGTAGTGTAAAATATTCATTCATATCTTTGTGAAAAACAATTTAATGGTAAATAAGGAAAAGACAAACAAGAGCTGTTTGTAGACGAGAAGCCAATTCCATGATTGGCTTTCTTCAGCCACTGGGGCTGCTGGTCCTTGTCTAACATCCTGATGTGTGGGATCTATTTGTGAGCAGAGCAACAATAAGGAGCGTTTGTCAAGGATTTGTTCAGGCCCAGAACTGCATTAAGCACCTTTTGCATGTTATATCATCAAATACTCACCCTGATGTCACAATGCAATCGGAATCGCTTCCACAGGGCCTCATTAGAGTGATGAGATTTTGCTGATGGCACCTAGTGAGGAGAAACAGCAACTCTTTCAGCCACCTGGTAAAGACATTTGCCGGCTAGGAGGTAGGAAGTAAATCCCAGAGAATTTACTCCCCAACTCTGAAACTTCTAGGAGTGCAATGGTCTGAGACACATCAAGTTGCCCCTTCTAGGGTTAAGTTCTCCATTCATTGTGATAAGTCACAAAAAAGTGACTTAATGGCAACAATAGAGACCTCATTTGAGTGTGGTCTATCACCTGAGAAGCTGCTAGTTTTCAGTGGGTCCAGATTAAGACAGGCTTCTGCAATAGGCCTGGACCCCGCACAGGATGCCCTGCACTGTCTCCCTGGCTAGACCATGAGTTCCATGTTGTCTCCTATCATGGGGAGAGATTCTGTTTTCCTTGTCCACCACTCTATTCTCGGGGCCTCAGATATCACCTAGCACAAAGTAAGCACTCAAAATGTATGTGTTGAGTGAATGAACATCCTTTGAGGTAAATACTTTTAATTTTATTAATTTATTTTTAAAGATTTTATTTATTTATTTGAAACAGAGAGAGTGCATGAGCAGAGGGGAGGAGCAGAGGGAGCAAAAGAAGCAGACCCCCCCACTGAGTTGGGCTTGGTCCCAGGACCCTGAGAGCGAAGGCCAACCCTGAACCAACAGAGATCAGGACTCTGAGAGCGAAGGCCGACCCTGAACCAACAGAATCCAGCAAATACTTTTATTAGTCCCATTTTAGTAATGGGAAGATGGGGATTTTGAGAGGCGAGGTTGCTCAAGATGGCAGAGTGAATGACAGAACCAGGAACCAAACCCGGTTCTGTTGGGTTCAATAAGACTTTCATCTTCAGCCAGAGGGTAAAGAGAAGCCCACACACCTTCCTTGAGATTGTGCATATACTCAGCTCAGGTTCAGAGTTCATCTTGGTTTTTCTAGATAAAAGGCATAAATTGAGCAAAATCTGGGATTTCTCCATAACTCATAAAATTTTTCATGTTAGAAATGCAGTTTCTTTTTTTTTTTTTTAAGATTTTATTTATTTATTCATGAGAGAGACAGAGAGAGGCAGAGACCCAGGCAGAGGGAGAAGCAGGCTCCATGCAGGGAGCCCAATGTGGGACTCGATCCTGGGTCTCCAGGATCAGGCCCTTGGCTGAAGGCGGCGTTAAACCACTGAGCCACCAAGGCTGCCCAGATCTGGTAACTCTTATTGAGTATTCTTCATGTGCTTGTTACAGTACCAGAGGTTTTCCATATATTTTCTTATTTAATTCAAGAGAGTCCAAATAGGCCAAATAATATTTCCAAACCATGGTGCAACGAACAGTATTAAACCAGGGAGGGCTTTGTTGTGTTTGAAGAAATGAGGATATTGAGGTAACTTGTAAATATTCATCCATCTGACACAGACCCAGCTCTTATCCAGATGAATATTGAAGAACATGGTGGTTACTTGGCCAAGAAAGACAGTCTCAGCTCTTCTTGCTCTCTGATCTGTATTATTTTAATTTATTTTAAAATACAGATTTGGGGCACATGTCACAGTGTGATCATCTAGACTCATTAGAGGATTTGATTTCCTAATCACTTTCCCTGCCGGTTACTACAATGACTGAAAAATTTCCAGTGTGTGAATCAACAAGTTGACTTTTATTTCTTTATATGAGAACAGTTCAAAACTCACTTTTCTCTTAAGAGCTTTTCGTATTTCTCAACAACAACCTCTTACTGGCATCCCCTTAATACTGACATGTTTAACAACCAACAACAACAGTAATAATAAAGCAAGTCATTACATAGTGCTAGATATCGTTTTACCATAACATTACATATACTGACTCATTTAATACATCTGGCACCTTTGTGATTGTAGTTTCCATTATTATCATGCTATAAAAGAGAAAACTGACTCATGGAGAGGTTAAGTTAGCAACCTGGGCATCATCTAGGAACTGATGGGAAATGTAAATTCTTCATCCTTGCCCTCGATCTACTGAATTAGCAAGTCTGGAGGGGAGGCTTAGCTGTCTATGTCTTAAGGAGCCCTCCAAGGGATTTGAAATTAGACTAAACATGTGAGGGCAGCCCTGGTGGCCCAGCGGTTTAATGCCACCTTCTGCTTGGGGTGTGATCCTGGGGTCCTGGGATCAAGTCCCACGTCGGGCTCCCTGCATGGAGACTGCTTCTCCCTCTGCCTGTCTCTGCCTCTCTTCCTCTCTGTGTCTGTCATGAATAAATAAATAAAATCTTTAAAAAAAAAAACAAAACATGTGGAATCACTGGCCTACATTATTTGCTACCAGGCCACTCATTTGACGCTTGGTCAGTTTCCTAGGGCTGCTATAACACAGCACGCAAACCAGATGCCTCAAACAATAGAAATGTATTGTCTCATGGTTTTGGAGGCTAAAAGTTCTAGATCAAGGTGTGACAAGGTGGGTTCCTTCTGAAGGCTGTGAGAGAGAGTCTGTTCTATACCTCTCTCCTAGCTCCTAGAGGCTTTTGGGCAATCTTTGGCACTCTTTGGCTTGTAGCAGCTTCACCCAAATCTCTGCCTTCATCTTTATATACTGTTCTCCTCACGTGTCTGTGTCTAAACTTCCCCTTTTTATGAACTCTAGTATGACTCATCTTAATGTAACCAATTACATTTGCAGTGATCCTATATACAAATAAGGTCACTTTCTGGGGTACTAGTGTTGAGACATCAACATCTGAATATTGAGGGGGGCACAGTCAACCCATTGACCCATAACAGGCAGTGTTACCAATAACTGACTCGTCTGGTGGACATAGAAGATTGGCGCAGGCTGGCTATTCTTCTATGTCTTTTAACTCAGGCATTCAGACATCTTACCTGATGTCCTACAGCCTATGTCTGAACTCATTTTGCCTTACAGATTCTCAGTTTTTACCAGAAACACATTTCATCCTTTTAAACTAGATAATAGTCAGATTATAAAATGGTTTATAAGCAAATATACTGTCATACATTGCTGATTGTCCCGTTTAGAATCTAGATGACAATGACAATAATAATAAGCTAACATTATTGTGAGTTTACTATGTTCTAAGAAGTGTATTAAGTACTTTATGTGCCATCTTTTCCTTACAACAATTTCATGAAGCTATTATATCAATTTACAGAAGAGGACATCGAGGCTTAAAATGCTTAAATATCATGCACAAATCATACAGCGATTAAACGGTATTCCTCAGATTCAAACTATGTTGATCTATCAACTGCTCATCCATTAGCTGTGCAACACAGCCACTGTGAATAGAATAAGGACATAAAAATGGTTCCTTACTGCAATGTTTTGTGGCTTTTATAATTCTGTGTGAGTGCGTGATGACCAGCATTTGAAGTAAGTTGACCCTGTAGTGTTAATTGGAATGTCAAGTGAACATGTTGTGCCTGGCTGCTTAAAAATACTTCCCCCCGGGGGCCAACATAACATCTCAGGGATGCAGAATTAAATTTTTAAAAAAGCACCCTACTCTCTGATTCTAGGAGTTTGACTTTTTAAGGTTCCACATATAAGGGAGATCATCCAGTGTCTGTCTTTCTGTGTCGGGCTTATATCTCTTAGCATAATGTCCTCAATAAGGATATAAGAAAAAAGAAAAGAAAAAGAAAAAGGCGCTCTAACTGGTGGAGAGAGGATAAAACATGTGAGGACCTACATCAATGGTGAAAGAAAAGTCACAGCTGTTTTGCGACAGTATGAAAAAAGTCACAATTTTCTCATTACAATAAGTGAATGCAAACAAAAAGCAGTGAGGGAGAGACTTATGTTATATGTTGAATTATGCAAGCATCTCTTTTTACCCTCAATTCTCACCACCTACATACACCTCTCTGCCTTGGCTCTGGTTGGCTATCAAGTTAACATAATCCTCTTCTCCCTTCCCCTGCAATCAGAAAGACCATTATGTTCTCCTGTGGGACAGTGACACTACTTAAAATTCCTAAGACACACGAAGGAGACTTAGTTGAGAAGGTCTTCACTTTGCCAAGGATGTTTTGGTGAATTTTCCAAGAAGTGAATGAACTTGATGTTTGCATGCTAGGTTTATCTAGTTTAGGCACTAAGGAGGTCAAAGGCTTCGGTCTATTATTTGGACTGAATAGACATGATTTAAGAAGGTTCAAAATAATACCTTAGAGTGGAGCTTCTCAAACCTAATATGTGCTCCCATCATCCCCAGTTATTGCTCAAATGCAGAATCTCAGGTTTCACCCCAACATTGAGATTCTGCATGTCTAACAAACCCCAAGGGGATGCAGCTGCTGGTTCATGGTCCATACATTGAATAGCAAGGATTTAGAACAGTGGTTTTCAAACCTGTCTACACATCGAAATCACCTGGGCAACAATTTTTGTGGTATAACACCTTTGCTGAGATATAATTAATCTGCATACACTTCATTCATTTAAACTGTACACAATTCGGTGGCTTTAGTACATTCACAGGGTGGTGCAACCATCACCACAAGCCATTGGAGAATATTTTAATTACCCTCCCCAAAATCTTTATATCCATCAGAAGGGCATTCCCACCCTCACATCCCCAGATTTTAGGCAACCATCAATCTACTTTCTGCCTCTACAGATTTGCCTTTTCTGGCCGCTTCATATAAATGGGATTAGGCAAAATCGGTGGTCTTTTGTGAATGGCTTCATGTACTTGGCACAAGATTCATGCATGTTGTCAGTACTTTCTTACTTTTTATCGACAAATGCTATCCCATTGTATAAATAGACCACATTTTAGTAATCATTTCATTGTTTGATGGACATTTGTGTTGTTGCCACTTTCTGGCTGTTATGAATAATGCTGCTATGAATATTCATAAACAAGTTTTTATCTGGGCATATGTTTTCAATTTTCTTGTGTGTGTACCTAGGAGCAGAATTACTGGGTCATATGGTAACTCTATGTTTAAATTTCTGAGGAAATGTCAGACTGTTTTCTAAAGCTGCTATGCAATTTGACATTCCCACCAGCAGCATATGAGGATTTCAGTTTCTCTATATCCTCACCAACACTTGTCTTTTTGATTATAGCTATCCTAATGGTTGTGATGTGGTATCTCATTGCAACTTCGATTTGCATTTCTCTGGTAACCAATAATTAGATTTTAAAAAACATTTATTCTTCGACTCCACCCTAGGTACACTAGATCAGAATCTCTGAGAATTTGGATTTGGAGAAATCTGTAATTTTTATTAAATTCTTCAGGTGATTTTGATAATTAGCCAGCTTCAGAACCAGTTCCCATTTTAGCAATTACCTCAAGGGAATTGTTTCAGACTTAAAAGAAAGTGATCTCTGTGTGTCACAAATTTCAGAATTCTCTGCATCACGTGACTTGATAAAGCAAATTAGAAAATGTATTTCTTCTAGGACACGTATTTAACAGATTGTAGATCTTCCAAGTGAAAATACCTTGATAATTTTCTGGCTAGCATAGATTTTTCTACCTATGCTTGGTAGAAATTTGATGTAGAAGGCTTCCTCAAGCATGATTACACGACTTTATGGTTTATTCACTAGAATGGCTAGTCTGAAGCAGCAGTTATCCAGAAGCAATTAATTGGGTAGTAGTGTAAAAAATAGATGATATCCGGGCAGCCTGGGTGGCTCAGCAATTTAGTGCCGCCTTCAGCCAAGGGCGTGATCCTGGGGATCCAGGATTGAATCTCATGTCGGGCTCCCTGCCTGGAGCCTGCTTCTCCCTTGCTTGTGTCTCTGCCTCTCTCTCACTCTCTCTCTCTCTCTCTCTGTCTCTCATGAATAAATAAATGAATAAATCTATAAAAAAATAAATGATATCCAAGACACTGGGTGATTTGATGGATATATTCAGGAATTGAGAAATGAGAATTCTTATTCTAGCTCTAATTTATCCTATTAGGCAAGTCACTTTGTCTTTTGTCAGATTTGCCTCATCTAGTGAGATAGAAATAAATCACAGAGAATAAAATACTGACTTGCATAATTGTCCTGTTTGTGTCTACTTTGGGAATCTACCACTAAAATAAATACCATTTACTTATTGAGAGTTTGCTATTTGCTGGATATTCTGTTAAATGCTCCCTACATTTTTCATTTGATCCTTATACTACTCCAAGGTAAATAGAACTACCCCTACGGTGTAGTCAAGAAAATTAACATTCTTCGCAGCTAAGAACTTTGTGGGAAGATGTATAACTATTAAGATGTAGTGCTGGAATTTGAATCTGCTTGTCTTCAGATCTGGCTTTAGATTCCTCAACTTTCCTCACAGAAAACTAAAACAAAAACAACAAACAAAACCAATAACCAACAAAACAAAAAATACTTCTGAGGAATATGTACAGAAAAATAAAATTCTTATGTAATCTCACTATCCAGAGAGAAATGAAGTTCACTTCTACTGTCTTTCTGTCTGGGCTCCTTTCTACGCTAATGCACGTCTAGCACTCAGTGGAAAAGTAAAGGGAGTTGCAATTGAATGGAACCAGTATAGATTTTTGAAGTCACATCAGGCATTGTTTGAAACCTGACTCCACTGTGTGACTTTGGGCAAATTAACCTCTTCAGGCTCACTTTCCTTATCTGCTACATGCTGGTAACAGTGCCTACCTCACAAGTTTACACAGCACTTATAAATAGTGGCTAAAACATATAAAAAACATTGAATAATAGGTACTAAATGGTAGATAATAATGTTTATTGACTGAGAAATAAAAACATTAGTCCATCAGGGTCATGTGACATCCAACTGCTTAGACCACAAATCTAGTGATGATTATTTTTTTCCTAGCAACTGTTTTTCATTGCTCTCTTCCCCTCATAACTTGTACTTGATCCATTACCAAATCTTGCCAGCTCTATCCTCAGAATATGTCCCCAAGTTGGACCACTTCTCATCTTCATGGCTACCACCCTAGGGCAAGCCTCACTTTTCCCCTGGAATCCCAACTAGTCAGCTTCTAGTCTCCGATATGCTCACCACACTGCAAACTGAGAGATCTGTTAAAAACATAAACCAGCTTAAGTTCCTTCCTTTATTCAAGTCCTCTAGGGGTTTTCTGTTGCTGTTAGCATGAAACCCAAACTCCTTATCCAGCCAACATGACCCCACCAATCTCCTGCCGCCTTCTTTTCTGCTCTCATCATTACCACTTTCTCCATCACACACCAGCCTTCTTGTTGTTCCTCCCAGAATCACTGCGAGTGTCCTCTTAGGCCTTTTTGACTAAAATTTCACTCCCACCCTGGTCTCCCTCTTAGCCATTAGCGTGTCTTATTTGTTTAGACCACATACAATATTTTTTGTTCATCCACATATTTGTTTACATATATTTGAGAAAACAATTGCTTGCATGGTGCTGATAACTGGGAAACAGGATAGTTTGATGGGTCAGTTAATTATATGCAAGAGAGACTAGAACAGTTGGAGAAGGGGAAAATCCATGCGTCTGAGGTCTCACATTCACATGGAGCCAGGTTCTTTAGGCTACTTAGGATTGCAACGGTGAGGGTAGGGAGGCAGGTCAGGAAGAGCCAGGGAGGCAGTAAACTCGTGGTTAATAAGAGTTAAGAAGAAGCTTAATATGATGGGAGAGCACAACCTGATTTGAAGAACTGAGTGTAACACCTACACAGGGAGCTGGAGACAGGTCCTTGAGAGCCTCAAATGCTGACAGAGGCAGTTCTCAGCTTCCTCATGGCAAAGGGCCTCTCCGTTCTCTGTTTCAGCTGGCTTCAGGGATGTCACATTGAGCTTCCAACATGCGATCCCGTGGGACAAGCCTTCCATTTAGAATTGCTCCAATACTCACAGTTTGCATTGGTGGTTTTTACCTTTAGTTAAATCTGCATTCTAACAGTAGGAGAGCAGTCCAGCCAGTAGAGACAGCAGCCAGGTTGAGCTCCTCTGAGACAGAAAATCACAAAAACAGCTGGGAGAGGAACCACAGTGTGCTTGTCATGTTTGCTTTGGGCCAGGCGACGCCGTTCTGCGGTTTAAACAAGGATCCTAGTCTAAGGAGACTTTTGCTTCACAAACACACTCCCATTAGTGGTGTCATGAAGGAAGCAGAGTTTTCTCTGTGCAGCCTTGGGCCTGCAGTACAGACCACTCTGACCATTGCGGGATTGTTTGTGGTGACAGGAAAGCGCATCTCTAATTCCTTCCTCTGCTCCCCCTCTTTCCTCAAGGAGGCAAGTTGATCCTTGCCACGTCTCTTAATGTCCCGAAGAATCACAGTGTATGAAAATCAATGGGCCATGGATGAAGTTTTCCAAACTTCAAAGGCCAGGTGTCCTGCTGCACAGAAGGAAATGCCTGCCACCCAAGTGGTCCCCAGCTTGTCCCCTCTCCCCTCCCCGCCAACCTCCGTCCTCCTCCCAGCCGGCAGGTCCTAGGCTGTTCCGGGTGTTTGGAGGGCATTTGGGAGCTAAAACAGATGTCTTGCCAGAAGTGTTTCTTCCTATTTGGAGGAAGAACGAGGGAACAGCGTGGGTTGTTGAACTTGTATGTTTGGAGATGGAAGGATGTTGGAGGAGGCTGCCAAGTCATCTCTTTCCTCAGGCACCCGTCTCCCGTGGGCCGGATCAGCTCTTCGGCCTGGCCTTGCAAATCAAGTTTCGACAACTCCTGCTTAGAAACCTGCTCTGTGTGTGTGTTTTAAAGATTTTATGTATTGATTCATGAGAGACACAGAGAAAGAGGCAGAGCCACAGAGGGAGAGAGAAGCAGGCACCCTGTGGGGGGCCTGGCGTGGGACTCCATCTCAGGCTCCCAGCAGACGCTCAACTACTGAGCCACCCAGGCACCCTGCTCTGTGTTTTTAATTCTAATTCTCTTGGGTCTTTTGGTTATGCTCTGAGACACCGAAATCAGAGCCAATATGTGTTGGGTACAAGGAAGGGCACTATTTTATATGCATATATATGTGTATATACCTGCATTTTTATATGCGTGTGCCTATGGACAAACTCTAGATCATGTGTAAAGTGCATGCACCTTCGTACACACACATACGTGAGCGCACGCACACACATGTAGGATATGTTGTAGCTACGTATTAGGTACATAGCTCTGTCACAGGTCTATACGAATTATGTATTATGTATACATGCATTTAAATGCTTCTCCATACCCTTTGGACTGTCCTGCAGTTTTCCTCTCTCTCCTCTGTTTTTCCATCAGCTCACTGAGGTCATCTGGATGGGGCTTCTCTGACTGTGGCCCTGGACAGGATGAGGGGCACAGATCCTGAGTTCGGGCTGTTCCCCCAGCTTCCAGGCAGGAGACCCCTGGACCTGCAGGAAGCTTCCAGGCCCAGGAGCCCAGCGCGGGCCTGTCTGCGGCGCTTCCCAGGGGGCGGCTGGCTGCCCACCAGGCAGGCCGTGCGGCGTGGGCCTAGCCTGAGTTAACGGCCCTATTGCCCTGCTTACCTGGCGAAGCTCCGCCTCCCGTTCACTCTAGCAAATGAGTTACACACTCATGAGGCGTTGAAGATGAGGGTGCTACATTTTGCACCCAGTTCATGGGGCAGGAGGGGTTCCTTCTACTTCTTACAATACCGTGGACATGGTAAGACCCTGTGACTGCGCCTCTCCAGAGTTTTTCTCTCAGAGTTGACCACACTGAGCCTCCTGCAATTTGTCAAAAGCAGGTTTTCCTGGCCCAGCACGGTTTCCCGAGGTGGTTTCTGTTCAAGATCCTCTCTGCTGTAAGCTGGAAGCGCCCCCCGCCCCCCAGCCCCCTGTGCATCTCTCCCCTTCCAAGGCCGGTGGTCTGCCCTATGTTCTCTACTCTGTTTCAGGCGCAAGATGAGATTTTACAGCCTGTTTAGCTTTTTACTTGTGGGGGCAAAACGGTGACTTGCAGGCTCCTTGCATGGTGACCCAGAAGCCAGGAGTCTCCCTGCTACACACCTGAACGGTGACTATTTCAGTCCAGGTAGCCGGCTGAAGGAGGACAAGGTTAAACTTAAACTAGGCTTTTTCCTCTAAGTTAAAGGTGGTGGGAAGGTTATTTATGGGTGAGGAGGAGGGAACAGAGGAAATTGTTGGCTAAGTGAAGCGTTTGGATTATAGGTGGATTGTAAATTGTGAAATACACAGATAGTTGAGAGTTCAAATGTGACTTCAAGCCCGTGGATTTGCTTCTCACGGGTGACTGAACTAGGCAGTGACAATGACCCATGAAAGAACTAAGGGAAGTCAACTTTTAATATTTCCATTGTCGATATTTTTTTTTTCCCTCCATAGCAGAGTCCTTAGGATTTGGGCAATTCTCCTTGATATAAATGTTTTCCCTACAGCTGGTCACATCCTTACAGCATGTGTTGGCTGGTGCTCTTTGGTGGGGTAAGAATCAGGGAAAGGCCATTAGGTTTGTAAGTTGAAGACCACAGATGTCCCCTGCTGTCCTGGTTGACTTTTCATATGTGACTCTCAGTGTTTCAGGAGGCTTGGTAGGAAGTTCCGGGAAATAATTCTGGAATAAAGTTAAGTTTTAAACAATGCTCATTGCAAACTGGAGGACACTGTAAATAAACCAAGTCTCCCGTTTGCTTCCTCTTCAGCCAAAAATAGAACTTTTCTTCTTCTGGATCTTACTGGTTCCCTCTTCTAGGACTTGTAGCCTGTAGCAACCTTGGCAGACTTGGTTTATTTCTGTTCTTCATCTAGTCTTTCTTCAGTCATCTGGCTTTCCTTTCACTGTCTTAGGATATGTATATATCTTCCTGCAATTGCATGAGGAATAGACATAAGGTGTTCCTTAACCACTTTGGGGGCAGGAATGGACAAATCACAAAGTAATCCACTGGGACAATGGTTCTCAAAGTCAGGGGTGGGTTCTTAATTCTTCTATGGTTCATGAGGATCTTTCAGGTGACACCCAGGTATGCCTTTTTCTAATTGCATGTGATATATCATACCTCACAGAAGCCATTGGAGAGGAACCTCCAAGCTCCTACCAAACATACCAATCTACCTGCATCTATGCCTATTTTTCCCAGTTGTTAAAGCAAAGCAGTATTCCTTGCAGTTGTGTCCCTGGATCACTTGCCTTGGAATCATTTGGACTGAGTGCTGAAAAAAGCCGAACTTACTAGTTCAGAAACCCAGTGGGTAGATGGGAATCTGAATTTCAATGAGCAGACACCTGTTGATTCTCATGTACATTCTCCTGATATTTAAGACCTACGATCTTAACCTATTGATTATATTTTCTCTAATATATTCATCTCCTTCTCTATGAATTTTCATTCACAAGCTCCTCAGGAGCCTCCCGAAACTGATTCTGAGTAATCTGAAACAGGCCCAACAGAGGGCAGAGAGACACTGAAGAGAGAGACAGGCCAGTCCAGATCGGCAAGGAGCAGGTTTACTACACAAGGGAACTTACTTATAAGACTGGTGTTGGGAGGCCACAAAATGAGCAGATTCCTGCACCCATCTGCCAGTCTTAAAAGTTTATACAGAAGCCTTAAATGGGTTCATCCAGATGGTCTCAACACCACATCATTATCTCAAGGCTACATCTTTGGGGCGGCTGTGGGAGCAGGGAAGGCAAGGAGAACACACATTCCAAGGGCAGAGGAGGGACGGAGGGGCCTCCAATTGCCAGGGTCCAGTTTACCAGTCAGTGGCAGTTATGTCCTCTTGATAACCTCTCCCAACAAAAAGATAGAAGTAGGATTCCATCTTGGTCAAGATCAAGGACTCTGGCATTTACTAGCTGGTCACTACTTAAACTTTGTGCTTCCATAGGCTTACCTGTAAAATGAGAATAATAAAAATGGCTCATCTTCAGAGCCTTGTAAGAAAGATTAAATTGGTAAATCTATGTAAAGCATTTAGAACATTGTCTTGCACATGACCAACAGGATATGTGTGACTGTTATTATTACTGAATTCTTCCTATCAACCTTGAAACACAAGCAAGACCCCTACTTAAAAAAATACCCTTTTATCTCTCTCTTTTTGGAGCCACAACAATATCCTCTTCCTTTTTTTTTTTATTATTTTCTCCAACAAGTCCAGTTCCCTTTCCCCTCCCTGGCTTTAGTACAAGATGAAATGCTTTTCTTAACGCCACCCTTTAGCCTAGTTATTTTCTATTCATTTTTCTATTGTCATCCCACCAGTCCCTTTTGTCGGGAAGCTTCAGGTTAAGCAAGGGCCCCCTTTACCTGCGTTAAAATCCTGCATAAAAAAAAAAAAAAATCCTGCATAAGCATTGATTACAGTTGCAATTTTACACTTATCAGTACAACTATTTGATAAATGCCTATCTCAGCCATGAGACTGCTGATCTTTGTCCACAAATGTTTCTCTAGTGCTGAATGCTGGGCCTGGCACATGCTCTCTGTTACATGAATGATGAACAAATATGAATGTACATGAAAATCCTCGGGAGAGAGACAGAGCACGGCTGCCTGGCGTACTTCAGCATTATTTAAAGAGTCCATGTCTGAAGTAAGACAGACTCAAGGGCCAGTCTTCATTTTGCCATGTGCCAGCAGTGTTATCTTGAGCAAGATTCTTAACTTTCCAAAGCACTCCTTTTTCTCATCTGGAACAGAGCCAAACCAGTCCAGGGAAGTGCAGTATCGACCTTAAACTAGTTGTTACAGGGATTAAAGAGATAGTGCATATGGAAAGTTTAGCACAAGGCCTGGGCCAAAGCAAATACCTAATACATATTTATTATGATGCTAATGATAAGGACCCTCCTTCTGGTAACAAAACTCTCTAGAGGTCCCCAGTCTTCTCAGTGGCTAATTTCAACAATGCAATCCTTTCCCACCTCATTTTTACTCACAGCAAGGAGAATAAGGTGCCTCAGATGTCTACTGCACATGGCGGTCAGAGTTTGTTTTACTCCCTTGCCTAGTCTTGCTGTCTGCCACTGCTCTGAGCTGCTCTGAGCTGCTCAGCTTGCCGGGTATGGTTTTCTGTGGCTCACACAAGGTATGCACCTCTATGCACATTCATCAATTGCCTTGGCCTTTGCCAGAACTACTCTGTGGTGTTGCCCCTGGCACTTCCTTTCCTCAGCAGGGTTGGGACCTTTCTTTTCTTTATTGCCTTTGGCAGAATGAAAACAAAAGAAATTAAGCTTGACCCCCTCAGAGTGAGAAAATGAGTGATCCGTGAAGCGTAGCTTGTCTAATATGTCCTTTGTGCTTTGAGGTTCCCTCTCTCCAGGTCGTATGTGGAAGGATCGGGGTAAGCAATGTTGTGGTATTCTCACAGATTCTAGATGGTGACCATTTCACCCTATATTGGTGAGACAGGGGGGTTGAGGGGGCAGTGAGAGTGACCCACAGAAGCCATCGACTCCGGGAGACTTGGAGCAACTATTTGCTTTCTAGAACATGTATCCTTTTTTTTTTTTTTCACCCTCAAGTTCTAAGCCAACTTTTTCTCATGAGGAAATTTCTCTTTCCTTTTGCAAAGTAGTCTTGTCATGGTCCTTGGGCATTTGCAGATCACCCAAGGCCATTCGTGTGTGCCCTGAGTGGTAGTAGATAGCTGAGATACCTCCCCACCAATACAATAATTTTTGTGCTGTATTTTTGTTTTTTACATTATAGGACATTTTGTTCATGTCTTCCCTTGATATTATTAGCAGCAATATTCTTTTTTCCATTCATTTGGTGAAGTTGTTTTTGTTTGTTTGTTTCTTTCTTTCCAATAAGCAATCAGAGTAGGTAGGACAGGTAGATTAAATGATCTCTTGCCTCCCTGAAATGATCTTGTAATAGTTTGAAAATCATAGTTTGAGAAACATTCCAGGGAGGAAAATTCACTCTTGCCAGACCTCCTGTGAGGAATAAATAGAAACATAAGCAGTGAAATGATCAGTGTTCCAATTAAGCTTTGTTAATCTTTTCCCAAGGTAAAGCGCGTACATCTATTTTTTTATATAATGTTTTCCTGATTTTTCTTTCAAGGACTAAAGATCTGTAGTCTGAGCAGCTGGATCACTTCCTCCCACTATTCTGTCCTTGGAGACATTTGGCCCATTAAAGGGAGCCCACGGATTCCATTTCAACAGATGCATCTCACATTTATTCAGGATATAAGTGATAGGGTGACTCATTGTGCTGCTAATACAATTACGGTCTTTGTTGTTTAAGAATTATATCTTGATTCCACATAAGCAAAGAGATTTATCATTGTACTCTGTTGTAACGAAAGGCTCAAAGGACAATATATGTGAAACAATTTCAGAGAAATTGGAATGCTCTTACTTGGGAATAAAGTGTACCCTTTGTCCTTTGCCTCATAGCCTTAGGTGAATGCATATAGAATGTGGGCTTGCTGAAATTCAGTAAAAAGTCATGGATTTGTAACTTTGGGAACCTATCGTAGAGTGGTCTGGAGAGCTGGTCATTGGAAAATAAAACAGAGGGAAAGAACTCTTACTTGTTTGTGTTTTGTACAAATTCTGTCTCTTTGTAACTAAAAGGTTCTGACAAGTGCAGTATTTGAATTTTACTTGTGATCACACTTGGACCAAGGTATATACACATATAAATCCTCCAGAGAATATTTTTGAAAGGATTTTATGACTAGGCTGTTCCTTCTTCAAAAATGTCTGTCCCCTCTCCTTTTCTTCTGGTACTACTTTTGGGCCCCAATTTCTGAAGAAGATTTCTTCTAGCAGGAAGAGTGAGCAAACTGGAATAAGGCAGCTGCTTACTCTTCCTGAAACTCCTTTTCTGGGGCTCCAAAGTGTACTCAGGTAGTGGTAGGAAAGAAAGTGCCTACCCCATTTGGGGTCTTATGGCTGATTAGCAGGAAAAATATTCTGGCAATTTTTCTCTAAGATTTGAATTTAAAAATCATTTAAGATGTGAATTTGAATCCCAGTTCAGCTACCTACTAATTGGGTGATCTAAACCAAATTGTTCTAGCCTTTATTTTTTTTAAGATTTTATTTATTTATTTGTGAGAGACAGAGACACACACACACAGAGAGAGAGAGAGAGAGAGAGAGAGAGAGAGAGAGAGGCAGAGATACAGGCAGAGGGAGAGCAGGCTCCATGCAGGGAGCCCGATGTGGGACTCAATCCTGGGTCCCCAGGATCATGCCCCGGGCGGAAGGTGGCACTAAACCACTGAGCCATCTGGGCTGCCCTATTCTAGCCTTTATTAAGAGAAACTTTCCATACACTGGAGCTCTAATAGTACCCATTTCATAAGATTATCAAAGGATTCTGAATGATGTCGCTGGTGCATCTATACATGCAGTAAATGTTATCTATTCTGCTTGTTTTTCTTATACTATCAGATCTGAATTGCAGCTAAATACATGAGAGTTATGGACTATTTGGAGGCCTTTTAATTGAATAAGAAAAGACAAGGAAATGTTTTTGACATATGGCCTATTCTTAGATTACCAGTGGCCAAGTATCTTCGAACCTGAGGAACTATATTACAATCATAGTATTGGCTTTTGCTTAAGGTCATTTTGATTACAATTTGATTCAACCATGAGCAGAGGATAAGATCATGTCATAGGTAAACGGAATTAGGAGGAAGTAAGAGAATTCTTGAGATGGGCAAAATGTTGGTCTTTTAAGTTCAAGAGGCAGTACTGTGTAACAGAAAACTGTATACTTTGGAACTAGAGGGAACTTCCAACTACAGAAGCCACTAACTGTAAATTTGGGGAAAATGTTTTCATTTTTTTCTTTTCTGTAATATGTGGCTAACCATACCTACTTTGAAACACTGACAAGATGGAATGGATAGCCCATTTTAAAATACTTAATACTGAGATTGGCATACAGTAATTTCTCTTCTTGCTGGCTTTGTTCGCTTAATCTTGGCACAGCCCCTTTTAACTAAGTTTCAGAGGAAGGCAAATTGTTGCCTCAAATGGATTTCTACATGATGTTGTATAATTTTCCCTAGAATTGCACTGGTTAGGGAAGGCTTTTCAATCACACCATGTAGGTAAGCCCGTAGGTATGCATTCCCAGTGATAGCCAGCTCAGGTTCTCTTTGAAAGTAGATGAAGCATAAATCATGAATTAATCACACATTCTGACAGTGAAGCTGCTTCTGCATCTGGCTAAGGGACTCAATTAATGTCTCCATAGTCAAGACTAAGAGAAGTTAGAATGCAGTTTCAAAAGAGTAGTGAACTTTGGCTGTTCTTTCTTTTCCCTCTCGGTTTGATATTCAGGTGACTTTACATGTTCTAGAGCAGGGATTGGCAAATTACAGTCTGCAGATCTGCTGCCTGCTTTAAAAAGAGAATTTGATTGGTGTACAGCCACATCACTCGCTGACATAGTGTCCACGGCCGCTTTCAGGCCACCAAGGAAGAGCCAAATAGTATGACAAAGAGTAACAGATGGCCTGTGAAGCCAAAAGTATTTACTGTCGGACCTTTTGGAGGCAAAGTTTACTGACCCCTGTTATAAAGAATTTGAAAAGTGTCTATATGTCGACTTATGTGTGGATTCTCTTTAGATAGAGCCTGGAGCATAGGGTGAGTGGTGTCTAGAATAGCACACAGTAGGCCTGTGACAAATGCCCACTGAATTAAATATCTACAAAACATTATTATTAAAAAACGTTATTAGCAATTCTTGATGTAATGTGACATAAATTTTTGCTTTTTTCTGCTCGTTTGCCCTCAACACTTAAGAGTGATCTCTATCATTAAAGAAAGGTTGGTATTATTATTATTATTATTATTATTATTGAAAATGGATACCTTCATGAATCTAGTTGGGGCAAAGGAAGGGTGAAAACATCATAGCTAGAAATGACCAAGGTTGGCCCAGCAGTCTCATGAACTCCTGTGATGTCAGGCCACTCTGAGGCATTTCTAATGAATAGGAAGCTGTTTTTATTTTTTCCTGCTAGCAGAACTTCAACACTAAGCCTTCCTGTCCTTCCTCTATCCAAACATCTCATTTTCCTTAGGATTAACATGGGTCTTGCCCAGTCCATTTCACAATATTGTGGCATAGAAATGGAAAAACTATTCAAGTTGAAAAATTATACCAACTGGTATAATTTAGTTAGGTCAGTGTACTTAAAATGTCACACATCTGTAGCTTCGCTGAATGACTTTATTTATCCAGAAGGAGCTCCAGCCTCCGGTCTAATGGAGTTTTGTGGCTAACTGTACCCAGCCAGAGTTGTCTGTGTGACTCTTTGTATGCAGTTGAACTCTAGACCCTCTCCCGAGACTGGGACTGTGGGAACCAGTACCTGGTCAGAGCTGAGCCTAGACCACCCACTCATTTCACACACCCATTAAACAGTTATCATATGATGCTATGTTACTCCTCCTGTTGACCTTGCCCTGAATGGCTGTGTGTCGAATTACTAATTATCCCTACAGCTCTACTACATAAATGCCATTTAATTTCCACCTCCAGTTTTGGAAGCCACACTGCTCAGACAACCACTGTAATAATCTCAGGAGCTAGCTGTTGCTTGCAGGGCTGTGGGATGACATCCACCACCATTGTAACCATTACCACCAAGAAATGTTTTCTTAAGTACACAGCAATAGGTGATACAAATAAAAAAAAAGAAGAAGAAGAAAGAGGAAAAGAAAAAGAAAAAGTTCCCTGAATTTATCATGAAATTTGCACTGCTCTTTACCATCCTCGTGCTTTGGTTTCATTCCTAGTCGACATTGGACACTTGCCTATGCTGTATGGAAATAACAAGCCACCATCTGGGGGTTTCATCATCTTACTCTGCAGCAGGAGTGTCTCTAAGGATTATGCTTTGCCTACTTGGCACGGAAATCCTGCTTTAGCTTCAGTAATTAGGAATGTAGGCAGTGATTTCCCTCAGTCTAGACCCCAAAGACAAGCTCAGGCAGACATAGGAATTCCCATGAAAACCTTCTAGACTGCAGGCCATAATTTACCTTCTGTTGTTGTCATATTTTTGCTAGGATATTGCTAACTAAGATTTTGCAAATATTTTAATTTAAAATGACCCATTTGTCTGGAATTACAAAGTGCTAAAAACAATCATATTTGAAGAAAACTTGAGAGTTAGGTCAGATAGGAGCAGGTGATGATGGTGGGATGGAAGACCAGTTAGAAGGCTGATAATCATTATTTTGATTTAAGCATAGGATTCTGTGTTAAAATTATTTGTAGCTATAAGAAAATAATGAACTATATGAACTTCTCACAAATGACTAAATTCAAAGGGTTTTGATTTTATTTTTTTCAAAGATTATTTATTTATTTATTCATGAGAGACATAGAGAGAAAGAGAGAGAGAGAGAGCGGCAGAGACACAGGCAGAGGGAGAAGCAGGCTCCATGCAGGGAGCCCGACATGGGACTCGGTACCGGGTCTCCAGGATCACATCCTGAGTGGAAGGCAGTGCTAAACCACTGAGCCACCCGGTCTGCGTTTTGATTTTAAAATAAAAACCAAAAAAATAAAAAATAAAAAATAAAAATAAAATAAAATAAATAAAATAAAATAAAATAAAAACCCAGGCTTAAGTGATTCTTTTATCAATCAACACTAAAATCAAGGTAAGTGTCTTAACCTAAGTAATGTTTGTTGTTTTATTATGTGTTTAAATAGAATTTATATTTTTGATTTGCTTAGTTGGCTTTCAAATAGCTGGCATTTATTTACCCACACCAAGAAATAAACAAAAACACTTGTTTTTTTTTTATCAATGTGAAGGACAATATTACTTCATGCATTTCTTCCTTAAACATTTTTTTTTCTTCCTTAAACATTTATTGGGCATTTCCTTCATACCAGGCACCATGCTAGGTGGTGAGGACATAAAAGTAAGAAAAACAGTCAGTTCCTACCTCATGAGGTGGTAGTACCTCCTGAGATATAATAAGTTAAATTAGAAGAGATTTAAATTCACACATCTAACAAATAACAAATATCCTAACTTTACAGATAATTGGTAGTGACATCATTTATTCCACCTCAAGACTACAATTTTGTCTACCTTATTACAATTACAGCATCATTTTTCCCCTTATTGATTTCTTTTTGAATTAGAAAATAACTTTGTCTTTTGGAGAAGATGGAAAACTTTAAAATAATTTCCGTTTGGAAATATACTTCCCATCATTAGTTTTTATTTCAAAACTTTACTATTACAATTCAAGTCATACTTTCTCCCAACCTACTTTTCTGGTCGTTTCTTACACTATCCCCCTTGTCTTGCTCAATGCTCTAGTCAAACCATGCAGCTTTTATTCTACTAAAATGTGCCACCATTTTCCTATCTCCCTGTCTTTGCTCACCACATCTCCTTTGCCTGAGACGCCTTTCCTCCAACATCTCCACCTACCTAATCCTACTCAGGTTTTAAGAGCCAGCTTTGATGCCATCTCTTCCATGATGATATGCTTTTTGAGAAGAGTTAAACTCTCTTTACTCTTCTGAACAATGATAGCAGTTTTAAATTCTTTTGATTCTAAGCAATAATGCAGGGCAGACAATAGTATGTGTGTGTGTATTTGTACAGTATTTGTATCAGCTTTCAGAGAGCAGAAATAATGTCTACTTTTATTACACTAATATTCCATGAAGACATAACACAGGTATTTCATGAGGACTTCCTATGTGTCAGGTACTATGCAAGGTCCTGGAGATACAGACATTCAACATGTGAATACTATAAATACGGTACTTGTGAAATATCTAATTCCCAAGTACCCTTCAAATCTGACCCAATTATTGATTTTTTTTTATGTTGAATTGGAGGTTCCAGGGCCCCTAGGGGGGAAACTTATTTTAGGAATTTACATGCTCTTACAGAGCTTATCTTAGGTAGAATCTGACTCTTCATGGCCCCTGCATCGTGACAATTTGGTCATATCAACACTGGATCACCAAGAGAAAAGAACTGGATATCTCTTCCAACTAGTAGCTGCATTTGTAAATAATCAGGCCCAGGAGTGTAGCTTTTGTTCTCTCGCAGGTGGTCTGGCTGCCTTCTTTCGGCAGTAGAGTGGCAAAGTGGAGAGAGTATAGGCTGCTTTTGATGTTAGGCATAACCTTACCCATAACTAGAAAGGAAGCTTTGAGGGATGTCAATTTAATCTCTAAAATAAGAATAGTAATATCTTCCGCAGTGAAGATAAATATGAAGTCTAGACCAGGGTCTATAAACTATGGCCTTTAGGTCAAATCTGGTCTGTTACTTGTTTTGTAATTAAGGTTTTATTGGGACACAGGGACACTCATTCATTACGTATTGTCTATGTATCCGCACTACATCAGCAGAACTGAATAGTCACGATCAAGACAGTATGGTTCACAAAGCCTAAAATACTTTCTATCTAGCCCTTTAAAAACAAATTTTGCTAACCCTTGGACTAGAACATGTCCCCACACCTAGAAGATACTCAATAAATATTATTATAATTATTCTGTTTCTCACTAGGCTTGGGTGAGAGTGGAAAAGAAAGGATGGAGAAGAGCTAGCAGGAGAGGGACTAGGGTGGCTAATGGTCTCTTTCCATTCAATGGAAGCTCCAAATGGAATTGAATTTGAGTCTATGATTGAAACTTAATAGGGACGTGAAGAAGTAAAATTTCATTTTTTTTTTTCCTAATTGAAAACTGTCACTGGTCCAAAACTTTTTTTTTTCCTTCTGGAAAGCACTATGAGTCACTGTTGAAGTTAATAGTTCATTCTTTTTTTTTTTTTTTTTTTTTAATAGTTCATTCTTGATAACAGTTGTTATTGGCAGGGGCCATGAAAATATTCCATCAGAGCACTGCCATTCCAGGCAGTTTTGCTTATGTTGGTATTGATTTCAATTAAAACAAGTTATCTGAATCACTGGGCTTCCTGTTGGCTGCACTCATTGCCCAGTGATGCAAATGGAAAGCCTGTTTCAAATCTACAATATCTGGTTACTTACAAGGCCCAGGCAGCGAGGGTATAAACAAAACCCAAGCACCAATCAATGTAGAAGGAAATGATCTTTATTTACCCTGCATGATGTCATCCATCTTGGGTCTGACAATTTTATGACAATTATTGACTGTGAGGCCAGGCAAATCTTATGAATTCATCTTATTCCTTATCAGGGCAGGTAGTCAAGCGTATCCCAAAATATTTGATTTGGTTCAATTCCTTGTGTACACATCCTTTCACTTCTTTCCTTTTTTCTCCATTATATCAGCATCTGTGGGAGGAGTTTATGTGTTTGTACAAAGCATAGCATGATGGTGCTCTGTGTCTGTGTGTTTGTTCTGTGGGTGAGCGTTTGAATAGCTATTTTCTTCTACCTGTTGGCTTGTAAGTAGCCTAATGCAGTGATCAGACTCCTCATTTTCAAGTAATGAATCAGCAATTTGTATCAGAATGGTGCTTTATAATAGCAAAACAGGTATTTGCCATTTCCAAAGCTACATGGCACATGAGGACAAATGTATAGAACATGCTGTAATTTGTGATTTTGTAAATTTGCATATTTGAATCATTGACTTTAAGGCTTGTGTATGGATTCAAGTCACCTAGCTAGAAAGTGAGCCTAGGTCCCTTGGTACAGATTATTTTTGTCACTTGCCTTCCTTTTGGCACTCAGCTAGTCATTTTCCCCACTTACCTTCCTTTTGGCACTTAGCTAAACCATGTGTCCCAGTTTCCTTTGCAGTTAGAAGCAATGTTGTGTCAGAGTTGTGGTCAATGAATCTGGGGATGTAGGTCTTAACACTGTCCCAAATGTGATCCTTTAGGCACTTTCTATCTCACCACTAAATGGAGAGGACTCCAAGGATAAAAGAGAGTAATGTGGCAAAATGGAAAGAGTTCAATGGGCAGAACTCAATAGATCCAGTCACTTGCCACCACCAAGCCACACTGGATAATGATGAGAACAGAAAAACTTTTATTGTGTGAAGTTTTGGGGTTTGGAGCTCGGTGTATGGACTGGCTGTCATTCTTCTATGTGACAGTGCTGTTTTTTACTCATCATATTCACAAATGCAGTTACTTTCAAGATGTTATACTCAAATGTATTTTTTGGAATAGATGATATGCTATAAAGGTGTTTGGAAATGTGAGGATTTGTGAAGATGTATGGGTATGTTCATTGAGAATATGAAGGCTCTTAGATAGTTTCCCTCCTCCCCACCCCCACCCATATCATTCCTGTGTTGGAGGTAACTTGTTTGATGTTGAGGTAACCATGGGGTCATGGTATCTTAGTTCCATCTTACAAGCAGCACCTTTTTTTTTTTTTTTTTTTTAGAAAGCCCTGTTTTCCCTGGGTGGATTCATTACTCTATATTAATTGATCCAACTATATATGAAATATCAAACAATTACTGGGTGGAAGATGCCAAATGGTACTTTGGTTTTGTTGGCCTGAATGTTTGTATGGGGGTGGTGGTGGTGGTGAGTACGGCATTAAGGAGGAAAGAATGAAGAAGTTATTTTTCAGACAAGGAATCCACAAAAACTTTCATAGCACTGCATGGTTTTCCTCTGCCACTACCAGCATGATCTAGATGACACTGCACTTTGAGCCTTAGTCACAAAACAAGGAGATTGCAGAGCATAGCCTCAAACCTATGATGGATACGAACACGAGCAAGGAACAAGCTATTATTGCTAAAACAATGAAGATTTGGGGACATTTGTTTCTGCTACTTTGTCCAACCTGACTGATACACGAGGGCTCAGAGAGTTTAGCTAATTTGCCTAAGATATAAGGGTAAAAAGTTCTGGAGCTAGGATTTGAATCTAAAAAGTCTAATTCTAGAACCTATGCTTATAGCCATTCTTGTGTAGGAGGAAGAATTTCCTGGACTTCATGTGCAGGATAGACTGGAACAGGGAGAGACTAGAGGGGAAAAGACCATTTAGGAACACTCTAAATATAAGGTTATGAGAATCTGGAAAAAAAAGTACTTATTTAGGGACTTGGTAGAGTGGGTGCCTCATAACACTTGAAAAGGTGAATGAATGAGTTTTTCTGACTACAGGTGCCAGTAAGTGCTGCTGTCACCACAATATTCTGAGTAGTCATTTTCTTTACTGTAATTCTTCGCTTAGCCCACACATCACTCCAGGCAGAGTCACTGAGTCACAGCTTCCCTGAATATGGCTCCCCCCAGCAATGGCTTAGCCTACACCATCCAAGCAGATGGAGGGCAACCTGCCCTTTCACTGGATCTTCAGTAGACATTGTCACAGCTCTTACTTCCTTTTCCCATCCTTCTCCTTGTCAGTTTCCACTGTCAACTGAAATTTTATTCACTCCTCCTTCATACTATTTACGATGTCCCAGAAAAAAAATCCTCTCCTTGTGCTTTCACTTACCCTCTTCCTCTCTCTCTCTCTTTTTTTTTTTTTTGCATTTGTTAGCTAAGAATGGGATAGGGGGTTATTGAAAGATAAAGTCTCCAGCCTTACAAATGCAATTCTTTTCTGATTTGGGGTCATGTAGGACCTGGGTACACAAACCTGCATTTCTAATCTATACTACCTGCTGCCTAAGCCCTCAGGCAAAAAAAGGATTTAGTAAACTTAATACCCATGATTGCTCTAAGTGGATCTAAGAAAGTCCTATATGTCACAGGCATTTGGAGAACACAAGGAAAATAAGAACAAAGGAAGGAAAAATAGTAGGACAAGAGGAATGGAGTGATGAAGAAAGAGAGTGGTGAGAAATAAAATATGTCCACCTTATCTTGTACTAAAAGCATGCATTAGCTTCAAGATGTCCATTTAATGCCATTTTTTTCCTTATTGTGTGGTAGAAGCTGATTCCATTTTCTGTGGATAAAATTAGTATGATATTCTTGAATGTAATTTTTACAGGGGTGGATAATTTTGTAAAATATCTGATGTATCTTGTATAACCAAGATACATTAATTTTTTAAGATTATTTTTGTTTTTTATTGAAGTATACTTGACACATAATGTTACATTAGTTTCAGGTGTCCCACATAGTGATTTGACAAGTCCGTATGTTATTGCTATGCTCACCACAAGCGTAGCTACCTTCTGTCACCCTTAATCAAGATCAACTTAAAGTAAAAAACGGTTTAATGTGAAAAATCTATTTCTGGTAGCCACTATACCTCTTACAAAGTGGGGCATCTTATAAATTACAATAACTGACCTGGAAAGAACATTCAGGGAGGCTGAGAGAAATCTGTGAAATCCCAAAAGCTATAGCTTCAGAATGAACAGTAACTCATGTGTGTTTACTGAGTAGCTACTAGACTTAGATCAATGCACTAAGCCCTGGAAATACAAAGATGAAAGAAACATAGTCTTGCATTGAACCGGGGCCTCATATAGAAATTCAGGTAGGACAGAGGTGGTATTGGGAATGCTGGAGAGCATCTGGATGATGTGAAGAATGTCGTGTGTCTTGAGTGACTAGAAATTGGTCCTGAGGAGGAAACACTGCAGTCAGAAGAAAGGAATAAGCCTCTAAAGAACTATGGATAATTCAGAATTGCTAGAGCTTAAAACATGAAGAAGAGTGGGATGGGCGGTGAAGGTGGAGAAGTAAGTAGGAAGTCCTTGCTACTTTTACATGCCAATAAGGCCATTTAAGAATTACATTATTCCATGGAAAGGTCCACAGTCAAGAATACTTCAGATAACACTCTGAAGAATTCATGATAAATCAGTAGCATGTTTGAGGGCCTGTTTGATGCCATTCATAGTTAATGGCATTTCTTACATCCTTACATATAGATGGTATGAGTCTTATTCATTTAAACATTTACTATGTGTGCAGTATTTGCATGTTAGAAAATACAAGAGAAGTATCAGAATAGTATATATCGAAGTATTAAAGAGAAACAATTTCCTATGATTTCAAAGGGAGGAGAAACTTTTGTAGGCTGACGAATATCCTTCCTGTTGTTCTTCTTCCCTTCCTTTTTCAAAAACTCCTTCCTTCTCTTTTCTCCCACAGTTATGTCCTGGTCTCTGTGGGATAGGATATATGCCAAGAACTGGGAAAACAGTGGTTAGCAGACAGGTCTTAAACAATTACCCCCGCCCCCCCCAACATAATTATACTAGTAGTAAGAGTCCTCAAGAAAACATACTCCATAGAAGGCAGGGCATAAGGCTGAGTGGCGTATAGGAAGATCTTCCCGGAGAGTTTGATAAGCCAACACCTGAAGCACGTGTAGGAGAAGACAGAATGGATTCCTGAAGGAGTAGGTGTGGACAGATGGTGGGGAGCCTCGCTAAATGATGTGATGAAAGACAAAGACAGGAAAACTCCCAAAGGATAGCACCGAAGAGGCATCTGGTCCATAACAAGAGCATCAGTTGCTACAATCTTTCTTCTTCAATGAATCCATATAAAAGTCCTTTCTGACATTAAAATCCACCCTTTCTTCTTATCCTATTTTTTATTTTAGTGATTTCAGTGGGATCTCTAGGCTCTGTATTTTTTTCTTTTCTCACTTTCCTTTATCAGGTAATTAACTTGGACCCTACTCTTTGGAAATTATTTTGACACAATTTAGGCTCACCTAGATAGATCGAAGTATATTTGGAAAGAAACACAACTGCGATTCTTTCCATTTGTTCTATCATTTGTCTTTAATCCAAACATAGCCTACACTGAATTAATGAACCTTCACTTTAGCTCCTGAAACCACTTTCCCTTTTTATTTATTTATTTATTTATTTATTTATTTATTTATTTATTTATTTATTTATTTTTAACTGTTATATTTATTCATGAGAGACACACCCACACACAGAGGCAGAGACACAGGCAGAGGGAGAAACAGGCTCCATGCAGGGAGCCTGACACGGGACTCGATCCCGGGTCTCCAGGATCACACCCTGGGCTGAAGGTGACGTTAAAGCACTGAGCCACCTGGGCTGCCCCAACTTTCCCCTTTTTAATATGGTGATTTTCATGGCAACCTTTCCAATCAGCAGTGCACGTATGGCTACACGGCTACAAATCTGTTTCTTACTGGATGTGTTGGCTAACTGGACCAAGGACTTGGACATAACCTTGTTACTACTGTTGGCAGCTGTCCATGCACAAAATACATTGATGCTGATGTTTCTCCCGTTCTATATTTAACAGATGGGCTTATTGAACTTCCTTCAGTGCCCACTAGCCAATGAGCAGGAAATGGAAGATGATAGGTCTGGGTTGAATCATAAAGGCTATTCTAAGGTTGCAGGACTCTTCCCTGCTTTTCCCTTGCCCAAACCCAAGAAGCAACTTCGTTGGGGGAAAATCACAAAGCCAAGATGACTGATTCAGAATTCAGAAACCTCAAGCAGGAACGCAGGACTACTCAGGGATTCTATTAAATTTCTTCATCTGTATGAGATGACTGTACCATATCATCTCCTTTTTCCTCAAACCTCCCACACATCCTCTTCCTACTAATGACCCAGACCCATACTTCATTGAGAAAATAGAAGTCATTGGAAATGAACTCACTCATCTTCCCACCACAAAACCTGTCGATTTGGTACATCTGTGTTTGAATATTTCTTCCTCCACATTGAGGGAGGTGTTCCTCTTCTTCCAAGAAGGAATATTTCTCTCCTTTTTCCCTGGATCCCATCACCTCTTGGGTTAGCAAAGACTTTGCTCCTTGCCTCATTCATGCTTTCCCTCAACAGTAACATCTGACTATTTACTTAATCATTCTCATCATCATATAAACATGCTCTAGTATTTCCCATCTTCTTCTTTTTTTGTATTTTTTTTATTGGAGTTCGATTTGCCAACATATAGTATAACACCCAGTGCTCATCCCGTCAAGTGCCCCCCTCAGTGTATTTCCCATCTTCTAAAACATTTTATTTCACGTAACGATACATACTGTTTCAGTTCCTGCCCTATTTTTCTGTTCTCCTTTATAACACTATTCCTAAAACAACAACAATGACACTATTCCTGGGTATTCAGACAAAATGCTTCTATCTCCTCATCTTTCTTCCATTCTTCAACCTACACTTCTCTCTGTAACCCTCTTCGGTAAGACTAACAGTAAACTTCAGATTTCCAAATCTAATGGACTTCTTCCCGGCTCATCTTACTTGGCTTTCCAGCAATAGTTGTCCAAGTTGGCACTCTATTGCTTTAAGTATCCCTTGGCTTCCAGGATTTTTTTCTTAATTTTATTCTAATTCTCAATCTCCTTTGTTGGGTCTCTTCTTAAATGTTGGCGTTTCTCAGGACTTGCCCTACGGCTTTATCTTGTCTTATACCTAAATTGTATCACTTATATCCTCCATTTCCACTGTTTTTAATTTTATGCATTGAGGTCTAACATCTCCTCTGATCCCCAGAATTGGATATCTAACTTAATTCTTATACTGTCGCTTGTATAAATTGTGAACATCAATATTCCAATGCCCCCAACAGAACACTGAGCTCCTCAATCTTTTTTGACTTGAGCAATTTTTCATCCAGTTAATGAGACAAAATCTAAGATTTATTGTTTCTTTTTTAATTTGCATATTATGTCTTTTCAAAATTCATTAATAATTAATTTTAAAGGTGGAGGGAGAGAGAGGGATTGAGAATCTTTTTTTGTTTTGTTTTGTTTTGTTTTGTTTTGTTTTGTTTTGTTTTTTGGGATTGAGAATCTTAAGCATGGTCCACACTCAGCCTGGCCTGATGTGGGGGTCAGTCTCACAACCCTGAGATCATGACCTGAGTCGAAATCAAGAATCAGATGCTTAACTGACTGAGCCACTCAGATGCTCCTTAAAGAGCATTATTTTTTTAAAAAAAGCTTATTTATTTATTTTGGTAATCTCTACACCCAATGTGGGGCTAGAGCTCACAACCCTGAGATCAAGAGTCACATGCTCTTCTGACTGAGCCAGACATATGCCCCAAGATTTATTCTTTCTTCTCAAAATTGTATTGAGGTGAAATGCACATAACATAAAATTAACCACTTTAAACAGTTTGCCAGCATTTGGAATAATCATGATGTTTCTCTATCTAGTTCCAAAACATTTTCCGCTCCCTAAAAGGAAACCTTGTACCCATTAAATAGTTATTACCCATGCTCTCCTCCTTCTAGCTCCTGGCAGGCACTAACATCTACTCTGTCTTTATGGGTTTTCTTATTCTATATATTTCACATAAATGTAATCATATAATATGTGATCGCTTGTGTCTGCCTTCTTTCACTGACCATAATGTTTGGAGGTTCATCTACATTGTAGAGTGTTTCAGTGTATCATTCCTTCTATGGCTAGAAAAAGCCATATCATGGCTTTATATGTGTTCCATCACATGTATATACCACAGTTTGTCCATTCATCTATAATGGATATTTGAATTATTGCCACCTTTCGGCTACTATTACTAATCTAAGGTCTATCCTTGATTCGCTTTCCTTTCACTTAAAAAAATTTATTTATTTATTTACTTGAGAGAAAGTACATGCACACGTGTGAGCAGGGGGAGGGACAGATGGGGAAAGAGAGAGAGAAAATCTTAAGCAGGTTCCCTGCCGAACCCAGAGCCCATCTCAGGGCACTATCTCATGACCCAGAGATCCCAACCTAAGCTGAAATTAAGAGTTGGTTGCTTAACTGACTGAGCCACCCAGGTGCTCCTCCCCTTATTTTTACATCTAGTGTATCAGAAGTTCCGATTTATTCATGCCCGGACTATCTTGGTATCCATCTCATTCTCACCATCTCTACTTCTGCCTTCCTATCTCGGGCCTTCAGTATTTCCAGCCTGTGTTCCCAAATACACTCTCGCAGTGTGTCTCCCTGCTTATACTTTTTCTTGTGTTTCATTCTTTGTCCACACAGCAACAAGAGCAATTACCTTTAAAAAATGAAATTATTTTGTATATTGTCCTAGTTTGGGCTGCAATTACGAGACACTTGGTGGCTTATAAACATGACAAATTTATTTCTCACAGCTCTGGAGATTGCAAGTTCACGATCAGGATGCCAACATGGTCAAGTTCCGGTGAGGACCCTCTTGTGAGCTGCAGACTGCCACCTTCTCATTGTATCTTCACCTGGTGAAAAGGAGAGAGAGTTCTCTGGGGGTCCTTTTATAAGGGTGCTAATCCCATTAGTGAGGGATCCACCATCATGACCTAATTAATCACTTCCCAAAGGTTTCAGCACTTGATACCATCATATTGGGGATTAAGATTTCAACATATTAAACTTTGGAATTTTTGTATATAAAATAGTGTGATATATGTAACTTTTATTGAGTACTTACTAAGTCTTAGCCACTGTTCTATGAGTTTCCCATGAAATAGTTCATTTAAACCTCAAAACAAGGGAATAAACAATGTTCTTATTGCGCTTTGCTTAAGGCCACCCAGCTAATGGAGTCAGCATCTGAATCACAGTAATCTGTCTCATGAACCTGTCCTGATTGTTATGTTAAATTGTCTAAGTCACTAAATCACGTCATGTCTTTCCCCTTCTAAAAGCTATTCAATAACAATATGAATCATGACCTAAAGGTCCTGCGTGAGAAGGCCCTTAGCTATTTTTCTACATTCATCTTTGCTACTCTCCCCATTACTCACCCTTCTTTAGGCCCTTTATTACATTTAGTTCCCACCTGCCTCTGGGTATATGCACATCCTCTTCCCTCAGCCTGGAACATTCATCCATCCCTCTATCTACCTTTCATAGCTCAGCTTAAATGACTACTGCTGCGGGTGACTTTTCCTGCAATAAGTACCCTTTCCTTGTGATTCCCTCTCTGTTTTCTTTTTAGCTCTTAAAGCTATTATTTTAGTTTATCATCAAGTGTGGTTTACTTGTTTGTCTTTTGCTTTTTTTGTTTGTTTGTTAAATCCCTAGAATATAAGCTTCTTGAGGTCAAGGACTAAGTTTGTATGTTTGTCCTTGGCATAATTATATCCCCTGAAATTTTCAGTTCCTAGTGAAGTTGGGATTAGTGAGTGAACAGCTCCAATCCTATACTTTATGTAGGGGAAGCATGAATTGAATTACCCATCATTTTAGTTTGGCTGTTTCATAGCTTTGTGTATACCTCCTCTCCACCTTTTCACTGCCTCCTCAGTGGAGAAAAGGAAAAGGAACCTACCTCAGTTCCAGATGTTGCTAAATAATTGTCAGTTTAATTGCCTTGGGCAGGCATTGGTGGAATTCCTCATCCAAACAAAATATAGTCTAGCAACATCTGGTCTGTTAGTGGTGAGGTTTGATAGGCCTGCTGGTTGGTGGTTCCTTGTTTTCCCTCCACATCTCTATTTTTTGTTTTTAAGTAATAACACTTGGAGTTATTAGAGGAGACACCTGGCACACTGGTCAGGCAGTGCAGCTTTACCTTATAATCAGCCCATCATGGAGATGAAAATAACACCAGGCCACAGTGTGGCAATTGTAAGACTGCAGGAAGCAAGACAATACCCAGCCTGTGATGACAACCCACATTCTGCCAACACTATAGAAAATGAGTCCGCAAATTGCCTACTCCAAGCTCTCCCACATGAGTCTGTTCCCAAAGAAATACTCGCCTCTTAATTCTGGGAGGATGCTACTAGGGAGATGAAGAGGCAACGCTCTGTGAAACATCCTGGTGTATAGCTTTCTCCTACAGATTTCTGAAAATTGCCTAGCTGCTGTCCCTTCCAATAATCAGGAAAATAGTGAGCTCGGAAAGAATGACAGGTGTCATTCACTGATTGCCAGAGGATTTATATGAGATTATAACCAGCTTGCAAAGTAGGAATTACCTCTTCTTCTCATATCAGATAAGGAAACTGAAATTTCAGGATATTATCCAACTTGTCCTCTGCCATTTAGTCAGTAGGTGAAAAACTAGTATTCTTACTCATACCTGAATGACTATAAAGCCATGGCGATACCTGGATGCCACATTGCTTTCAAGATTTAGGACTATTAATTATGAGTAACTTAAATACTCAATATATGTATTTGTAAAATTTAGACTTTAAAACTGGATACACTGAATATCATTAGCAATAGTCTTTTGTGTCTTTCAAATGTTTTTGAGTTCTTGGCTAATTATTTCTATCATGACATTAATAGCATGTATTTATTGAGGGCTTTCTCTGTCCCAGATTCTATGCTATCTGTATTATCCTCTTTATAAAAACTCTGTGAGATGGATACTAGGTTATCTTTATCCTATAGAAGAGAAAGCTGAGGTTAAAGAGGTTAATTGGCTCATCCAGCTATCAAATGGTAGAGGATGGAGAGTTGGACTCCCCAAATCATGCTTATAATCACCATGTTAGCTGACCTTGCATACATCAACCGTTATCCTGAAGCTTTACACCTGCTTCTAGAATTTAAACAGATGTTATCTGAAGATTTTGGCAGAGTCAATACTTAACTGATGTTTCTACACTTTCTTGTCATAATACCAAGAACTATACCTTTTTCATATAGTCATCTCAACGGCAGACAACTTGAAGGTAGGGGGATTTATGGACAATGTACCACGGTAATGGAATATCTATTGGGAATGATGCATTGCACAAGAAGCAATTCACTGGCAAACAGAAAAGATGTGGGAATCATGGATCCTATTCCCAAACAGTTTAGTAAGAAAATATTGTAAGTGTGGAAGACCTGGTAAATAATTAAACAGCAAGAAGTTAATTTCAAGGGAATATGTAGTACTGGTTCAATGTAGAAAGGTCTACTGAGTGAAAAAAAAAAAAAAAAGAAAAGAAAAAGAAACCCCAGAACTATATTCTAGGAGTTGGCACATGAGTTTTGGTCAGGTGTCTGAAGATTGTAAGATGCAGATTATTAGAAAGGGAAGAGAAGTTGGAGAGGAAGCCAAGCGTCAATAAGCACAGATGCAGGATGTAGCAACTTGGTTGGCAAGCGATGAGCATGACGAGAACCGGAATCTATGCTAGAGAGGCAGAGAAGGGAAGAGAGCAGGGTTTTGGACAAGCTGGCATGACCTCAGAGTTCTCGGCGGAGCTCTGGTCTGTAAATGACCCACGGCAGTGTCTGATGATCTTGTTTGTCACTGTCTCTTTTGTGTTACTTCTCAGGCTTTCTGTACATCTTCTCAAACATGAAGCTGTTTTCTCCTCTGGTCTCACACAACTGGCTTATATTTAATCCACAGCCCTCACTGCCAGCCACTACCTAATTATCTTCCAAGTATGCCTTCCCAGGTTCAAAGGAGTCTCTGCACAAAAACTGGTACGTTTCCAACTTAATGGCAATATCATGTAATATCAACCAGACACTGTTCATCAGCACTTGAGCAATCAAGCCTTTAGTGAGTTCCTTGATGCGCAGGGTATGGGTCTAGGCACTATTCCTAAAAGTTAGGTTTTTTATAAAAAGCACTCATAATGATTCAGAGATTTCTTTTTCTTTGATATAAAAAGAGCCAAGTGAAATCTCTGGGCTTTGTTGAAAATGATAGAACTTGGAACTTTTCAGATAGACAGTGAATGTGGGTGTTAAAAGGGTTTTCAATGGTATTCAGTTCTCAAATTTATCTTGCCATTATTCTGAGTTATTATTTTTGTCTTTAAAAAGTAGAATATTTGGAATGGGGGGAACACCTCTTTTATCTTTCAGAGTGTTTTCAGTTTCTGAGCGTAGAGATAATGGAGATAAAAGAATAAGGTGATGCTTTCAGTCAATCAAGGCACGAGGACTTTATGATGCTGAAGCAGCTAAATATACTTGCCCTCATGGTGTGCAGGGGTGACATTCAGCCCAGCAAGCATGTGGAATATTTTCATATTCAAATCCAGCTGTACAAACTACCATTGCAACAAGCAGTTCACTCTTATACTTCCCGCCCCCCACCCTCACCCCCACCCCCACCCCCGGCCTTAATCACCAGCCCACATTAATTTGTGCAGTGATTAAGAGCAAGCCTTCTGCCTGGGTTTATATCCCAACCCTGCTACTCACTATGAGCATATCTCACAGGGTTGCTATGAGGACTAAATGAATCAACATGCATAAAAGCTGCATAATGTAAGCATTGTATACATGTTAGCTAATAGTAATCATTAAAATAAAAATAAAGCGAAATGAACTCATTACTCAGCTCTGTAATTATTCCTTTGTCTTTGAAATAGTGGGACTGGTATTTTTTGAGACAAAAGTCATAGCATCGTGCCTATGTTACATTCCATTTAATCCTCACAGTGAAGCCATCCATGAGTTGGTGTCATTATTGTTGCTCTTATTTTATAGTTGGGGTCAAGTGGTTTGCCCAGGATCACACAGGTGGGAAGTGATAGAGCAGACTTTGAAACTGGGCAGGGGAAGTTCAGAACTTGTAGCTAGTTGACCTGGAGTCGCTCTGCTTGACTGGTTTTGTATAACTGTTCCTGATCGTGAAGGTAGTTGCCAATATCTAGTTAATCATGCTACAAGCTTTCTCTATAGAAGTCTCTGGACAGCCTGAGGACCCAGGCCAACAACTCCCACAGTGAGATATTCATATACTTCCCCAGGACTGAGATTACTTTGATTGGCTTTGGCTGGAATCACATTCCAAAGATCTACACTAATTTCACCTTTATCTAGAGATTCCCATAAATACGCATTGTTCTTCCATCATACTCTAAAACGTTCACAAAAAGTCGACAGGAAGATTCCATTATTCTCATTTTATAGATGAAACTCTGAGGCTCAGAAAAACTAAGCAACTTTCCCAAAGTCTTTTTTTTTATATAAATTGATTTTTTCTTGGTGTTCAATTTGCCAACATATAGAATAACACCCAGTGCTCATCCGGTCAAGTGCCCCCCTCAGTGCCCGCCAACCAGTCACCCCCACCCCCCACCCACCTCCCCTTCCACCACCCCTAGTTTGTTTCCCAGAGTTAGGAGTCTTCATGTTCTGACTCCCTTTCTGATATTTCCCACTCATTTTTTCTCCTTTCCCCTTTATTCCCTTTCACTACTTTTTATATTCCACAAATGAATGAGACCATATAATGTTTGTCCTTCTCCTGATTGGACTTACTTCACTCAGCATAATACCCTCCAGGTCCATCCACGTCGAAGCAAATGGTGAATATTTGTCATTTCTAATGGCTGAGGAATATTCCATTGTATACATAGACCACAGCTTCTTTATCCATTCATCTTTCGATGGACACCGAGGCTCCTTCCAGTGTGGCTATTGTGGACATTGCTGCTAGAAACATCGGGGTGCAGGTGTCCCGGCGTTTCATTGCATCTGCATCTTTGGGGTAAATTCCCAGCAGTGCAATTGTTGGGTCGTACTTTCCCAAAGTCTTATACTTAGTGTGTGTCAGAGATCTCTTGGTGTTTGTAGTGCTCTTTCCATTCGAGGTATGAGTGAATTTGAATCAAGAGGCCTGCTTTCCCTACCACACGTCATCTGGAGAGTCTGGATTGCTTTCAGTTCATAGCACTTGATTACAAAGATGAACTTGGAATCGATAATCCCCTGAGTTACTGAAAAAGGGAATGGCCACGCTTAGCTTTTATTTCACTGTGTATTTTCGACAGTGGGGAAGTTGGTTTACCAGGAGAGCTCTGACTAGATCTCTGTGAAATTTACGTGAAGACTGTGGATGACTTTTGAGCCCATGTTCTTGGACTGTGTTTCCCACCTCTTTGCAGGGTGATGAAACTGGGCAGCTGCTTCCTGGGGGTAAGGTGAAGAGGTGGGTAATCTGCAGCCCCTTCCAACCCCTGGAGGAAAGTTCTACAGTAGGACCAAAAGACCCCTCAGCCTTCTGCTTCACCGAGGGCTTCTCAATGTTCTGTTTGCACATTCTTTTCCTGCTTGGTAATTAGCACCAGCTGTCTCAACTTAAAAGGAAGGAATCCCTTTGAAATCCTCCCTATCCTCCGTGAAATGTGCTACTGAAACGTGCTAATTAGTAACTGGACTTAGGACAACACAGACATGTGTTTCCTGTGAGTGCTCTAGAAGGAAGAGGAGGACGGATAGGAACATCTGTTGAGTTGCATATGTGTGTATGCTTTCCTAACTTTCAAAATGACATTTTTAATGGCAATCTATCTGCCCAAACGTGCTCACTAGCCAGTAGCTCAAGCCCAGCCCCCACCACGCATTGACTTCTCTCCCAGCTCAAGCTCAAGAGTGTTCCTGAGTGCAAGGAGCAGAGCCACTGGGGTAGTTCCCCTTGGTCTCAGCAAATTGACTTTAGGTCAGCATCCCCCCACTTTTCACCATAGTGGCAGGAATCACAGGGCCCCAGGGAAAGAAAAATGACTCCTCTTCCTTTGGGGACCACTGGCCCAGAAGAGTCAACAGTCCAGTGGATCTGTAACGGTGAGCACGCCCTGGGATGTGGGGAGGGAGCATAGACACAGAATGTAGTGTTGTGTCAAACACACTTAGCTGAAAAATGGAGGAGCCACTGGCTTGCCAGTTCAAACCACGATTGTGTGAAAATCTGTGTCTTCACAGATACTTCAGGGCAGCATTCCAGGGTTTCAGACTGACTTGTTGGTCTGCGGGCAAGAGCTATGTACTGACGACACGGAAGGAAAGTCAGCTGATTTGATGGGTGCGCTTAGGGACTTCTTGGCAGGATGAAGGGAGTGCACAGGGGGCTTGCAAAAGTGTGGGCAGCCTCTTCCCCCTCCAAGATCATTCTTTCGGAGCAGTTGCTGGCATCACAGCTGTGTCTCTTGGTGCCCCAAAGGCGGCTGCTGCAATAAGTGGCACCCCAGTTGTTCTCATATTCTCACTTCACCGGCTCACAGTTTCAAGTCCAAGTGTTTGATAGGTTGAGCTGAGGTCACATCACTACCCCCAGGGCTGTAAGTGCAGTGAGGACGGTAATCACAAGATCGGCCCTGTTGGTGGGAAATTCAGTTGGAGTTCGTGATTTTTTTTCTCCAAATCACAGACAGTAGTGGAAGGATAATTCCCCATGAGGAAGCCAGGTTATTCCTCGCAATAAAATCTGATAAATATCCACTGTAGAGACCTACAGAAACAGTGGATTCTGTTTGTCCAGCGTCTGTGGTTTATGGTTACATGCAGTCATGCATGATCGATGCTATGACAGACCTGCCCTGTAGATAGATCTGAACACCGGGCCCAGCTGATCCTGCTCAGGAAATAATCAGTAACTGAGAGTCTTCTGCTGTACCCGGGACAGCTCCAAGGCTTGGAGACAAGCAAGCCGGATTCCAAGGACTCTGTGTGTCTCTTGTCTATGTTGGATCTTTGACTGCCTACCTAGCACTGACCCATTTTCTTGTCCCATTCCCAGATGTCGTGTCCTTGATGTCTGTGGGCTCATGGGCTTCAGCTTGGCCACCTGGCTTCCCTGGGTCTGTGATTTCAGGCCTGTCCAGCTGAGGAGGCCAGATAAGGATACGGGGTTGCTATTTTTTCTCCCAGATGTTTGCTCTTCTGACTGCACCAGGCTTTGTCATTTGGACTCCTACATCTATAACAGGTAACACCATTCTTTTTCTTTCCTGCTTCTGGAGAGGGACAAAGGCAAGAAGAGAGAATAGAAAAATCATCATGTACTTCTTTAGGGGACATAGCAGACTGCCACACGTGATGAGAGGGCTCCAAACCCACAGCTGGCTTACTCCCCACCTCAAAATCCTTAATGGTCTCTGGTGCCTTCAGCATTAAGATCAATTGCGAGGCAGGCAAGTGCTTTCCTGAACCCTTTGCTTTGTAATCTAGGCTCAGGCTTTGCCAAGCTACTTTTAGCTTCCTAAGCAAGCTGTGTTTTCTCACGTCTTCATCCCTCACACAGAATGGATCTGCCTCTAACATTTGTAGGACCCAGGGCTTGGGTACAAACAGAGGATGAAGGCTGTATTTCTGAATTCTTAAAATGTATAGACTAAGATAACACCATGTTATTTAAAATATATTCTATCCTCTATTTTTTAAAAAGTTTATCTATTTATTTTTGTAATTCCTACACCCAATGTGGGGCTCAGATTCATGACTTTGAGATCAAGAGTCACATGCTCTTCTGATTGAGCCAGTCAGGGATCCCTCTATCCTCTACCTTTGACAAAAATACCTTCGTAACTACCTGGAAAGTTAGAGGTTTTTTTAGAATCTCAGACCCTTCAGCATTCTACATCAGAATAGTGCAGCACAGGAAGTGTTCCTAGCACACAATGCCCCCCCCCCCCCGCCCCCGTCTTCTCTTTTACCCCTTGATCTGTCCTGCACCATGGGTTTTGCAGGTGGGTGTGTGGACACCCCAGACTGCACATCCAGGTGTGCCCACACTACCTACAAATGGACATTCCCTACCAGTAAGCACATGAGCAGGTTGGCCCACCCCTGAAAGTTTGGAAGAAGCCATACAAGTTCTGCTGGGGAGCCTGGAGCTACTGGGGCAGGGACTTCTGGGGTCCTAGTTTCTAGAGCATGGTCTGAACTGGAAGGAGTGGGAAAGGGCTCTGAATGGGCATGACCTCTTGGCATTACAGACTCCATCCCCACGTGGAGGGGCACAGCTAGAGAGCACCAGAGCATAGGCCCTATTTTTGGGTCTAAGGGTGGTACTGGCCACATATATTCCCCATCCTCTTAGGATGCTCATCCTGAATCTGATTGACTCATATTCATCTCTCAGGGATCATCTCATATTCCACCTCCTTCCTCCAAGCACTCCTCTCAATCTTCCCAGGGTGGGTTGCATGTTTCTCCTCAACTTGCTATAACACTTACTATGTGACTATATGATTTAGCCTCTTGGCACCTCAGCTTACTGCAGACTGTCATGAGGATGAAAGAGTTAATACATGCAGAACGTTAGAACAGTGCTTGATGAGAAATAAATGTGAACTATCGGGATCCCTGGGTGGCGCAGCGGTTTAGCGCCTGCCTTTGGCCCAGGGCGCGATCCTGGAGACCCGGGATCGAATCCCACATCGGGCTCCCGGTGCATGGAGCCTGCTTCTCCCTCTGCCTGTGTCTCTGCCTCTCTCGCTCTCTCTGTGTGACTATCATAAATAAATAAAAATTAAAAAAAAATGTGAACTATGATAACCATTATTATTATATAATCACATAGCATGCTGTGCTTCTTCCCTACAAATACCTCATGCTGTTTTGTCGTTGTGTGTTCTCTCATGCCTTTCTTCTCAGCAGATAACATGCTTCTGGAAAACAAGGAATTAATCTTATTTAATGTTGTATTCCTAACACAAAACCCAATATATGTAACATAGTCGGTGCTCTATAAATGTGTATGGAAGGGATGAGCTGTCTCAAGGGGAGTTGGAATTTACCTCTGGAAATGTTCATGCTGCGGCCTGCGACTCTCTATAAGAAAAACCACTGGGAGGCTGAACTCACTTGCTCAGATCCTTCTGACCCTAGGCTCTCAGAAGGTCAGATGAAAATGGTAGAACTGAGTCAGGACTATGTCACAGGGTGGCATAGGAAAGAAATATTCAAGTTCCAGGCCTACCCGGGAATTAAATACACGTGTACATGATACTAACCCTATGTCCTGGTAAAGATTTACAACCCGAACATTCCATTTTGTAATACTATATATGTCTTCATATGAGTCAAAGAATCTGCGAAGCATTCTCCCAAGGGCTTTAAGATCACATGTTTCTCAGCATCCATGATCTAGGGAGTATGTCCCTGTTTTTTTTTTAATTGGACCTGTTTATTCTGATGACTTGCAGATAAGCAGAGCTGAGGAAATATGGCCAGGAGACCGTCTTTAATGATATTTGTTTAATTACAAACTGCTCCATGGAAACTGCTGTGTAGAGTCTTCCCCACTACTTACCACCATTCAAATAGTTGCAAAGTAATTTCCAATCCAGTCCCAAGATTAGAATTGAATGGGCCTGGTTGCTGGTTGGTCAGGAAACTGTTCTGTTTGTCATTCATTCATTCATTCATTCATTCGGGGTTGTCCTGAACTGTGATTGGATGTAGGAAACATGCTTTGCACAGAGTCCCAAAAACAAGAAATGAAGGAAAACAGAAAATCCTCCTAAGTGAATTCACCGTTTCCTTCTTTTAATGTTCTGATTACTCTTTTGGCCATTGCATATAATGAAAGTAGAATTTTTCAGTGCCTAAGGCACTGCAAACAGGATTTTTCAAAATTAATTAAAATAAAGACTGAGCATTTAAGACTTTCATTAAGTAATTTTAGCAAAATAATGATTTTTATTGTGACAAACACCTATATATGTTAGTAATGTGCCAGGCACCAATATTTTATTTCTCACAATGATCCCTATGAGGTAGGATCTACTATTTTCCTTATTTTACAAATGAGAAAACTGAGGCATAGAGAGTTAGGGATTTAGACCAAGGTAATATAATAACAGGCAAGGTCGAGATCCAAACCTAGTCCATCTGTGGACTAGAGTCTGGTCACTTCACAACTATTCTCTAAAAGTTGATATAAAGAACATGTAAATAAGTATTTTAAGTATTTTTCAGCTAGAGAGGCCCTGTTGAGCTAGATATCAAGAGAAGGAAATCTAAAGGAAATAACATTAATATAAGCATAGTGGTACCTATTTTCAGTTTAATACATATTTAAATTTTTATTTCTGGGCAGCTTAATCTTGCTTTGATGGTACGCTGATTATATAAGGCTGATTGTGGCATAGGTTAGTGAGTTCTCGCTAATAGCAACACACCTCAGTATCTTGAGCATCTGACATTTGGGCTTTTTAAGATTGGGACTGACCTCCCTAAATGAGGATTTTTCTGAATGAAATGTAATTGATTGAAGCTGAATGAAGTGCAGGGTGAGATATGCTGCATGCCCCGAACCCTTGGGAGTCTGACACAGACGACTGTTTCCATGGCAACAGGTCAAGGCATTAACTGTTGCAGGGCTGACATGATGGCAAGATTTGGGTTCTGGGTTTATGTTACATTCTTCCCTTTCTCATATTCTCAACTTCCTGGATATATTTCCTCTTGCATCTGGTCCTATCACAAGCTAATGATAACCAGTTGTTACAGGAGGAAGAAACAAGATCAGCATCCGGCCAACCTTTCTAGAACCTGATAAAAGGAAAAAATGTTGCTCCCATTAATTCACTTGACCTTTTCAAATGGTGGCTCACAAAGGTTTTGAGAGGCTTCTTCTGTTATAGAGTATGACTATCCTCATGCCTGGCTTGAGGGTTGGTGACTAGATGGAAAAATTAAAATAAAAATAAAAAAGAATGATAACGTCTACTCTCCCTCATTTGCACCTTTTGCTTAGGTCTGTGCTGATTTAAAAAAGATGGAGGGAGAATATAGTAGGAGGACAGAGAGAGAAAAGGAAAAGCAAAGAATGAGGGGCTGCCTGTATTAGGATGATTGTGGTGGGATGGCTCAGATACTGAGCCAACTTTCCATATTTCTCCAGGTCCATGAAATCCATATGTTCAGTCAGTTGCCTTTTTTTTTTTTTTTAAGAAAAAATGTCTCAGTGATACTTTAGGAAGAGAGGGTATGTCCAATCGAAAATAGAATAGGTATAGATATTACTGCTTGGGTTGGTCTAGCTATTAAAAGAAATTACAATTATCATAGAAAACACATATACAGAGTTAATTTGTGCCAGGTATTATTCTAAGGTCTCTCCTTATATTCACTCATATAATCCCAACATGAACCCTATGGGATAAAACTATGATATTTACAGCCATTTTATAGTTGAAGCATAGAGATATAAAATAATATTGCCAGAGCTTCAAAACTATTACCTGTTGAGACAGTTTTCAAACCAAATAGTCTGATATCAGAGCTATGGCGTTAACCCTATTCTCTACAGAATCCTAAAAACTGATTTAGTTTAGTGTGATACCTAAACATTTCTGAATCATTGACCTTTATCCTCATTTATTAGATTTGACAGCATCATGTAGCTCTTCCGCTCTAAGTCAAAATACACGGCATTTTTGTTTATGTTTGTGTGTGTGAGTACATGTAAGTTAAAGAAAATTAAAATCATTTTTTAACAGAATTGTGCAATCTTTTCAGAGATAATTAGATGCAACTTAGAATGCCACAAGTAGTTGAATCACTTGCAGGATACTTGTATTCACAATTTGTTAATTTTTAGTTGAAAGGAAAAACAACTGGACACTCTGCTCTTTAAAACAATTCTGGAAAAAAAAATAAAACAATTCTGGAATTCTTCTGGAAAGTTCCCTATAACTTTTCTTCAGTGCCTCTATTCCAAATCTGATATGTGAAAGTGAGATAGGTCTAAATATTTATTGATGCCTTTATATTTTTTTCAGTCATTCAGGTTTGTCCTAAGGCAATATATTTAGGACAATGATCATTTATATTTTGGTTTGTGTTTGGTTCATTGTTCAGCAAAGTAACACTATTTCTTCCAACTTGAAGTCATGTTTGGATTCCAATTCCTGCTTAATTTTTGCTTAATTCCTGGTAGGTGAGATCATATATAACTATTTGGCATGATTTAAGTCACAGCATAACCAAACCTTCATCAAAGAAAGAGTTTTACCAATATAGTAAACTGAATATTATTATAACAGTCTCATACTTTTATTCACAGGACCAATAGTCGTTATTAGATTTCCATTTAACATATGACATTAAATTAAGTTACTACCATAGCTTACATTTTTGGGGTGAGGGCAATTAGAGTAATTACTTGAATCAGCTTTTAAAACTGTGTACCTACAGAGGTGCCTAATAAACTTTTAGGTTTTTAATAGGGTTCAGAAATAATTTAGCATTTTATGAAGATTTTCACTACTGAAAACTGTGAGGAGTCTGGCACCCAACTGTTGAATGATTGATAGTGTTTCTGTACCCTCTAGTGGTCTGATGCAGAACTAAAGTGGTCAAACCACGAATGTCCAAGGAAAATTGGCTGGCGATTCTGAGGTCTGGACAGCAGCACTTGCATCTACCTGGCCGTGAATTATAAAAAAGCAACGGAAAGAATCCATCAGAGGCCAGGTCTCTAGAGGGGGATGGATAGTGCAAGCTTGGGTTCTGATCTTTAAGCTGTTTAATAGACATGACAGATGGAGGAGTGGTGGCGGCTTTAAAAAAAGAAAAGTTTCCCCTTTTAAATTCTTAACTTCTGGAATGTTGGAGTTTGTAGTTATCTTGAAACAAACATTCTCTATCAGAGTTTTTCATCAGTGACTTGTTGACACTTTGAATTCGATAAATCTTGTTGTAGGGGCCCCCTCTCTGCACTATAAGATGTTTAGCAGCATCCCTGGCTTCTAACTTACTAGACACCAGTAGCATCCCCAGTTATCATAACCAAAAACATCTCCAGCATTGCCAAATGTCCTCTGGGGGGAATAATTTCCTCTGACTAAGAATCATCTTAACAATTCCTATTAGGTAAATTAAAACAGCTTTCCAATCAAAATAAATATTTCATTGAATATGACTTTAGTAGGAGACAGGCCACACACCTGTATTATTTAATTTCATCTTTATAAGAATCCTCAGAAATAAGTCCTGTTATTCTCTCCATTTCACAGAAGAGGAAACGAAGACTCAGAGATTTGAGTGACTTTCATGACATCACATAGGCAAGTGGTAGAGCCAGCATTAAAATCCTGGTAGCGTGGCTCTGGAAACTACATTTGAAAATGCTTTGCTACAAAAGTATAACTCCTTATTAAGCCCCCCAAGTGGAGTGCAAAATGGAATAATCCACAGATGGATTATTTTGGAAAATTAATGGAAAATGAATTTATGATAATTTTTTGACCTGACAAAACAGAAGGGAAAGATGGTATGCTGACATTGTCAGGAAGATTTATTTGTGCTTTCATTCATCAAGTGCCCTCTCTCTCTACAGATGCACAGAGGTATATAATGAAGCCCCTGCCTTCTCGAAGCCCCTGCCTTCTGACACTTACTTACATTGTTGCAAGCAATAGGCAAATGAACAAAAGCATGTCTAATATCTCATAGAGTGATGTGCTGTAAAGAAAATAAAACATGCTGCAGGTTATAGAGAGGGTCTCAGGTGGGGTAGAGTGCTGCTATTTTCTGTAGGGTGATTGGCTAGGGTCTCCCTGATAAGGTGACATCTGAGCAGACAATAAAGGAACAGGAGAGTAAGCCAAGTGGAGATGTGGTGGGAAAGTGCTCCAGGTAGAACCGCAAGTGCAAAGGCCCTGAGGCAGGAATATATTTGAAGTGGTGACAAGCTTGCTAGCATAGTAAGAAAAAAGCAAAGAGTCAGTGGAACTAGAGCTCAGTGTGTGAGGCGGAGATGAGAGAGAGAGAGAGAGAGAGAGAGAGAGAGAGAGAGAGAGAGATGGTGGTAGGGGAGGGAGCGGGCCCCAGATGCCCTAAGGTCTAAAAGGCCCTTCTAAAACGAATTCTTGGCTTTTACTTTGAAGTGAAAATTTATTGAAAAGAGAAGTGCCATGATCTAACTTAATTTTTCAAAGAACTATGCCAATCTTCTTTCCCTGTTTTGAGAAGTAGTTTCTCAAATTGGTTAAGGCCGCAAGTTCTGCAATAAGACTGACCTCATTCTAAAGGACCTCTGTCTCTAAGAACTCACTCCCTGTGAGCTTTGGGGCAAATAATTTGACTTATCTGAGTCTCTGGGTTCTTAGGGGCAAATAATTTAATTTATCTGAGTCTCTGGGTTCTTAGGGGCAAATAACTTAACTTACCTGAGTCTCTGGGTTCTTATCTGTAGAAAAGAGGCAGTAATATCCTGGTTAATTGAATCTAAGTGTGATGAGACATAAGATGCACCAGAACTTTATGTCCCACTAAGAAAATACAAAACAGCACTGCGAATCATGCATGAGTCAGTCAAACTAGGCTTTCCAAGTTTGGAAATGTCTTCAAGATATTCTTGGGAATTTGGTCATTTGTTCTGGCTTTATTCGCATTCCTTGACGTGTAATATTTCACATATATTTCAGTGACGAAACAAAGCGCAACTTCATCTATTTGTTGGTAGTTTAATTTCTTAGGGTTCTATAAAGCACTCGATTGCTGCTTTAAAAAAACATGGAATCAGGGTCTTTCCTTACTGTGATGCATGTATATTTGCTTTACTAATAGCAAATAGAATCGACTTCTTTGCTTGGTTTTCATGCCATTCTGCTTGCATAATAATCTTTAAATACCAGGTCATAGCATTAAAGATTTTTACACGGCAATTAAACCACATGAAGTGCCAATGATGTGCATCGGTCAGGGGATGTGATAGTAACGTAAGTTTACACGTTCACGGACAGTGATAGAATTATAGCGTGTCTGTCCTTGGGTTCATAGTGATTGTAAGATGACATCAATCCTGTAAGAAAATGTTTTATGTGTGTCTGTATGAGAGAGAGAGCGAGAGCACTGTCTATCTGGTATTATATTACATACATGCATGTGTGTGTATTAAATTTAAATATATGAAATCTGTGTATATATTCAATTTAGAATTGATGGAATAGGTAGTAGTGTCTGCCCCCTAGAGTCCAATTGGCACAGGAAGTTCCTGACACATAGTAAGCAAGCCCTCAGTAACTGTTAGTTATCCTTCTCATTTCTATGAAGAGTTTATTTTACATGCCTTCAACTCTTTCTATAGGATTCCTTACATTAATTTCATTTCCTCTGTTTTTCCCAAACTCAAATCTTCCAATTCTAATTACTCAGATGGCTCTTCCTGCTTCTGCACTTTCTACTCCCAGAAGGATATAAAATTATGAGTCTCTAACTCCCTAAACATTCCTTTTCCCAAGTCATTAATCAACGGCTCATAGTAGAAAAAAAAAAAAATTGCCCCAGGTCTCTGGAGACCTGTTGTAAGGCGTAATAGATTCTTTTTTATTTCCTATCCTCTGGGTAGCTTTTAATTCAGGATAGATATTTGTCTTGCAAGTTTTTTTTTTTTATTCCTTTCATGATTTAAAAAAACTGAAGAAACATTATCACTTTATCTTATCTCTTCCCTGTTTATTATTCAGTCTGCTCTAATAAAATGTTGATTGGCCAAAGCTTCTCAGACAGTCATGGGTTAACTGATAGGCTGTCCCACAAACTCGGTATCCTGGTTAATGGTTATAGTCATAATGCCGTATGCGATCATTTTTAAAAAGGCTGAACGTAACAACACTGCTGATTATTACTTACCCCCATGCCTTTTTATAGCTTCCTGGAATGATGTATGTCTTGACCACCTGTCTCATCAAATTAAAACAAGAATGAAAATAGATGGGGTCAGAGGCCAACACACCAGCAGAAGAAGCAAGCGGAAACTCATCTCAGAGATCATTTTGCTCTTTGCCCTCTATTTGTAAACTGGGAATGGCCTGGGTGTTCAGCTAGGCTGGAATCTCAGGCAAAGCAAAGATGTTGTATCTATCAGGTGATTAACCAAATCTGAAATCTTTAAATTGCTTCTAGGTCTTTCAGAGCAGGTGGTCTGTTCAGAGCTATAGGCTTGTGTAAACGTCAGAGAGGGGAAATGTCTATTTGTGAAAGCAGGTGGGCAGCTTAGAAGTCCTTTATTCTTTAGTTGACCCCACTTACTTAATTTTGGTAGAGTACTAAAGCCAATTATTGGGTCCTTTTAAAATTACTGACTGTAATTTAAAGCAATATATCTAAACTATCTATCTAAACACATTCTTGGGACACCTGGGTGGCTCAGTCAGTTAAGTGGCTGATGTTGGCTCAGGTCATAATCCTGGGGTCCTGGGATTGAGCCCCACATCGGGCTCTCTGCTCAGTGGGGAGTCTGTTTCTCCCTCTGCTCAACCCCTCCCCTGCTTGTGTGTGTGCATGTGCTCTAATAAACAAATAAAATCTTTAAAAAATATATATTATTGGGCAGCCCGGGTGGCTCAGTCTAGTGCCACCTTAGGCCCAGGGCCTGATCCTGGGATCCTAGGATTGAGTCCCATGTCAGGCTCCCTGCATGGAGCCTGCTTCGCCCTCTGCCTGTATCTCTGCCTCTCTCTCTGTCTAAATAAATAAATAATATCTTTAAAAATATATATATATATTCTTGGTCATTAAAAGTGGTCTAAGCAATTTAATTTCACTTGCATTGGCACCTGGATTAGAATTTGTAAAGTGTTTAGTGTCCAGGTACTTGCTCCAGTCACTTCAACCCTAATTGATTTCTCCGCAGTTGCAAAACATCCTGACATGCTGGCCCCTCCAATGCTTCTTTCCGCTCCCAGCTGTCTCTGTTGGACACATTTTAGTTAGCATATTAATATTTCTTTGTTTTATTCTTTAAATTCATATGAAAATGAACCCTGAGGGATTTTAACAGTTAACTCCTATTGGGAATGTCTAGAGTTCTGCTTTCCTTTAATTTTTTTTTTTTCTTTTTTTAAGATTTAAAAACCTAAACACCTGTGGGCTCTAATAGGCCTCCCTCTTTGGTGTGTTTCAGGTAATGAAAATGGCTCTGAGGAGAGAGAAATCATTCTTTATGATTTGTGGCTGCTCATTGATCTCATCCAGTAAGGGCCTGACTTCAGAGGAGAAACAGTCTAGACAGGAAGAGGGAAGTGACAGCTATCAGGAAACAACAGGCAGAGCAGAGCTCCCTGTGGTTCTGTGGATTTAACCTCTAGACAACCACATACTATGGGTCTTGGCATTTAAAAAAGATTAGTAAAGCTGAGGGAGCTAAATAAATATTAATGGTCACATGCAAACAAGCTGTTCCTGCTAAGAGGCTGTTATAAGCCAAGATTTTCTCTAAAAGGAAAGAAGTTTGTATTAGGGATTCCTATTGGTCTTATGCAGACTTACTATCTGTCAAATGAAATTAGAATCGGATTGGAAGAGACTTAAGCTTTTTTGAGAATCTAGCCTACTCACCTATTCAGATAGGTGCTATAACACACTGCTACAGAAACATCTTCAGTTTTATTTGAGGAGAATATTTTGGAAAATACTCTGTTGATGGAGACTGTGAGAGGATCTGATTTTGTTTGGCCAACCTAAACAAATCTACCAAATATAATTTTGTCTACCTACTGTTTGTCTAGTATTTGAATATGATAACATTATTAAGAGTGTGGTAAATTGCATAATTGGTCCCAATTCTTCATCTTGTCCCTATTATACCCTTTGTTGGATGACTTTGAAGTTCCTCCTACTGAAAGAGTAGAGAGACATCGAGTGACCGATTGGTCCTAGTTAACCTAGGCCTTTCCTGGTGCTAGCATTAAAATTTCTGTCTTCAGAAGCTCCTTCATCTCAGGAAACCTGGGATTATTGGTCACCCTTAGCTAAGTATATTTTTATATCCTTTTACATTGGGGTTGGTCATGTGACTTGCTTGGCCAATAGAATGAAGGAGAAATGACAGTGTGTCTATTTTGAGCGTAAGGCATTAAGACATTACATATTTGCGCTGTCTGTACCTCTGCCATCACTATGAGAAGGACACACCCTGATTATCCCTTTGGTCCAAGGAGGATGAGGGGTGTGTGGGGGAGACCAAACTCAGTAGAGCAGCCTAGCCAAGCCTGGTTTACATCAGCCTATCCACAGCAAAGCTATAGTTGCATGACTGATAATAAATTGTTATTTTAAATCACTGATATTTGTCATGCTTTATAACACAGCAATGGTTGACCTACACAATTCAGTGTTATTCGTATCAGGCAATGGGCTAAAGTTTTACATAGGGAATCCCTGGGTGGTTCAGTGGTTTAGCGCCTGCCTTGGGCCCAGGGCATGATCCTGGAGTCCTGGGATCGAGTCCCACATCGGGCTCCCCCCATGGAGCCTGCTTCTCCTTCTGCCTGTGTCTCTGCCTCTCTCTCTCTGTCTCTCATGAATGAATGAATGAATGAATGAATGAATGAATAAATAAATAAATAAATATAAAAGTTTTACATAGATCAGCTCCTGCTACCATGCCATGAAGTAACACTTGTTATTCTTTTACAGTTGGGAAACTGATACATAGAAAGATGGAGCAAGTGCCCAAGGTAAACAGTAGAGCTATTTCAAATCTGTTTCCAACATAATCCAATACGCTGAAGTTTTAAAAAGTTATCTACTAATACAAGCTGACTGTGAAAGATTTAAGCAAGTCAGAAATATAAACAAGGAAAACTAAAATGCCATCCTCTTCTCTCCCCCACTCCCTGACTTTCTCATTTCTCTAATTCTTCCTCTCTGAGGTTATCACTATTACTCTTTAGGCATGAATCCCTCTGGATGATTTTCTGTGCATTTTTCAAACATGTTTATTAAAATTCCATGTAAAGAGATTACCTATTGTTCTGTAGTGTCTTCCCCTTGGATAACTTGGACATCCTTTTACAGCAATCCATACAGAGGCACTTTCTGCTCTTCTAACAGCTGCACATCACTCCATATGATGGTGGTATCAGAATTTGAGTTTTCTTTTAATGATAAACATTTCAATTGATTCTAATTTTTCACTATTCGAAACAATTATTCCATGAACTTTCTTGTCATTTATCATTGTGCACATATGTATTCATATAGAAAGATTCCTAGAAATTAATTTTGTTCACAGCCAATTACATATTAGTGTTAATAATTTTGTTGTTTAATTGAAATACTGTGCGCAAAATAAAAAAAATGTAAAAAAATAAAAATAAAAATAAATTAAAAAATGTAGACCAGTACTTGTGCACCAGTAGCAAGTATTCCTCGGATACTGAGTTCTCTTTCCTGATCCTCCTTCCCTTGTTGGAAACATTTTATAAGGCATTTGTGGCAGCCTGTAAAATGCATTAGCTGTACCTGTTTGTCATCAGATGAAGTGGGTTGTGTTGCTACCAGCTGTTGAATTTGTTGATCTTCTACTTCACATAGCATGGAGGATTCTTTGGAAGTTTTACCCACTGTCTTAAAAGACTCCATAAACTGCAGGTGTTTGTTGCTTAAGCAACAAGTCGGTGATGAATTTCTTTCATGGACACATTTGTCCAATTACAGAATGAAATCATGGTACACACTTGGGGTACACAGTCACTTTCAGGCAGGCTCAGTCACTAGATTGCTTTAAACTGTATAGACTTTGCCATTTAGACTGTTAATAAAGGGTCTCATCTGAAAAGACTCAAAAGTCTCTGTTTCATATAGGTTCCTCTGGCTGGAAGGAAAAACTAGAGGCAGATAGAAGGAGTTTAAAAAGAGCAGGAGAGAAAGGGATGGGGAGGGATGGTATTAACATGTATTACATGCCTGCCATGGGTCAGGAATTCTTTCTTTGATTCAGAGCTATTGAGAGTCATTCATGTGCCGGACATAATGCCAAGCATTGGGTAGACAGAAATAAAAAAGGCAGTCCCTACCCTCACATAGCCTATGGTACACAGGGGAGACACCTATAAAAGGCAACAATCGCTATTAGAGAACACTCAAAGCAACAGGAGCACATAGAAAGGGTGCTAATGCTTCTAGAGATTCTGGGTAGATGTTCTAGGGTGTGTGGCTTTTGTACTGAGTGGGGGTCGGGAGGTCCTGAGCTCCCTTCCTATTTAGACTGGAGTCCATGACTACCATGTTTCATGCATGAACCCAAGCAAAGTAGTTGACAACTAGTTGGGGCTCATCAAATGCTACTCTTAGTTATCTGCTGAGCCACTCTACCAAGTGGAGATCATCAGCAGGTGCTTGAAACTGAACAGTGGAAGAATCAGGGCTGGTTTTACAAAGAAAGCACTGCCATCTTAGGTAATGATGACAGCAACAGCATGGCATTTGCTCTATCGTATTCTGTCCTAGGAGCTTGGTGAATATTGAATTATTTAATCTCCACAACAAGACTACAAGGTAAGTTACAGTTTTTCTTTTTTTTAAATAATTTCTTTTTGAAGAAAAATTATAACTATGTCTATCTCTATATATATCTCACACATACAGAAAAGGGCGTAAGTCCTAAGTGTACATTTCAATGAATTTTCATCAATTAAACATACTTGTGCAATTTTAACTCAGATAAAGAAGTAGAACATTGGTAGCATCCCAGAGGCAGCCCTACCTCATTATTATCTCCTCCCCCCACAAAGCTAATCACTCTCTAGACTTGTTATCATAAAGTAGGTCTGCCTATTCTTCAACTTTATATAAATGAAATCATATACTCTTTATATAAATGAATCTGATACTCTTTTTGCATCTGGCTTCTGTGGCTCAACATTTTATATTTGTGAGATTTCTCTACAGTGTTGCATGGAGCAGTAATTTATTCATTTTCATTGCCGTTACTATTCCATTGTAGGATTACCCTGAAATTTGTTTACACACCTCTTAATTTAAAAAAAATAATAATAAAAAATAAAAATAAATTGAGCTGTTTCTCATTTGAGGCTATAACGAATAGTGATGCTACTTCTGTCTAACAATATACATGTGAGATTATATACTTAGCTCATATATATATATATATATATATATATATATATATATATATATATAATATATAGTATGTTGATTTCTGTTGGTTTGCATACCTAGGGGTGAGATTGCCAAATTGTAAGATATGTTTATGTTCAGCTTTAGCAGACCCTGCCAAACCATTGTCCATAGTGATTGTGCCAGTTATCTTTGGCATGACGAGACTTCTCTCTTATCCCCTAGTCCAGCCTGCCCTTGGTTCTGTCCTGCATTGCAACAAGCCTAATATGCATATGTAGGCTTTGTAAATACAATCACCCCTTGGCCACCCCTAGGATCAAGATTTGCACATGCTCGGAATGTGATCCGCTTGAAAAATGGATGTAAGAAAGGACCATTCAGGCAGGAAATTCTGAAGTCTTGAGTGTCTGGACTGTTATCTAGGGGAGGAAGGGACACAGGTTCTAGTTGGGTATGTTCTTGGGCTCCATGGACTCCTTACTCCATAGGATGGAACTCCAAGAGTGGATCCCTCTTGACTGGGTCTGGGAACAATATTGTGAGTCCCAGAATATCCACTTCTTCATCAAGGCTTGGTATTGTTAGTCTTCTTTATTTTAGCCATTCCACTGGGTAACTGGTGGCATCTCATTGTGGGTTGAATTGATGATCAATGAGGTGGAACATTTCTTCTTTCCTTTTTTTTTTGCCATTTAGATATGCTCTCTTGTGAAGTGTGTGTTCAGCTGTTTTCCACAATTTTCTATTAGGTAGTTCATTGCTATTATTATCCCCACTTGACAATGGGGAATCTGAAGCACAGAGAGGAAAAACAATTTTTTTCCAATAATTTGAATCCAGGACATCTGACTTCATAGTCTACTCTCCTAATCCACTCAGATGGTCAGACAAGGAACCCAAATTGGAGTTTTTCATCTGTTCTGATTCACTCACATATTTCTTGGGCTTCCCTTAGATGTGCTCAAGATGTCCAAATAGAGACCACGTTAGGTGGTCCAATCACCACAAACTTGATGGCTTAAAATAGCAACATTTATTCCCTCACACTTGTAGGGCTCAGAAGTTCAAAACAGGGTTTATGAGACTGAAACTGAGGTTCTCTCCATGGAGGTTCTTGAGGGGGGGTCCCTTTCCTTATCCGTTCCATCTTGTATGTTGCTATATTGACTTGACTCATGCCCCATTGCTCTTATCTTCAGGACCAACCCTTCAAATTTCTCTCTGCTTCTTCACATCACCTTCTCCTTTGCAGTTAAATCTTATTCTGTCTCCCTTTGGACATTTGTGATTGCATAATTACAAATGGATAGTCTCTTTTCATCTCAAGATCCTTAACACAATCCTATCTAGAAAGACACTTTCTCCATACAAGATAATAGTCATAGGTTTCAGGATGAGAAAAGAGATATCTTTGGGGCCACTATGAGCCTATCCTATCCTTTCACCAGTTTAATTCAATATGTTCTTGCCTGTGAAGGTTTCGACTTGGAAATAAACTGGTTCATTGCCTAATTCACTTCTGGTTATTATCAGTCAAAACATTCAGAAAATGTCTGCTCAAAAATTTCCGTCTCTGTAGTTCCCATGAACTCCTTACTTATGTAGGATCTGTCAAAGTGCTGTAGGCAGTCACAAGGGATAGTTAGAATTTATGTTTTACCTCAGATATAAATTCTTTAGATGATTCATGGGTTTTTTTTTTTATTTTTTTTATTTTTTTATTTTTTATTTTTTATTTTTTTACTATAAAACCACCTTTCTCGGAAGCTTTCTTTTCTAGGAAACTGATATGCTTTCAGATTTTCTATTTAAAAAATACCTCCCTGTGCCACTTCTGTTATGTTCATGTAGTGAATCTTGGGCAGGAGTGACAGGAAGCTCACTTCCGTGCGAAGGCTGGCCAGCCCTGGGACACCTGTTGTGCTGGTGGCGAACATGAGATGTCTAACAGGTGCTGCCCCTTCCCTGGCTGCCAGGTGGGAGACTCAGCTGCTCCATAGACCCAGGATCTTCGTGGCTTTATCCAGAGGCCTGGAGTTTCCTCTCATCCTGCTTTTCATCTTCCGCATGATTCACATTGTGTGAGGCTTTAACTCTGGGTCCCCAGGAGAGCATTTTTATTCTGTAGCCATTCATTGTTAGTTCATTCAACATGTGTTGGTCAAGTGCCTACTGTATATGTGCCAGTTCGCTGGAAGCTAGGGACATAAGAATGAAAGAAGCATAGATCTTGCCCCCAGGGTATCAACTGTTTGGTTAAAATATGATAAGTTTGCATATTAGATTTTTTTAGCAGCTACTGACAGGAACCAAATTCACACTGATTTAAACATTAAAGGGAACATTTTGATTTGTATCATGGAAAAGTCCAGGGATAGTACTGTGTATCAGTCAGAGCCCAAACAGAGAAGAATTCAGTCAATGAAAAGTATGCACACACATGCCCACCTACACAAGCACACAGTAAATGATTTATTGCAAGAATTTGACCAAAGTGATTGTAGAGACTGGTTAGCCAGTTTCTGTAAGGCTGTTGTCTTTCTTTCTGATGCTGGCTCTTAAAGATCTCAGTTTGGAAGATGAAATGGTTTACATATTTTTTAAATAAATATATGTGGGAGATAAAGGAAAAAAAAAGTGGTAAAACAAGATTAGGTCTTGAGAGATGTGGAGGGAGTGTTTGCTGTGTTCCACTTAAGGCCTAGAAGGAGCATTAGAGATCAGTTGGTCTCAAATGCGGTTTTTCTTTTTATTTATTTATTTATTTATTTATTTATTTATTTATTTATTTAATTTTTTAAATTGGAGTTCAATTTGCCAACATATAGCATAACACCCAGTGCTCATCCCATCAAGTGCCCCCCTCAGTGCCTGTCACCCAGTCACCCCCACCCCCCTCCCACAAATGTGGTTTTTCTAATTGCTCTTTAAGTATGTCTAGCCACAACCCCTTCTCAATCAGACTTCACAGTTAAAAAAATAATCTTATTATGGAATAGATATTTATGATATTTTTTTGAGAAAACCAATTACTATTAGAGTTATCACTAAGGAAAAACAGCAAGGGCATTATCAAACAAGACAGCTTGGACCACTGGATCACCCCAACGTATTAGAAGGACTTGTAAATGTTGGGAGGTGGAGGCATAGGCCTAGTATGGGCCTGGAAGTAGGCAATGTGCTCAAAGGGTGGTTGTGGGCAGGAATCTGAAATGATTCAAAATAACAAATAGAGACTGGAAGGAAGAGGTCTTGGTTTTATATAAACATATAACAAAACTAGCATTAATTGAGCACATAATGTCAAGCACTGTTCTAAGTACATTCTATGTATTAAGTTATCTAATCCTCAAAGCAATCCTTTATAGGATAAAATATATCCACTTTACAAAGGAGATATTGAGGCACACAGTAAGTGGCAGAACTGGGTCTCTGTACTTAGGCTCCAGGTCTACAATCCTAAGCATTACACCATGATCCCTGTAAATCAAAGTATGAGAGTTGGATAACTTCTGGGGTTATTCTCCCGCTGATTCTGGTGAAGGCATCACCATTAATAAATTACGTGACTTTATTTTCTCATTGTATAATCTATTTTTGCATGGTTGACATCAGGGTCTGGAGGACACTCTGGAGAGGGAGAAGTCAGAAACTCAGGCTCATCTATAGGATGTCCTGAGCAACCCAGCTCAGTATTGGAGCATGTGGAGAGTCTCTTGCTTAGATTTCCGCCAGTTGTCCTTTACACCGCCCTGGAGAACTGGACCCACACACAGAAGGAAGAAGACCAGGGGTCACGACTGTTTCATGTAAATAACTAGTAAACTGAACATTCAATATTCTTTTTATCTTCCACAATTCTTTTATACTTGATTCACTACAGGCAATGTTTCCTTGTTCCTTGAAAACTGCAGAAGGCCCCATGGTTTCTGTTCATTTTTACTTAATGAACTAATTGACAGTGGTCCATTTAAGTTGCAAACAGTGTAATTTCACTATTGAGAATGTCAAGCCCTATTTTAGGTTAAACTTCAGTGGATTCCTATAATCTAGAAGAGAACATCTGACACTTATATCAGAGAAGCATTTCTAACAGCCAAAGATGGGGAGAGGGATATCCCTGTGGGAAGTAGGGTCTCACTCTTGGCATGGGCTCTAGGGATGTGCCCCTTGATTGCTTGTAGCAGGTGAAATTTTCCTTTGATTTCTTAATTTTAATTAAACATTCACATCAGCCTTTTATTTACCTCCAGAACATATCAGTATTAAAGAATGTTAAAATGTTTAAAATTATCCTGGGAAAATTACTATACTTCTCTTTTTCCTACCTCCCCAATCTCAAAATATAGTTTAGAGTTAAAGAAACCTCACATTGATCCTCTTCAACTTGATGACTGCCTCCAGGTTGATAAGCCCAGGCTAAGCCTATAGCACCAAACTCAAACCCATGGCATTAAAAAATGCCCAAGAATCAAGTACATATGTCAAACTTTAGCATCTGCTTAAAGTCTGCAGTGGAGACAGAGATGTCTATTATATAACATTACATAATTTTTGATGTTTCATATTGATGAAACATAAACCAAATTAAATGAGAATTAAAGCAAAATCTACTGTCTCACTGCTACCTGGGAATCCAAAATTTCTCTTTATACTTGTTTTATCATTTCCTGGAAAGAATATGCAGATTTCCAATTTCAAGTATTAACTAATTCCAATCCCCTGCAAGAAAATTTCTTTTCATTTTCTTCTTGTCTGAGTCCCATCCCTTTTGATGAATTTAAATTTCCTCTCCTACAGAAATTCGTGTCAAATATCCTTATTCCTCATTTAACTACTTCATCTTCTAAACAGCTGAAATATCTATGTGCTGGCCCACTCTTGCATCCCAATCTGCCAATCATTGTTATTTATCTGTTTCCTGATGTTCCTTTTTCTCTCCTGTTAATTAGTAAGTGCCAGAAGAAGCATTTAAAATGTATTTGTTGAAAAAATAAGTGAAGGCCATTGGAAAGCACTTATAAACAGACTATGTGTATGCATGCTCATACTTACCATGTGTTTGCCAACATATATGTGAAGAATTATAACTGCATGGAAAGATACTTATGATGTAATGCAAAAAGAAAAGGTCAGAATGCAAAACCTTTATACAGTCTTGTCTCATTAAATTCTGTACAAGTGCAACTTAATAACTAACTGCATGATAGTTCATCATTTGGATATGAACTGATAACCCTTTCAGAAAGAATGGAGCCATTCTTAAATGAATTCAGAAAACTAATACAAAATGATAGAAGCTTGTCTATTTCTTCATTCTTCTTCCTATCATAATGTCATTTTTTTTTTCTAGCACTTTCCAACATTCAGAGCATGTTTAGGGAACCTATAGCCTCTGTTTACAGATGTTTTCAAACTGGATATAATAGTCAATATTCAGAGTTATAAGCATCAATATTCCAAAAATAAAATGAGGAAAGGTAGAAATTCATAAACTTCCTTCATGCAGTTAGAGCTTCAAGAGTTAAAACACCTTACTTGTTTATCCTCCAGTGTCTGCTACAATATTTCTCTTTGCAATGGCATTAGAGTCATGATTAAATATCATCTTCTTCCTGAACTCTGTGATTTCCTTAAAGTCAGTGCACAGATCAACGGGACTGAATAAAGATACCTGGGAGAGGCTTTAAAAAAATCAAGCAAACAAGAAACTGATTCTGGGGCCCTGATTCAATAAGTCTAGAGTGGGGCCCCCAAATCTGTATTTTACAAAGTTTCCTAGGAGGTTCTGATGAATAACCAGGTTTGGGAACCACTGCCCAGGGGAGCTGTAGTGTAATCCAATTATTTTCTGGTAGCATGAACGAAAGAGGTGAAGGTAGATCTTGATTTATTGGGAGAAACATAGATTCCCCAGAGAGACTCTCCCTGGAAGACATTTTAAAAACCTATTTCAAGATATTATTTCCCTGGGGTGTTTTGATTGTCATTCTAAAGCCATGGCATAGATTTGATGAACTTTGCAGGTCACTTCCAACTGTCCAATTTTATAAAAATGTGCTTAGTTTTGTAAATGTTACAATGATCTTTAGAAAAGATTTTCCCTCCAGAAAAGAGCGCATTTACTTCACACCCATTAAGCTAAGCGATCATGACATGTTCACACCCCTGAGCACATTCAGTTCTTGATAGAAAATGAGACATTTATTGTGGGCACATAAAGACATTGGAGATTTTATTGCAGCTCTCATTTCTAAAAAAATCTATATTACACATAAAACTAATATTTATTTCCTTCATTTTGTAGATAATTTACTTTGTAAAGGACATACAACAATTTTCCTAATTTAACACAAGAAATGACTTGTTTTGAACAGATGCCTCATTCTAATCCAATTTTATGGTACTCTTAACTTCTTCGTAGTAATTTTTTTTCTACAAAACAATCATTTTAACCCAAGATTTAATGTATTTTACAATATACAAAGCTCTATGTCCCCAATTTTCAATTCTAGTAAGATCCTACTTAGAGGAATTATTATTGCACTGGGAAGTTGTTATTTTTGGGTAGGCACCACTCCTGTGTGCCATGGAAATCTGTGATTATCTAATGCAAGTGGTCCTGGTTTTGCCAATCACTGTTCTTCTCCTTTGTTCTTGGGGATAAACACGTGATCCCAGGTGGACCAGTTATAACAGCCTGTCATTCCTGGAACAGTGATTGGCTGAGAAGTGAGCATAAGGCCTAAGAAAGACTAATATGGTTTTGGGTGATAAAATCTCCTCCTTCCTCTTTTTATCCCTTCTGTGTTTGCTAAACTGGAAAAATGTGGCTCTGGGTCAATAGGAAATAGTTTTTCCTACCAAATGATGAAGGTTTGTTTGCATAAGAAAGCGAGTCTTTGGAGAGAGGTAGGAAAGAGGGATCAGAAGAAAGGCTTATGCCATTCTGGATCTAATTTGTGTTGACTCTTGAACTTTCAGAATGCCAAGTCCCTGAATATGTCCTTTGAGCTTTTTTTTTTTCTTTGAGCTATCTTGAATTGAGTTTGAAAACGTGAATTGCAGACAAAAGAGCCTAATACCATCATTTTCTCCATTTTCCAGATGAGTAAATTGAAGCTTAGGAAAGTTATATAACTTGACCTAGTTACTAAGTAAATCCAACTTGAACTCATGTACTAATACACTAAATCCTGTATTCTTTCTCCTAAACTGTTATTCTTTAGCATCTACTGAAGAGGTCTGACAGAAGAGGTCTGACATCCAGAGAAAAAGTAATGTAAGAAATGGATCAAATATGGCTGGCTGAGAAAGATATTATACTGAAATACAAAGCTATAGCTAAATTGCTTTTGATCCAAATTTACAGAGGTCTTTGCATAAATTGAAGAGTCTAGTGTGTCAAATATAAAAAGTGAATCTGCTAAGTACCAAAAATAAAATTAGAATTTAAACCTTATATTATGCAAAGATAAGCACATTTTGTTTGAGTCTTTAATCATTTTAAGTGAGTTTTGTTAATCACAGGGAGTAGAAAATTCAGACACAAACTCCATCATAGTGTACAAGTCTACGATAATGTTCTGAAGGCTAGCAAAGATTTCCTGTTTCAAGTTAAAATTTTAGAACTTGCAGGACCTTAGAGCCTAACCTCATAATGGCAGGTTAGCCTGAACAACCAGAACCTATGATTGTTTTCCAAGCAAAGTAAAATTAATTTGTCACTAGATTTGCCATCTAGAGACAAATTAAAAGTTGACTCTTTGGGTTCCTATTGTACTTAGAAGTGTTCTTTGATTTTTCTCACCTATTTCTATTCTACTGCTGTCCTTTGACAAAATGTTGTTCTACAAAAAAGAATCTGAAGAGCATGAGGTCTGAAATGTGTCTATTTAAGAAAGCAGTAAAAGAAAAAACATTAAGTACAGGTGAAAAGCAAACTGGGAAACATGCCTGAATATGTACTATGATTAGTCTTTGGATTTTCTTTTTCTTTCTTTCTTTCTTTCTTTCTTTCTTTCTTTCTTTCTTTCTTTCTTTCTTTTCTTTCTTTCTTTCTTTCTTTCTTTCTTTCTTTCTTTCTCTTTCTTCTTTTCTTTCTTTCTTCTTTCTTTCCTTCTTTCTTTTTAAATGTATTTATTTAGTTTAGAGAGATCTTGGGTATCTTTTTAAAGGAAACCTCAAGAATATAATATTTTATATTTTCTTTTTTTAAAAAATTTTTATTCATGAGAACACAGAGAAAGAGGCAGAGACATAGGCAGAGGGAGCAGCAGGCTTCTTGTGGAGAGCCTGATGCTGAACTCGATCCCAGGACCTCGGGACCACTACCTGAGCCACAGGCAGACACTCAACCGCTGAGCCACCCAGGTGCCCCTACTCTTATATTTTCTTCCAAAGATTTCAAGGTTTTATTTCTTATATTTTAATCTGGGTTCGTTTATTTCTTTGTCTTTTTTCCCTTACTGAGAGGGAGAGAGAGGGCCCTGGAGCACAAGTTGTCCAATCAACCTGAAGAAACAATTATTCATTGATGAGACCATATAGCCAGTCGTCTGTAAAAATCCCTAGGGATGAACCTCTACATTGAGAGAGCTAGCGAGTGAGCAAGCACCTGTGCACGCAAGGCGGGAGGGGCAGAAGGAGAAGGAAATAGAAACTTAAGCAGAGTCTGCACTGAGCATGGAACCCAATGCTGGGCTCCCCGTGGGGCTTGATCTGACAACCCTGAGATCATGACCTGAGTTAAAACCAAGAGGCCATCACTTAACCCACTATACTACCCGAATACCGCCCCCCACCGCAGGATTTTATTTTTCTCTTTTGATAGGGCTATTTCATTTTTTTAAAAAGATGTAACAACTGAAACATAAAAATCACAGTAACATTTAATATAAGCGAGTAGCATAGTAATAAAATGGGTACTTGTGAAACTGCCACTGATATTAGGAACGAGAATTTGATTGCTTGTAGCAGACTGCATATAGCAGAGACATTCTCCATGCATCCTCCTCAGAGGTTACTCCTTTCCTGAAATCCTTCCATTCTAGTTTTAAAAAATAGTCTATTTTTTTTAATTTGAAGTTTCCCTAGCAATACATGGTTTGATATTTCTTGAGTTTGAATATTATAAGTTATAGGTAACCTCCTATGACTTGCTTATTTCATTTCCCATTACATTTCTACAATGTATTCACACGCTCCCAAGGAGCTACAGTTCGTTCACTTTTAGTCTGCCTAATAGAGCATCACGTGACTTCTCTAATTTGATTAGTTACTCACTTTTCGGAAATTTGAGGTTTTTCTCCATGTTTTTGCATATATGAATAATAATGTCTTAAATGTTCGTAATCTTTTACCTTGCATACATATATGAGAATTTTTCTAGGGTGTATATTTAAAAGAGAAATTGCTTCGTTTGGGAATATAGAATACTTAATATGAAGGCATCAGGGCACCAGTGGCTCAGTGGTTGACCATCTGCTTTTGGCTCAGGTGGTGATCCCGAGGTCCTGGGATCAAATCCTGCATCTGGTTTCCTGCAGGGAGCCTGCTTCTCCCTCTGCCTGTGTCTCTGTCTTTCATAAATAAATAAATAAAATCTTAAAAAAAAATATATGAAGGTGTCAAACCTGTTTCCAAAGTGATAAAATCAGTTTACATTTTTACCAGCAGTGTATGAATATCTGTTGATTCAAATCCTTACCAGTATTTCTCAATATCAGACCTGTATTTTTGTACACTAGTGGTTTTAAAAATTGCATCTCATTGTGGTCTTAATTTTCCTTTCTGTAATAACTGATAAAGTGTAGTGTCTTTTCTTATGTGTATTCAGGATTTGTGATTCCCATCCATAAAAAACATCTTTATGACTTTTCTTCATTTTTTTTTTTTCTTCTCATGAGTTGTTTGTTTTTTTTTCTTATTTCTTACAGGTGTTTTTAAACAGATTCTGGCTTCTATTACCTAACTGATTCTGTGTGTTGAAAATACATTCTTTAAGTTTGTGACATTTCCTTTTTTTCCTAATGCTTTTAATATACTTTAAATTTTAATATGGTCAAATTAATCAACACTTTCCTTTATGGATTCATGCTTTTTGGGTATCTTTTTAAAGGAAACTTCAAGAATATATATATATTTTAAAAGATTTTATTCATGAGAGACACAGAGAAAGAGGCAGAGACACAGGCAGAGGGAGCAACAGGCTTCTTGTGGAGAGCCTGATGCTGAACTAGATCCCAGGACCTCAGGATCACTACCTGAGCCAAAGGCAGACACTCAACCGCTGTGCTACCCAGGTGCCCCTACTCATATTTTCTTCCAAAGATTTCAAAGTTTTATTTCTTATATTTTAATCTGGGTTCATTTTTTCTTTCTTTTTTCCCTTAGTGAGAGGGAGAGAGAGGGCCTTGGAGCACAAGTTGTCCTATCAACCCGGAGAAACAATTATTCATTGACGAGACCATATAGCCAGTCGTTTGTAAAAATCCCTAGGGATGAACCTGTACATTGAGAGCTGCCATAAGAATGGGCTATTTTTGGTGTAGATTGCTAATATATCCTTGGCATTTACATCAGAACCTAGCACACAGTAAACACATGTATTAGTGTGTGTATGCATGGTGTGTATGTGCCTGTGAGAGAGAGAGAGAAGAGACAGTAATTAAAACAATTTAGAAAATATAAAGTTAAAAAAAAAACCTTCCTTAAAATCATTGTCAATAATCAGATATTTACCTTTCTAGACTTTTATCTATATTTATATGTCTTTACATATTTAAATATGTATACATAATACATATACGTGCACACACAGAATTTTTTTTAACATAAACGGTATCTTATTTTTTATATAGCTCTCTTACTCTTTCTCCTTCCACTTAATGTGTGTGGGAGATCATTCCTGACCATATTTAGAAATCTATAGCATTCTATTTAATAGCTGCATAGCATTCTGTAGTATGAATGCCTCATAATGTAAAAATCATTCCATTAGTGGAAATTTTTGTTTTATAAGCAATGCTGCCCTGTATAATACTTGACCATGATTCTTGGTACACGTATATGTCTTTCTATAGGACAGGGTCCTAGAAAAGGGGTATGTTGGGTCAAAAGTATTTGTGTATTTAAAATTTTTGATGAATATTCCCAAATCATTATGAATACAAAACTTTATCTTATGAGTTAAGGTTAGTAAGAAATTTTGACATTGGTATGTCTGTTTACTTTTAAGAGGGTGTTTGACCTGATTCCAAATTCTGAGGTGAACTGAATTTTCTACTTTCCAATCAGTTGTTGAACATCTTACAGATACTGTTTATGTATGTTGGCTGAAAAACTGGCAAAGAGAAACACAGCTGGGTTTTTTTTTTTTTTTCCATTTCTTTTTTCCCCCAATGGAGATTTCTAAGAGGGCGCTCCCAGGGCACTATATATATCTAAGCTCTGAGAGTGATTCCTCTATGAATTCAACTGGTTCATAGAGGAAGCCTTGTAGTGTCCATATCTGATATATTCCTAGCTTCATAGTAGTACATGAAAAGGGGTTTTTGTGTGACTAAAAATTAATACATATTCATTATAGAAAATATTTAAAAAACATATAAAGTTATTAAGAACATTGAAAATAGCTACAATTTTATGACCCAGAGATAACCAACATTAATATATTGATGTATTATCTTACTATATATACAGTTTTTAAACAAATTGGGATTAAACTCTACTACCATTTTATAATCTGTTTTCTCTCTCCACCTAAAAATATATTAATAACCTTCTGCTGCATCAATATAATGTCAGTTTAATATTTGATTTAGAGAAAGCGTAAGTATTTGAGACTTCCAGTGGACTCTGATAATTTACAAATGGATCTCTGGTGTGTCAAACTATGCTTTTTTCTTTTTTTTAAGATTTATTTATTCATGAGAGACACACAGAAGGAGAGGCAGAGACATAGGTAGAGGGAGAAGCAGGCTTCATGGGGGGAGCCCAATGTGGGACTCGATCCTGGATCCCACGATCACGCCCTGATCTGAAGGTCAATGCTCAACTGCTGAGCCACCCAGGCGTCCCAAACTCTATGCTTTTAATATCCAAGTAATAGTATTGAATTGCATTCAATTAAATACATATGACCCAAGGCAAAGAAATCCTATATGTATATATTTTATATATATGTATGTGTGTGTATGTATATGTGTATTATATATATACACACATTTTTAATAATATATATTACAAAAGTATACATAAAATTTAAAAAATATATAAATATATATAAAATCTGCCACTAATTAGAATGGTTAAATCTTATTGAGTACCTACTATATACTAAATGTTTTGCAAAGCACTTGACAAATACATTATTCCTAATTGTTACAACCAACTTTGGAATTATGCGTTATCAGCATTTTGCAAAGGAGAACTGAGATTCTAAGAGACTCAGCAATTTGGCTTAGCAAGGGCACATGGTTGGCAAACGGCGGGATTTGAGTTAGAATTTAGGTCTGCCTGCTTGTAAAACTGCTGCTTTTCTACCCATCATTGCTGTTGGTCATGCTTAAAATTTTCATGTATGATTTTTGTACTCAAAGTTGTTGCTTTATATTCACTTTCTTGGGCACATTCACTTATGACTAGGTTGAAAGCAATTTCTAAGGAAAATGGAGAGAACATTAGTTTTTCTATACCTAAGAGTTTGAGCACATGCCTTCTCTTTCAGCTAATGGAAACCGAGGAGTCCTTTATAGGAAAGTTGCAGAGAACTTCTGTGACAACTGAGGCTGGAGCGCCATCTGTTGGCCATAGAGTTCCAGGCATTTAATATAAGATTATTATTATTCTAAAGGTTATCATCACTATTGCTTTCTCCAAAAAAAAGACAATGCTCTTAGCAAACTTGGACAAATATGAGAGGAAACTGGGAGCTAATAGTATTATCCCTGATTTTTAAAAAATATTTTGAGGTGAAATTCACATAACACAAAATTAACCATTTTAAAGCGAATAATTCACTGGCATTTTGTGCATTCGTGATGTGCAACTACCCTTTCTATCTAGTCCCAGAACATTTACATCACTCATAAGCAAAACCCAGTACTCATTAAGCATTTTCCCCGTGTTACACCTTTCCTTATAACCCTTGGAAACTACCAACCCGAATTCTGTCTCCATGGATTTGTCTATTTTGGATATTTCATATACATGGAATCACAAACACATATTGTATGTTTGGCTTCTTTTGTGTTAGCATAATGTTTTGGAGGTTCATCACATTATTGTATCAGTACTTTATTCTTTTCTATGTATATACCACTTTTTTTAAAATCTTAAAATTTCTTTTTTTTTTTAAATTTTATCAGTTGATGGACATTTGGGCTGTTTCCACCTCTTGGCAATTGTGAATCATGCTGCTGCAAACACCAATGTCCATGTACTTGAGTACTTGCTTTTAATTCTTTTTTGAGAAAATACCTAGGATAGGTATTGCATTAGCAATAATGGATAATGGACCTAAAGCTGTTGTTTAATGCAAAGTAAAACAAATTATTTCAATCTAAGAAAAGAAAATCACTGATGGATCTAAGGATGGACATTTTCTTATTTTTTTTTTTCAGAGACCTGGCCCACCATAGTGATTAATTAAAAAGGATCAGAATCACCTGACGTGCTTGTTTTAAAATGCAGCTTCTGCTCCATTGCCAGCCTTCATTCTGATGGAGCAGGTTTGGGTGTGGGAGGAATCTGTTGTTTTAAGATGCCTTCTGTGATCAAGTGTTTGGGTCCCTGAGACTACACCTTGAGAAGCACTGGTTCACCACTCACTAGCTGCATGGCTTGGGCAAATCAGTTGACCTCAGGAAACCTCAGGTAACTTATGTTTAGAATGAGGACAGTGTAACTTACCTTATAGATTTGTCTTGAAGGTTAAATTAGAAAGCACTGCTTTCTAAGCACTGCAAATTAGCAGTGCTTTCTAATTTAACCTTCAAGACAAATTGCGCAGTGCCAACGAAGGTCAAGTGCTTGATAAATATCAATATTCTCCTTTGTGCCTATCAGAAGAGCTGATTCTATTTCCCTGGGATTTGGGGAGACTTGTGTGATTTCACAACAAAACAGCCCCTGAGTAAGAAAGGGGATCTGGATGGAGTGTTGATGTATGCAGTTGCTTAGTGTGTGGGCTTAGTAGTGTAATGGCAGCATTGTTATGTTTTCTCCTCTGTGGCTCTCTGCAGTGAATGAGAATTTAGAGTTTCATCCCTGGGAAGATGACTATCTTTTCTGCCTCAGGAGGCACTCCCCATCACTCTGAAGGTGATCTCAGAGGCTCTTCTGAGATGCATCATAGAAACTTTTAAAAAGTGCAAATGTTTTTTGTCTTTTACATATCAAACTTGCAGATCTTGGTTTTTAAAAATGTAATGTTCACGTAAAGGGAATGCAAAACTGTATTCCAGATGTTAACTTTTAAATATTCCTTTGAATTCTTTCTGTATTAGGATATCTATGTGCCTTAAAAGAAATCATATTGTCACAGCTGAGCAAATAGGTCTGACTCCCAGTTTGAGAAAATTATAGTTGTAAATGATTCAGGGAAATGCTTATCTGTGACTGAACTGACTTGGTAAACACGCTTATTTCCAAAATAGAATTAACTTCAGAGTTTCATAAAAATAAATATCTGTGTGTGTGTGTGTGTGTGGTTGTCTGTGTATATTTGTATCTTAAAGATCAGTGCCTTTACAAGTGGCAAATGAAAAAAGCTAAACCATTAGTTTAGAAAGAAGAAAGTAAATACAAGAAGCTGTAAAAAACATAGAATAATTAAATGAAATTTGATATATTTTCTAGAAGGGCAGGGCAAGAGACACGTGGCTCCCTCCAGGGATGCAGCATTGGCCTATGTGTAAACACCTATGTTCCACCTTGAACATTAGCCACAATGTATTGCACATGTAGTTTATGCCAGTCACTATATTCTTCATCGTCTTCAGTCAGGACATTACCTAGTCAAGTAGGTAAGATTATCCTTAATTTACAGCTGAGGAGTGTGGCAGGATACAAAATCAATGCCCAGAAATCAGTAGCATTTCTATACACTAACAATGAAACTGAAGAAAGAGAAATCAAGGAGTCAATCCCATTTACAACTGCACCCAAAAGCATAAGATACCTAGGAATAAACTTAACCAAAGAGGTAAAGAATCTATACCCTAAAAACTACAGAACACTTCTGAAAGAAATTGAGGAAGACACAAAGAGATGGAAAAATATTCCATGCTCATGGATTGGAAGAATTAATATTGTGAAAATGTCAATGCTACCCAGGGAAATTTCCACATTTAATGCAATCCCTATCAAAATACTATGGACTTTCTTCAGAGAGTTGGAACAAATCATCTTAAGATTTGTGTGGAATCAGAGAAGACCCCGAATAGCCAGGGGAATATTAAAAAAGAAGGCCGTAGCTGGGGGCATCATCATGCCAGATTTCAGGTTGTACTACAAAGCTGTGGTCATCAAGACAGTGTGGTACTGGCACAAAAACAGACACATAGGGACCCATAGCCACATAGGTGGCTCAGTGGCTAAGCCTCTGTGTTTGGCTCAGGTCGTGATCCTGGGGTCCTGGGATTGAGTCGCACATTGGGCTTTCTGCGGGGAGCCTGCTTCTCCCTCTGCCTGTGTCTCTGCCTCTCTATGTCTCTCATGAATACATAATAAAATCTTAAAAAAAAAAAGACACATAGATCAATGGAACAGAATAGATAATCCAGAAGTGGACCCTCAACTTTATGGTCAACTAATATTTGACAAAGCAGGAAAGACTATCCACTAGAAAAAAGACAGTCTCTTCAATAAATGGTGCTGGGAAAATTGCACGTGCAGAAGAATGAAACTAGACCATTCTCTTACACGATACACAAGATAATCTCAAAATGGATGAAAGATCTAAATGTGAGGCAAGAATCCATCAAAATCCTAGAGGATAACTACAGGCAACACCCTTTTTTAACTTGGCCACAGCAACTTCTTCCAAGATACATCCATGAAGGCAAGAGAAACAAAAGCAAAAATGAATTATTGGGACTTCATCAAGATAAAAAGCTTCTGCACAGCAAAAGAAACAGTCAACAAAACTAAAAGACAACCTACAGAATGGGAGAAGATATTTGCAAATGACCGTATCAGATAAAGGGCTAGTATCCAAGATCTATAAAGAACTTCTTAAACTCAACAGCAAAGAAACAAACAATCCAATCATGAAATGGGCAGAAGACATGAACAGAAATTTCACCAAAGAAGGCATAGACATGGCCAACAAGCACATGAGAAAATGCTCCGCATCACTGGCCATCAGGGAAATACAAATCAAAACCACAATGAGATACCACCTCACACCAGTGAGAATGGGGAACATTAACAAGGCAGGAAACCACAAATGTTGGAGAGGATGTGGAGAAAAGGGAACCCTCTTACACTGTTGGTGGGAATGTGAACTGGTGCAGCCACTCTGGAGAACTGTGTGAAGGTTCCTCAAAGAGTTAAAAATAGATCTGCCCTACGACCCAGCAATTGCACTGTTGGAAATTTACCCCAAAGATTCAGATGCAATGAAACGCCGGGACACCTGCACCCCGATGTTTCTAGCAGCAATGTCCACAATAGCCAAACTGTGGAAGGAGCCTCAGTGTCCATCGAAAGATGAATGGATAAAGAAGCTGTGGTCTATGTATACAATGGAATATTCCTCAGCCATTAGAAACGACACATACCCACCATTTGCTTCGAGGTGGATGGACCTGGAGGGTATTATGCTGAGTGAAGTAAGTCAATCGGAGAAGGACAAACATTGTATGTTCTCATTCATTTGGGGAATACAAATAATAGTGAAAGGGAATAGAAGGGAAGGGAGAAGAAATGAGTGGGAAATATCAGAAAGGGAGATAGAACATAAAGACTCCTGACTCTGGGAAATGAACTAGGGGTGGTGGAAGGGGAGGTGGGCGGGGGGATAGGGTGACTGGGTGATGGGCACTGAGGGGGACACTTGGTGGGATGAGCACTGGGTGTTATGCTATATGTCGGCAAAATGAACTCCAATAAAAATTTTTTTAAAAAAAATCAGAGTAACAATTAAAAAAAATTACAGCTGAGGAGATTGGGGCTTAGAAAGATTTAACGTGCATGCCTAAAGTCTACACGTGGAAGAGCTGACATTTTATCAGAGGCATTTTGACTCTTAACCAATGTGCTTTCTTTTTTTCATCTTAGGGGGAAGGAAACAACTCACCTGTTTCCTTCTGGTTGAAAAAAGGATACCTCTTGTTTCCTCAGAAATAAACAAAATCCAGAATTTCAATATGTTAAAAGTCGACAAAACTTGGCTCCATTCAAACTAATACATCCGATTTAAGAAAGAGTTAAGGGGGAAACATGATGTTCTTTTCATTGCCATGAATGAGGACATTTGTAGTGGTTCCTTTGCTTTCCTGAGCCCAAAAAGAAAACTTTTATGAATGTGAAGATTGGATTTAGTCTTCTGAACTTCCATCTAACAGAGACAGAAGAAAAGATGAACCCTACCCTCAATGAAATTCCGTCCCTCCTCAAATGCAATTATGTTCAAACCTGTTTTGTTTGTATGTGTCTCATCAAATTGCTTGAAATTGAACAGAAAGCCCCCCAAATGCTGGACAAATTCATTTTTACAATCATTTTTAAAGTACAGTAGTATTTGACATAGCTCTAGAAGGAACTTCTGTGGCTCAGCACAAACCTGCTCTCTCTAGATATATGCAACATTATATAAATAAAAGATTTTTTTAAGAAAATGACTACTTAATTAGAAATATATTCTTATTTCAGTGTACAGATCTGGTTAGTAGGGTATCTTTTGCATTCTTAGAGTGAAGAATGGTAATAATACATTACACTAACTTTGAAGAAAAAAATCTATTTCTACAACCATAATTGCTGTCAAGTCTCTTATATTCTTTAAATGCTGCAGTTAAACTTTTCTCTTGAGCTAAAGCACTGGATTTTTTGGTTTTGACACTTTCTCAGTTTTTAAATTCAAATTTTCATCAAAGAAATCATTCTGATTTTCTGGTATTTTAAAAATTGCTTCTGTGTCTTAATTTGAATATTCATTGAAAATGCTGGCTAGAAGAAGGTTAACTTCAAAACGCTGAGGCTCCCTACTAGAAATCTCCCCATGTTTCAGTACCTAGTACATTATTTAATGTGTTTTGTTTCTAATGTTTTTAATTAATCTGTTTAATCTCTTAATTTATTCAACAGAAACAAGCCCAAATATACATCCCTAGTCCAAATGTCTTAATTTTGCCTACAACTATTCCTGACAAGTGGCTAAAGCCTTGCTGAAATTCCTTTGAAAAGACACCTGACCTTCTGGTGTGATAGTCTCAAGAATTTCTTGCTGGCCAAGGATCCAGCTGTTAGGCCTAAGCCAAAAAGATAGGGTCAAGTTCAATGGCTAAAAAAATACAACATCAGGAGAGATTAGCTCTCTTCAAGCTAGAAATGAGGATTAGGATTAGCTCTCTTCAAACTGGAGATGAAATCCAACTCCCACGGATTAGCTCTCTTCAAACTGGAGATGAAATCCAACTCCCACGGCTTTACTTCTGATTGATCTGTACTACCTTCAGCTATCCACCATGTTTGGAATATCCACAAACTGTATTTTGGGCATAATCTTCTAGAAGTGTCCTTGTAATAAATTACTTTCCCCAGGGCAAGTTTTGCCATTTCTTTTCTTCTACTGTGCAGCCTCTGATCCTCAATTGTGGTTATTAATGCTAGAGCAATCACTCATAAAATGTCAGCCTCTTATTTTTTCTTTTTTTTTTAATTTTTTATTTATTTATGATAGTAACAGAGAGAGAGAGAGAGAGAGGCAGAGACACAGGCAGAGGGAGAAGCAGGCTCCGTGCACCGGGAGCCCGACATGGGATTCGATCCCGGGTCTCCAGGATCGCACCCTGGGCCAAAGGCAGGCACCAAACCGCTGCGCCACCCAGGGATCCCTATTTTTTCTAATATTTTATTTATTTGAGAGAGAGAAAGAAAGCATGAGCAGGGGCAGAGGCAGAGGCAGAAGCAGACTCCCCACTGAGCAGGGATCCCATCTCAGGACTCTATCCCAGGACCCTGAGTTCATGACCTGAAGGCAGATACTAAACTGACTAAGCCACCCGGGTGCCCTAAATGTCAGCTTCTTTTTTTTTTTTAATTTTATTTATTTATTCATGAGAATACACAGAGAGGAGAGAGAGAGAGGCAGAGACACAGGCAGAGGGAGAAGCAGGCTCCATGCAGGGAGCCTGATGTGGGACTCGATTCAGGGTCTCCAGGATCACACCCTGGGCTACAGGCGGCGCTAAACTGCTGAGCCACTGGGGGTTGCCCTCTAAATGTCAGCTTCTGAGACTCATTTCTCTGGGTCAGAAATTGGGGCATGTTTTGAAGAACTCAGAGCTATTTTATTATTTTATTAGTCCTCTCGAGTTAAGATTTACTATTCGCTAGTTTCAAGAAATAAATATGAAAAGGATTGATTTATGGGGGCTAAGCAATCTGTTTAATCTCTGTCATTTGCAAGTAAGAGGATCTCTCTTTTCTTTAGAAAAGTGTTCCCCAAAAGGTTCATTTGCATTATGAAGATTACATCTTGGGAAATCCAATCTGGCTCTTCCTTACACAAAACATGTGTAATGACATTTGTTAAATGTCAAAATAAAAATTATTGAGGGAACTTCTTCAAAAAAGTTCAAATGAGACCTCATTCTACAAATGCCCATTTAGGCCTGCTTTTGCGTGCTAAATTACTTATTCTGAAGTGATTGATCCCTTTCCCGTAAGGGAATATTTCTCTTTTACTTCCTGGTAGCAACAATTCTGGCCCCTTTATCAGCTGACTCATTCCTGCACTTCACCTTTCGTTCATTCATTTAAGAAATATTTATTGACCAACAGCTATGCCAGGTATTGTTCTATGTTTTCTTGTGAAAACAGTTGAATTAGGATAGAGGAAGTGCCAGCCTCAGGGAATTTACACACGTCTGTAAATGAATAAACTGATAGTTTTGTTTGGGCAAGGCACAGAGTAGAATGATAACAATGGACTGGGGCGAAGGTGGACCTATTTCAGATGGAGTGGTCATGAAAGGCCTCTCTGAAGAAATAAAATATAAGCTGAGGTCTAAAGGGTAAATAAACCCTGGAGCCATGTGAAAACACAACCATTTCCATCAAAAGTCAGCTTTGTGAACTTTAAACCCTTGCAAATTGAGGTTATCATATGAGAAGTATTTCATTGGCAGCAAGGGCTGGCAAGCCAAGCCCCAGTTCAGCCCCAGTTAACATGCCAATATCATTAAAATGAGGCCATTCATCAAAGAGGAAGCTATTATGACAAACAAATATTCTAAAGTATTATTTCAAGTGCCAGACTTCCAAATCTAGGAATCACATTGCTCAATGAGGTTTAAAGGCATGTACTGATGCATGACCAAAAAAATTAAGTCCCATTTAAGTGGTGCAGTTGCTCCCAATTATCTGCAAACTAATTATTGTGGGCATGTTTGTTCATTTTAATAAACAAATGCAGCCAACCCACTATCTAGCTATTGACTAAATAAATTCATTTTTTTCTTCCAAAATAACTATCTGTTTGGCTGAAATCAACTGAAATTATTTCTATTCATTTGTGTATATAATATCCTGAAGACCATTCTGATAACCTTCTTTAGTTTTCTCTTATGCTAGCCCTATTCCGTGTTCATGTGGATGCACATAAAGACATGAACACACATGGCCTAAAAAAGAAGAGTAGTTGATGAGAAATTTATGCTAGTACAAATATAACTTCAAAGTATCTGGTATTTTCTCTCACTAATATATTAGTCTTTATGAAGAGGCAAGGCTAACAGGGGCTCTCATCTAAGGCTTATGGACCTGAGGTAAAGGTGGGTCTCAGGTTCTTGGAGAGAATTTGTGGCATTCTGGGTCAGAAATTGGGACACTAGTGTTCTCTGGGTGGTGACCAGAGCTACAGATGCTTGGGAAGATCCTAAATGCATGTTTCTAAGTAGCAACATGAACAGCTGTCTTAATGGAGGATGTTCTGCACTATCTTTTCTCTTGTTTTCTTTTATTTTGCAATCTTGAATCTGGGCATTAAAATATAAATTTTAGATGTATTTTTATAATATTAATGTCAAGACCTTCTGTCTATATCTAATAAAGTATGAAAATTCTTTTTTTTAAGGTAACTTTTAAAAAAATATTTTATTTATTTATTCATGAGAGACACGGGGGGGGGGGTGCAGAGACACAGGCAGAGACACAGGCACACAGGCAGCAGGCTCCATGCAGGGAGCCTGATGTGGGACTCAATCCTGGGACTCTAGGATCATGCCCTGGACCGAAGGCAGGACTAAACCGCTGAGCCACCCAGGGATTCCCTAAAGTATGAAAATTCTTACAAAAACCTGAGCACATTACTCCCCTTATTAAAACCTTCCAATGGTTCTCTGTGGTTTTCGAGGTGAAGTCCAAGCAGATCAGGATGGCATAGTGAGTGCAATCTGACCTCTACCTCTCTCCTAGTCTGCTACCTACCCTACTCACTCCAGAAAAGTGCCACATGACTGAGTATCATGTGCTGTGTGAATAGCTTTACCTGGATTTTCTTAATTACTCTTCAAAACCATGTCCTGGGAGGATTCCAAGGTGGTGGAGAAGTAGAAGACCTTACTTTCTTCTTGTCCTAGGAATTAGGTAAATAACTATCAAATCATTCTGAACACCTGTGAACTCAACTAGAGGGCTAGGAAAAGAATAAGTTGTGACTCTACAAATAGAAAATGGACCATCTTCTGGAGGAATGACAAGACAAAAACAAAAAACAAAAAACCTCACCTCAAAAAAGAGAACGAGAGGCAGTACTGACTGCCAGGGACCTAATCAGTATGGATATAAGTAAGATGTTGGAACTAGCATTCAGAATGATGATTATAAAGATATTAGCTGTGCTTGAATAAAGCACACAAGATACTAGAAAATTCATTTCTGGAGAAATGCACTAAAATCTAATCAGGTCAAAATCAAAAGGCTATTAATGAGATGCAATAAAAAAAAAAAGAGGGTCTAACTGCTAGGATAAATGAGGCAGAAGAGAGAATTAGTGATATAGAAGCCAAAATGATGGAGAACAAAGAAGCTGAGAAAAAGAGAGATAACTACTGGATCATGAGGGAAGAATTCAAGAGATAAGTTATACCATAAAGTGAAACAATATTAGAATTATTGAGATCCCATAAGAAGAGGAAAGAGAGAGAGAGAGAAAGTATAACAACTAATTCATGCGGGGAATATAAAAAGCAGTGAAAGGGAATAAAGGGGAAAGGAGAGAAAATGAGTGGGAAATATTAGTAAGGGAGACAGAACACAAAAGACTCCTAACTCTGGGAAGTGAACAAGGAGTAGTGGAAAGGGAGGTGGGCAGGGGGGTTGGGTGACTGGGTGATGGGCACTGAGGGGGGCACTTGGCGGGATGAGCACTGGGTGTTATGCTATATGTTGGCAAATCAAACTCCAATAAAAAAATATACAAAAAAAAGTACACCAGAACAAATTACAACAGAGAATTTTCCTAATCTGGGGAAGGCATTCAAGTCCAGGAAACACAGAGAACCCCCCCTCAAATCAATAAAAATAGGTCAACACCTGGACATATAATAGTGAAACTTTCAAATCTCAGAGACAAAGAGAAAATCCTGAAAGCAGCTCGGGACAAGAGGTCAGTAACCTATAAGTATGGAAACATTAGACTGACAGTAGACCTATCCACAGAGACATGGCAGGCCAGAAAGGACTGGCATGAAATATTCAGGATGCTAACTGAGAAAAATATGCAACCAAGAATACTTTACCAGCTAAGCTCTGTCATTTAAAATAGAAGGAGCAATAAAAAGTTTCCAGGACAAACAGAAAATAAAAGAATTTGTGATCACTAGACAAGCCCTGCAAGAAATATTAAAAGGGATACTTGAAGCAAAGAGAGAACTCAAAAATAACATAGACCAGAAAGGAATAGAGATAATATACAGACAGTGACTTTACAGGTAATACAACAACACTAAATTGTCTTTCAATAGTTACTCTGAATGTAAATTAGCTAAATACCTCAATAAAAAAGACACAGGGTATCAGATTAGATAAAAAAGCAAGACACATCAGTATGCTTTCTCATATTAGACTCATTTTAGACCCCAAAAAAACACCTCCAGAGACTCATTTTAGACCCCAAAACACGTCCAGATTGAAAGTGAGGGGGTAGAAAACCATTCATCATGCTAATGGACATCAAAAGAAAGCTGGGTTAGAAGAAAAAAAAAAAAGAAAGCTGGGGTGGCAATCCTTATGTCAGGTAAATTAGATTTTAGACCAAAGACTGTAATAAGAGATGAGGAAGGACACTACATCATAATTAAAGGATCTATTCAACAAGATGATCTAACATTTGTAAGTATTTATGTCCCTACCATGGTAGAAGCCAATTATATAAACCAATTAATAACAAAATTAAAGAAACACATTGATAATACAACAACAACAACAGCAATAATAATACAATAATAGTAGGGGACTTAAACACCCCAGTCACAGCAATGGATAGATCATCTAAGCAGATCAACAAGGAAACAAGGGCTTTGAATGACACACTGGACCAGATGGACTTCATAGCTATATTCAGAGCATTCCATCCTAAAGCAACAGAATATACATTCTTCTTAGGTGCACATGGAACATTTTCCAGAATAGATCATATACTGAGTCACAAATCAGATCTCAACCAGTACTAAAAGACTGGAATTATTCCCTGCATATTCTTAGACTACAATGCTTTGAAACTTGAACTCAATCACAAGAAGAAATTTGGAAAGAACTCAAAGACATGGATAAAGAACATCCTACTAAAGAAAGAATGGGTCAACCAGGAAATTAAAGAAGAATTAAAAATAAGTCATGGAAACAAATGAAAAAGAAAACAAAACTGTTCAAAACCTTTGGGATGCAGTGAAGGTGGTCTTAAGAGAGAAAAAACAAGAAAGTTCTCAAATATACAACCTAATCTTACAGCTACAGGGGCTGGAGAAAGAACGGCAAATAAAGCCTAAACCCAGCAGGAGAAGAGAATTAAAGATTAGAGTAGAAATCAATGAAATAGAAACCCAAAGAACAAGAGAACAGATCAACGAAACTAGGAGCTGATTCTTTGAAAGAATTAATAAGATCAATAAATCCCTTGCCAAACTTATTAAAAAGAAAAGAGAAAGGACACACATAAATAAAATCATGAATGAAAAAGGAGACACTTGATGAGATGAGCACGGGTGTTATACTATATGTTGGCAAATTGAATTTAAATAAGATATTTAAATTAAAAAAAAAAAGAAAAAAGAGCCACACAAAATATACAAACAATTATAAGAATATATTATGAGCAACTATATGCCAACAGATTAAGCAACCTGGAAGAAACAGATGCATTCCTAGCGATGTATAAACTACCAAAATTGAAACAGGAAGAAATAGAAAACCTGAATAGATTCACAACCAGCAAGGAAATTGTACCAGCAATCAAAAATTTTCCAACAGAGTCCAGGATGGGATGGTATCCCAGGGGAATTTTACCAAGTATTTTAAGAATTAATACCGATTCTTCTGAAGCTGTTTCAAAAACAGAAATTGAAGGAAAACGTCCAAAATCTTTTTATGAGGTTAGCATTATACCTTAATCTCAAAACTAGACAAAGACCCCATCAAAAAGGAGAATTACAAACCAATATCCCTGATGAACATAGATGCAAAAATTCTCATTAAAGTATTAGCCAATAGGATCCAACAGTACATTAAAAAGATTATTCACCATGACCAGGATTTATTCCTGGCCTGCAAGGGTGGTTCAACATCTGCAAATCAATCAATGTGATGCACTACATTAATAAAAGAAAGGACAAGAACCTCTCAATAGATGCAGAAAAGCATTTGACAAACTGCAGCATCCATTCTTAATTAAAACTCTTCACAGTGTAGGGATAGAGGGAACATACCTCAATATCATAAAAGCCATCTACGAAAAGCCCACAGCAAATATCATTCTCAATGATGAAAAACTGAGAGCTTTTTTCCCTAAGAAAACAGGAACACAGCAGGGATGTCCACTCTCACCACTGTCATTCAACATAGTACTAGAAGTCCTAGCCTCAGCCATCAGACAACAAAAAGAAATAAAAGGCATCCAAATTGACAAAGAAGTAAAACTCTTAGTCTTGGCAGATGACATGATATTCTATGTGGAAAATCCAACAGACTCCACCCCAAAATTGCTAAAACTCACACAGGAATTCAGCAAAGTGGCAGGATCAAAATCAATGCACAAAAATCAGTTGCATTTCTACATTTAGCAATGAGACAGAAGAAAGAGAAATTAAGGAGTTGATCCCATTTACAATTGCATCCAAAACCATAAGATAACTAGGAATAAACCTAACCAAAGAAGCAAAGGATCTGTACTCAGAAAATTATAAAACACTCATGAAAGAAATTGAGGAAGACACAAAGAAATGGAAAAATATTCCATGCTCCTGGATTGGAAGAACAAATATTGTTAAAATGTGTATGCTACCTAGAGCAATCTATACATTCAATGTAATCCCTATCAAAATACCATCAACTTTTTTTCACAGAGCTGGAACAAACAATCCTCACATTTATATGGAACCAGAAAAAAACCCAAATAGCCAAAGGAACGTTGAAAAGAAAACCAAAACTGGTGGCATCATAATTCCAGACTTTACAAGCTCTATTACAAAGCTGTAATCATCAAAACAGTATGGTACTGGCACAAAAACAGACACATAGATCAATGGGACAGAAGAGAGATCCCAGAAATGGACCCTCAACTCTATGGTCAACTAACGTTGGACGAAGCAGGAAAGAGTATCCAATGGAAAAAAGACAGTCTCTTTAACAAATGGTGTTGGGGAAATTGGACAGCCACATACAGAATAATGAAACTGGACCATTTTCTCACACCATACACAAAAATAGACTCAAAATGGATCAAAGACCTAAATGTGAGACAGGAATCCATCAAAATCCTAGAGGAGAACATAGGCAGCAACCTCTTTGACCTCGGCCACATCAACTTCTTGCTAGACATGTCTCCAAAGGCAAGGGAAACAAAGGCAAAAATGAACTATTGGGGCTTCATCAAGATAAAAACCTTCTGCACAGCAAAGGAAACAGTTAACAAAATCAAAATACAATCAACAGAATGAGAGAAGATATTTGCAAATGTCTTATCAGGTAAAGGACTAGTATCCAAAATCTATAAAGAACTTAACAGGGATCCCTGGGTGGTGCAGCGGTTTGGCGCCTGCCTTTGGCTCAGGGCGCGATCCTGGAGACCCGGGATCGAGTCCCACGTCGGGCTCCCGGTGCATGGAGCCTGCTTCTCCCTCTGCCTGTGTCTCTGCCTCTCTCTCTCTCTCTCTCTCTCTCTCTGTGACTATCATAAAAAAAAAAAAAAAAAGAACTTAACACACTCAACACCGAAAGAACAAATAATCCAGTCAAGAAATGGGCAGAAGATATGAACAGGCATTTCTCTAAAGACCTACAAATGGCCAACAGACACGTGAAAAAAATGCTCAACATCACTTGGCATCAGGGAATTACCAATCAAAACCACAATGAGATACCACCTCATACCAGTCAGAATGGCTAAAATTAACAAGTCAGGAAATGACAGATATTAGCGAGGATGCAGAGAAAGGGGAACCCTCTCACATTGTTGGTAGCAATGCAAGCTGGTGCAGCCTCTCTGGAAAATAGTAAAGAAGTTCCTCAAAAAGCTGAAAATAGAGCTACCCTATAACCCAGCAATTGCACTACCGGGTATTTACCCCAAAGATACAAATATGGCAATCCAAAGGGGCACCTGTACTCCAATGTTTACAACAGCAATGTCCACAATAGCCAAACAATGGAAAGAGCCCAGATGTCCATTGACTGATGAATGGGAATGGATAAAGATGTGGTATATATACACAACGGAACATTACTCAGCCATCAAAAAATGAGATCTTATGTGCAAGAACATGGATGGAACTAGAGGGTATTATGCTAAGTGAAATAAGTCAATCAGAGAAAGACAATTATCATATGATCTTAAATCCTAAATTCTTTTTTTAAAGATTTTATTTATCTATTCATGACAGACACAGAGAGAGAGAGAGAGAGAGAGAGGCAGAGACACAAGCAGAGGGAGAAGCAGGCTCCATACAGGGAGCCTGATGTGGGACTCGATCCCGGGTCTCCAGGATCACACCCCAGGCCGAAGGTGGCGCTAAACCGCTGGGCCACTGGGGCTGCCCTTCAATCCTAAATTCTTATATGTGGAATTTAAGAAACAAAACAGGATCACTGGGGAAGGGAGGAAAAAATAAGATGAAATATGAGAGGGGAACAAACCACAAAAGACTCTTAATCATAGAACACAAACTGAGGGACATTGGAGCAGAGGGGCATGCGGGGATGGGGTAACTGGGTGATAGACATTAAGGAGGGCACGTGATGTAATGAGCACTGGATATTATATCAGACTGATGAATCATTGACCTCTGCCTCTGAAACTAATAATAAATTATTTGTTAATTGAATTCAAATAAAAAAATAAAAAAATAAAACAAAACTCCCCAAAACATGTCCCAAATCACCATGCCCTTTCACACGTCTCTGTGTTTGACCAGGTGTTGTCTCTACCTGGAATTCCTTCATGCTTTACCTGGCAAATTGCTTCCCACCGTTGAAATCTCTACTGAAGATTGTCCTCATCTGAGTAGTCAGTCCTCTTTAGTTCCTCGGGAAGAGCTAATCACTTCCTCTGTTCTGCTGTGATTATCACAGCACCTATCACTGTGCATGGTATCTTCCACTGTCTTGTGTATCTCCTCTACCAAGCTATAAATTGATTAAGGCTGCTGACCAGGATTTGAATCATTTTATGATCAGGCCTAGGACAGTCAGTGCCTGGTGTGCACTAAAGGTTCATTAGATGACCGGCAGGTAGAATTAAATTGAAATGAGGTAAAGATAGATGGATATAGAGATAGATATAGATAGTTATAAAAAGACACACACACACACACACACATCTTTCTGTGGATGTCAATGTTCTATAAAACAGGGTCTTGGGTTCATAAGACCAAAGGTTCTTCCGCAATGGAACACAACAAGGATATTTGGAAGAGGTGTAGAGGGCGTTGTTCTTCCAATATATACACAGGAAACTGTCATGGGTAGAATAAAATGCTTCTGCAAATATCTGGTGTTTTCTTGGCACAGCTTCTCTTGGGCTTAGCTTTGCAAAATCTTCCCCAGGCTGTGTTTTCCTGGTTGCCATGGAGCCAATTCCCTTCTAAAGGAAACAATTGAGGAATTAAGTGACTGTGCTTGGTCTCCAGGTGGACAGAGAACAGCCAGCCCAACTTGTAATTTGGAACATTAAATTTTGTTTTTGGTATGCTTCCTCCTACCCCTGCTGTTATTCTTTGGTCTCTAACCTCTTGGAATTTGTCTTTCCCAATGTAACTCAGAGCCTAGCGTCCCATGATGCAGCTTGGTTTGGTTGGTTGTGTAAGAAAGTAAGAGCAACTGCATTTGTTCAGGCAAACCTATGATCATTTATGCCTGAGGCAGGGTGAGGAAAAATCAGGAAGCCAAAGGATTAGGAATCACACAGAATAAACTTGGCTGATAAGTAAATTCTGGGGCAGGGGGTAGGGGAAAGTGTTTAAAATATGAAGGTGGGAGAGAAATGACTAGATTTGCAGGATCTAGTTTAGTGGGATTTTATGAGTTTTGCAAACATTAGAGGATATACAGGGGACTCATTATATGACCCAACCTCCTAGAAAGCTTTAGGTGTAAAGAGAAAACTATTCTTGGTAATTAGACAACTTTAACAGAATAAGGCTGAAGATGGTGAGAAGAAACACCTAGAAAATGCTAGAAATGTTATTTACGCCAGTAGCTCAACCAGAAGTATTCTTCATTAGTGTGAGGCTACAAAAGGTTACTTTTCTTTTTAAAATCAAATGATATTGTTTTGAACACTCTTAAAGATTTCAAGATTGCTTGCCTTACATTAGCGCCACTCATAAAGAGTTCTCAGTTATTTCTAGGTACCCCAGAAGGGTGCCTCTCATTTGCCCACAAGTAGGTTAGTCAGTTGCAGCCACCTCATTGACCTTTTTTTATACTTCCTCTTCAGATCTGGCTCCCACTTGTCCGATCTTCTGCCCATGAAGCCTAATGGTGAGAGCAGAATGGTGATAACTTGCTATACCTTGATGTGCCAAAATTTCTCTGTTTGAGAGAAGTTTCTGAGCACATCAACACATGCAGATAGGTCCTGGGGTAATGTAAGGAAGGCAGGGAAAGAAAAAGTGAGGAAGAAATGAAGATATTGCATATATGCACTGTGCCTGGGCTCTAGTGCAGCAGGTTCTGAATGATTGTTGTAATAATTTACTACAATCATGATGTTGCACACATGTTAATGTGAACTCTCCCCATCCCAGGAGAAAACTGAGATAATGCTTCTTTTTTTCTCCCTCTCTTCCTTCTTTCCTCTTTCTTTTCTTTCTTTCTTTCTTTCTTTCTTTCTTTCTTTCTTTCTTTCTTTCTTTCTTTCTTCTTTCTCTTTTTCTTCCTTCCTTCCTTCCTTCCTTCCTTCCTTCCTTCCTTCCTTCCTTCCTTCCTTCCTTCCTTCCTTCCTTCCTTCCTTTTTCTTTCTTTCTTTCTTTCTTTCTTTCTTTCTTTCTTTCTTTCTTTCTTCCTTTCTTTTTCTCTCTCCTTCCTTCCTTCCTTCTTCCTTTGTTCTTTTATACAAGTATTTATTGAATACTGACTATGAGGCAGACATTATATTAATGCAGGAAATATAGTAGTTAATTAACAAAATAGACACAGTCTTGACTCTCACAGAACCCAGAATCTAGAGTGGCATAGAAACTACTCAGAGGGGATCCCTGGGTGGCTCAGCGGTTTGGCACCTGCCTTTGGCCCAGGGCACGATCCTGGAGTCCTGGAATTGAGTCCCACGTCAGGCTCCAAGGCATGGAGCCTGCTTCTCCCTCCTCCTGTGTCTCTGCCTCTCTCTCTCTCTCTCTTTCTCTCTCTCTATGTCTATCATAAATAAATACATCTTAAAAAAAGAAACTACTTAGAAACAAAGAATCATAAAAAAATTATTAAGTACAATTTTAAGTATTGTGAAGGAGATGGTGATGGTATTCTTTTATTATTATTATTGTGATAAGAACACTTAACATAAGATCTACTGTTGTAACACATTTGAAACACAATGCAAAATTGTTGACTACAGGCACAATGTTGTACAGCAGATATCTAGAACTAATACGTCTTGAATAACTGAAACTTTTTACTTGTTGAATAGCAGCTCCTCGTTTACCTCCTCTAACCCCTGGCGACCAACATTCTACTCTCTGGGAGTCTATTTTAGATATCTTGTATGAGTAGAATTACCCAATATTTGTTCTGTGCCTGGCTTATTCCACTTGGCATGATGTCCTCCAGGTTTATTCATGTTGTTGCAAATGGCATAATCTTTTTTCATTCTTCCTTTTTTTTTTTTTAGAGGGAGGAGAGGGGCAGGGAGAGAATCTCGAGTAGGCTCCACACCCAATGCAGAGCCTGATGCAGGGTTTGATCCACAATGCTGAGGTCATGACCTGAGCTAAAATCAAGAGTTGGATGCTTAACCAACTGAGCCACCCAGATGCCCCTCTTTTTTTTTTTTTTTTTTAAGACTAAATAAATACTTTATTGCATGTACATACCAGATTTTCTTCATTCATTCATTATGGACATTTTGGTTTTTTACATATCTTACATAATGCTTCAGTGAGTATGACAGTGCAGATATCTCTCTGCGATCCCAGTTTCATATAACTACATATCATATACCCAGAAGTGGGATTATTAGATCATATGGTCATTCTATTTTTAATTTTTGAGGGACCTCCATACTATCTCACATAGTAGCTGCATCATTTTACATTCCTACCAACAGTGTACAAAAGGGTTTTTTTTCCTCTATAACCTCATCAATACCTTTGTTTTTTTGATAGTAGCCATCCTAATAGGTGGGAGGTAAATAGCTCATTGTGGTTTTTGATTTGAATTTCTCTCATAATTAGTGGTGTTGAACATTGTTTCATATATCTGCTGGCCATTTGTATCTTCTTTGGAGACACATCATTCAAGTTCTTTGCCTATTTTTTTCAACTACACTCTTAAGAGTGTATCGTAAGAGGGACAGACCTCATCTGGGAGTATATATGTATTGTTGCCATGCTGAGAAAATAAAATATGAGATCCAGTTAAATTTGAAATTCAGAGAGACAACAAATCTTTCAGTGTAAGTATGCCTCATAGAGTATCTGGGATATTCTTACACTAAAGACTTATTTGTTGATTCTCTGAAATTCAAATTAAACTGGCTATATTTTATTTGGCAACCCTATGTGTGTGGACTAGAGGAGGGAGTAATTAAGGAAAGTTACTTTTAGGAAATGATATCTGAACTTAGACCTGGAGGACAATCGATATTATCCAGGTTCAGAGGTGTGGGGAAGAAAACAGAGGGCAAAAGTATACCAGACAGACAAAGGAATAGCATGTGTATGAAGTGGAAAAGATCTGGTAATTTTAGTCACTGTGGGCAAAATGTAATGAGTAGAGGGAGGGGTGGAATTTGCTGATGCTAGAAAGAGATGACAAGGTAGAAAAATCAGGGACTAGGTTAAGTATATCCCATGTTAAACACATTGAGGATGGAAATTAGAAACCTAGGCTCTGGTCTTTGGGTTACACTGAGCAGCCTACTGGTCTTGGGCAAGTTAATTCACCCTCTGGATCTCAATTTACTATTCATGGGCCAAATACATGTTAAATCCATGGGCCAAATACATGAGATCACAGAATGCAGACCCTGAAGGGTTAACTCAAAGAAAACTCAAGTTTATCTAACATAAAACCCACAAGGTACAGGTGACTGAGTAAGGCCTTGGCAAGGATGCTACAACAATGAAAGTTATAAAGAATTCTGAAGTCAGAAGTCTTAGATTCAAAGCCAGGCTCTGTCATTTTTCCACTCTGTGGCCTTGGGTAAGTGAGTCAACTTTGCTCTGAGCCTCCACATTTCTCATATGTAGGACAAGATTAACAACATCTTCCTTCCTAAATTGTCATTAAGACTCATGATAACATAAATAGAATGCTTACCAATACAATACAGCCTTATACATAGTAGCTGCTCAGCCAATAATTTTTTGTTCAGCTAGGTTGATGGTTCATAATTTTAAAGAATTCTGGAAACCTTTGGTGGAAAACAGTGAAGGAGAAAAGAAGCAAACTATTGCCCTAGACACACATTATGTACATCATGGTTTGGGCTTATGGCTATTCCTGCTTTTGGGATTGCAGGGGATATGAATGTAAACAACAGATTCTTAGGCTATGAAGTATCAAAAGTTCAAGAGGCACAGAGGGAGAGACAAAGAAAGACTATGAACTTTAATATTTCCTTTATTCTCCACTTCCTCATCTTCAGTTAATTGCCTAAGCAACCATTAATGAATACCTTTCATGCAGCTATTAAGCAGCTTATAATCTCCCTAGAGGAAGACAGATAAATAAAAAAAATGAATAGGTGAATAGGTACATGGATGCATAGTTATTGATTGTCCCAGGGGAGTAAACCTTATTAGTAGGAATTTCATACTAAGGAAGAAGACAGTTTTGGAGAGACCTTGGGATATCCCTCAGAACACACAATGGAAGCTGTCCCTGCTCTCCAATAATGGCACTAGCTCCCTTTCCTTGCTCCAGCACAAGATGTACAGGTATTTACGGCTGTGGAACATGTTTTTGATCTAATTTTTCAGTTCCCTCAAGCACACTGAAAGCAAATGGTTGGTACTTGCTGCGGTAGGTTAGTATTTGATAAATGTTGGTTGAATTGAATTGTTTACCTAATGGCCCAGTGCCAGGTAGATGGCCAAATATTTAGTGGAATCTCTCATATGTTGAAAAAGCAATGGAAGTACATGCTCATTGAGCTGTTAATTTTTTCAGCAAAGATGGATGTGTGTGAATCCATCCATAGCTGAGTCTAGTTCATGCTTCTGCAAAGCAACTGGCCATATTAGGAAAGAAGTTGGTTGCCTAGAATAGACAAGCTAATCCTTTAACAAAGGCGATGCTTGGACTCTAATTCCCAAATGTAATCCTTTAACAAAGGCGATGCTTGCAACTCTAATTCCCAGAACGAACAGATTATAAGCATTTACAATTTGGGGTTCTATGGAATGTTTAGTTATAATTGACCATGGCTTAATGCTTCTGGAAAGTCTGGGGTTTTTTTGTACCCCTCTTTTGGAAGATAAGAAAACCATCTGGAACAAAGAATTAAGTTTAAGAAGGTCAACCTCCTACACCTTTGACAGTTATGGTTTTGGGCAAAGGAAACTGTTGTTCCAGAGGATGTCCCTGAGGCACCAATCTTCATAATCACTCAAGAAAGGTTCAATTGTGTTCAGAAAGGCTGCTTTTCCTCACAGGAAAAGGAGTAGCATGTTTTAGAATTATCGCCAACTACAAGAGTTGAGATGAAAATATCAGGACTGCTACTTAGCATATTCAACTGATATCCACCCTGCCAGTAATCACAGATTTGGGTGGTAGGTGCTCAGCCACAGTTGAGAAAACCAGACCTTCTAGGAGGATCTAAGCTAAGTGAAAAGAAAGGACTGATAGTGGTAGAAAATATATAAAACCCAACTGCTCAAATAGTGTAAAGATGCGCATCACTTAACACACAGTACTTTTGTGGGGTTTTTTCCTTCCCAATTTAATCACTGAGTTTGTATTACTCCTTTAGGGGGCTACCTCTTTTTTAAATTTTTAAATCCATTTTTCAATTTCTGTGTAAATTATCATGAGCCTTATTCTCTGACCAGTTTAAAAGGTGAAATGTACTCAGACCTGCTTTCTTTGGTTTATATCAAGCCTTCATAATTTAACTATAAAAGCCACTTACTTAATAAAAAGTCTATAGCCCACCATTAGGATCATTATCAGCATCACCATTGAGATGATTTCTTATAAAATATAGGTTACATTTTAAAATTCAGTTTCTTTTTTGAATTTGAGTTTATGGAAAAATGGGTTCACAATGGATATAATTGCTAGAAATGCAAACCAGAAAATTAAGAAATTTGAGAGTTAGAGTTGGAATAAGAAAACACATAATTTTCTATTGTAATTACTAAAGAAAAATCTCTATTATTACTTATTTCCTCAGTGTTCTGAAAGTGTGTAATTGTTTCTGGGAGTTAAAGTTTGGATGATAGATACTTTAAGTATTTTTTATATGCTTGTCTCCCCCAGACAGATGAGATTTGAAGGTAGTGACTTTTTCTGATTCACTTGGATCTCTAATATCTAACACAGTACCTGGTACAGAATAATTAGCACAGGAAAACTGTTAAGTAAATGGCTTTGGAGATGGTACTACTATAGTATGATATTTTTCAAGGCAAGTGTTGCCTGCAAGCCCCCTAGAGACATTTGTGGAATGATCTTAATGATGTGTGTGTGTGAGTGGAGGTTCTACTTTGGGGTCAGGATGCTAAATGTCCTAAACAAATGTTGGGGACAGTCTTGTCGAATTTCTCATATGTTCAGTTGAATAGTCTCTAATATCCTGTGGCTCTCCAATGCTGAGGATTCTCTTCTGACACACTGAAAAACTCTAGAAGTCATTGCTCCTGCCCGTGGGATTGAACATAGGTTAAATTATATTCGAAGGCTACTTTTTTCAATACTTGTGAAAATCCTTAATGAATGCTCTTTGACCTAGTCATTCCATATACGAAACTTTATCCTAGAAAAATAACAAGTAGGATTGTTATGGAGAAAATATGTATAGTTTCACTTGAAACAAAATAGGGTGACTTGTGTGTCCTGTCTGGCTGGGGACTTTCCCCCCTCCCTTATGGCATTGTCATTCCCTCAGTGCTGGGCAAGTCCTTACTGACTTGCTGTTGACCACCCTACAGCAGAACCCTCTCTTTTGCTGAATGAATATTTTGAGATGCTGCTTGAAAACAGAGGACATGTGGTCATCAAGTTGCCTTCTAAGGCATTGGGGTTTAGTTAACCTCATGACTTTTGCTTTTCAGAATCAACAACATAAGGTCAGGGCAGAGAGAAGTTCCTTGTGAGAATTAAAAGCAATTAGGAGAGGTTAAATATGGAAAGAATTTTTTAAAAAGGAATAGATAGACTCAGAGACTTGTGGCCAAGTAATAAAGTTGATGAGCTTGAGCCAAAGAGGGATGTTTATAAAGTAGTTTTTGCTATGACGTGCATTTGACTTGAAGTTTGTCTTTCTTCTTCCCATGCTGGCTGATGTTTCAACCTGATTGATGGGCTAAACAGAGATTACAAACAGGAAAAGAGTCAACAGGAAAATAGAGCCCTACCCACTGCCTCCCCTCACCAAATCCCACCTCAAAATGCATTATAGGGAGACAAACAGCTAAAAAACACAAAAAAAGAGATTTACAGCATATGGAACTGATCTTAGATTTGTATTCTGAATTTGTTTTTAAAACCCTTTGTAAATCAGTAAGGGTAAGGCATGGAAGCATGAGGAAAAATATCAATGGGGAAATCATATGAAAGGAAATATGGATGGCAAGTAAACGTAAACTTCAACTTCATGGGGAAAAATGAGAATACAAATCAAAGTCATCTTGAGATACTATTTTTATACTGAGATACCATTTAAACCCAGGAGACTGGCTTTGGTGTGTATGGGGCAATAGAGGGGGATTCGTTATTGGTTTGGTTTTTTGTTTTGGTGTTGTTTTGTTTTGTTTTTTACAATATCAACCTTTTGCAAAGATATAGATCAATGGGAACTTATATTCTGATAGTGGAAGTATACACGGGCTCAACTATTGTGGAGAGCAACTTAATAGTATATATCACATGATACTATAATATAACCCAGCAAATTCTCTCCTAGGTATATTCCCAGGACGCTTGTTCCCATTGCTTAAGAATATAAGTATTAAGGTTTACTTTGCAGCATTGTTTTTAATAGTGAAAAAAGTGGGAGGCAATGTATTGTTTATTGTTAAGTTATCAACATTTAGCCCATTAGGAAGATGTTTTGCTCCAACAGAGCAACGTTAATTATCACAGCCTCTCATGTTCTCTGCACAGGAAGAGGAAAAAACTATTGGGGAGTCTGATATAAGGAAGTGAATTTGCAAAGCTTGGCTCCTCTCTCTCTTTTCTTGGGAATATTAATATTCCTCCATGCAAAAGTGCATAAGCTCTGCTTCATTCCAAAAGATTTATAGTCCTGCACTGTGGTGTAGGAAAGATGGAGCTAGGTGATTGCTGCCCGTAACTTAGGTTCTGGGGTTCAGAATTAGGAAGTCCATTGGCTCACAGATATAAGCCATAGTCTTCAGTTCAGTTTTATCAGTAAAAAGATGACATTCTGATCTCCATCTGCCATCCTCCTTTATTTCATTTCTTGAATGGGTCAGTATAGATGTATGCTATTTATTGGGCCACTTGAATCTCAACACTGGAAACAAGTAAGAAATATAATTTGGGAACAAAGGATATATGAATAAAGAGGCTCTCAGATGACCAGGGCAGACAGATCTATGCTTTGGGGATATTACAGTAGGCTGTGGCCGTGGGGGATTTTTACCTTAGTGGTTTTCTTCAGCTTACAGTGGCTTTGTACATGCCATGCATATGACTGTTTTTAGAAAGGCAAGACTACACCCATGAAGCCTGAAACAAACATCATGTAGCTCTACCCTCCACTGAGCAAAAGCAACTGTTCAGCAGGCTATCAGCTTCAGAAAGTGCAGGCCAGGGTGACATCTTAATCAAATGATGAGGACTTAAAAATGCAGATTGCCAGCTTGACCTGTACCTGTATCTGGGCCAGTTATCATAGGACAAGCTGAGGCAAAATTAAATCTTCTAAGCCATTCTTGAACATAATGGCATTTGCTGATTTTAAAGTGCAAGGCAGACTGAACTCCACAAGAATTATGGAACACTAGCAGAGTCTAGCTTTAAACTTTTACAACTAGACCTAACTAGGTAGCCCCGGATCACTGTTTCAAATTCCATTTTGCTTCCAAGACTATAGAACTTTAGAGTAGCTCATACTGGATATCTTGGATTTATTGGGAGTATTCACAGGCAAAGGGGCCACTCAGTGGCACACCAAAGCTAGCTAATACCACTCAAGAGAATGATTGTTAAATTTTCATTAATTTTACTAGGCTTTGATGTCACAATGGTGGGAGCATTTATGCTTCTGAAATCAGTAATCCCTATTAGGGTTCATCCTCATCCCTACCCCCAGCCAATTGTTACTTTTCCCACCATGTGCTTTCATATTCACTTTGGGGTTGGAAATTTGGACCTGAATTGAGATCCAATCTGTGGCAGATGCTATTATTTTCAATCAAGAGAAGGACCAGGGCACCAGTTATAAAGAGATATGCCATTTGGAGTGGGGGAGATTGAAGTAGAGAACTCAATGAAATTATTGCAGACCCAATAATTAGGAAGACAACAAAAGAATCCTATGCCTGGAATAATCTGTCTTTCATAGACTAATCTCCTTATGGATTCAAGAAACTGAAGAAGTTTGAAACACAGTGTAGTAAAAAAGAAAAATACAACAATAAGCAGAAAGACAGGGTGATTGAACTAGGAGAAGAGAAATTTCTTTAGGAAAATAGTAGAAACTCTACAGAATAGGCAAATTTATATAAAAGAGAAATTAAGATTTTAAGGGTGGAACTTACAGAAAATATTAAAAGAAAATGGAGATGTATCTCAAACTCAGTCTCTTGGAGGCCTTGAAAAGGGGTTGCGGGGGCTGGGGAGGCACCACCTTCATTGTTGCCCAGTCAGAAGCATCAACTGGGACCCAGGGAAGAAAGTAAAAACTTAAGGAACAAATGAATAGTGGCCCCAGGAAAGGCCAGGATTTAGGTCACTGTCAAGAGGCAAATTTTTAAAGTTGTATAGAAAAGCAACTTGTTATGATCTTATCCCTTAGATGAAGTCATTTGAAATATTACTTTGGAAAACTTAAAGATGAGATCCCCTTAAGGACTGGAACAGCTCTCCTGAGTGCCTGCAGAACAGTCTGGACAGATTCCAGAGAAGAAAATGAGAAAGATCAGTATTTCAAATAATTATGGGGAGAGTTTTCCAGGTGCCAGTTTCTGCATGTGGAAATATAGGAATTGCTTGTTCTAAGAGGAAATGGGTCTGAGAAAATTAGTGAATTAGCACTCTAAAGGAAGGCAAAGATAAGGTCTTCTAAGAGGAAACGGGTCTGAGAAAATTAGGGAATTAGCACTGTAAAGGAAGGCACAGATAAGATAATTTCCCACATGATAAAAGTTTAAAGAAACAATAGGCAGTGCAAAGATAGGCTGAGTCCAGCCCTGGTTGAAGGTTGAGCTAAAGGAGACATCTTCCAGTTGAGATTATTCAACCAGGAAAGGTGAAAGTGGACAAGGTTTTGAACAGTGGATTGTTTCAGCAGGTTCAGAACAAATTGATTTCATATCTCTTGTCAAGAAAAAAATGCAAAACCAAATCTGCAGGAAAATGCTAGAAAACTGAATGTCTGTGTCAGAAATTAAACCACAAATTTGTGAAAGACACTCAGGGCTAGCAAAATTATAGTCCTTCATGAAGTAGACGAGGAAAAGGAATGATTAAGAAGCCAAACAAGCTGCTTACACACCCTCTAGAATCTTCCACAAAGATGTACCAGAAGTGAAATTATGCATTATAGGGGCACCTGGGTGGCTCAGTTGGTTAAATCTGCCTTCAGTTCAGGTCATGATCCTGGGGTCTGGGATGGAGCCCTGATTTGGGCTCCCTGCTCAGTGGGGAACCTGCTTATCTCTCTCCTTCTGCCACTTCCCTGCTCATGTTCTCTCTTGCATGCCCTCTCTCAAATAAATAAATAAAATCTTTTTAAAAAAAGAACTTAAGCATTACAGTATTATCCATTATTACAACACCCCCTACATACATACCCACACATCACACACGCCACACAGCAGAAACAAATGCTACTCAAGGTTAGAACACTTAAACAGTATAGACATCCCCCTCCGGATCACATGAGTTCCTGGGCCTCGCTATGTCACTATAGGCACAGATTTCAGAAAAACCAACCTAATTTAATGTGGTATTATTATTATTATTATTTTTAAAGATTTTATTTATTTATTCATGATAGTCACAGAGAGAGAGAGAGAGAGAGAGAGAGAGAGAGAGGCAGAGACACAGGCAGAGGGAGAAGCAGGCTCCATGCAGGGAGCCCTACGTGGGATTTGATCCTGGGTCTCCAGGATAGTGCCCTGGGCCAAAGGTAGGCGCTAAACCACTGCGCCACCCAGGGATCCCTCAATGTGGTATTATTAACAAAAATCATAATGCTGTACATTAGATCTCTAGAATCACTCATAACTGCAACCTTGTACCCTGCGACCAACATTTCTTCATTCCCCCACCTCCCTGCCCTTGGAAACCACCATTCTACTCTCTGCTTCTATGTATTCAACCCTTTTCAATTCTCCAGGTGAAGTCATGCAGTCTTTTTCTTTCACATAGATACCTTTGTGTGTGTGCTTGTGATAAGAGTACCTGAAATCTACCCTTTTAGAAAATTTGCCCTTGCTTCTCATCGTGTGTTTCATATTGATTTAGTAAGCCATGTGATTTGAACAACTTAACTTGGTCTGTGAATGGTTTTGTTCCATGGCCTCTGGGATAGCTCTGCTAGGGGTGTATTTGGAGTCTTTCATGTAAGAAGATAACTTCCCACATGATAAAATCAATTCTCAATTGGTTCATTTGGTTAGACAATGAGTGTTATTTCCTAGATTTTTATAACTAAACTTTCATCAGTAAATAAATTAAAGTGCCATTTATATCTATAATGGGATCCATACAGTTATTAAAATGACTAAAATGTTTTTTTTTATGTTACCTCAGGGATAAACCTAAAATATTTAAATTTCTTAAGGATGCACACAAGACCAACTTATATGAATGTTAAAACATACCAGTGACTAATTGTTACTCATGATTCAGTTTACCCTTCTTTCTTCTAATAAAAGAAGAGCTCCTCACCCAAGATTTGGCAGAGTATATGAGTATATGATCATGTGGCCAGATATTTTCTGGCCTCCCTTAAAGTGAGGTATAGCCATGAGCCAAATTCTGCCCAATATGATAGGAGTAGAAATATGTGTGCAATATCATTGTTACATACTTAAATGTGTGAGGTTGTTGCACACCCACCACTACTTCTCTTTTCCTTCTGATGGCTGAAATGCAGATACCAGCTTCACCGATATAGACACCTAAGATGATGATTCAGTACCAAGAGTAGGAACCTAGGTCCTGGATAAACTTGTGGGTAAGGTCATCTGGCCTGGGTTGCTAAGTCCATCATTGGATTCCATGGCATTTTTGAGCCGTTGCATTTTGCTAATTCTTTTGCTATAGCAGCTTAACATGTATCCTAATTAATATAATACAAAGTGATAAATTTATTTTTGAATACTTATGCGGTAAAATATAAAACATTAGTGAAGTGATACATATCAATTTTAGGATCATGGTTAACTCTGGGGGAAGGACAGAGGAGAAAGGATGGTGTAGTGCAAAGGAGGTGATCTAAAATTAGTAAGATGAATTCACAAAGTCATAGAAATCCAGGCTCATTATTCTGCTTTTGCTTAGACCCTATGTGTCACTTCCTTCCTCAAGGTCTCAAGATGTTTGCTGGAATCCAGCCATCACATTCTTATTCCAAACAGAAAGCAACAGGAAAGGGGAAAGGAAGAAAGAGGCCCATGCCAAATTTAAGCTCAAGTAATGTGATTTTATGTAAATCCCACCCCAAAACACCTGCTTACCTCTCCCTATTAGTCTTGCACCCTCTATTTTATGCTCCATGCTGTGGCCAGAACTGTCCTATATTTTATGTAACAATAACTTCCCATCCCTTAGGATTTAGTTCAGACCTTAAATCTGCATATGAGTTCCTTCATGATACAACTATTATCCTCACCAGCTCTAGCTCCTGCCCTGCTTGCAGATGCTCTAGACCAATCAAATGCTTTTAGCTCCTGAAAATTGCTCTGCTCTCTTGCTCCACTGCCTTGGCAAAACTATACCTCCTTCTGTTTGGAGCATTCTTTCCTCAGTTAACTAACCCCTATTTTTTTTCCTTTAGGATTACCTACTATATACTCTTTGAGCTCTGTAAAATATTCCTTACCTTGGGTCTGAACCAGGTATGACATGAATAAACTTTGAAGACAATTCTATGTACATATACACAATATATAACACTTATCACACTTATTAAAATTGTTTATCTAGAAAAGCATGTGGAAATATAGGAATTATAATTATCTATCTCTTCTAATAGATACTGAACTCAAGGGCAGAGATTCTCTTGTGTCTCTAGGGCTTAGCATGCATGAGTTGCTTAATAAATAGGGTAATTATATAATTTGCCTTCCAAACTGGAACACTATTAATCATTCCATTGGGACAACACATGTAAGATGGGCAAACTGAACATATGATCTTCCTATCAATAAACGTCTGCTTGATATATATACACACCATTGGATTGGTATGTATACATTGTCAGAGTATATACACCATAGCATTGGAACTTTTAAAAATTTGGCTCCCTTACTAAGCTTGTAGTTACTTAATGACTTCAGCACCCAGAATAGTTCAGGGCACACAGTTAAGTGCTTCAAAGTACATCAATCAGGACATGCTACCACCTACCACCTTGGACAAAGCATTGACCCTTTTTGTACAAGAGAAATTGGTAGAGACTGATGATTCAAATAAGAAAAAAAGAGCACTTTCAGTATCATGTATGAGAAAATACTTTTATAGAAGGGGTCATATGAACCATAGTGTTTTCTGCCACTAACCTTTCCTCATATGATTGTCTTTCCTGAGGAGGGTTCTTTTTCCTCTTATCTACTTAAACCTTTGTGATATCCCACAGTCTTCCAACATTAAAATAGCTGACCCTTGGATAAAATGGGGATTGGGATGCTGACCCCCACTATACATATAAAGAAATCGATGTATAACTTTTGACTCCCATAAAACTTAACTGCTAATAGTCTACTACTGACTTACTGATAACAGTCAATTAACACACATTTTGTAGGTGTATGTATTACATACAATGTAATTGTATAGTATAATGTATAGTAATGTATAGTAATCTGGAGAAATGAAAACATTATTAATAAAATTATAATCAAGAGAAAATATACATAAGTACTGTACTGTATTTATGTTTTAAAAATTACATGTGAGTAGTCCAAACCCATGTTGTTCAAGGATCAACTGTATTTCATCCCCCCCCCCATATTTGTTGGTTATACCAGAGAATGTAGTCACTGTGGAGAGAACACTGTTGAGATCAATTGTATACACAAGAAAATGTGAAATGTGGAACATCTATGAGCATCAGAAATGCCATAATTACTTCATACCCACACATGTCTTGGCTGCCAATTTAGCAGCCAGTTTACTTTCAACAGAATATTTCTTAGCTCTCCTTCCTTTTTCTTTCTGTTTTCTTTTGTTTTTTTTTTTTTGTTGTTGTTGTTTTTTGAGCTTGAATCTGTATTGTTTTTATATTACCTACCTCCAAGATTTTTTTCCTCTTGTATGGGAGTCTTGTGCCCACAGGACAATTTTGTGTTAAAATTAAGAAATACCTTGATTGAAGTATGAAAAGAAAATGTCTAGATAATTTGCAGAGACCTTTCTTTAGGTTTGGAATTGAAAACAACTGTTTTCAGACACACTCAATTTCCTACTTACTGTTCCAATTTTCCAAAACACAATTAAATTTAGCTAGAAATTATGAACTTGTTGGTACACAAATTATTCTGGTTATTCTGAGACACACACACTCAGGCAAGAGTGTCAACATTTGGTCATAGCCTGAGGAATGCATGGCCCTGGTGACTGGGTTCTTGAGATGTTTAGGTTTGTGGATAGAAGGACAGGGAGTTAGGGATGCAGTTGGTTAAGCTTCCAACTCTTGGTTGCTGGAGACTCAGGTCTTAATCTCTGGTTCATGAGACTGAGCACCCCCTCACCCCATCACGCTCTGCACTCAGTGTGCAGTCTGCTTGAGTCTTTCCCCCTCTCCCTGCCCCTCCCATTTGTGTTCTGTCTTTCTCAAATAAATGAATAAATCTTTTTTTTTTTTTAAGAGGGACAAGGAGCTATATCCAGGTACTGCACAGCAGGTTTCCATCTACTTGTTCAACCATAACACTGTTAGAAAACTTTCAATGCACGCATATGGCCATCATAAATACATAACACCTACTCCTTTTCAGAAGGCTCAAAACCAGGTGGAATCTAAGACAAACCTCTACTGGAATTCTTTAGGAAGATGAGGATGTAAGGTTCCTGGTGCTCGAGAATCCAGGTTATAGCTAGTCTTTGCACAAAGAACCAAATTCTTCTGAACTGCACCAAAGGAGACCAAGCTAATTACTTTATACTTCATATTCATAGACAAAACTTGATCTAAGAGAGGCTATGTATTAAATAGAGACCTGGATCTGGCACTAATACACAGGACACACTGAGTAAGTAATTCCACTTCTCCTTTTCATGGCCTCATGTCTCCTCCATGATAAACCTAAACTAAATGATTTGTAAATTTAATTTCAAAATACTTGACTATGAATTCAAGGCGTGAGAAATTAAGTGACGAGTACCTCTTCTCACCACTAGTCGTCCTTCTCGTGCAGAAAATGGGGATGCTGGATTTGACATGCTGTAAGTTTAGTGGTCATTTATTAAAAATAGAAGACACTATGCCTTCAAAATGCTGGTGTTTTGTTTCCTATTATCATTATGTTTCTTCTAGTTCTTTGCCTACAGATCCAGAGCCCTGTGTTATAACGAAGGCAATACTTGGGATAAGCTAGTGACGTGGTTGCAGTGTATTTAGCTATTCACTGAGTTTCTCACAGGGGAGTTTTCATTAGTCTCAATGTGAAGGGTTATGGGGTTCTGGACAGGCTTTTGACATGTGAGTCTACAGTGTCTAAAGAGGGAAATTTTTAAAATGCTGCCTTTGCTTGGGAACACATGTGTCCCCTTTCTGGGCACAAGGCATAAGAGAAAAACGATAAGGAGAAAGAGCTAGAATTCTGCTTGTACTTGCAGCTGCTTGTAGGAGCAGGGGATCAGCCTCACCTTTATGTGACTGCAAGTTCAATGCCTCAAAATAGCTTTTGGAGTGAATGGATGACATGTCTAATAAGGGACTGTATCTAGGTTTCTGTTTTCATGCAATAGGGATTCCTCAATTCCCAGCAGCAAAAACAACTTGCTCTTCCTGATGTAGTTTCAAACCTAAAGAGATTCAAATTCGTGCAAAAGCACAACGTACTTGTACCACATGTAAATTTAGATGAAAGGTACTGAATGACAGTGTGTTCTTCTCTAGTTTTTTTTTAAGATTTTATTTATTTATGCATGAGAGACAGAGAGAGAGAGAAAGAGAGAGAGAGAGACAGGCAGAGGGAGAAGCAGGCTCCATGCAGGGAGCCCAAAGTGGGACTTGATCCCCGGTCTCCAGGATCCCACCCTGGGCTGAAGGTGACACTAAACCACTGAGCCACCGGGGCTTCCCTCTTCTCTAGTTTTCTGGTTGAAATATTAAATGTCTGTGGAGACTTCTTATTATCACTTTAATTTTTGGAGTATCCAAGGGTCAGATTAATAGCTCTCTTGATGTCACACTAGCTTCTATATAGGGATATGAATACTGGGGAGCAATAGTAATACTTATAATACTATAGACATATTAATATAGCTATTAATATACACTATATCATACATATAGTATACATGGTTATGTACATGGTATATAATATACTATCTGCTATACTATGTGTATAATATATACTACATTATATTACTATCATCTCGTAATTATATAGTACTCATATTTAGCATTTCCTCAGGTTATTGTGTGCCAAGTATCACGTTAAGTGTTTTACCCAAAATGATTTACTTAATACTCATGCTGAGTCTTTGAGATATAGTTATTGTTCCCTTTTTGAGCACCAAAAGGAGGAAAGGACTATAGAGGATCCCGAGAACACGTAGCTAGTATGTAGTAGAGCCAGTACTTGCATCCATACCCAAACTCCAAAGCCCACACTTTATTTCTAATGATCAAAAGTTTATCAGTAGCCATAAAGATGGAAAAATAATTTAAACATTATTTCTCTTTTGTTTTTTTATTGACCAGATATAGCTTGTGTTGATTCAAAGTTTTGGCTTAAAAATCATATTCGCTGATATTGGATTCTTGTTAGAAAACACCATTTGTAAAAGACTTAACTGTGAAATTCAAACATCTTCTATTTTCCTGAGGGTTGCACTTAAGGCAACTTTTGTCCATACAAGTTAACAATTACTCTTCGACAGTCAGAGGCACATGGCTGATAAGTTATTCTCCACTGGTGGCAGCAATGATGAGGAATCTGCTTTTATGATCTTGCCACTCAGGTAAGTGGCAAGAAAGGACAGAGAATCTGATTTGTTAACCTTTCTAAAATGTGTTTGTTTGGTTGTCTATATGTGAACTCAAGTTATTTAAGAAATATTTCAGGCCCCTTGGAAAGGAGGAGAAAACAGTGAGATCTGGACGAGTGTGTTTTTGTGTTCTGTTTTTACTTTGACCCATGGCTGAGGCCGTACAGTAAGTTCTCTGTGTTTCTATGTGACTGCATTTGAGAAAAGCCTGAATTTTTTTTTTGACGAATTCTATCTTCCCCAAATAGCCACCACAATTTCTCCCATCCAACAGGTTCTTACTACAATATGACTTTGCCACTCTTCCTATTGAGAAGCAGGGTCTGTGTTCTGCAGTCTTAAATTTGAGCAGTGTTTCCACTATCTGACTTCTAAAGCTGGGTCACAAAAGGTGATACAATTTGTTCTTATGATGGGGGCCCACCACCATGCTGTGAGAAAGCCTAAGCTACTCACGCAGAAAGACACACATGACAGGAAACAAGGTCCCAGCTCACAGCCAACAGCTAATACCCACTTCTCAGCCACGAGAGTGAGACCTGCTGGAAGTGCCTCCTCTAAGCCTCAGCCAAGCTACCCCAACCAACTCTGCATGCCAAGTTCTGCCCAAATTGTAGATTTGTGATCCAAATAACTGATAGTTACTGTCTGTAGCTACTCTGTTTTATAGTGGGTTGTTAGGCAGCAATAAATAACAGAAGCCTCTTTCATCTTTTGAATGTGAAGTTTTCTCCTGTCTCTAGAAAATTATAAAGCTTCAAAATAAAAGAGTCCTGTTCTGATTGGCTAATAGAAATTCATGAATGTTTACATAAATCTAATATTATCCAATTCCATATTTTTGTAGTTTCTTATAATATGTAATTCCATATTTTTGTAGTCTTTTATCTTATATTTTAAATCATAATTCAAGTTCTTGTAAATAAAGTGAATGTTAGGACAAAATATGCTGATTTAATTATTTTTCTTTATAAAAGGTAATGTCTTTTCTGGACTTTATCAACGTGGAGTAGAATACAAGCATATATTTTATTTCATATAACATTCAAAGTTGTTTTTTTTTTAGTTGAAGAAATTAGTTAACCTGAATTCTTTAACATTCCAATCTATTTTTACCAGTCAGATAAGCCAACATTACTTCCTACTACTTCTTCCATATAACATTGAAAATTAGGAAAAAAATGTAAAATCATGTGTTCAACTACATTAAATTACACTTTTTTAAAAAAGATTTTATTTATTTATTCATGAGAGACACAGAGAGAGAGGCAGAGACGCAGGCAGAGGGAGAAGCAGGCCCCTTGCAGGGAGCCCGATGTGGGACCTGATACCAGGTCTCCAGGATCACACCCTGGACCAAAGGCAGCGCTAAACTGCTGAGCCACCTGGGCTGCCCCTAAATTACACTTTTGACAAATGTTTTTATATAAATAGTAGTTATGTTCTATAATGTGTCAGCTTAAGAAAAATTTCCAAAATTGGTAAATATTTCTTTCAAAAATTCTTGAAGTACTATTATATCAAGGTAATTAATGGATAATCTTGGATATATAGATAATTTTTAAGTAACATAGATGCAGAAGGAGAGGGAGAGAGAAAATCTTAAGCAGGCTTCACATCCAGCTTGGAGCCCAAGACAGGGCTTAATCTTACAACCCTGGGATTATGACCTGAGCCAAAATCAAGAGTTGGGTGCTTAATGGGCTGAGCCACCCAGGCACCCCACAGTCCAACAGAAATTCTTACTCCTTTCCATTCACGAGACTTGTTAATATGCTAAAATGCTTGTTGATGACACACAGTCACAATTACCTATCTCCCTGGTCTTTCTATGGAAAGGTAGTTAATCTGGCCAAAATTATAATTAATATGGGCAGTTGTAAAGGACAATGTCACCCTTTGGCCTGTGTTTCTCCTTTACTCTCGTATCTACTGCTGCACTCACACCATATCTGACATCAGATGTATGGGGAATTTCCCCTACACTGTAGCAATTCTCCATGATATCAGTGAGGCATCCTATAGTTCGATTCATTTCTGACACTATCTGGTGTTGAGACACATATCACTGGAGTTGGCTCATTCCCACAGACTGGCCCATTGGTACAAGTAGCAGGTCCCCAGAATACCCACAACTTCTGTCTGACTTGGTTACAAATCAGTTTCTCATGACCTCTTTCTCCTTGGATTCAATTATTTGCTGGAACAGCTCACAGAACTCAAAAAATGCTTACATTGACCAGTTTATCATATAATAAAGGACATGGTAAAGGATACTGATGAGCAGCCAGATGAAGAGATACATAGGGTGAGGTCTGGAGGGGTCCCAAGCACAGGAAATTCTGTTCCCATGGAGTTAGGGGTGCTCCATGTTTCTGGTATTGGATGTGTACACCAACCTAGAACCTCTCCAAACTCCATACCTTGGAGATTTTTATGGGGGCTTCATCACATAGGCATCATGGGTCATTAACTTCTAGTCTGTGTCTGGAGAATGAGCAGTTGGGGCTGAAAATTTCAAGCTTATAATCGTGGCTTGGTCTTTCTGGTGACCAGCTCTCATTTAGGACCTCACCAAGAAACAGCTTGTTAGAGTAAAAGATACTCCTATCATCCAGGATATTTCAAGGGATTTAGGAGCTCTGTGTCAGGAACGAAGGTCAAAGACCAAATATTAGAACAAAAGATGCTTTAGTGCTTTTATCATTTAGGAAATTAAAGGGGTTTAGAAGTTCTGTGCCAGGAACCAGTGGCAGAGACCACTAAATATTTTTCTATTATTGCACAATGGTGGAGATTATGTTAGGAACAATGATGACAAAGGAGCACAACTGTGTATCAATGTAATGGATGTACCTTGGCTTATCAAGGGTAAGGGACTATAATTTTGACTCAAAGTAAAGTGTCAGGTTATTCAGAAAATGAAAGAGGATAGTAAAAGACATAACTTGTATGGCTACAGGAAGTTGTAAAAGGCTTGTAGAAAGTAAATTTTACTCCCTTAGTTTATAATCTCTAAAAATAATGACTCTGAAAATAGAACATGTTAAATTTCAGCAAAATATATTCAGTACTGAAGGACTTATTCAGAAGATAATTTATAAAAAAAGGAGCTTGTGTATCTTTTACTGCTAAATATTATATTCATGCAACACTAAAATCTGGTTTTCTCTATGAAGATGGAGTGTGACTTGGCATATTTTACTCTTTGCAGATGTAATAAAAGTTTATGTTTTATGTTTTATGTAATCTCCTCAGTAGATATTCTGTATCTTGCTATCATTAAAAAAAACAAAGAGCTCCTTACTTAAAAAAAGCTAATGTTGCTTACAATTCTGTACTTAAAATTATATTATTATTATTATTATTGTTGATACATAGCCAATATTACATGATTTATTCTTTTTAGGTATCCATGATCCTATGTTAATTAAGTGATCAAATATATTTTAATGCCTTGGTTTTGTCTTCCAAGACAAGACCCTAAATTGGGGGAGGGGGTAAGAATTAAATATATCTTGTATACTTGAAATTATTATTGAGTCCTCCCAGAGAGTACAAGAGCAATCATGAAATTTGTTCTTTCACCTTATAATAAGAGGGATGCTGGAAACCATTATATTTGTTTAGTACATTCAATATTTCTCAAATAGCTCAACATTTCAGTAAGAGCTATACTTGTCTTAAGTGGGAAGAATTATCAACACCAGAGAAGCCCATCCCAGGCTTCCCTGGGTCTCTGTCAGGCTAGTAGTGTAACAGATACTGGGACCCTTGACGAGAGAGGAATTCATCCACATTGATAGTTACTGCAGGTGAAATTTATGGAGATAATTTTCTCAGGCTTGGTTTTGTAGCCTCTGTACTGAGAACTAACAACACAGAAGCTTTTCAAAGTACAATCCTAGATTCCTTATACATATTTCCACATGAAAGATAATTCTCAGACATTAGTAATTTTTAGTTTTAATTTTTTATTCTTGAAGATTATTGACATATAGTGTTTTATTTCAGGTGTACAGCATAGTGATTTGACAATTCAGTAATTTCTTAACACCACAGGGCTTTATATATTCAAGGAGGCTAAAATCTTGTGTTGTATCTATGTAAATGAGATAGCCAGAACACATTAAGACCATCATTTGTGTGTGTGTGTGTGTGTTGTATTCATGGTAAATCATGGATAATCTTTGGAGATTATTCATGATCATAAAAGTGTCTGTTAAGATAAATGATCCCAAACTTGGAAATAAGAAAAATAGAGAGCAGCATGTCTTTTCAATGTTATAAGAGAACATTCTTTAACAGGCCTACCCAAACATTATTTACCTAATATTTAGGGAGCTGCACCTTTGTTGGACTTGCTATTTACTTTTGATTAAATCTCCAGATTTTGTGAGTTTACATGTGAACTTAGTAAATAGAAAAACCATATAATTTGTCTCCAAAACCAGGATGCTACTAATCATTACACTCGGACAATAGTGTCTGGTGGAGAAGCAAATGATTTTTGAGTCACAGAATTGAAAATCCCAAAGACTACATTATTAATGTAAGGACATTAATTGGTTTTGTATCCAAGCAAATTTATTTATTTATCTTATTTAGATTTATTTATTTGAGAGAAAGAGAGCACGTGCACATGAGCAGGGGAGGAGCAGAGGGAGAAGGAGAGAGGATCTCAAGCAGACCCCTTGCTGAGCTTGGAGGCCAACCCAGGGCTGGATCTCAGTCACTGAGATCAGGACCTGAGCTGAAACCAAGAGTTGGTTGGATGCTTAACCAACTGTACCACCCAGATGCCCCAGAAATTGTATTCACATGAATAAAAATACCTATTTCAAAAGCTCTTTAAACTAATTTTGCCATCTACTGTTTCCTTAATTAATGAGTTGAATATATAAACACCATGTTTTTTAACTTTTTGAAATTATACTTAGATGTTTAAAAAAGCATATTCTGGGGTACACAAATCCCAAGAGACATTTTCTGGGGAAAATGATTCCATGGGCAACCTTTTGCCACCAGCTTCTGAAGACATTTCACACACACACACACACACACACACATGCTCACACACCCCTGCATTCCTAAATGTACTTGACCCTGGCAACACTCCTTTCTTTTTTTCTGCCCTTTGGTTTCATGCACATGTCACATCTTGGGACTTTTTCTCCAAAATGCAGTTGCATTGATCCACCTCTCTCCAGCTCCGATCATCCCACCCTACTCAAAGTCATCATTTTCTCTTGACTGCTTTTGGAAACACAGGAGCTTCTGCTCCTGCTGCTCTTTAGCACATTTTTCATACAGTAGCCTAAGGGATCTTCCAAAATTAAAATTATGTCATATTTTTACCTTTTTAACATTTGCTACCGGCTTCCCACTGTACTCAAACTATAATCCAAGCTTCCTCCAGGCCAGGCCCTACAAGAGGTGCCCTGTACCTGTCCCTCCTTGTCACTCCCTGTATGGTAGCCTCACCAGCCTCCTTCATCTTCCTAGAATGCTCTGTGCTTCTTCCACCTTAGGGTTTTTCTTTCTGCAGTCGTCTCCCTCCAGATTTTACGTGATGACATCTCAGTTGAAATGTCAACTCCTCAGAGAGGCCTTCTTGGTCCAAAATAGACCTTTCATATATACAATAGGCAAAGTAAAAGAAAGTCTACATAACTGGTTTGAGGGTGCTGAAAATGTATTGCCCTCTATGTGTCTCAAGTTCTTCACTGGAGGATTACCTGGAAGTCTACCATTCAGTCTTTTAAAGGATATTTTTGTCCTCTTTTGAAATCCTAGAAGGATTAAGGTGAAGATGGAAGGGAAAAAGACTCATGGCTAGGGGCAGCAATTGGACCTGCAGAGAGGCGTCATGTGGCCTAAACAAGTGTTTAAATATTTGAATCATTGCCAACATTTAAACATTAAGAGGTTTTCAAGTAAATATTTCTTTTTGTGTTGAAATCAGGCCGATTTTCTCCCTCAATGACAATGTTGTAAGAAGGACAGCACTGCCTGGTTCATGACAAGTGGAGGTTACCTACCTGCACTTTGCCACCCCTAATTATTAGGCTGCCATTATCACTTATATAATAATAAATTCACTAAAAACATTGTGTGCCTAGCAACTTGTGTGAGAGACTTCTGAGTTTTCTAATGGTAGGGAGATAGTAATAAAAAAATAGGGTTATGGTTAATAATATATGTACAATCTGAGTCTTAGTATGGAAGTTAGAGATTACTAGTTATACTCTTTCTCTTTTGTTTTTTTTATTTTATTTTTTTTAAGATTTTATTTATTTATTCATGATAGTCACAGAGAGAGAGAGAGAGAGGGGCAGAGACACAGACAGAGAGAGAAGCAGGCTCCATGCATCGGAAGCCCGATGTGGGAATCAATCCCGGGTCTCCAGGATCGCGCCCTGGGCCAAAGGTAGGCACCAAACCGCTGCGCCACCCAGGGATCCCTGTTTTTTTTTTTAATTTAAGTTCAATTAACCAACATATAATGCATTACTAGTTTTGAGGTAGAGGTCCATGATTCATCAGTCTCCTATAATACTCAGTGCTCTTTCCATCATGTGCCCTCCTTCATGTCCATCACCCAGTTCCCCACCCCACCACCCGTCTTCCCTCAAGCAACCCTCAGTTTGTTTACTATGATTAAGAGTCTCTGACAGTTTGTCTCCCTCCCTGATTCCATCTTGTTTTCTTTTTCCCTCCCTTCCCCTATGATCCTCTGTTTCTTAAATTCCACATATGAGTGGGGTCATATGATAATTGTCTGTGATTGATTGTGATTTTTTTTTTAATATCTACTTATTGACTTTTGGGGAAGGAATTAGGGAGGGGTAGAGGGAGAGAATCTTAAACAGACTCCATATTGAGGACAGAGCCCATCATGGGGCTCGATCCTACCACCCTGAAATCATAACCTGAAACCAAGAGTTGGTCGCTCAACCAACCAAGCCACCCAGGTGCCCCTAGTTATCCTCCCTCTCGATGGAAGAGTTATTTAATCTTTATGACCATCTTCTGAAGACAGTAATATTACCCCCTCTTGGATGAGGAAACGGGTCATCAGAGATCACAAAGCTAGTGAGTGGCAGAGTCTGGGCCCTATATTACTGAATTTGCTCCAAGCCAGAGCCCCTTCCACCATACTCCACTGCTTCCCTACATAGAAGCAGAGCTGTGTGTACCCAGTATGAAAGTCTGACAACAGTCAACATGTATTTTGCTCAGTTCTCTGGGGTCTACATCCTTACTCTAGACACACTTCTGGACCCTCTGTGTCACTAGTTCAAGGACCATGTAATGTGTTTGCCCTTGATTTAAATTGTGATCTCCTGGTTCACTTTCTTTTCTTGTTACTTTTATTCTTCATTCTGTTCACTCTATGTCTTTTTTTCAGATATTGCTTTAGTCAATATAGATTTTTCATTAATTTTTCCAACTTTATTGAGATACAATTGACATATAACATTGTATAGATTTAAGATATACAACTGTTGATAGATATGCATATATTGCAAGATGACTATCACAGTAGGGTTAGTTAAAACCTCCATCCCCTATCATAATTACCATGTCTTTATTGTGGTGAGAACGTTTAGGATCTATTTTCTTAGTAACTTTCAAGTATATAACAGAGCATTGTTAACTATCATCAACATGCTGTGCATTAGATTCCCCAAAACTTCCTCATTTCATAACTAGAAGACTGTACTTTGACCAACATCTCCCCATTCCTCCTCCCCACTGCACCTGGCAAAACTCATTCTGCTCTGTTTCTATGAGTTCAGCTTTTTAAACTGTACATAAGTGATAGCATGCACTCTTTGCTTTCTGTCTTATTTTGCTTAGCATAATGCCCTCATGGTCCATCTAAGTTGTTGCAAATTGCAGGATTTCCTTCTTTCTCATGGCTGAATAATATTCCACTGTGTGTGTGTGTGTGTGTGTGTGTGTGTGTGACATCTTCTTTGTCCATTTATCTGTAAAGACTCAAATTGTTTCCATATCTTTGCTATTGTGAACAGTGCTACAATGAATATGCATGTGGATTTCTTTGAGGTCCTGATTTCATTTCCTTCAGCTAAATGCCCAAAAATAGAATTGCTGGATCATAGGGTAGTTCTATTTTTAATTTTTAAAGGAACTTCCAATACTGTTTTCCACAGTGACTGCACCAATTTAAATTCCCACCAACAGTATACAAGTGTTTCCTTTTCTACGTGTCCTTGCCAACACTTGTTATTTATTATCTTTTTGATAACAGCTATCCTAACAGGTGGGAGGTGGTATCTCCTTGTGTTTTGATGTGCATTTCCTTGACAATTAGTGATGCTGAGTATCTTTTCATGTATCTATTGATCATTTGTAGGTCTTCTTTGGAAAAATGTCTATTTAGGTCCTCAGCCCACTTTTTAATTGAACTATTTTTTTTCCTCTTGAGATGTATGAGTTCCTTAAATATTTTGGAAACTAATGGCTTATCTTCACAAAGATTCTGTAAGTTAGGTCTTTTTATTATCCTCTTTTTGCAAATGAGGAAACAGAGGTGCAAAGATGTTAATTAACTTGCCCAAGGCCATAAAATAAGTACATGGTAGAGCAGGTCTTTGATTCCAGGCAGTGTGAACAGCATACCCACGCTCTTCACCACAGTACTGCATGTGGAATCAATATGAGAAAATGATTCTAGGAATGGGGAAAAAGGAACTCAATTCATTATACCCTGAAGAATCCAGATTACTTAAAACATGTATACAAGAAGAAAAGTAATGAAAAGAAAAAAAGGATAGATACAGAATTTCTACACAAAGAAAAAACTTTAGTGGAAATCTGGTGAAGTAGTTGCTAAGATCTCATCTTCGTGTTTCATTTACATAGTGAGCATTCCCTTTTAACTTATTATTAACTTTAGGGTGGCATGGTGGCAGTGGTAGGGGCAGGCAAGGGCCAATGAACAGACATGCGTAGGGACCCTGCAAAGCTAGCTTTTGTCATTGCCAGATCTGGAGAATTTAGCTGGAGCAAGAGCATGTGTGGCCTTAAATGCTGACTCAGCTAAAGTAAATATGACTAATCTGGGATTTGTGTGCAGAAGAAATGGGGAGAAAAGGATAATGAAGGGTCATGAGGGGTAGGGAAGGGATCTGCGGATTTACTGTGATAGGCTAATAGGTATTAAGAGCTCAGTTAGAATAGAGGCCACCAGAATACAAAGGAAGAGAGTAGGAAGCTATACCTTATGATGGACATGGGCATGAAGGAACAGAATAAAGTTGACTCTAACACTTTAAAACTCAGTGACTAGAAATTTGATAGAATGAGTAAGAGAAATGGAACCACATGAGGCAATGCTGATTTGGCTCAGGGTCTCTCATGAGGTTGCCATCAAGACACCAGCTATGGCTACAGACTCTGAAGGCTTGACTGGGACTTCCAAGCTCACTCATGGTTATTGGTAAGAGGCTTTAGTTCCTCATTGGCTCTTGCTTGGAGTATCATTGCCAGGAGGCCCCTCTTGGAGGGTGGCTATCACTGGCTGCATGGAAGTGCAAAGTAAGAAATCTTACCTATTTGGGATGGTGAGGTGGGCTGTGGTACTATATCATATTGTTTTTCTTAAAAAATATTTGTTGTAAATGCTTTTAAAAAGCAATAGCATTTGGTGAAGCACTAGGGCATTAGACACTGAAGAACAGAAAGAATTCTGGCAAAAACAGATGAGTTTTCCTAAATAAAATGTTTTATTACCCAACATCCTGTCAAGAGCTACAACTTAAAATTATTACAATCTGACTTTTAGGCTCTTTGACACACTTGCCATACATTATCCAATCAAACATTTTAGTGAGAAGAGTCATGCTAAAATATATTATTTATATTTAATATATTATAAATTACATATTCTATTTCTGTTATTTCCTATTTTAATATTATTTCTTATATTATTTATCATATATATCTTATATCTTAGTACCTTTTTCTCTACTCTGTAATCCAATATTTTCAAAGAGTGCTGAAAAAGACAGCTGGTTAGCATGATGACCAAAAAGAATGAAACTGACAAAGTTACTGTTTTGAAATGGTTGATTTTACACATTAATATATCTAATGTTCTAAAAAGTCCTGGTAAACAAAGTGACCTCAGTTTATTTGGCTACAAGTTTTGTTTTGTTTTGTTTTACATAATACCTTAATATTTAGCTGAATTGGAAAACTCTCCAGAGAAAACAAAGATGACCTAATCCTCTCACTTCCTCAACATTTTTTTTTTAATTGGTGTATAGTTGATACTTGGTATTACATTAGTTTCAGGTGTACAACAGTGACTCTTCCTTAACTCTTGTTCTCCATATGTTGCTGAAAACTACTCCAGTAGCCTTCCCATGGGTCATCTGCTTTTATCCTCCTGCTCAATCCAGTTTGAAATAATCAATATGGCTGTTCTCTTAAAACAAAATCTCATCATAACTTTCTCCTCTTTAAAACCATCTGATAATACTCAGGATCAGGTGCAAACTCTTTAACCTGGCATGAAAGATCCATCTGTTACTTCTCCGGGCTTGAGTCCTGACATCTCCCTGCACAAGCTCTGTAGCAGCTGCATGGAATTCTCAGAGCTTCTCAGACATAACACGTTCTTTCACTCTGCCATGTTTTTTTTTTTTTTTTTCCCTGAAAAGTCTTTTCCTCTTCTCTTTACTTGGAAAGATCATTAATCTTTAAGATTCTTATATCATTATTTGAAATCTTTTTGCACTTCCTTGCTAGACAGATTCAATTTTTCAATTTTTGCTAAAACTATAGACACTCTTTTTTCAGGAGTTGCTAAGTTGGTAAAGTACATGTCTGCAGCTACAGGCAGCCAGGACATGAAAGGGGTGTGTGTGTGCAGGAAGACAGCAATGAGAAAGTAGGAGGTTAGACTTGCTTGTGATGTCACTTGAATACCTGCTCCCAACTTCATTTGCAATATTCAGTTGTGTGAGCCAATTAATATTTTTTGCCTTTAAATTAGTTTGAATGTGTTTTCTGTCACTTGGCATTTAAAAAATCTTGATAATAAAGGGATTGTTTGTTTACACATCTAATTTCAAGTAATTTTTTTTAACACTTCTTTTTTCAACCATAGCTCCTGGCATATTATGCCAGGTACACCTGTCTTATTTTTCATTGTATGAATCACTAAGTCTCCATGATAAATCAAGTATGTGATTTTCCAAGATTAAAAGGCTATTGATACTAAGACTACCATTAAGTCCCTCACCCCCGGAGTTAGACAAATTGATTATAAACTTTACTTAGAAAAATAAACAAGTGAGAATAGCCAGGAAAACACTGGGGAAGAAAGGGAGAGGATGGCATCTCCAGTGCATATTAAGACTTACTATAAAGCCTCTATAGTTAAAATAGTGTTATATTGGCACATGGAACAACAGACTAAATGATGGAACAGAATAGAAAATCCAGAAATAAAACCAAATTGATTCCTAAATTTAGTTTCTGATAAAGAGCATGTACTAGTTCCTTATTGCTGCTGTAACAAATTACCACAATTTTAGTAACTTAAAAACAATACAAATCTAGTATCTTGCAGTTCTGTAGGTCAGAAGTCTAAAATGGTTATCAGTGGGTTAAAGTCAAGGTGTCTGCAAGGATGCATTCCTCCTATAGGTTTTAGGAGAGAATCTACTTCCTTCTTTCTTTAGCTTCAATAGACCTCTTGCATTCCATGGCTCCTGGCTACCTCCTTCACCCTCAAAGCCAACAGAGTAGCATTTTCAAATCTTTCTCTTACTCTGACTTCCTCTTCAGCCTCCCTCTTCCACTTTAAAGGACCCTGTGATTACATTTAGTCAACCTGGATAAGAGTAATTTCCTTATTTTAAGGTCAGCTGATAAGCAAGCTTAATTCCATCTGTTAGTTCATTATCCCTTGCCATGTATATACATTCTTTGGTTCCAGGGATTCGGACATGGATATCTTTGTGGGGAGAAGACATTATTCTACCTACTACACATGGCATCCCAAATAACAGAAGAAGAGGAATTCGTAAAATAAATGATATCAAGATAAATAGTTTATGGAAAAAGATAAATCTGGATTAATTCCTCAAACCATATACTAGGATAAATTCCACATTATGAGATTTAAATATAAAAATTTGAAACCATATATATACTGGAGGAAATATGTGTGAATTCCTTTATAAATAGAAGTGGGTAAAACTTTCCTAAATATGACTCTAAATCCAAAAATGATAGAGTAGATAAAACAGTGTGTTTGTACACATGTATTACATATGTATATATGCATGCCTATATATATTTTACATACACACTCATACATAATTTTTGCAAGACACAAGAAAAATGACAAACTGAGGGAAATACTTTCAGTTTATCTCACAAGCATTCCTAATACTTAAATAACCACAGAATTAAAAAAACCAATGATTCTATAGGTAAAATAAGCTAGAAAAATGAATAGTTAAAAAATGCAAATGGTTTTTAAAACACGGAATGATGATTATACTTGATCATAGTAAGAGAAATGCAGATTAAAACTCATCAAGATAAAATTTCTCACCTGCTTCATTGGCAAAAATCCAAAAGTTTGGTGATGTGCTCTGTTGGCATGACTGTGGGAAAATAGGTACTTTCATACATTGCCAATGTGAATGCAAAGTGGTACAATATTTATGGCAAGGAGTTTGGAAGCATCTAGAAATCACATATGCGTTTACCCTTTGACCCAGCAACTCCACTTCTAGGAATCAATCCTAAAGTTGCACTAGCACAAATTAAAAAGGCATCTGCTCAAGACTGTTTATTGAAAGACTGTTTATCTTATCAAAATCCTGGAACCACCTCAAGTATACATAAAAAAAGAAGTGGTTGAGTAGACTATATCATAACCATCCAATGAGGGCACTATGCAGCTATTAAAAGAATGGGGAAAATCCCCATACAGTATTATGGATATGTCTAGAATATACTGTGAAGTGAAAAGCAAGATGGAGAAAATGTGTGTGGTATACTACATTTATCTAAGTATAGTATGCTATGTAAATAAAACAATGAAGCAAAAAACCCTAACATTAAAAAAAAAAAAAAAAAAGGTTACCTCTAAGAGGAAGGAGAAAATAGATTAGAGAAAACAGGGATAAAATCTAGACTCCTTGGGGCACCTGAGTGGCTCAGTTGGTTGAGCTTCTAACTCTTAATTTTAGCTCAGGTTATGACCTCAGAGTTGATATCAGGATCATAGGATCAAGCCCTGTGTTGAGCCCTGCACTGAGCTCCAGACTCAGCTGAAGTCCACTTGTCCCTCTCCCTCCTCCCACTTGTAAGCACTCTCTCTCTCTCTCTAAAGTAAATAAATAAAACCCTTAAATATACCTTATTCATAGATTTGATTTTGGAACTACATAAACATTTTGCATTATTAAAAATTTTGACCGAGTTAAAAATTTTGACCGAGTTAAAAATTCACTAAAAAGGCATACACACATACACAAACTTGCATATGTATATTCAGTTTGTGGCACAGCCACACAGTGAAGAAGTATTTCATTTCATGTGACTTTAAAACCCCTGGCTTTATTCTGCTGGCATTTTATTCTAAGAGTGTTATATGTTAATCTGGAAATAGACAAGTCAGTAGTTACGTGATGATTTAATTCAGCTAACCCTGTGTCCTTGAGAGTCAGACCGCCATCCTCATAATAGGAGACAGGAAATAAAAGTATAAGACAGGAGAAGTTAAATACAAACCCTACAATCTCAAATTTAAATAGGAAGATACAATAGGTATCTGAGTCTGTTCAGGCTGCTATTTAAAATACACAGAGTGGGTGGCCTAAACAACAGAAATGTATCTCTCACAGTTCTGAAGTCCGGGAAGTCCAAGATCAAGATGTTGGCAGATATGGTGTCTGATGAGAGACCACTTCTTCATGTGCAAGATGGTTGTCTTAGTTGTATCCTTACACAGTGAAGATGGGCTAGAGAATCCTCTGGGGTCTTTTTTACAAGGGAACTAATCACATCCTTATGACCTGATCACCTCAAAGATCTGCCCTTGTCTACAACCATCACCTTGGCGGTTAGGATCTCCACTTTTGAATTTTGGGGACACAAATATTCAGTTCTAACAGTAGGGATCTTGACGTAATTTATCTTAAAAATAAATCCTAGTTCTGTATGATACTGTAATTTATAATAAGAAATATATATTTAGTCTTTGTCCACTGTTTCTGGCACAGAGCTTCTATAACTCTTGGAATTTCCTAAGTGATGAGAGTGAGAAAGGTGGCATTTTTTGTGGTAAAGGTGACTTTTGGAACTCGTCTAGGGATGGGGCTGGCTGCCAGGAGAACCAACCTTGTGACTAATGGGTTGGAACATTCAATTACACTCCCTGACCCTGACCACAACCTCCATGGAGGGGAGAGGGGCTGGAGGTTGAAACAACTGCCAATAGCCAATTATTTAATCAATCACTCCTGTATAATAAAGCCTTTACAAACCCCCAAAAGGACAGGATTTAAAGAGCTTCTGGGTTCGTGACCTTGTGCAAGTTTGGAAGAGTGGTGCACTTGGGGGGCATGGACGCTCCAAGCCCTTTTCTGTACCTCACTCTGTGTGTCTCTTCCATTTGGCTGTTCCTGAGTTACATCTGTTTATAATAAACCAGTGACCTAGTAAGTAAAATGTTTCTCTTACTAAAAAGTAAGTAAGTAGGATAAAAGCTACTCTAGGAAATTAATCAAACTCAAGGAAGGAGTTGTTGGAACCTCTAATCTGTAGCAGGTGATTCAGGAGCACAGGTAACAACCTGGGCTTGTGACTGGCATTTGAAGTATTTGTGTTGAGGTACAATTTTGTAGTGTAGAATCTGATGCTATCTCTGGATAGGTGGTGTCAGAATTGAGTCAAATTGAAGACATCCATATGGTGTCTAAAAATTGCTTTGTTAGATGTGTGGGGGAACCCATGCCCCACCTCCCACCCCCATGGTGATACTGAGTGCAGAACTTTTATTTAGTCTAATGGAAAGGCCTAAAAGACATGACTAATCAAAGAGCAATGAGCTCCCTTGCACTCAGGCTTTTGTCTTTTTTTTTTTTTTTTATGATAGTCACAGAGAGAGAGAGAGAGGCAGAGACACAGGCAGAGGGAGAAGCAGGCTCCACGCACCAGGAGCCCGACGTGGGATTCGATCCTGGGTCTCCAGGATCGCGCCCTGGGCCAAAGGCAGGCGCCAAACCGCTGCGCCACCCAGGGATCCCCAGGCTTTTGTCTTGAAATACAGTTTCCCACAAAAACAAACCAAAGTGCTTGAAACAAAAAAATGTGCTGCATGAGTTTGAAATATTTTACCACACTAATTAGCAAGGAAGTTATCAAATACTATGAAGGTCATGTTAATAGGATTCAAGAATCAACCTAAAGAGGATCCATTGGCAAAAGATGGAACAATTCTAATAATATTAGAAAAAAATATGATATAGTTGTTTGAACAATGTTTCACATATACAACTATGTAAACTCTGTTATTTTCAAAGTCTCTTTATATTTATTTTTTTCTGATTTTTTAGTTACTGTGCAAGTAACCATATATTACAGTAAATCAGTTATCAGAAAAAAGATGAAACAATTTGATCAACAATAGGATGCAAACTGCAATAACTTTAATTACCAAATATACTTAAATCAACAGGTTCATAATAATACTTACAGATAATACTTACAAAAAATAAGTCAATAATGATAAGCAAAATCTACTGGTCCCAGAATGCTAGGAAGCCTCATTATTTTTAGGACTGGTAAAAAATAGAAGAGGAGTTAGGGATCAAGCATATACTGTGCCTTTCCTATTTTGTACCTTTGGGAAACCAAGTGGTAGATGAGACCATTTCTCTTTTTTGAAATATTCTAGGAAATAAATAAACGAATGGTAAGAATTGCAGCATTACCTTTTCACTGCCCCTTGCACCCCACTGATCCCTATCAGCGATCCAGACATTGAGCATCATTGGCAGCTTATAAAATTAAAAGAAAGACTGTGTACCTCCTGATGGAACAATTCAACATCACCTATAGAGAAGTCTTGTAAAAAAAGATCAAATCTAAATCTGATAGAGAACACGGGAACCTGCTAACTATACCATAGGGATACAATTAGCAAAATACAGACTGAGGGAAACTCTAAAGATCTAATGACTCAATTTTTCCAACAAATAAATATCAAGAGGATAAAATGGAGAAGGCTATCAACTAAAATAGATTTAAGAGATTGATTAACCAAACGTAACGTGCAAGGTGGTAAATAAGGGGAAAGAATCAAGCATTTATATTCTATTTTCTATTCAAACTGGGATAGCCTCTTTCCAGCCCCCAGTCACAGCTCCCACCATCTGATCATCCTTTTTCAAGATTGTATTTTGGACACTGAATGGACTCCATGGAGATTTATTCTCCCAATGATGATGTGCTCATTACAATAATACCAATGTATTATTAATGATAGTAATGATGGTAGGATAACACAACTAATTTCTTGAGTCCTCCTCATGTCTGAGGAACTCCATACTATTTCATGTATGCTCCCAAGAATGCTAATGTGGGTACTTTATTATTCCCATTTTACATATGAAGAAACAGAGGCTTGGGGAAGGTGAATGAATTTTTCATGATCCAGCAGCCAATAATATGCTGGAGGCTTGTACCAGAGGACAAGATTCCCTGTCCAAGGTGGTTACCTTCCTCAACCACTTAATTTACCAAAAATGTAAAGGCAAAGATGACCTTTTTGGTTACATGTTAAGCAAGGAGCTCCATAGTCTTTAAAATAAATAACATGAACAAGAACTACAATGCAATTTGGACCCCTTTTATAGCTGAGGGATGGTGCCTTTGCATCTAGACTGGAGTTCTGCTTTAAATGGATTGCCATCTCAAGATTGCTTCAGGGACCATTGGTGGTATAGATAAATGTTTTAGTCTAAGAATATTAACCTGAATATAAAAAATGTGCTATCTAGGGACATAATGTACTTTTGCATTAGAAAGTAAGAAAGGAAAAAAAATTTAAAACTAGAGCAGAGAGGTAGAAAGGTGAAGAGGAAAATAGGTTATGGAAATGAGAAGTCGGCTGGGAAATAAGCTTAATGAATAATTAGTGAGAGAGGCTGGGGGGTACAGTTAAGGTTGGGCTCACTTTGCAAACTGCATACTACATGAAACTTGGAAGGACACCAAGTCCTGTGCAAAGTTTTGTTGTTGTTGTTGTTTTAATATATATTGATGACAACAATTCAAACATTGCTAGTGTGTCACAGAAGCCTGGGAGGCCACTATGAGGATGAGGTGATGATATTTATCTTCTATCTGCTTAGCGTATGACCTTTTGTGTTTTGGCATTTAATTAGGGCTCCTTGAGGACCATCTGGGTGATGCTGGTGATTATCTCACACTCTGCTCTATTTGAGATGCAGAAGAATTTGGCAGTGTTGTACCAAGATTCTATCACGGACTATGACTTTTATTAGAAAACAAGAATAACCTGGAAACTTTGATCTCCAATCAAAGTCATTCTTGAATCTATGAACAAGTGAGCCCCAGAAGGAGTTGGCAAATGGATTTTTAGGTTGATGTTTCAGAATATCTAGATGAAGTCTGGGTGTTTCTTGTTTAGGTTCATAAATTGAGAATGACTGTGAATAAAATCACATCTTAGGATATACTGGGACTATTAACTCAAAGCTCAAATAATCTCAATTTAAATTTTCCTTTGTCACATGGCTCACATGAATTTATCTCCTCAGTCTACCCCTTAGTCATACATTCCAGAATTTTCTCATATCTTCTGTTAGTAGTCTGACTTTGCTTTAAAATTCATAGTGCAGAGATCAGAAAATTATGTTCCTTTTACCTGTATCTACTTCTTTTCTAATAATTCTGCATTCATTGAAGTCTGGTATGCTGATCACCAAAGAAATTTGATTTATTCTTGAGTCTTCCCTAAAAAACAAAAACAAAAACACAAACTGCTAACATTCTGGAATATTTTGGTTAGTTGTGGATGAGAAACTGGTTTATAAAACTACTAATCCCAGGAAATAACAAAGTGCACTGAATATGTCAGTTGCTCAACTAATGAAGTTTAGGATTTGATCAAATGTGTGCCCTATTCTCAGAACATCACACGGGGTTCAACCCAAGCAGTCATTATTTTCATTTTGGCTCTGAATTAGGCCTTGATTAACCTGACTGGTTTATTCTGCAGAATAACAGGGCTCCACCCTGAAGTCCCGCAGTCCCTTATAGTATAGGATTTCCTCTCTGCAAGGCCAAAAAGTCATTGCATTTGCTATTGTGATGACTTATTATATTAAGAACTCTCCACCCTGTAAACAAGACAATTTAAAACTCATTGACGTAAATTAAAAAACAAAAGTCATCTCATATAAATAGGAGAAACAATAATTTATCAGTTTCTTAAAGAGATCTGTTTATTTCTGAACCTGAACTTGAATTTTATATATAGCCTTTATTCTTGTTGTTGTTCTCAAGTTTATTTAGACATTTAATGTACAAACCTCTTTGATTTTCACAAACTGTTTTCCTGATTACTGTATTTTCTTCCTTCCTACCTCTGTTATAAACAATATAAATATTTAACTATTTAGCCATGATTTAATTACTCAACCTGGGCTATCCAATATGCTAGCCATTAGCTATATGTGACTAATAAATACCTGAAATAAGGCTAGTGTGAATTGAAATATAGTGTAAATGGAAAATATACACTGAATATCAGATGTAATATAACAAAAAAGATCATAAACTATCATTACTATTTTCGTGTTCACTATTACACATTTAAATAATATTTGGAACATGTTAAGTTCAACAAAATATATCTTTATATTAATTTTAATTATTTCTTTACTTTTTAAAAATATTTCTACTAGAAGGTTTTGAATTAACTATGTGGCTCACTATATACTTCTATTGCAAAGGACTTTTATAAAGAATACAGATCATTTTTAATATATGTCACATCTGGAGTAGAAAGTTAATGAATAAAAGAAAATTTGTGTAATTATCTATAGGAAAACTTACGGCATTGGCAGATATCAAAACACTATAATTATCCAACTATTCCTTCCTCTAGGAAAGATTATTTTCTTAAGGATCCAGGCAAATTCTTATTTAGCACCCTTTCTCCATCTGGGGCATTCTGGCTGGATTCTCATCTGTTCCCCAAAACATTGTGCCTTGCGATAAATTTGCCTTGTATGCTTGTTATTGGTGTCTTAATAAATGTATAACAGTTTGAAGGTAGAAGCTAAGACTCATTCATCTTCATATCCATCATGGTGCCTAGTATACAATAGATATCCAATAAATGAGAAAGAAAGAGAAGAAAGGAGAGAGGGAAGGAAGGAAAATCACATGATTACTTCTTCTTCCTGACTGGCAGTGTTTCAATTACTGCATAGGGAATTGGTGAGAGGAGGATGGATGAGGGAGAGGCATGGTAACATCTCCAAATCCATATTTCTTTCAAATATGTCCATGTTCTTTATCCAAGCCAGTGGTTGTTCCCACCATTCTCCCTCCAGCCCATCCAACCCCTTGTTGGAGTGCATAAATGTTTTAATAATTTTTATTAGCACTAAACCTTTCTCCTGGCAGAGGGTTTTCTACACACTGGTTCCAGATGAAAATTTCCTTGATGCACACTGGAGAATGTAGGTGAAGCATATGTATCAATCACTTTGAAGATACAAACGGGTTTTGTTGTGTTGTTGTTGTTTTGTATGCTTGTTTGGTTCGGTTTTTTTTGTTGTTGTTGTTGTTTTGTTTGTTTGTTTGTTTGGTTTTTTTTGCTTGCTTGCTTGGTTTGACCTCTGTACCAGCATATGTTCTTCCCTACTGCACTTGTGACATTTATTAAAATTGTATCACACTGAGCCCTGATGAAAGCTTCAAGAGATTTCAAAGATTGGTATAATATGGGCTACCTTTACTTTCTTTCTTTTTTCTTTTTTAAAAAAGATTTTAGGTATTTATTCATGAGAGACACAGAGAGAGGCAGAGACACAGGCAAAGGGAGAAGTAGGCTCCTCGCAGGAAGCCTGATGTGGGACTCTATCCCGAGACCTAGGATCACACCCAGAGCCAAAGGCAGATGCTCAACCACTGAGCCACCCAGGCGTCCTTGGGATACCTTTTCTTATTGAAATATAGTCAAATTAGAAATCAATAAAAAAATGAGTAGAACTCTCCCACATATTTGAACATTAGGAAACTCACCTTAAATTAGATATGGAACAAAAAATGAAAATAGGAATTAGAAATAGAATGGAATGGTTATGAATATACTATATATATCAAAACTTATAGAATGCAGTTAAAGCAATACTTAAAAATGTTATAACTTGAATTTTTTTAATTAGGAAAGAAGAAAGTATGAAAAATAATGAGCTAAGCATCTATTTTGGTTAGTTTTTCTATGGTAACAAAACAGTCAGGAGTCTTAGTATTCTACAATGATAAAAATTTCTTTCTTTCTCAAAGTACATATAGTTGGATATGAGCTACTGCTTGGCCCCAATGTTGCTCTGGCCTGTGGCTCTGCTCCATGTGTCTTCTTATTCCAAGATCTAGGCTGAAAGACCCTCTATGGAGACCAGTCTGTTCTTGTTTTTACAGCTAAGGTGAAGAACCAGAGAGCTGGTGGAAACTCATTTGCACCTCACAGTTTTTACTCAGAATTGGCACATTGTCAAAGCAAGTCCAGGCCCAAGCTCAAAGTCAGTGGATTGAGATGTGTTACAAGGAAATATACTACCGCCTGCTATCTTGATCAAAAATATTCAGTTTCCTCCCTTCTGGAATCAAACTATATTCATCACCACCTCTAAAGAAGAAATCCTGAAACCTATTTTCCCAAAGCCACTCATTCATTGGGTAGATCATCTGCTAAGTTACTACAGGTAACAGTTTGCTAAATGCTTTGCCACTGCATACTGTGGCTCCTTTTCCATCTTCTAATAAATGGTTCCTTTATAACTTGTCCTTTGGTCCCAAGGTCAATACATAGATTTTAGTTGTTGTTGTTACAGGAGCATGTCACCTTAAGATACCAATATCTGTTTTTCTCAACTTTGCTATATAGTAACAAATAAGCTCAAAATCTTAGTGCTTATACCAACAAAAATTCATTTTTTGCTCATGTTACACAGAATGTTGAGTCACCCACGGTTCAGCTACACGCTTTAAATAGGATGGGCTCTGCTCTGCTGTCTTCCCATTCTGTGACTAAAAGTTTGGTTTCTGTGCCAGCAATTCTCAATGCCTCTTAAAGCTTCCACACAGAATTGGAAGTAAAAGAACTGGCACCCTCTCCCTTCTGCTCATGTTCCATTTTTCAAAGCAAGTTACAGAGTTTAGACTACAATCAGTGGGCAAAGAAATACAATCCTTTTATAGGGAAGGAGGATATGAATGGTTGCAAATAATAAAAAAATTTACTACAAAAATCCCACCTTAAATGATTTAAAACACAAATAAGCCACTCTCATAAAAATGGAAAGAAAAACTTAAAAAAATAGGAAACAAACATCAAAAATTATTAACTAAACTAAATCCTTAAAAAACAAAACAAAACTGAGAAACCTCTGGAAAGCTTGGTCAAATAAAATAAAAGAGGTGGGAAATGGAAAAGGAAGCTATAATCAGAGATGTACCAAAGATTACAAAAAAATAAGAGAGTCATCGCAACAATCTGATTGGAAATGTTAGATAATACAGATAAACTTGAAGAAATATGTGGCAAATTCCAACTATTTGTACAGAATGCAAACACCATAAATTGAATTAGTAATTAAAACCTTCTCTAAGTTAAAACAGCTTATCCAGTCTTATAGGCAAGTTTTATCAAACATTCAAGGAGCAAAGGCTTTGATTCCACACATAATATTGCAGAGAGTACAAAATGGAAAAAGAAAAAGTATCTTCCTCAATAATTCTAGAAGGCCAAATTACCCTCGGGTAACAAAACCTGGAAAGAACAGAAAGAGAAAGAATTTTCTCTATAGAATCATCTTATTCATGAACATGAATTCAAAAATTCTGTGCACAATACTAGCAAAAAAATACTAGGAATATATTAAAAGGCAAATGTATCATGAACAATTTTGGTTTATTCTAGCAATCAAACTTTAGCATTAGCAAGTCAGTAAAAATATTTAAAAAACATTAGCAAGTCAATTATAGTAGTTTTTAATATTAAATCTAAAATATATTATTGGAACGCCTGGGTGGCTCAGCAGTTGAGCGTTTGCCTTTGGCCCAGGGCATGATCCTGGGGACCAGGATCAAGTCCCACATCGGGCTCCCTGCATGGAGACTGCTTCTTTCTCCCTATGTCTCTGCCTCTCTCTCTGTGTCTCTCATGAATAAATAAATAAAATCTTTAAAAAATAATTAAAAAATAAAATATTAGATTATTATCTCAATGGATTCATAAAAAGCTTTTGATGCAATTGAACATTGGTTGATAAAAACACCCAGTAAGGAATAAAAAAGAACTCTAACAAATAAATAGAATCTAGACAAAACTCTTCCCAAATATTTCAAGAGTAGAATATTAAAAATGTTCCTTTTCAGATAATAAAAGACCACTTCTAGCACCACTTCTGTTCAATTTCATGTCTAAGGCAATAAGGCAGGAAAAGAAGTGAGAGTTATAAAAATTGCAAAGAAAGAAAAAAATATATTATTTGCAACATGGAGTTTAGCAATATTTCTGGATACAAAATCAAATAAAAAAATAGTTTTCTAAGCACAGGCAACAAGAAAGAAGAAAATGTAATAATAACATGCCACTTATAATATCTTTGATAAACATTAAATATCTAGGCATAGGTATAACTTAAGATGTGTCAGACCATAATAGAAAAAAAACTACAATTTTGTTGAAAGATATTAAAGAAATTTGCATTGACAGACCACTTTTATGACTTCAAAGCCTCAATATTATGTAAATTTCAAAATCCCAGTGGATTTTTTTTTAAGGTTTTCTTTATTTATTCATGAGAGACACAGAGAGAGAGGCAGAGACACAGGCAGAGGGAGAAGCAGGCTCCATGCAGGGAGCCTGAAGTGGGACTCGATCCCGGGACCCCAGGATCACACCCTGGGCTGAAGGCAGTGCTAAACCACTGAGCCACCCGGGCGTGCCTCTCAGTGGATATTTTTGTGAAACTTAGCAAATTAATTTTAAATTTTATATTGAAAAGAAAAGCCTGAGAATAGCCAAAATTCTCCTGAAGAAAAGGATCAATGATTGAAATCGAGCATCCATTATAAGTTTTGAAAACCAATAAAACCTTTATAATTAGGATGGTATACATTGGTGCAGAGACAGACAAATGAACCACGGGAATAGAAAAAAAAAAGTTTCCAGAAACATATCCCAGACAGTATGGAACACTGATTTATAGTAAGGATTGTACTGAGATCACTGGAGAAAGAATATGATGTTTTTTTATTAAGTAGGGCTGGACAATTGGTTTTTCATGTAGAAAAAAAGAAATTTACAAAAGTCATCTCCTTCCAAATAGGAATTAAGTAGATAAGGTAAATTCATTTCCTTCTATGTGAGTTAAGGATTTAAATGTAAAAGAACAATACAACATTGAGAAGACCAAATAAGATACTCTTGTCTTAAGAAATATATATTAAAAAATTTTAAAAAAGAAATATATTAAATAAGATATTCCAATTATGCCTACCAAATTAAATACAAAGTTGATTATATTATAATTAGAAGTTATGCTTATTGAAACATACCATAAGAAGAGAAAACCCATAGGTTTGAAAATGTATTTGCAAAACACAAAATGCAAAATGGATGTATACCAAAAATATAAAGAATTTCTACATATCACCCATCCCATAAAACAATCCAAAAGAAATGAAAAGTGGACAAAAGACTTCAAAATACTTGACTTTACACAAGAGGAATTATAAATGATCAGTAACTTAAAAAATAATATTCAGCCTCATTAGCAATGTGGAAAATGCAAATTAAATCCATAATGAGATACCTATGGGACAACCAAAACATTTATGCACTGATAGTGGTAATATTAATAGGTATAACAACTTTGGGAGAAAAGTAACATTTTCTAGTAGGCTGAAAATGTATATACCCTATAATAGAGCAATTTCACTCTTTGGTATGTATTCTAAAAAGAGGTTTACACATATTCACTAGGAGATACTGTTTATAGATACCAAAAACCAAGCAAACAACAACAAAAACTCAAGCCTAGAAACTAACCAATTGCCCATTATTAGTAGATGTGATAAACACATTCTGATATCTTCATGTAATCAAGTACTATGTATTTGAGAAAAATTCATAAATTACAGTTATTCACAACAATTTGGATGAATTCAGGAACGTAACATTTAGTGAAAAAACAAATTTGAAGATGCCAGCATATGTGGTAAAACTATAAATAAAAATAAGCCAGTGATAAAACAAAATTCAACATCATGCTCCCCCTGACTAGGGAAAAAATGGGTAAGATGAAAGGCAAATGGCAGACAACAATGCCAAAAATAAGGTATAGTTCTTTTTATTAAATTGGGTGGTGGGTAAATGGGAGTTCTATTTCATATATATATATATATATATATATATGAAATAGAACAAGATTTGTCATATATATACATAGACAATCTTTGTCATATATATATATATAAACATTTTGTAACTACTCAATATTCCATCAAGAAACAACAATGAAGAACGCAGGAATCAGAAGAATTAGCCACATGTTAGGGGACACCAGAATGTTGACCTAACGAGATGACAGACTTTTCTTTCAGGCAAATGAAGACCCAGAGGACATGTGGACAAGAGCTCTGCTCTGTCACTATGAACATAATAAGCTTCTCCTTCATATGCCATCTGGGGGGAGAAGTCCAGAAAGACTCCTTCTTTGGATAAGGCAGACACAGCCCTAGTGTAGAATTGGAGCTTTGGATTGACAAAAATATTTTCACGTAGAAAACTGTTTCAACCTGAAAGAGGCTGAATTATCTTCAATTGACAAATTTCCTCCCATCCCATCCCATCCCATCCCATCCCATCCTATCCCATCCCATCCCATCCCATCCCATCCCAAGAATAGGGATTCCAGAGGTAATATAAAATAAAACTATAGTTTTGAGACAGATAAGTCATTGGGTATACCCTGTTTTACTCGCATTACAAGTACTGCAGGAGAAAGTTCAAGGTGGTATTCCAGGAGGTAAGGAAACTGTACCTAATCCAGACTTGGGAAAGAGGTGGTCAGACACGGCTTCCTCAGAGAGCTGATGAAGTGAGACCAAGGGGAATAGTCCAGGAAGTTTCCTAGTCAGAAAGAGAAGCACATATAAGAACCATCCTCTTATTTTTGACTGACTCCAGGAATAATTGATGGATGCATATGTTGCCCTACTTTTCTACGAATTAGAGTGGTAGTCCTTTACTAAAGGCTTATTATGACCTAGGGGCGCTCTGGGCATCTTCCTCGAGTTTCATACAATCCTGTGAGCTTCCCATTCTCATAGCTTACCACCATCTTATTGTAACATCATCATGTCCTCCCTTCTAGGTTGACAGTTCCTGGAATACTTCTATCACTTTGTCTATAATGCCCGGCTAGCACTGCACAAAGTGTTAAAAAATGTTTAATAAATGTTAAAAGAATAATAATTAAAAAAAAACAGGTTAGAAGAATCAAGGGGAAAAGGTACCAGTGACCTGGTACAGTGGTCCAGCTTACACTTTTCCTTTTGGAAAAAAGTCTAAGAATGTGCAAGAAACCAGTTCAGAAGCAAACTGGAAATAAAATATGTTTTAATTCAAACAAAGTCCTTTTAGTCTCCTTTGACCTCGTGCTATTAAATCCTTCAAAGAGTGGTTCTCTCCTTTAGCAAATGGCTTCCAAATTTTATTGGTTTATTGGTTCTGGGAAGCAAGATAGGCTGACCCAAAACATAAAATAATATTAGATTGAAGTTTGAGTAGGAGATCTGATTCTAAAGAAGTGATCCAAAAAGGTGATGGGTTTTCTCTAGAGGATAGCATGTTTAATTGTATTGAGTTGTACTGCTAAACTGGTGATTCTTATAACTGAATTAAAATTATTGCTACTACATTAAGTATATCCCATTGTTCCAGGTGGCACAACTCTAACAAATGAAAAAGCCACGCACAATAAAATTTTGCATTACATTCTACGCTTGTAAAGAGTAATACAATATAACTCCAGGGGTTTGGGGCAGGTACTATTAGGAGAGCTTATTATTGGGCTCTAGCTTTGAATGGACCTTGGGTTTTCCTTTTAAATAGGAGCCTGTATTATGGGACAAAAGAGCTTTATCTCTTGTGACGGGAAGGCTAAGAATAACTGTTCTTTATGAGTCATGCAAACACATTCCAAAAAGCTTTCTTCTATTCAACATCTGTAAAAGCTCTTCCTGTCCTTTCCCACCACCTCAGCCCAGGTAGAGCTGACAGGCAACGGATAATGGGCAGCGGTTATTTTTACTCCATTGAATTCCAATAAAAGAACAAAAAATAATTCACAAGAACAAATAATATTTCGGTTCTCTGCCTTCAGAGACAAAATGTGGCCAAGAGTGACCTTTGGAGACCGAAACTGTAGAAGATTTTTTTTCCTCCAGCTTGTGCCAATTTCTCGCCAATGGAGAGAATTCCAGCTCCCTGATTGAATACTCCTTTTAGCGTCTTTTGTAGGGATGATCACTTGATGTTTAAGAGCAAATGTTTTGCCCGCAGTAGTCAATCTTACCTGGGAAGCTCCCTCTTGCTATTTTTTTCTTCATAAATGAATTGAATCGAATCTGTAATATTTTAGAAGGCTGACACACAATATGAAGCTGCCATTTTTGTATATATTTAAAAACCAGAAAGGAGCTTTATCTCTTTTTTAACAAAATATTAGATTAATCCATCAAAAATGGACCACAGAGACTACTCTTCAAAGCGAGGGCAGAGGGTAATGATTTTTTTGATGGCGTTTTTGGCTGAAGAGTTCTCCTGTGCTTCAGTTGGAGGAGGAGGAGGTTGGCTCTGAGGGGATCTTAGGTACTCATCCTAGACGTAGAACTGCACAGTCCTGAGGAAGGGATGTCTGACCTCCCACTTCCTACAAGCCACTGTCCTTGCTTATGTTTGACTTCCTGCACTTACATGCAGAAGGGACACAACACTGTGTAGCTATACAGTTTGGAAGAATGGTTTGCCTCTCTCTCCTTGCTAAAATTTTGAAAGTAAAACCGTAAAAGACCCTTAACAATAGGAAGCAAACTGAGGATTGTGGGAGGATGGGGTAACTAGGTGATGGGTATTAAAGGAGAGCACTTGAAGTAATGAGCACTGGGTGTTGTATGCAAGTGATGGATCACTAAATTCTACCTCTAAAACTAATAATACAGTATATGTTAATTGAATTTAAATTTAAAAATGTATATAGTAGAAAGAAAGAAAGAAAAAAAGAAAGAAAGATTTTAAAAGTAAAAAGGAGAGAAATGGTATGTATTTATGTGGATTATAAATAAAAATCAGTATACTTAAAGGGGCCAGTTTTGAGCCTTTTTCACTTATCCTCGAAAAAAAAAAAATTTTCTCACAGCAAAGTTTTCTCCATGAAATGGCAGTTATGCAGTATCACAAGAGTTCTCTCATAGAGTAGTCCATAATATTTGTTGAATGAATGTATACCCTTCTAAGAAAAAAAAAAACAAATATCAATATATTTTCCAGCTGGATATCTATGTTCCCTAGTGGCTTGACCTCAAAGTGTAACAAATCAAAACCCCTTTGGCTGAGATATTATGGTTTCTTACATCAATGCAACAAACCAGCACACTTTGGGCAGTTACTGCCCCAAATAAGTAACAACAGCTGCTTAATGAATCCTCAAATTACAGATTTTTTTCCCCCTTCTATCCCAGCACGGTGGAGTTAATGAAGGGAGAAATTTACAAAAATAATTAAAATGATGCCAGCTTTTACAAGAAAGAGGAGGGGCCCTGACTAGCAAAGACTCAAAAGACCAGCAGCTGCACATGCCAATTTGAAAAGACAACAACCTCTTTTACCCTTGAGGGGTGGGCTTATTATTTTGACCATATAGCCCTTTTGGGAATGAAAACCCTCTTAGATCCCAGAGACTGAGCAGAACATGGGAAGGTGCCTTCCGTGGCTGTTGTACTGGTTGCCATGATTTTCTAACTGGGTCCAGTTCTTTTTGTTGTGTTCTTGTGTTGCAAAAGCAACAGAAGGAATGGGAATATGCCTGCAGGGCTTTTGATGGCATGCAGGGAGTTTTTTTCTCAGAATGTATTTCTATTGCCATCTGCATCAAAATAACTTTTTTTTTTTTAACATTCAGTTTGAGTGCCTTCAATTCACGCAAACAATTCACATAAATAGTTTAATGTCCTTCATTTTTCAACCTCCCCCTGGCTGCCCCATATTCCTCACCTAAATACGTGTTCTCTAAATCCTTTGTTCTTTTTACTTGTCCATATGCCTGCCTCCTTCCCTTCTCATCCTGACATCTAGCAGAGGGAACAGAATTATTTCTTTCCAAGGTACAGGATTGTTAAATTATTTTTAGGTGCAGTTTAGCTAGACAGGACCACCTTAAAAGTGTCTCCCAATTTCCACAAGAACTATGAAATTTGAAAAGTTGATTGAAAAGTAAATTTTATTCTTTGACTCCACTGGTTCCCAAGATAAACTTGGGGAAAATGCTGCTTTTGAAGAAAATGATCAGTCCTGAAAGATAGTCTTTAAAAAGTCATGGAAGACAGATTTTTAAAACTGGAAGCACACAGTTCTCCATTGTCAAGGGAAGTGTTACCTTGTTTGAAGATTATTATTGACATAGTCCTCTAGGGTGCTCAGTGAAGTACTTTGTTCAATAGACTATTTGTTTCCTTTTATAGCTGCTGAAAGAGGGGGCATTTCAAATGCAAAAAAATTTCCAGGCCCTCAGAAAGTTATGGAGAGTAAGTTTGGATTGTTTGAGATTTTTCTTGCTTCTGGAGGAAGGACTGTATTGCTATAATCTTCTCAGTGAAGGAATAGCTTTTCCTGTGGGTCTCTGTGACCACTACCATTTTAGGCTGATCTTTCTATCAATCCAGGCAGTCATGCAGTCTGTGCCTTGTCTAAATGGTGAGCATGATAATGAGGCTGGCGTGTATACTATATGCCTCTATCACCATCAACAGGATATTTTCACCTTGGTGCAACATCTATTTATTGAGCATCCACTGAGCTCTACTATGCCCCAAGATAATATGCAAATATGGCTAGCTTGGGGAAAACATGATAAGCATTTATACCAGTTTCAGTCTCAAGTGACAGAACAATGTAAAGTAGTTTACACTAGAAGTAAATCTATTGATGAATGAATGAAAGTTATACAGGCAGACTGGGATCAGTCTTGGCTGGATCTAGGGCCTCAAACAATGTCAGGTCTATTGAATTAGCTGTGCTCTTTTCTGTGAGTTGACTTCCTTTCTAGACTGACCCGATGGCAAGATGGTCCAGAAGCTCTCCATATCACATCCTCTTGGGTGGGGTAAAGAGACAATATTTCTTACTGATAATTCCTGTCCTAACCTGGGAATCCGTTCTGATAGAAACAATTTGGCAAGTCCCTTTCAAAAACCGAACAAGGACACCACAGTAGTGGGATTATGATGGTTGGTGAAGCTGGATCATAGGACCCACAGAGAGAATTCAGGGCTCCAACTGGTCAGGCATGGGTTACATGGCCAGAAAGAGGATTCAGTGTTCTGATTAACGAGGCTGGTTAATCTGGGTAAGATTCCCAGAAAGGGAATTCAGTACTTTGGCCAGACCTGAGTCACATGTTTCATCATTTTTATCAAAGGTAGAAGCCAATCTCCTGGACTCTGCATTAGAAAAAGTTATTCCCCGAAGGAAATTCATAGTACTTATCAGAAGTGAGAGGAATGAATAAAAAATATACACTAACAGTATTGGCTATCTAAAAGGCATATTTAAGTATTTGCTATGTTCTGAGCATAGTGCTAAGGCACTTAATCTCATTTGTTTCTTTTGACTTTACATGATCTACATTTTATATTTAGAAAGCCAAAGTTTAGGGGCATCTGGGTGGCTCAGCTCAGGTCATGATCCCAAGGTCCTGGGACCAAGCCTGATGTTGTGCTCCCTGCTCAGCGGGAGGCCTGCTTCTCCCTCTCCCTCTGTCCTTCCCCATGCTTGTGGTAGCTCTATTGTCAGATAAGTATCTCTCTGTCAGATAAATAAATAAAATCTTTTAAAAAATAACTAATAAGTCAAAGTTTCAAAAATTAAGTAACCTGTCTGTGGTCACAGTTCAAGGAGGTAAAGCGAGGATTTGAGCTGCAATGTTCTGATTTTGGAAACTGCACTGTGAAGAAGTATGACATAGCATCACTGAAAAAGACAGTGACAACAGTCACAACATCTAATTCTTACTGGTACTTACTATGCAGAGGCTGTCATGTGGATTATGAGCAAAGTGCTGCATTCAAGCAGATGATAGTTTATCTTCCTAGAAAGGCTTTACACAAACTCTGAAGTGGACACAGGAGTTGAGACTCCCCTGGGGGTGAAGTAAGACTAGGGAAGCAGTTTGCAGTGGTGCTGGTGGCAGTGCTCTGCCTTGGGGAAGCTTTTTTTCAGTAGCAGAAGGATGTAAGCACATTTGTAGGCTGAGAAGAGGCCAAGAGAGGCAACAATTGATAATGCAAAAGAAAATAAATTGTTTATGCAGCAGAATCTCAGGAGAGGCGGTAGGAATGAGATTCAGAGCTTTGATGGAGGTTGTCAGGCTTGGATAAGAGGGACACACCTTTTCTAAGAGAGAGGGTAAAAAAGGAAGAGAGGGACAAAGGGAAATAATAGCTTCTTTGTGAAAGAAAATACATCTCGTCACATTTGTGTTACAGCTTATCCAGTGCTTCACATGAAATAAATGGAATTCCACCTTTAAGTCTGCTTTTATTCCATCTTCCTCAAGGTCAAGAGTTTCATGATAGCGCCAAATCATCCAGTTTGGGGTTAGTTTTATACAGCATTTTAAAGGCACTTATTAATGTGCCATTATGGAATTTCCTGTCAAATTTGTTTGCTTGCTTATTTACTAACTTTGATTTTAGGTAGGTTAGAGGTACTTTCCCTCTGTCATTCCACTGTTTTTATGGTGAATGTCCACAAAAGGATTAGGTACATAATTTATTACAGAATAACATATAACTTGTTATTCACAGAACTTATGTATATAAATTAATGTAAATAGGCAAAGAGTATGTTTCCATGAAAGAGATAGAATAAGCTAACTAATTAGCTACAGTTTGCAATGTAGATAAATTGGCAGCTGGAAGGGACAACCCATTACTTTATAATTAATTGACTTAGATCTTTTAAAAATTAATTAGTTAAGAAGTACAGCTGGGCAAAGATTGATGTACAAGGAGCCTTCAGTACTCCCATCAGAAATCAAGGTCAAGCAAGTGATTTTGGCTATTCCACCTTTCAACTGCCTGTTTGGCAGTAATTCGATGAGGTACTGAGTGCTTAGATGTTCTTAATTGTCTTCTCCAGGTTCTACGGGGTCTTTCCATAAATCCACAGGTAACTATATTTTTCTGAATTTTGACTTATCCTAATTATAGGTCTACTGTTCTGCAGACATTAAAAAAATATACTGTATTGAGTGTTTAATACATGCCAGGGCCCATGATGAGACATTTATATACTTTATTTCAGTTTTCTTCACAAGATCCCTATGAATTAGGTATTCAAAGAGGTTGCATAGTGTAATGGCGAAAGGCAAGATTCAAAAGTGTGACCTCCTAGATTTAGATCCAGCCATTCTATTGACTGCTGTGTGATGCTTGACAATCTGTCTCTCAGTTTCCTCATCTGTGAGATGGCAATAAGAGTACCTTCCTCATAAGTGTATATGTATTTTATTTTATTTAATTTTTTTAGAGAGAGAAGGGGGAGGGGTAGAAAGAAGGGGAGGGAGAGAGAATCTTAAGCAGACTCCACATCTCGTGTGGAGTATGATACAGGGCTCGATCTCATAACCCTGAGATCATGACCTGAACCGAAATCAAGAGTCAGATGCTTAACAAACTGAGACACCAAGGCACCTCATAGGGTATATGTATTAAATTAGTTAATCTGCATAGTGTTTAGAATGAAATAGGGCCTTCACACACTGATATCATTACCTTTTCCTATCACATTTCTGAGTACTTACTTTCCTCTAAATAGCTGACTTAATCCTCCTGAGAATCCCCTGAGGTAGATGTGATATAAATCAAATGAATCCCAATTTTACAGATAAGAGAACTGAGGCACAGAGAAGACTGATAACTTGCCTAATATTACCTAATTATTAGAAGAGCCAGGATTCACTTTCAAAAAGTCTATCTTCAAAACTCATGCTTTTAACTACTCTGCCATTAGTGCTGCATTCTTCCATCATCGTCTGTACTCTAGACACACTAAATGGAATGCAGTTCCCAGAAAGAGCAAAGCTCATTTGTGACTGTCATTATGTGAGCTCTTGGCTGGAATGCTCTGCTTCCCTTGCCTATTTGTTGAACACACTATTCCACCTTAAATATTCAGCAACAACAAAATCACCTCTTTGGAGAGGCCATCCCTAATGTGCTCATGATGGAATTTTCTACATCTTCCACCACTGCAGAATCATATGCTTATCTCTTTTATAATATCCTTACACTATGTCCATCTGTTAGACAATCGATAAATATTTATAAGGTATTAAATATGACCTATCATTGAGCCCCTTTTCCCGAGGAGCTTAAGTACTAGTGCAGAATGATAAATTTTCAACCTGTTCAAAAATAAAAAATTAAGATAATTTTAGATGTTACATTTGACTTTTGGAAAAGACACAGTGGGTTAGTGTAGAAAGGGACTGGGTGTGCTGGTTCAACTCAGTTGGAGATGAGAAATAATAGTCAGTAGCCAAGCACATTAAATTAGTGTGGAGAGCATTTCAAACCGAAGGACCAGAGGTGCAAAAGCCCTTTCATGGAATCCATGAAAGGTTGTTGCATTTGAAGGACAAAAAGTGCAACTATCATTAAGATATGTATAGTCATTATTTATTTCCATGTTTATCTTCCTACCTAAACTGTGAATTCTTTTGGGTTAGGATTATATCCCACTCATCTTTGAACCTCTATTGTTTTGAAGATCTCCTGGACTGTGGTCTTTTTTAGATAATTGGCTGAATAAAATCATGACACAAGTGTACTATTATCTAAAGTAACTAATTTCTTTTTATCTTCCTCTTGCCTTTTCTATATTTGCCATGCTTCTGAAATGATTGCCAAAATTGTGTCTTTTTTTCCCCTTTAGTCACCTTTACACATTTCTGTTTTCTTTTGGTCCTACCCTCCCCCACATCTATTTCTCCTATCCCTAGATCTCTTTGTTGTCCCAGGTAATTTCCCCTAAACTGCAGGGATCTGGAAGGAGGTATAGTCTTTGGATAGGGATAAAGCAGTTCATACATGTCTTATCCTCTTTACTCTGACCCCTCTTTCATAGACCCTGAAGAATACCTTATATTTGGGGGTCAACACCAAAGCTAAAAATATAACCTCATCCTGAGATCCTTTTTTAGCAAATGAATGCAAGGTAGCTTTCTTTTAAGCCATTGTTCTGGGTACAGGCTTTAGAAGAGGAGAGAATAAGGTGCGCCACCTTGGTGCTTCTGGCTCACCTAGGGAGAAGTTTTGATTGCTCTTAGAAGCTTGATTGCTCTTAGAGACTGAGGTTAAAGAAGTTTAAAAAGCAAAAAGGAAAGACCAATTTTAATAGTTAACTATAAAGGATTCCTAGAGTTCCTTTTCTTCCATCTGATAAAGAAAAGAAGCAACTCCTGTGCCTTTGTCTTGTAGGGCAGCTTTCTTCTGCTCCCCAGGAATTTATACAGCTATTCGGGAGTAAAAGATAACCAAGGATGAACTCAAACCTCCCCCAGGGGCCTTAAAAGCCATCTCTTTAGTCGCTAATCGGGTGAACCCACACATCTTAGATATATAAATTTTAATCAGCTTCCCTCTCATTTTTTCCCCTTGTCTTTCAGAGACTGGATTTCACCTACAAAGAGTTTGGAATCAATTTGAAAATATAGATCAGCTTCTTCTTGCCTGTGATTGTTCCTGAGATGCCAACTAAGATGACCTAATTCCTCTCACCTTCTTCTCTGGCACTATGGGATTTCTGTATGGCCACTTTCATTTCCTAGCTGCAAACACAATGCAACCCAATGACCTTTTGTTGCAAAAGAAAGCCCTGTGCCTCTTTAAAAGCTATTTTCTTATTGTTTGCTTTAGCTACTAATTGAAAATGCCTAGGATACTTTTAGTTAGTCTAAGGTATTATAAAAAGAATCTTGGCATACAAATGTCTTAAGTGGTAGGATGCTTTCTAGGAATCAAAAGATGGGAAACAATACTATACAGATTCTACTTTTGGGCTCTAGGCTCAGACTGCTTGGGTCAAATGCCTGTATCAACATTTACAGCCATGCTGTCTTGGGAGAGTTATTTACTATCTCTGTAGCTCAGTTTTCTCATACTTAAATAATAATAACGGTCTCATGTTATAGGGTTTGGAGAAGGAGTAAATAAGGTCATGCATGTAAAGCACTGAGCATAAGGCCAAACTCAATATAAACAATCAATAGGAATGACGATTATCTTGGCCATTGGAATGGGAGTTAGAAAGGGAAGAGGTAGGCTCTGAATCAGAGTATAGGAATTCTAGTGGTCTCAGCTACTTATCCTCAGCTAGGATGTCCTTGCTAGTGCTAGTAGCTTTTGTACCTGCCATAGCTGTAGAGGCAGATCCATGAGTGGTTCCAAGAGGCACAGAAATTCTAACTTGGAGGTATCAGGCATGGTCCTTTTATTTGCCAATGTCAGTAAAATGCGAAATTAAAAAGAAACACATTCAGAATTCCAAGATCATCCACAGGGGGCATTAGGAGAAAATAAAAAAAAAACAATTAAATTCAAATGAATCGAAAACAGTTCAGTGCATCGTACTGTATGGGGCTGTCTTGAGAGTTTGGTGGGCGGGGGGGGGAGGAGACCTAATCCCTTCCCTCAAAATTATGATATGGGAGTAATAATTAAAAACAAAAATTAGTATGTCATCAGCCGAAGGGCATATAGTTACTGAGGAGAAATGGTGCACCTCACTCTTATGTTCCTTAGAGCTCCTAGTGTGATATAGAGTGCAGGCACAATGCCCACTAACATTTACTGTATGGCCAGAGAGAATGTGCAGTTTTTAATGGGAGGAAAAAGTAAATGGCATCACACCCAGGCAACAGGATAATTACAGTGAAATAGTTAAGAGCATGGACTCTGGAGACAGAATGCCTGAATTCAAGTCCAGACTCCCTTGCTTATTAGCTGTCTGATCTTGTACAATTCATCTTAACCTTTCTATGTGCTTTAATTTTCTCATTTCTCAAGTAGGAACAAGAATAGTCCTCCCCTATAGAGTTGTCAGCATTAAATGAGAAAATGCATGTAGGCCCCAGCTTAAGAACTCAATAAATGGTGGTTTTTATTATTATTAGCAAAGAGTCCATTTCATTGGATCTTTCTTTGTAAAAACTCATTGCTCTTTGATCTGTTCACAGGTGTGAGTAGAACCAGTTTGTCCTCACCAAATCACTTTTCAGTGCCGAGTTACCCAGAGACGTCAGAGTTAAGATTCACATGGTAGAAGGGGCTCTTGAAGTTTTTCAACAGAAATCATTTTTTGTTTGTTTGTTTATTTGTTTGTTTGGAAAGCAGAAGTGAATGTGTTTTGCAAGAATCTGACTGGTTCCTCTAATGGACCTCAGTATTGATGTCCTCACCCCACACAACGGGCAGCCATGAGATGATTAGAGGTGAGAAGCAATCATGGTCTACTAGTTAAAGCAGATAACCAGGCATCACAAACTGTGAGGCCATTTCTGCCTCCAACAACTGGCCGGCTGGGCAAGTCACCTCACCTCACTGAACCTGCTCTTTCCAGCTTCAAAATGAGGATAATAGTATTCCTCTACCCACACAGGGGTGTTAGGTAGCTTAGTTAATTGACGTTTGCAATATGCTGGGAGATAAAAGGCAGTATGGAAGTATAAAGTATATTAAAGAAGAACAAAGTAAGATGTTAAAAGTGACTGACAATGCAACAGAACTAATAGATTGGGCAACAGAACCTGGAAGATAATAAAGTTGCTGTAACACTAAGTCATAATATCAATACTAGTGTTTTGAAGAGCTTGTTCAAAATAATATGTCTTTTGACATACAATAGTGAATTTCCAAGTATTGCAACACCTTCCTTCTTTTCAAAATGAACACTGGCTTTTAAAAAAAATGGGAGGTGCTTCTTTCAATCAAGGTTAAGTCTTTCCTATATTTTTCCGTGAATTGATATGACCTTTGTAATACTAACCCGTGGCATTGACAGTGCTATTCTAATAATACTTTTTTTGTTTTTATGGTGTTTGTCTTAGGTCAAAGATCACAGACTGTCTATCCAAGAAAATTAGCTAGATAAGAATTCTTCAATGAATGAATTAAATGATTCACGATTTAATGATTGATTTAAAAAAGTTATTCTTTCTCATCTCTCAGTTCAGTTCAGAAACCACTTTGACCTTTTTCTGCTTGTAGCAATAAAAGCTGACTTGATCAAAGTGACCTTTTTTTCCCTTTCTTCTTTTCTGTTCCTATTTCAGAGCCATCTGGTTTGACAGCCATAAGAGCTGAAATACTTTGTTTTGCAGTCTTTAGAAATGCCCCTTAGAGGCAAATAACCATTTGGCAGAACCAGTAAATACAAAGTATAAAAGAATATTTCCTGCTTGTTCTTTTTAAGGTGGTGTGTAGAGGAGTCAGGATGGGGCCAGAACACCTGCTACCTGCTTTGCAGATTTAGAGAGGCGTTTCAGGTGGGACACACATTTTCAGGCCCAAAGGAATTTGATCTCATTTCCGTTCTATAGCAAATAATGTAGTAGCATCTTGATATTCAACTGTATGTGGTGGCAACCTTGGATAGCTTAAAAAGTTTGCAGAAATCATCCTTCATACTAAACTACATGTGTAACTACTGACTTCAAGTTCTTGGCGAACTCCCAGGCAATCCATCTTTCTTATCACCTTTGCCAATGTCCTTTATTAATTAAAAACACCCTGAAAAATAAGGCTTTTGAGGGGCTGTGGGCTGAGATCTGGGTTACAAACACAAAACACCTCACCCACTCAAAAATGTAGTTTTGGTTGCTTGAGGTAAGAGTATCTTGTCTTGGTGGTATTGTATAAATCACAAATTGTATTTTGTCCATTATATATTGACCATGTCTCGTTAATCTTCTATATAAATATCTCAGCATTACAGGGATAAGGCTAAACTCAGAGATTAATCATCAAACAGGAGATATTTGAGCTTTTTGCTTCCTTGGGTTTTGCACAGAAAAATTGGGGATTAGTTGGAAAAAGAAAGCCTACTGTCCTTTCATTTAACTCACTCTGGGTAAAAGTCAGAAGAAGACACTGGAGAGACACGGAAAATCATACTGGAAAGGAATGGTTTCTGGTTTGCCATTTCTCTGGAACAGTGTGCGATACATTGAACTTGTTTTTTAAATTTGCTTCAGTTAAAGTGCCTGCCGAGTTCATGCACAAGATCTTAAGTGTGCCATAAGGAGTTATTTCCATTTTTTTCAAACAATAAGCTATAAATAACACAAACAATGACAGGATTGGGTTGATTTCCTCCTGATGTACCCTGGCTAAGGGTCTTGCTCAGAATCCTGAGGTGGACAGCAGGATTTCTGTCTGAACTACAGGGTGATCCATTGCTTCTCCAAGACTAGCCAAGGAGGCAGCTTTCAGGAAGCAGGCCTCCTCTCCAGGCACTGGCTGTGGGGTTTTTGAATTATTTACGGTGTGAGAGGGCTCCTGGCTTTGAGCAAGGTGGAAATGTGGCTCGTCAGGCCACAAAAGCTCAAAATAGATGCAGGTCTCTCTCCCTTCTTACTATTTTATGTACAACCAAGTTATGCATCCCTTCTCCCCTTGCCTAGACATATTTATTGGTTTTTGTTTTTTGTTTTTTTCCTGGTGGCAAGGGACAGTAACACTTCATTTCTACTTATTAGGAGGTGCTGTCAGGATGGTTCATTTTCCCAGGGGAGGGCTTGTGTAATGGGCGATGCAGGATCACATTCATAAATTCGTCGTGATTTATCTCAGTGCTATTACAAATGGCAGGTGATCAGAAATTAGCATTGCATTTAAGCACAGCCACATAACTGAAAGATTGCTTCTGTGCATGCTGCATGGCTCATGATTTTTCCATGTTCCTAAAGTGTGTGCCTTAATGATTCATTAATTAAAAGCTTTTATCTGAACCAATTGTCCCATCGTTCATTGGTGTGTGTTTCACCCAGCCAACTTAAAGCAATGGGTGTTTTACTCTGATTCCTTGGGTGAAGACTGCATGATATGGACTCTGATTGCCCTCTCTCCTTCATGGCTATTCAGCTTATACTTTAATCTGGCCGTGTCAATGTTGGCAGGTCTTCATGCCCTCAGCTTAATGGGAGACTTAACTGACCTCAAGGGAATCTAAGAGGAAAATGAATGATATAATGAGACCAAAGGGGATTATATCTGCTTTCATTTGCCTTGAACAGAGTAGGTACCCAGCAAATATTTGGTTTTTGTATGGTTTCATTATTATTTTGTTATCAGATTACGAAGTGGTGACAGGTCATGGGAAAAAATCTGGGAAAGTTAGTATTTGTCCCCTAATTTTGGAAATAAATATTTCAATTTGTTTGCTATCAGTTCAACAACTCAGGCCAAGGTAGATGTCCCACCTGAAACCCATACGTTCAGTTTGGTTTAAAGGCATTTATTGAACATCTATCACATGCTCTGCCAAGCCCAGTGCTGTATGCTGGGAATAGAAAAATGATCCCTTGAGGATCGAATTGTCTTAAGGAGAGCCAGTCATGAAAATACACAATTTAAATATGCCAGGTATGCTTCTAATAGTGCTTCCTAGAGTTGCTGAGATTATCATTTGCTCTTCAATGTGAAGAGAAATTAGCCAGGCAAAAATAGCTTTTGCACCGTATGTTGATTGACCTACTTTTCAGACATTATTGGATTGCTATTGCTTAAGAGTTAAGTTTGTTTTTTACTTTTTAGTGTCCTATTTGGGCACCTTTCTTGAGCATGCAGACCCTATGGATACAGGATATCCTCAAATAAAGTTATGTTTACTGACCACCACAGATCATTCTCTCGAAACATAGACTTGAGTATCCTCTGAAAGGAAGGATACCCATGGGTGTAAGACAGTCTTCAGAGGCTCACCTGGATCTTGTCCAACATGCTCTCTAGGTATTCAGAGTCAACAACAGTCTATATCAGGGGTTGCCAAACTTTTTCTGTAAGGTCAGATAGTAATTATGTAAGGTTTTGCAGGCTAGACAGTCACCACTGCAACTACTCAACACTGCTTGGTAGCTTAAAGGCACTTACAGAGCATATGTAAGTGATGGGTGATATTGTGTTCTAGTATAATTTTACAAAAACAAGAAAGGACTAGATTTGGCCCTTGGGCCATAGTTTGTTGAGGCTATAGCATTAAAGAAATATATCTACCTATTATTGAAAGTCAAAAGACATTTAAAAATTTTAAGTAAATACCTGAATTTCAGATACCCAACATTAATACCAGGAATCTAAATTTTTGAATTCTTATTCAGTGTCTACTTTCTGTAAAATACTATCTAAGGGATGAGGATAAGAAGAGACAAAAGTTGGTGCTTAATCTCAAAGGGTTTATGATTTATTGGGAAGACCTATTTTGCAGATGTAGAAACAGAGACCCTCAGAAATGACTTGCTCTTGGTTAAATAATAGCAAAGTCAGGATTTGGAATAAGGTCTCTGTGAGCTTAGGCCTTTTTCCCCATCATAGCATTTTGTTTGATGCATGAAGATCCTTGGGTCAGTACGAAGTCTAGGGGAAACAAGAGAGGATGTAGGATTCATTGAGGTTCCCATACTCTTGAATCTTTGCTTCTGTCATCTGCTAGAAATTACTAAAAGAAGAAATTGAAGCTGTTTTCTTAATAGTGCTCAGTCATGTCATGGCTTATGCTAACAACAGAATCACCTCACTTCCCTTGCCACTGAGAGTTCATTGTGTGTTAACCATAGGCATCTACAAGACTTGAAAACAGTTTTGTTCTCATTGGGCAAAAGGTCTTCATAATGCTCATGGGCAGAGAAAGAGAGTTATCATTGATGGACTGAAGAAGTCATTGGGAAAATTGTTCTATAGTATTTTGATTTGAATTCAGACAATAAATAAAATTCAACTGCCAAATCCAACAGTCATTTTGCAATCTCATTCTTCATGATACCTTTGCAGCATTTGGTAGTGTTGTTTGCCACAATCTTTTTGAGAAATTCCATGACATGGAACTCTCTTCTCCTAAAATGAAAATTCTCCCTAAGAACATTCCTAAACCTTCTATATTTTGCATTACTTATCCTCTTTTACAGCCATTCCTGCTCTTAAGGCTTCAACTCTTACTTCTAATTGAAGAAAAAGGAAAGGAAAAAGAGAAAATATTTACTTGGCACTCAAAGTATTCTAAGAATCTAGAATAGCTCTCTCCTCTGGTCTACTAGAGAAAGAGAAACAAAGAAAGAAAAAATAATGGTTCTATAGATCATAGATGCTACTTGAAGTGTGTACAGGGGGAAAAAGGTGAATACTTGGGATGTGGAAAGGCGACTGTGAAGACTTTTCAGAAGAAAGAAGAAACCTGAATATAAATTATCAGAGTGAAGAAGTTTGACCTCTCAATACAGAATTTGCTGTTCTTAAGTATTTACCCAGACTGCGACAACTCTGACAGTAGCTTGCTATTTGTTACCCATTTCCCTTCACAAAAACAGGAAATTGCTTCTGACTAGATCAAAAACTTCTGGAGGTCAGGGATGAGCCGTGTTCATTATAGCATCTTTAGCACCGGGGCTCAGTAATAATTACTGAAAGATAGAGATTATTACTCCTACTTTATCACTGAGAAACTGAGTCTCAGTAATTGAAAAATAAATTCATACAACACTCATCATCAGGAAAATGCAAATCAAAACAATGAGATATCACCTCGCACCAGTCAGAATAGCTAAAACTCAAAACACAAGAAATGACAGGTGAGGATGTGGAGAAAAAGGAGGCCTCTTGCACTTTTGGTAAGAATGCAAGCTGGTGCAGCCTCTATTGAAAACAGTATGGAGGTTCCTCAAAATAGTTCTAAAAATAGAACTACCCTATGATCTAGTAATTGTACTACTGGGTATTTATCCCCAAAATACAGAAACATAATTCAAAGAGATACACATACACCTATGTTTACTGCAGCATTATTTACAATATCCAAATTATGGAAGCAGCCCACGTGTCCATGAATAGATGAAAGGATACCGAGGTTGTGGTGTATATATATAACCTGTATATGTATACATATGCATCATTATTATATATAATATACAATACATATATACATATGTATAATATATATTCATATATATGTATGAATAAGAGGATATTATTCATCCGTAAAAAGTGAAATCTTGCCATTTGCAATGACATAGATTGAGCTAGAGAGTACAGTGCTAAGCAAAATAAGTTAGTCAGAGAAAGACACATACTACATGATTTCACTCTTACGTGGAATTTAAGAAACAAAACAAATGAACAAAGGGAAAAAAAAAGAGAAATAAAGAAACATTCTTAATGATAGAGAACAAGCTGATGCCTACCAGAAGGGAGGGAGATAGAAAGATGGTTTGAAGAGGTGATGGGGATTAAGGAGCACAATTGTCATGAAGAGCACAAAATAATGCATGGAATTGTGGAATCACTATATTGCACACCTGAAATTAATAAAATACTGTATGACACTAGAATTAAAATAAGGACACTAGAATTTACATTTTTGAAAAATGAACTTGTATATTACCAAACATTGAATATTGGGAGGTGTTGATAGTTAAACACAGGCCTTGATAAGTCCTTAACCTTTTTTGCTTCTGTTCCATAATTTGACCTCTCAGGTTTTTACCTTCACTCCAGAGTTTCATTTCTATATCTTCAATTTTTCTTTTTAACATTCTTTCTGAAATGTCCTACCTCAAACTCAGCATGATCACAACAAAACTCCTCATCTTTCTCTTGAACGGGGATGATTCTTTCTCTGTATGACATTAATGTATATGATATCAGTACCCATTTTCTTGTTGTAGTCTTAGACTCTAGGATGTGGAAGTTAATTACATAAGAAAATAGGAAGCAGGGACCATTTGGCTGACAGAAGTTTAGAGAATTTGGGCACATGGCAGCTCCCACATCATGATAGTTAGCCATCAACTGAATAAACCTGGCTTCTAGATTAGCACCATCCAATTGATATGAAATGTGAGCCACAAATATAGACTATAAATGTAATTTTACATTTTCTTAGAGCCATATTTAAAAAGTAGAAAGAAACAGTTAAAATTATTTTTATTTATTTTTATTTTTTTATTAAAATTAGTTTTAATAGCATATTTTGTCAACTGCTCAATAGCCACATACAACTAATGACTATTGTATTGAATGATGTAGTTCTAGAGAGTCTTTCACCAAGATTTTTTAAGCTACACAATAACATTAAATTTCTAAGTCCCTTCCTATCATTTGCATTTCCTTTTTGATTCAATAACGCTACTATTCAGATCCAGTTGACTAGAAGGTGGTCATGAGGACTGTAACAAAGCTGAGAAGGGAAGCTATCAGCATTAATCTCTTTTTGCTGATAGCTTCCCTTCTCAGCGTTGTCTTAATGCATATTTGCAGAAAAATCTCAAATATATTTGACACACATGTTCCCTTCTCAGCGTTGTCTTAATGCATAATGCAGAAAAATCTCAAATATATTTGACACACATGTTTACAGCAGTGACATGTTTTTAGAAGTGATGTATGTACAAGCATGTGGCCCTCATATTTCTAGTCAAAGATCTGGAGAATATTAATTTAATAGAAGCCTTTTAAATCTAGGTGGGAAGGAAAGCCATGATGAAGTTTCTGACCTTTTAGTCATTTTGCTTGGAGACCTTCCCCAAGGGTGGATAGAAAGGATTAGAGAAGGTTAAAAGTTTCCTGCTCAGTTCACATTTACTGCTTCTTCTATTTAAGTATGTATGGTTATTAATAAATGTCCTAACATGGCCTATTAGTCCTTGTCTTTAAGCTATTTCCTATCTCCTAAACCCAAAACTGTAATGCTCTCTGAGTCTTTCATTTCTTCTTTATAAATGAAGAAATTTAATCTGATTAATAGTAAGTTATTTATCTAAAACCACTCAATTTAAAAATGGAAGAGCTGGATTTAAACTCAGGGTTCCTGATTTTTAATCTTGTATGTTTTTCACTACACACCCTGCCTTAGAATAATGTCCAGGATCTTTTTTCTTTATTCTAGGATTTGGTCAATTTAGATCTTATATAACATGGCACTCTTCTCTTTTTTCCCATATCCAAACCTATCTAAGAGGCATTCATTCAGCCATTGTACAAATATTTATTAGGTATATGATATGCAAGACATTCTGTTAGATATCTAAAGGGATTAACCTTCGTAGGCTGTGGGAGAATAAGGCTGGCAAGGCAGTTGGAGGCCAAAACACTAACAGTGCTGAAAATCAGGCTAGAAGTTTGAAATTTAATTCATTAGATAAATAGGGTAGTACCACAGTTAGGTTCTGATTAAGAAAGGGAGATGACAAATCTGGCAGAGTGTACATAATACATTAAAGTCAGCAGAGCTTGGGGTACCCCTGAGGTTGTGAAGCTGTAGCTCTTGGAAAGAACAAAGCCTACATATTTTTGTTTGTTTCACTCACATGCTGGTTGTATGTGTGCAGAAAGAAATGCACCAATTTGTTAAAATGGCAAAAGGAGATTGGTGGAATGGAGGGAGATTATTTAAACTCTTTATAGATCTTTGTAACTTTTTACTTGTTACAAGCATATACTTCTTTATAATTAATAAAAATGAAGGAATTTTATTTAATTTTATTTTATTTTATTTTTTGGAATTTTAAAATAAATACTTCATTTTATACCCAGCCAGAGGTTCCTGCTACTTGCCCCATAAAGCATGAGTTGACCTATTTAAATGGAAGAAATGTCTCATCAATTTTACTGCCTATATTTAGCCTGTTAGTCATTCTTCCTAGAGTATCCTTGTCCTCCAAATTACCAAACAGCTTAGAAACGCTGTCTGGAATCTCTTATGATGAAATAACATGCAAAAATGGCTAATGGCATGAGTGGTGCTGCTCCTTGCTACCATCCTTAGAGCAGATATGGCCAAGCTCACCACAGATCCTGCTATAGTCTCGGAGTGCTTTTTCAACACTGGTCTTGAGGCTGTTGCTACCAGTCAGCCAGTATTAAAGGGAAAATGATACCCATTTGCCTTTCCTGGTATAATAAAAAAAAGAGCACTTACTTGAGTCTGAATCACATTTTTATCACCATGTGACCTGGGACAGGTTAATAAGTCTATCTGAGCTTTCATTTTTTTTTTTTTTTTTTTTTTTTTACAAAATTGGGCATTGTCTCATTGATAGTTTTCTTATGAAGAATGGGTGAAATCTTACCCTGGCTGAAAGAGCCCTTCATCATCTCTCTACATTTGCTTATATACAGTTAAAATTTTTGACTTAAAGTGCTTTCTATTATTTTGCACTTATTTATGCTTGGTCTAGATGTACCACTGAGTGAAAGATATTAATTCAGTTTGATCTGGAAAATAGTGACTTATTTTCTCTCTGTTGCCTCTAGGACAAAGGCACTAGGAGCAGTCCTGATGCTTAATTTGCTCTCCCAAAACTCATGGATCTGAGTTAGTCTCATCACCTGTCATATTGGTGATTGTCATTGTGACTCCTTTCTGGCCAACTATCATTTAGATGTTATTTATCTTGAGACTTCTTAGCAGATTTTACATTTCCTAATTCTCTCTATCTCTTTTCTGTACTGTATATACAAAGACTGGCAAGTGCCTAAAAGATGCCTTGTAGTCTGGGTTCTATGAAAAATGCTATTGGAGTTGATCAGGGAAATGAACCAGTCTTGAATAGAATGTAGAAAAAGTCAGCTTCCTATTCCTCCATCCATCCAATACTTATTGAGCACAAACTCTGTGTTAGATCCTGGAACAGATGGGGACATTTAACAGTGAATAAGCTTTGTTCTCTCATGGGGCTTTTTTTTCTTTTAATTTTTTTTTAGCAATTTAAAAGGTTTTAAAATTCAATTAATATATAATGTATTTTGGTTTCAGAGGTAGAGGTCAGTAATTCATCAGTCTAATATAATATCCAGTGCTCATTGCATCACGTGCCTTCCTTAATGTCTATCACCCAGTTACCCCATTTCCCCATGTCCCTCCCCTCCAGCAACTCTCAGTTTCCTTTGGTTAAGAGTCTCTTGTGGTTTGTTCTCCTCTGTTTTGTCTTGTTTTATTTTTTCCTTCTTTCCCCTATGATCAATCTTGTTTTGTTTCTTAAATTTCACATACAATGAATTTAAGATTTAAGATCACATGGTAATTGTCTTTCTCTGATTGACTTATTTCACTTAGCATAATATCCTGTAGTTCCATCCACATTGTTGCAAATGGCAAGATTTCATTTTTGATGTGGATATACACCACCTCTTTTTTTACCCATTCATCTATTGATGGACATCTGGGCTGTTTCCATAGTTTGGCTGTTGTGGACATTGCTGCTGTAAACATTGGGATGCATGTGCCCCTTTGGATCACTACTTTTGTATCTTGGGGGTAAATACCCAGTCATGTAATTGCTGGGTTGTAGGGTAGCTCTACTTTGACTCAGCCTCAAGACCAGTGTTGAAAAAGCACTCCGAGACTATAGCAGGATCTGTGGTGAGCTTGGCCATATCTGCTCTAAGGATGGTGAAAGGAGCAGCACCACTCATGCCATTCTATTTTCCAGAATGGCTGCACCAACTTGCATTCCCCCTTTCTCTGCATCCTTGCCAACATGTGTCATTTCCTGACTTATTAATTTTAGCCATTCTGACTGGTATGAGGTCTCATTGTGATTTTGATTTGTATTTCCCTGATGCCAAGTGATGTTGAGCATTTTTTTCATGCATCTGTTGGCCATTTGTATGTCTTCTTTGGAGAAATGTCTGTGTTTTCTGCCCATTTTTTTTATTGGATAATTTGTTCTTTGGGTGTTGAGTGTGGTAAGTTCTTTTTTTTTTTTTTTAAAGATTTTATTTATTCATAAGAGACACAGAGAGATAGAGAGAGAGGCAGAGACACAGGCAGAGGGAGAAGCAGGCGCCATGCAGGGAGCCTGATGTGGGACTCGATCCTGGAACTCCAGGATCAGGCCCTGGGCCAAAGGCAGGCACCAAACCGCTGAGCCACCCAGGGATCCCCCTGGTAAGTTCTTTATAGAATTTGGATACTGCCCTTTATCTGATAAGTCATTTGCAAATATCTTCTCCTACTCTGTTAACTGTTTCCTTCACTGTACAAAAGCTTTTATCTTGATGAAGTCCCAATAGTTCATTTTTGCCTTTGTTTCCCTTGCCTTTGGAGATGTGTCTAGCAAGAAGTTGATGTGGCCGAGGTCAGAGAGGTTGCTGTCTATGTTCTCCTCTTGGATTTTGATGGATTCCTGTCTCACATTTAGGCCTTTCATCATTTTGAGTCTATTTTTGTGTATGGTGTGAGAAAATGGTCCAGTTTCATTATTCTGTATGTGGCTGTCCAATTTCTCCAACACCATTTGTTAAAGAGACTCTCTTTTTTTCCATTGGATATTCTTTCCTGCTTTGTCCAATGTTAGTTGACCATAGAGTTGAGGGTCCATTTCTGGGGTATCTCTTCTGTCCCATTGATCTATGTGTCTGTTTTTGTGTCAGTTACCATACTGTTTTGATGATTACAGCTTTGTAATAGAGCTTGTAAAGTCTGGAATTATGATGCCACCAGTTTTGGTTTTTCTTTTCAACGTTCCTTTGGCTATTTGGGGTCTTTTCTGGTTCCATATAAAAGTTAGGATTATTTGTTCCAGCTCTGTGAAAAAAGTTGATGGTATTTTGATAGTGACTGCATTGAATGTATAGATCTCTCTACATAGCATAGATATTTTAACTATATTTGTTCTTCGAATCCAGGAGCATGGAATGTTTTTCCATTTCTTTCTGTTTTACTCACTTTCTTTCATGAGTGTTTTGTAGTTTTCTGAGTACAGATCCTTTGCCTCTTTGGTTAGGTTTATTCGTTGGTATGTTATGGTTTTGGGTGTCTGACAGGAATTCTAATGAGAGACTGAATGAGAAAAAAGTTGTCATTAAATAAATAATATGATTTTAGATATTACTAAGTGCTAGGAAGAAAAGTAGAGGGTCCAAAGAGGATGTCTTGAAGCCAGCAAGTGAAATTTCTTAAAAGCAGTAGTTAAATAAAAGGTCTAGAAAATAGGAAGCCAGCAAGATTTGGAGGAATAATTAGATCTCAAGTGATTGATAATAAAAGACTGGCCAACAGAATACCTCCAAAAGGGCCAGGTGCAAAGGAATGCTTACCCTTAATCTCTCTTTTTGCTTCTTTCTGGGTAGGAATTTCTGTGAGAGCTGGGCCAGGTTGGTGGACACGAGGAAAATGGCTGTGTCTAATTAAGGAAAGACAGCAGGAACAGTAGGAAGAATTTTCTTTCCCAATTGTACTTAACTCATTACACATTTGGCGGGTTTTCAAAATTTCCTTAATTTCAAATAAAGCAGATCAAAGATGAGGTATGATTATTGCACAAAAATAAAAAAAAATCCCTTCCTCTGGGGGTGTCAAAATGAAGCCCCCTTACAAATTCTTCACAAAGGTTACAGACTTCAGCACAATGATTAAAACTGCAGAACAAATTAGGTGCAATTAAAGATTTTCAACTTTCCCACATACCTGAAACCAAAGCTGTGAAAAAAGGGCGTATCTCAGGTAATTAATTGCCGAGAAATATTTAATAACCTCTCCTCTGCTACATTTAACATGAGGCATGAGTGCTTTGTTTGGACTTAATCATACAGTTCCCCGGAGCCACGGGCATGTTACCGCAGCACACTAAAGGAAGAAACCCCCGAAGCACGGCTTATTTAATTTGCAACTCTTGCCACACCACTTCACACCTGAATTCTTTATCCTTTGGGCACACATAACACAACCACAATGCACTGTAGTAACATCCACTTTATAGGCAGAACTTTCATCTACCCACAGCTTCCTTCTTTTTGTAAAACAGTTTGGCTGATTGTCCTGAAATGACAGCAACCAAGCTTTTCTCTTTGTAGCCTGACAGGTCAAGAGCCCACTGAATTCAGGAAAGAGATGATTTTATGCATCATTTTACTCTAATAACAGAGTGGAGACTCCTTTAATGTTAAGATTCTCTAGAGAAGAACATCGTATTAAAAGCATTGACTCTTGAGAAGCATAGGTGCCTGGCAACTTTCAGAGCGTGTAATGCTGTGTGCCAGCTCTCTCTTCCAGGCCCATTCCAGCTTTGGAGAATATTTAGAACAGGAGGCATTGAGAAAAAGTCTATCGTTTTTTTTTTCTTTAAGTATCCAAATATGTAACAGACAGGATGGTGGATAAATGTCGACTACAGTTGCCAAAATTTGCAAAGGCAGATCTTATTGGCTTTGGATTTTAGCGTGCTAGATGACAGTGGAAATGGGTGGTGTTATTTGAATTTAAGCAAGTATTTGCTGAGCCAGTTGGGTTAGGTCTGAAGGTTTTGCTGGTGAGGAGTTTACACATCCAGTTTCTGACAGAGAGGAGGTTAATATCAGCTTCAAAGGTGGGAGGAACCTTTTAAAATTGAACTTTTCCAAAACTAAACTTAAAAAAAAATTGCCTTAAAACTGAAAAAAAAAAAGATGAATTTTATTTTGTGCCTTAAGATAAACACAGTTTCCTCATCTCAATGCATTTGTGTATAATTCTGATAGCTATTTGTTATCTATTGGACTTGAAGAATATAACAAACACAGATTACATATACTTTTCCTCAGCACAGCTGGTCAGAAAGAAAAAAAATCATTTATTTTGCTGGTGTTTTGTTTTCTACTCCATTTACCAGTTTTTCTGGATTTTCTTTGCACCTACCTCCTATTGCCCTATTCTCTATCCACTGCCCTAGAACCTTTCCCCTCTGTTCCAACACAAATCCTCTTCAGAGACATGGATTTATCACTGGATTTGTTTTCACACGATTGCCCTCAAGCCCACCCTGATTTGTTTTGGTGTTAGCCAGGGACTAATTTTTGTGTTTGGAACTACTCCAGCCATGAAAAACTTTCCAAGTTCCCAGAAAAGATATCTTTCTTTCTCATTTCTCCAGAAGCATATCTGGGGATTCAGGAAAAGTGGTCACTACTCTCAGAGCAGATTATCTTAGAGAGCTGAATTTGCAATCAGTGTCCATTTCCCAGAACGGAGTGGGAAGGAGGGGGGCATCTCTTCTGTATGCCTTAGGTTAGATGAGGAAAGGTACGTTTTGTCAGTTTGCAAATAAAAGCTCAGTGAAGTGTACATGAAAACAAAAGTATGTAAAAGGACTATTTTTAAGATTCCAGGCCTGCTCTTTGTCATTAAGACTTGAAATTTTCATGTATTCATCGCTTATCCAGAGAAATTCAATCCTTGGTTGCAGAAGAGAAAATTCTCTGGAAATTCTGAGAGTTCTCAATTGATACAGTTTTAGAATTTGCAGCTTTGAGTAGTAAGGAACACCAAGCAGTCACGCTGGGTTACTTCTTGCTTGGGCTGGCTCTTTTGGGCTTATTAATTTCAAAATCCGACTGTTAAAAGAATTACCTGGGTACTTATTTAAAAGTATAGGTTTCTTGCCCCAGTCCCAGAAATTTTGATTTGGTTGATCTGGAATAAAGCCCAGAAACTTATAATACAAACAAAAAATCTAAAAAAAAAAAAAAAGAAATCCCTAGGTGACTAATGCTTGGCGTAGCCAGGTTGAGAAGGCCATCACTCTTGTCACGCTAACCAGCTTGTTTTGGAACTGAACCCTGACCTTAGCTTCATTAGTACCACACACTGGATACCGCAGCTAACTGGTTCCATTTGGGAATATATAACCTTGTCTCTGATCTTGCTGGAGGGCATCGATGTGAGAAAATAACCCTTACAACTATTTGCTAGCATAGCTCAATGTGTGATTTCAAAACTGCCCTTTAGTCCCCAACTATACACTTTCAAAAAGTGTTTTAATCTTCAAGAGGATATCTACATTTGAGTGGAGAAAAAAAGAAACCTGATTTTAAAATGTTTTTTCCCAGTAAGAATGATTTTACACATTTAATGACCCTCTCAAATAATTCAAATTTAAATCTTTTTTTTTTCAAGCAGGAATTACACTGCTTTTAATAATTTATCACAACTGTTAGAATGAAAGATTCTTGTTATCTTTTACATTTTTGTCCTCTAAATTAGGATGAGGGATAATAGGTCCTGGACAAGGGCCATGTGCAGTGTGTGTATGTGTGTAAATAAAGTCATTAAATACTGATTGTTCATTTTTTTCCTCAAAGGCAGGCCTGACCCAACTGCGAGGTCATCTCATTGTTTGCGATGATGCATGTGTCTGTATGCCAGGCTTGTTTTTGCACTTTTTATCACCATTATTAATGGAGAAAATCAAAGAATAGAGGATTCAGTTTGTACCAAGATGAGACTTAAGGTAAAGGATAACTGGTCACAAAAAAATCTCAAAATTCTATCCCTTAAAGAGGGCAAAAGATTTTAATGGGCCAATTGATTTATCTACGCCTACCTGGAACACATTAACCAAGGTGGTTTACTGAATAATCTCTCTCAGACAGGAACACAGTAGACATTCTGAAAAGAATTTGGGAGCTCAAGAAAGCTCTGTGCTCAGTGAAGCTGAGCCAGGCCCCAAACTCCAGATAGGAGCAATGCAGACTGATTAGCATCAATGCCAAGAGAGATAAGGAAACGTACCTAGGGTCCATGCAGCTGTACTCTGGGTCATTGGCTCTTAAACTTCGGTGTGCTTAAGAATGCCCTGGCAAGTTTGTTGACAATTCAGATTCCTGGGCACCATCCACTGAAGTCCTGATTCATTAGGCCTGAAACAAAAAGAATAATAATTTGAATTAGCTAGATCTGTGATTTAGATCACACTTTATACCTCTCTAAGTAATATATATGGTGAAAATAATATCAGACTTAAAGGTAAACATCCCACCATTTATAAAGAGAATACCATGACTATTATAGAAAATATGGAAGCTTCAGAAAAATGGAAGAAAACAACTCTTCAAATGCCCCTAATTTGAGCATTCCCTAACATTGTCTGCTAAGATCTCTCTCCCCTCTCTTTGCAAACTCCAGTGGATTTCCCTCCTTAGTAGCTTCGCCAATTAGCACCGCTGGGTGGAAGTTACTCTCCATTTTAGTATGTTCAAATGCTAGCCTTCCCTTTAAATCATATATCTTCTCCTTTGATTAGTTCCACTCAGATGTCCTACTATCATTTCAAACTTAAACATGTATAAAACTATTTATTATCAAAACTAGCTCCATTCCTCTTTTTTGTTAAAAGGAAAAATATTCTCTCCCATATATGCTAAAAACTTCTTTAATACTTCTGTTTTTCACATCTTTGTTTTCTAACCAGTTGTCAAGTCCTTTTAACTCGTTCTCCCCAAATGCTCCTTGCAATCTTCCTTTCTATCCCAGGCACACATCAGGTGATGTGCACTTGAATGGCTGTATTGACCTTGAAGTGTTAAAATGTTTTCCTCTACTTTTGCCCTGAATCTCCCAAATGCTCACCCTACCTCACCACTCTGTCCTTTCTATTGCCCTTCCCCACCCCCCCAAGAACCTTGCATAATCCAGCAGCCCCAGAGTTTATACCTGACCCTGATTAGGGACCCTTTAGAACCCCTGTTCTGCCAGCCTCTCTTCTGGCTTGTCAGTACCTTTGCTGCACAGGTTGCTAAATGCGCTGGTTATCACTGTTGCCTATTTCACTCCTGAAGCCCATTCTAAAATAACCCTTTGTACCTAAAATACTGTAGTTGTAAATTGTCTAAGCTTCCTAAGTCCAGCCTCTCGGAACTTTAATTGTTTTATGCACCACTACCACGTCCCCCTTCCTAAAAATCTCCCTTGCTTTGAAACTTTATAGGAGTGCTTATCTAATTCAATTCCATAAACTCTCAAGAGCTTACTATATGAGAGGTACCAACCATTTTGGGCACTGAGAAGTTACAAAGATCATATTACTTGGTCACTAGACAGAAAATTTAGTAGGTTTAATATGAACATCAATAACAATGCAGAAGGCAGAACGTGATAAGAAAAGAGGCACAGGATTTTTTAAAATATTTTATTTATTTATTCATGAGAAACGGCGGGGGGCGGGGGGGGGAGACACAGGCCGAGGGAGAAGCAGGCTCCATGCAGGGAGCCTGATATAGGACTTGATCTGGGGTCTCCAGGATCATGGCCCAGGCTGAAGGTGGTGCTAAACCGCTGAGCCACCCTAGCTGTCCAAGGCACAGGATTCTATATAATTCAGGTGGACAATCTTGCTCTGACTGTTACCTCCTATCATTGGGGAGACGGGCTTGTTTTACACCACAGCTTGAAAGTCTCTTTCTTATCTGTCTTTCCATGGCCACATGCCTTTTGTGTCTCAGGAGTAACCCTGACTTTCACAGCTGGTTGCATGATCTGACCCTTCTTTCTCACATGGAAATGACCATGTTTCAATGGACAAATTTCTTAGACAATAGGGAGATTAAAATTTTATCATCACACCTTCTTCTCAGTTGTAGTGGGTATGCTACCATGGTGTCTTAGCCCTTATGATGTATTGAAAAAGGTTAAAACTGTTTTTTATTTTGCTTTTTCTATTATACAAATAAATAACTTAAAATTCCCTTTGTCCCACCAACAAAAGAACCACTATTTGCATTCGAAATCTATTTTAAATTTTATTTCTATGAATATTTCTACAGTATAAGATTATTAAAACATATATCATGTTAAAATTAACATTATAAGGGACACCTAGGTAGCTCAGTAGTTGAGCATCTGCCTTCAGCCCAGGGCATGATCCTGGAGACCAGGGATCAAGTCCCACATCAGGCTCCTTGCGGGGACCCTGCTTCTCCCTCTGCCTGTGTCTCTGCCTCTCTCTGTGTGTCTCTCATGAATAAATAAATAAAAGTCTTAAAAAAATTAACATTATAAGAAAGGATTTTCCCGTTACTAAAATTGATTTGTGAATATAATTACTGGCATCATAACGTTGCCTTATACTCAAATCACTTAGTCATTCTACATTGTTGTATACTTAGGTTGTTTCCATTTTTACTGTGGTTATAAACAATGCCATATTATCTATAATAAAAGTTGTACATAAAACTATGTCTCATATTATTATCATTATATATATTCCAAGAAGTGGGTTTATGAGGTGTTTAAATAGCTTAAGGTTCTTACAAAACATAGTCAATTACTTTCCAATAGCTTAAGGTTCTTACAAAGCATAGTCAATTACTTCCCAAAGGATATTTTTAAATCAATTTTTATTACTAACACTAAAAAAAGCAATACTCATTTTACCATATCCTTCTACAATAGTATCATTTTAATGCTAATTTAATAAGAAAAAAAATACTGATTTTTTCTTTGATTAGTATTCCAATTAAGTATTATTTCCCTCTTTGGTAACCAGTTGCCATTTTTAGAATCACTGTAATATCAATACAAGTGCTAACAATTCTGACTTGAGCCAACATTGAAAATGAATGCTCAGTGCAATTGGAAGAATCTGTGACTAGGAGTCAAGAAACCAAAGTCTTTTTCTTTAATGCCAGTTATTAGCTACTGACCACAGACCAAGGACTTAATCTGTCTTTGCTACAATATAACATGGAAATGATTTATTATTATAGATGCTATAAAGGGGGAAAATAAAAGAATTGATGTGCAAGTGTTTGGATGAAAAATTAGAAATGACTTAGAAATATAAATTGATGTTTTTGCCTCTTTAATTATTGATTACAACAAGTATCACTGAACCATTTTAGATAAAATTGGACAGCCACGTTAATTCTATTTTCACTTACATTTGTTAGTACCAACTACATGTCAGAGACACAGTAGTTATTGATATTCAAAAAAACAAAACAAAACAAAAAACAAACAAACAAAAACAATGAGTGAATCTGGGGCCCAGAATTTGAGAAGTGAGAGTTTAGGAGGTGAAGAAAGTTAACAAAAATTAAAAGACAAGATACATTCACACACACACACACACATTCATGCATATATGTGTGTACAAAAATACAATTTAATAAGTATTATCATAAGTATATGCAAAAATATTGTGAAACAGGGAAAGGAAGAGCAAAAAATCGGAGGAGGGTTTCCACAGAATGAACATGTTTAAGTAAACAGGAATTCACTAGGTAAAGAAAGGAGGAGAAAGAAACTACAGGAATGGAAAGAACAAAATGCAAAATGACAGTGAGGTGTGAGAGATACAGGAAAAATGACAGATTGGTATTTTTTGAATATATACGGTGTCTATAGGAGCACAGAGACCAAGAAGGCAAGAATGTGATTACAAAGCCCTGTGTGCTCTTTTACAGATTTTGAACCGAAACATATTCTAGTGATTATTAACACTTCCAGTCACTATTTCAAAATGGCAAATACTGGCAAACACATAGGTATTCCTTTTAAATCATAATTAGTATAATGTCTTCTTTTTAGGTGGGAGATTCAAGATGAATGCCTTATTAGTGATGGTCTCTGCTTAAGTTCAGAAAGCAATCACTAATAAGAATCATTTCAGTTAATGCCTGCTAATAAGCACAAAGCATTAGAGATACAGTGAGATTACCATGCCTTGATGAAAATTACATTCTAGTGGAGAAAATAGTCATTGAACAAGTAAAAAGGTTAGCAAAAAAGGAACTGTAATCAATTCCATGAAGGAAATAAATGAGAATCTTTATTCAAATAGATTTTGAATGCCTAAACACTATCCTAGGTTCTGGCAATTTAGTGACACACAAAATAGGCAAGGTCCCTATGCTCCCTGAGCTTACATTCCTTCCAGTGAGTGATGAATTAAGAGAGTTAAGAAAATAAATTTAGATAAAGTGGCAAAAGGAGGTCTCTCTAAGGAGAGGCTATTTAAGCTAAGAACTGAAAAATTCAGAGCTAGGGGAAGAACATTCCAGTCAGAGGGAAGAAAAATGCAAAGATTTTGAAACAGAAAATGGCTTAGCTTCCCAGAAGAATAGAAGGGAGACCAGCATGGCTCTAGTATAGTGAAGGAGATGGAAAGTTTAATGAGATGAGGTCAGAGATGAGAAAAAGTTCACTCAAACTGCTCAGTAGAAAATGAGGCTTATAGAGGGGGAAGAGTTAGAAGCAAGAAGGCAGTTTAATTTAGCAGGCTATTGCTATTGTCAAAGTGAGAAATTAGAGTGGCTTAGATGAATGAATCTGAGTGCATTTTGGACCCATACATGGTGTGATTTCCTGATGAATTCAATATGGGAATTAACAGAAAAATAGAAGGCAAGAGTGTTTCCTACATTTTTAGACTGAACTGATGGATGCTGGTGGCATTTAATGAGATGTTAAAGACTGGAGAAAATAATAGGTCTTATGAGAGGGGAAAGCGTACCATTTTGAGATGCACATAGATATCTCTGAGGAAATTCTAAGAAAGCAGCTAGAAGCCTGTATTTGCTATGCAGAGGAGAGATTGCTTCTGGAGACATACATTTGAAGAGTTATCAACTTCATCAGTAAGTTTAAACTTTGAATCTAGAAGAATTTTAGTCAACAGCTAGGAAGAGAGGATGAATAGAGAAGAATAGAGGACCCAGAACAAAGCTCCAGTTTGGACACTGGAAGCAAAGGCAACAAAGGGGACTGAGGAAGAACGGGTCGAATCATAAGAAACAGAAGAGAAAGAGATCTGTTATAGAATCTATGTATCATGTGTTTTTTTTGTAGGTTGAATATTTTCCCCTGCATCTCAATCTGTGCAGCTCAGTGGGGCTAATTCTTTCCTAACACACTTGACTATCCTTACCAATTCTAGATTGGATATGGCACCAGGCTTGCTCAGTTGAAGTTTTCCCATGACTTTGGAAGCATGTTCTTCTGCCCCCTAATTAAGACCAACAAAGAGAAGAAAATTGACATTAAGTCTAGAACTGCCAATAGACTTCTCTGTTGCCACATGAGGTGAACTTGCCTAACAAACAAAATAACAGAGGAAATACAAGGTGAGAGACAGAGAAAAATAAACAGATTTCTGATAGTTTTGTTTGAACTTCTAGATCCAATGAGGCCTTCAGCCAGGATTATTTCTTAAACTTCTTGGATAAAAGAGCCAATAAATTCCTTTTGTGTTTGAACAAGTTGGTTTGAGTTATGTTCCTATTACTTACAAGCAGAAGAGATAAGGCTATTATAGAAGCCTGTGAGAGGTGTTTCAAGAAAGATAGATTGGTCACCTGTGTGAAAAGCCATTGAAAGTTGAAAAAAACGAGAGTTATTGTTTGGATTGGGCAACATGGAGGATTTCAAAGGTGTTAGCGCTGTAGTAAGATTGGACGTCTATCTGGAATGAAAAAAACACTAAATTTGAGGTGGTTAGATGGGGACAGTGAAGGTAGTAACTTACTTAAAAAGATTTTCTGTGAAGTAAAGAAATACGATGGTTGCTGGAGGTGATTATGGTACCTAAGGAGAAGTAAGGGATATCTGTATTTACCTCTGATCATTCATTCATCAAATCTTTATCAAAGGATGATTTATATGTTAAGCTATCTTGGTCCTTGAAAAAAAAATTAAAAATCTATCATTACAATTCTTTGCTTCCCAATAAGATGTTATGATGGTACATTTTTAAAAATATTGTATTTATTTATTTGAGAGAGAGACAGAGAGACCACAAGGGGTGGTGGTGGTGGTGGGGGAGGTTAGGAGCAGAAGGAGAGGGGAAAGCAGATTCCTGGCTGAGCAGAGAGCCTGAGACAGAGCTCCATTCCAGGACCCTGAGATCATGACCTGAGCTGAAGACAGACACTTAACCAAATGAGCCACCCAGGGATCCCTGATAGTATGTTTTTAAATGGAAATAAAAATGATTAAAGAAAGTCTACAAAGGCAGCAAAAATGTGGTAAAAATGAGGTCATTGTTATCTGATTTATAATGTTTTGTATTCTGCAAATTTTTTCCTCAAAATGGCTCAAAATTATTTGCTACACATTGAAGTGGATCATTCCTTCCAAGGAAAGAAAAGAATTTTGCTTACTTTTGGATGATAAATGTAAAAACTATTTCAGGTCAGTTAGACAATATTTTATCAGGTCAGTTTTCTTTGATAAGAAATGGTAATAAACAGCCATAAAGCCTCAATTCAAGAAAAACAAAAAAAGTGGTGCTTGTGATATGCCAAATATTATGCAAAGTAGTGTAATCAAGAAATGAAAACAGACCTTGATATCTAAGAAATCAGTACCCAGTAAGGGGACAAATATAAGCAATTTAAAAAAATTGAGGAGAATGATTAAGTAAGTAAATACAAGACCCTGTAGGAAATCCTCAATGGGTATCTACATTAGAGTAGAGTATGAATCTTTCCAAAAGGAAGTAGAGTTTAACTGAATCTGGATTGGTGAGTACAGTTTAACTAAGTCTGAGGATTTTGAGACTGGTGAGCATAAATTGATATGCATTGGTATTTTCTGGATTTGGAAAGACAGTTGGACTTCCTTACTTAATAGATTACTTGCTTCTCATAACATGATCCAGCCCAGCCTGTTTTCATGCATTGCTCTTCACATAGTAACACAGAGGAAGAGCTCAATAAGAAGTGATTTAGTTATTATTATCAGTAGACTCCCGGCTTTCTATAGACATACACAAGTAATAAATGAATATTGGTTAGGAGAAGGCAGGTAATCACTAGTGTGGAAGGAGCAAAGGTTTGGAGTTTTGCAGATCAAATTTGAAATGTACTTCAGCTACTTATTAACTCTGTGATTGTATTAATTTACTAAGGCTAGCATAATAAAATACTACAGACTAAACGGCTAAAACAACAGAAATTTATTTTCTCACAGTTCTGGAGGCTAAAAGTCCAATATCAAGGTTTAGTCACTGGCCTTGATTTCTTCCCAGGCCTTTCTCCTTGGCTTGCAGATGTGTGCCTTCTGGCTGTGTTCTCACCTGGTCTTTCCAGGGTATTTCTTTATATGTCCAAATTCCCTTTATTTAAAGGGAATCTGATACGAGTCACATTGGATTAGGGCCCATCCTAATAGCCTCACTTCAACGTAATCATCTTTTTAAAGGCCCTATCTTCAGTACAATCACATTCTGAGGTACTGGGGGTTAAGGCTACAACAAATGAGTTTCAGATGGACACAATTCAGCCCATAACAGTGACCTTGGAAACTTACCATGGTAATCATTTCGAGCTTCAGTTTCTTCATCAAAAACTAAAACAACCAAGATAGGGCAGGACATCCCAGAGTATATCTGGATGGGTTTCAGAACTTGGCTGTTTGCAGGACTAGTTGGCTGGTGACTACTCCTATTTTCTACTTGCATAAATTGACATGCATCAGTATTTTCTGGTAAAAGAGAAGGTTGTTGTTTGTTTTGGTTTTGACTTTTGAGCTTTGTCATTTGAAAACAAGAAAGGAGCTAACCCCACCTTGAATTGGCATAAAGACCTGATAGAAGGGACTGAGTGATTTTTTTTTTTTTTGAGACTTTGGGTACAGGCAGTCTTCTTTTGGGACACAAGGGCAAAATTCTATGCAGCCCTGGGGAGAGGGCTATTCCCACTTTCATAAGCAAGATAACATTGCTCTTTTATTTCCATTAAATTCGTATTAGTTAGTTTTGCTTCAGTAACAAACATCCCCCAAATCTCAGTGATTCACAAAAACATTTATTCCCTGGTCAAGTTACATGTCCGCATTTGTGGGTCAGCTGCAGCTGCTTAGCTCTGTTTGGCTCAGCTCTATGTATCCTCTTATTTCAGCCCCTGTATGGGACATTCCATTTTCATAGCAGTGAGAGAAGAGCAAGAAAGCTAGAGGAGACAGGTGATATCTACTTCTGCTTCTGCTCAGATGTGGCAAACATCCGTGTCTTCCAACAGGTCACTGGTCAAAGCAAGTCTAACGGCTAAGCCTGATATCAAAAAGGCAGGAAAATATAAAATAACTACAAAGAGGGTAGCAATGGTTCAAAAGAGGGAAAATAGGGAAAGAGGAGGTAAATATTGCAATGTAATAATTGCAAAACAATAATACAGCCTATCATATGGTGTTTGCGGCTCATTTGAAAAAGCCTAGTCTCTATCTATATAGGATTATGCCTGTTTCCCTGGATGAATCATGTTGATATATTTTCCAAAATTGCTGATTCATTGCCCCAGCGATTCTCTTCTTTTTTTCCTGTCATTTAGAGCTATGTTAAATGATTGGAATTTTCATTGAAGTAGAAATATCGTGTAAATATGCCAAGCAATCCTCTTCAGAATCAATGACACATTTATAGTAAAGTTCAAAGATAGGCACAGACATGGCAGGAGAAATTTTCTGCCAAAGTTTCAGTCAAAAGAGTCAGATTGGCAACATATGTTTATAAAAAGCGGTTTACATTGTCTTGAATTTTGATAAATAACACACTTGCATGTTCTATTTTAAAATTAGTTTTTAAAAAGAGTTAAACACTAATTAGATATTTAGAGCTGGATACCATTATATATTTAAATTACATGACTGACATCCACTAGTTTCCTTTTAGAATCACCATGGACATTCTGTTATTCATTCATGCATTCATTTATTCTTTCATTTGTATATTACCAAACATTTATTAAACACTGAGTAGACACTGTATTTGGTGTTGGAGAGGCAAAAATGAGTAGTCTTATCTCAGCTTGGAAGAACTCACAGTCTGGAAAGGGATACAGACATGTAGAAAAAATTACAATATGTAAGACTAGTGCAAAAGGTAGCCGAGTGAAGTGGAAAAGAATGTTCTCTAGAGCCCAACAGATCTGGGCTCAAATCTTAACAGTTACCAGGTGTGTGACCTCAGGCACTTTACAAAAGCTCCTTATGCCCCAGATTGCTTATCTTTAAAGATTATTGTACCTACTTTATTGGTTTTTATGAGTATTAGGCATAACATGTATAAAGCAACAACTACAGTTTAAAACATAATACATGCTTAATAGAGGTGGTGGTGTTTATTATATTATGATATTTATTGGACAAGCTACAGTAACTCAGAATAAGTCATTTTGGAGTGAGAAAACATCTGGAAAATTTTTTTCCAAAAAGGTGACAGGAGAGAAGGAAATGTACTCAAGGCAAAGGGCAAACTGGCATAGGGAAGGGACAAATAATATGCAGAGAGGTGGGGAAAAACAGAAGAGCCTGAACATTGGGCGGGACAGATCATGAAGTTTATGCGCCGAGGTAAAGAATGTGAACTTATATGGGCTCTTGCTTTATAGCTCTAGTTGCCTGGCTGTCTTCCATCCCCCTCCTCCACTTCAAACTGCCACCTATAATTTGTGACAAATAGTTTGCAAAATCTTTTACTGTGGTCATTAGGAAATTAAGTGGTGGTGGCCCCCTCCGTTCCTCCACCCCAAACATTCCTTCCCTACAGCCCTACCCACTCCCAGCCACTTTCCTGGTTCTTTTCTCACCTCTGCCTTGAGAGTTTACATTCTCTCTCACAGGCTGCCTGGTTTGTGAAACATTCCTCCTGACTTCTCTGCTTCGTCTTGAGGCTTCTCTTTCCAGGAGCTAGTTAAGGATCTTTTGGATGAGCTCATCCTCAAAACCAATTATTTTTATTTTGGAAATACAGACCCCCTTTGAAATTGCTTTGCAAAATATTCTCTTGTTTTCCTTTTTAGACTCTTTGATGTCTTCCATTCTACCATTTCCTTCATCACATTCTATTTTGAAATTGCTTATTTCTATTTCTGAACGTTTTCTTCTCTTCAACGAAGCATTTTATTCCTTCAACAAGGGCAGGTGGAATTTAAAGCTTTCCCTTCAGTGAGCGTTTCCCGCCTTTAATTCTGAAACATTTCCCCAAACTCACTCAACTGTAAGACAACTAAGCATTGTTTTAGCACGCTTTGTCCCCTTCTGACACTGGCGGAAGGAAGTGCCTTCTAGAGTGTGTCTTATTGCTTCAGGAAAGCATCAGAAGTGTCCACATCAAGGAATCAATATCCTGTCTCTGGAATCTTGCATAATCAATATATGAGAAAATGGCTTTAGAAGCAGCTTTCTGAATCTCACTACGTGACGATGCAGAGATCCCTCATACTCATATTCTCCCCATTTCCTTGTTTTCCCCATTTTTATCGTTCAGTCTTTCTCTCCTTTCTTTGTCATTTTTTAATTGTCCTACTGCCAAAATTCCCACTAGTTTAATTTTCCAATTAATTTAACTCTTTGCTAGAAATGTAAAATGTGAAAAATTTAGCTTAACGTAGAATCTTAACCTTCCTTTTGTTCTACTTGTTAATTATGAGGGGAGTTTAGATTTATCATATTACTTTTTAGACCTCTAACGAACTCAACAATTTAGATGCTTTTCCTCATCACTTAAGTGGTAATGAAATTTGGAACTTATAGATGCTATCTATTGGGTCAAATCAGAACTATCTAATAGATTTGGCATAAGAGCACCTGCCAGCCCTGAGCATGAAGATAACTTTACAAGCAAACATTGCTCTTTTTTTTTTTATCAATTCTGATTAGAACTTTATAGGCATCAATCCTTCCAATGAGGTTCATAAGGAGTGCATGTAAACACCCTAAAGATATTCTTGTATTACATATTTATGCATTTTTTTCAATTGGTTCTTATCTGAAGGACTTAATTTGTTTCACACACTCCTGTTAACTTCTGTGTGTTCCCCAGGTAAATCTGACTGACAGGAGCAATATTATAAAGTAGAAAGTGGGACACATGCATTTTTCTTAGTTTTACTTTGATGGAGAGATTCTGAGAGTGTGAGAATGACAGATATTTGGATCTTCAGGGAATAATGGAAAGGTTGAAATATATTATTATCACAGAGTAGATTTTGTGTCATTTTTGCTTCTCTGTACAAAAGAAGATGTAAAAATATGGTTTGCTAACTTTAGTACATCATAGCCTAAGACAGTCTATATTTTAAACCCTACAAAAGTGGTGGTTTTTAATTTTTTGCTTTTGGTACTTATTTCATAGACTCTGAAGCCTAAGTGATCATCAGATGAAAACTATCCTTTGACTTCATTGCTCTATTATGTCAGATTCTTAGGAAAAAGCTACTGACATATACTCTCACAGGTTGTTGTATACAAGATGCTATTTAAATTGTTGCTGACCGGGTTAATTTTATAAAATCAATTTTAAGTTGTGGCTGGAGACAAATCTTGGCAATCTTTGATTGATACGTCTTTTTTTCAAAACTCACTTTGCCCCCAAATTAGCCTGTTTGATGATTGATAGCTATATCTCAATCACTTTTAAATGGTATGCATGAGTTTTTTAAAGATGTTACATCTCTTATCATCACATGAGTGGCTTTCCTGAGCACACTTTGGGACCATAATATGCCTTTTACTTCAGGGATAATATAAAACAATACTTCCCATACTCATATATCCAAATTGCATGTTATTCAGTATGTATTTCAAGTAACCCCTGACTGGGTTTGTATGCTTTTGGAGAGTAGATCATAGGCAAAATAATCAAGTTTACATTTTGCCTCAGAGTCTAAAGTCTAGATCAGTGATAAGCAAACCAAGACTCACCTAGCAAATTTTAATTGCAAACTTTTATCACATATAAGATTAAGAATAGTATAATAAAAATTCCAGAAATTAATTTCATGATTTTTTTTTTCTCAGAAGCTATAGCTTTCAGGGGATTGCAAGGTAAGATAGTCAGCCCCATACTGAGTCCTGCAGCAGGTTGAGGATTCATTGAGATCAGGACAGAGTGAATCAACAGAACGAATTAGCACAGAATGAATCCCTCACTATCTAGGAATGTAGTGGCCCTATGTACAGTTTTGGAGTTACAACTTTCCTGCTCACTGTGGGCGAAACAGAGAGAAAATCCTACTCACATAGGAGGAAGCCCAAGATAATGATGGGCGGAGATCCACTTACCTTTACATCTTCAGCACCTTTTATGGTGTCATGCACTGAGTAAGCATTTTGTTGTGGTGAGCAAAATGAACTAATTCTAGCCCACCTTTGTCATTAATTGTACTACCCCAACGTACCCTGGACAACTCACTTTAACTTAATGAAACCCAGCTTCTCTTTTTTGCGGGAGTGGGCAGGGAGGAAGGCACAGAGGAAGAGGAAGAGAGAGAATCTTAAGCAGGCTCTGACACGAGGCTTCATCTCACAACCCTAAGATCATGACCTGAGCCAAAAAAAATCAAGAGTCAGAAGCTTAACCAACTGAGCCACCCAGGTGCCCCAAAACCCATTTTCACTGGAAATGGATATAATAATTCTTACCTTAAGGGGATATTTTGAGGCATTAATGTATAATGCATTTATAAGAATATATCTTTCTATTGGGACTTAAAATGCTTTTATTTTATGAAGAGAAAAATTTGGGGCCTATAAATTGTATTTAATCCTGATTTTGACTATATACTTTTAATTTTTTAAAATGCTGACAATATATATTCCAAAAAGTATAACCCCTAACAATATTCTCTTGTACTTTGCACCTCCATTTTTAAGATTTATTTATTTTAGAGAGAGAGAGAGCTGCAGGCCGGGATAAAGGGAGAGGGAGAGAAAGAATCTCAGGGAGACTCCTGGCTGAGCACAGAGGCTGAGGCAGGGCTTAATCCCACAACCTTGAGATTATGACCTGAGCAGAAATCAAGAGTCAGATGCTTAACTGTCAGAGCCACCCACATATTCCCCATCCCTTATTTTTTTACATAGCTATGTTTACATGTGTATCCTTAGTTTTGTCTCCCAGTAGCCTTGTGATATAAGTAAAATCAAGGTGTCTGTTCCCCAAATTACAGCAACCCAAAAGATTAAAAAAAAAAAAAACTAATGCTCATTTTTAGGTGCCTCAGAGAAAGAAATGGCTGCGAACAGGTGAACGTGTTAGGCTTGTTGAGCCCTAATTACACTGGTGACTGTATCCTGCCTGTATGGGAGGACAACTCAACAGGGCTGGAAGGGAATGGTGCTCCTCAGACTTGTGTAATCATCTGAAAATATTCCTGCTTCTCATGTGTAGCAAACAAGAGACAGATTTGGAGGAACAGAGGAACAACCTCAGAACTAACCTTAGTGATGTTAAGTACCTACCAGCTTTGTGTCATATCTCATGTGTCCCTGCAATCCAGCCTCTTCTCTGTAGCTCGAAATTGATCTTTCTAAAACTCATACCTGACAGTGTTGTTCACCTCTGTCCCCATCCCCCCACCTCCAAAGGCTTAAGACCTTTCACCTTCGTACTGTCCACTTAATAACATCCAAATTGCTTGTCATGGAATAGAAAAAACTTTATTACCTAACTCCTTACTCAGCCTTATGATTTCTAACTCCCACCCTATCAACAAACATACGCATGCTACCTCAAGCCAATTTATGCACAAGCATATTGAACTATTATTAGTTTCAGGAAAACTTCCTTCTCCACATACACCTAAACATCCATGTACACACTCACTTAGTCCCTTGTGCCTTGGCTAACTCCTATTCATCCTAAAGTTCCAGCTCATATGTCATTTCCAGCAGGAATATACTGATTGTCTAGGACTGAGTTAGAGGTCCTTCTATGTATTCCCATAGTTTATTGCACTTATCTCCATCATACAGTCCTTTCCTACTGTATGGAATGTTTCTGTTTATATATCACCTTCCCCTAGAAATGTAATCTCCCAGAGGGTGGGGATACTATTGTGTCCTAGAAGCTTAGAACTGTTTCTGGCTAGTTATAAATGTTTAACTTGTGTTGAGCAATGGCTAGATAACTCAATGCCTCATTACTTGTAAGAGGTATCCTTGGAAAACAGAGAGTCTATGCTTATGTGTCAGCAAGACAGGGATCAATTTTATATAACTTCTTAATACTCCATAGGTTTTACAAAAGGTAAATTATACCTTATTTTTAAAATGATTTCAGTTTTTAACCACAAAAATAATTCTGAATCTTTGTACCTATGCATTCCAAGATACATCTTTCTGAATTGAGAATTAGCAAGGAGTGTCACAAAATTGGATTAAATATAAACATGTTCAATGAGGGCTTCACCTCCCTCCCCATATTTCCTTTCATAGAATTAAAAGGCTTTATCAGAAATATTGACTGGAATTCTAGAATTTTCGAGTTGTATTAGTTGGAATTTCATTAGATTAAAATACTTCATGCTGAAAGTAGGTCTTTTCCATCACTTCTGAACTGACAAAAATGGTTTCTCAGGAAAAAAATTATGATTTACGCTTCAAGATGTTTGAATAAGAAAAAATGTGTAAGAAAAAAACCTATGAAATGGTGCATGTTTGAGTAGATACTGACAAAAAATGAAGGACACATAGCTTGCTTTTGTAAAACTGATTCAACTGTAATAACCTATATAGTATAAGGAAAATAAAGTCTCAAGAAAATGATAGATTATCATGTATTTGTCAATATTGGCATGCCTGAAAATTTACCATGAGCCAAGAATTTGGGAGTATCAATATGAGGCCAAGAATATATTTACTAAATTAATTTAGTGGCAACCAGAGATAACCTGACTTTGGCCTCAATTAGAGAAGAAAATAATTATGGAATTTTGGCTCAATCTTCAATTTGCTAGACTTTGAAGTCACAGCATACAAAGGCTCAGTGTTATCACTATCCTGGAAATTCCCAGAGAGCTTTTCTTTGGGAAGATTCTGTATATTCGAATAAGTGCATATAAAATTAGAGAAACACAAGCAAGTTCTTTAATGGGAAGAGCCAAAAAATTCTTTGGTTGACAAGTTGTCTTCTCTGTTAATTGCATGCTATTATGTTTGTTTTAATGTTTCCTATCTGTCGCTCTTCATGATCTACTTATGAATGGTACTACTCCACAGAACAGCCAAAGAATATGAAATCCCACAGATATTCTGCTTTGAAGGGTGCCCACCAACACAGAAGATGAGTTTGAGATTATTTTTTTCAAAAGAACTCTCTTTAAACTGATGAAAAAAGGACAGAAAGAACCCTAAATGTCAGATGGTGATGGTCACAGCCCATCATGACAGAACGAAGTTGACTTGCTAGGCATTTTAATAGAGTTCAGACCAGAGCCATTCTAATCTCTGAAAATTCAGAATGATTACAACAGAAAATGTTGAAATTAAATCAAGAAGCATAGCTTTTTCCCCACTCAAAAGCTTCAAAATGTTGTCTTCATGCCAAGTCAGATTAGCCTTTTAACAAGCATCACAACAAAATGCCTTTTTTAAAAAAAAATTTTTTATTTGAGAGAGAGAGCACAAGCAGTGGGGAGGGGTAGAGGGAGAAGCAGACTCTCCACCGAGCAGGGAGTCTGATGTCAGACTGGATCCCAGGAATCTGGGATCATGACCTGAGCTGAAGGCAGATGCTTAACTAACTGAGCCACCCAGGCACTCCAAAACAAAATGTTTAGCAGTTAGTTAGGCCATATATCTGGTGGCATTGGTCTTTTTTCAAGTAATTGCAGAATTGATTGACTGACTGATTGACTGACTTTCATTTTCATGTCGTAAATATTAAGTTCTGGTGGTATGGTAAAAAGAACCATGGCCTGGTCTGGAGTTGGGTGGGCTATGCTCCCAATTTTGATACTGACTGGGGAGCCTTAGGCTACCCTAGGCAAGCCCTGGGCAAGATGCTTTTCCATTCTGTGTCTCTTATTTTCATTGATCAAGTGAAGTAAAAGACATATCCAGCTTTAAAATTTTTTATCATGTTACTGGTTCTTTGATTCAGATAAAAGAGATCAAAACATCGGGCCAGTGGTGCTCTGTTTCCTCATAAGGATGTGTCCGATCTCGAATAGTAAGATGTTGCATCTGAATTGCATAGCACAGGCATGGATAAAACCCTGTGCTTAATTTACTGGATTTCAGAGAAAATGTCCTTGTTCATGTAAATCTGATACTTAGGTTTGGGGTAGAACAAAGGGAGCTGAGGGAATCAACTCAAAAATGGGAATATTAATAAAATTCTTTCATGTTTCTGCTTTTCATACTCCAAGTACAGAAAACAGGATTCAATATCAATTTGATGATTTACAAAAGGCTGACAGTGGTAGTAACAGAAATCAATTTAGTAAGCTACAATGTGTTAAGAACTGTGCTTAGTGAGTCATATACTGTCTCATTAATTCCCACAACAACCTTATGAGATGCTGGACCTTATGAAGTATGAAAATGAGGCCCCGAAAAGTTAGGTAATTTGTCCAAGATCATAGAGCTGATAAAATGGTACTTCCAAGAATATTATAAATCCTGTGCTATTCTTATATAACAGTTTGCTTGCATGTAAGAAAAATTAGAGGAATGATAATGAGGAAATATGGCTACTGGACCTCATATTTGAATTGGGTGTATGATGACAGAAAACCAAGGCACCAACAATTTCCATTGAGGATTACCTTTTAGAGGCTTAAGTTAAAAAGAAAAGGTATTATAAAAATAATATAGCAAATATATGCAATACACTTTTAAATAATCAGAATCTCATCTAGCTAAGATAATGATTTAATTTCTTTATATTCCCTACTAAATTTTTAAATTTTTCTTAGATGCAGGTATTTCTCATTCTTCTTTTTTTAAAAAACATATATTGATGGACCACTTATTGTGTGTGCCAGATACTATTTTAGCCCCTCAATATATAGTGGTGATCATTCAGCAAATGCCTTTTCTCATAGTTATATCCCAGGGGAAAGAGACAGGCAATAAGAAGTAAACAAATAAGATAATCTAGATTATGAAAAATACTAGAAAAGAAATTAAAAGGGTGATATGATAATAATACAGTGATAAGAAATTAGGTTGGATAATAAGAGACATACCCTCTGAGGAGTAGCCTTTTGAGTTAAGTCCTAATGAATGAAAAGTAGCTGATTATGCAAAGAGTTAGTGGATAAATGTTTCAAGGCTAAGGCTGTCCTGGGAATGCATTTGATGTGTTTGAAGAAAAAGAAAGAAGCCAATATGTAGAGCTTCTTACTAAATCACTCTTCTCTTTTTGGATTTTAAGATAACCTTTAATTTGGAAATGTTATAATGTTGCAATAAACATTTTCCTAGATACAATATTTTGCTTTTGTTGAACTATTTCTTTAGGTTCAAATCCTTGAATAGGTTTATGGCTTTTTATGTTAAATTTTAAAAGAATTTTATCATTATTTCTGAATCTGTTTGTGGTTATTCAGATTACTGTAAATTCCTAATTACTACAGGTTAGCCATACTTTAACACTGAAATATAGACACAAATTTATCAGGATTTAATTATTTTTTTTAACAACACAACACATTTTATTTCTTAAAGAGCTAGAAGATGAAGATAAACACAAAAAGGCTATAATCTCACCCTCCAGATATAAACAGCCACTGGTAAATATATGTACTTCTATTCTTTCTGCTTCTGCGTATATATTTCTCTGTCCCTCTCTTTCTATTTATTGATGATTGCAGACAAATTTGTCTACAAATTATATATTCACATTAATAGGGTAATTGTCCTGCTTGGTTTTTATACTGAAATGTAAACTGTTTGAGGACAGAAATAAATAACTTTTTTGATTCCCAAAGAGACTAGCTCAAAGGGGAACAGTGTAAAAGAACCAGAGAATTTTGAGGTTTAGTATCAGAATTTAGCTGATTTATTCAATTTATTTTATCAAAAGGAAAATGGACTCAAAGAAATTAGGATTTTTCCCTAAGTCTGATTCTAATTTATGGCTGAGTTGAAATTAAAACAGAGGTTGCTAATCATCTATTAAGTATTCTGAAAGCACTTCCTGAGACTGATTTATATATTCTTTTGGTATTCACAGATTCTATTATTGAACTGATTATATTACTGTTAAAAAGTTGATCTCTTTAGGCATGTAGGAATTTCTTTAAAGCTTTTTCTTAATTGAGAAGAAATTCATATACCATACATTGAGCATAGTAAAGTGTACAATTTAGTGGCATTTAATACATCCATGACATCGTATAACTAGCAACTCTCTCTAGTTTCAAAATTTTCATCATTCCATAAGAACACCCCTTACTTATGTAATCACTCACCATTCACTATTTTCCCCATTCTTTGGCAACCACTAATCCATTTTCTATCTCCATAGATTTTCCTATTTCGGATATTTCATATAAAGGAATCATACAGTATATGAACCTTTCTGTTTGGCTTCTTTCACTTAGTGCAGTGTGTGTGTGTGTGTGTGTGTGTGTGTGTGTGTGTATTACCTACAATATTCTTGAGTTTGACAACATATATGTTGATCAGCATAACTTGTAAATAAAAATAGAGAGGGGTGCCTAGGTGGCTCAGTTGGTTAAGTGTCCAACTCTTGGTTTTAGCTCCAGTCATGAGCTCATGGGTATTTGGACTAAGCCCCGTGATGAGCTCCACACTCGGCAGGGAATCTGCTTGGAAGATTTTTCTCCCTCTGTCCCTCTCCTCACTCATTTGCTTTCTTAAAAATAAATAAAATAAATAAATAAATAAATAAATAAATAAATAAATAAATAAAATAAAGGGCCCCATATGGTTGTTATAACAAATGAGACTGACGGTATCAAAATTTCATCTGCTTTACCATTAAATAAAGCTCTTAACAATTAGGAAAATTAACAGTTCTCCAAATATGTTGAAATATTAGATTCTTTGGGTGTCTTAACATCTATGTGTACATTCTTTATTTTATTTTTTTTTTTTAATTTTTTTTTTTAATTTATTTATGATAGTCACAGAGAGAGAGAGAGAGGCAGAGACACAGGCAGAGGGAGAAGCAGGCTCCACGCACCGGGAGCCCGACGTGGGATTCGATCCCGGGTCTCCAGGATCGCGCCCTGGGCCAAAGGCAGGCGCCAAACCGCTGCGCCACCCAGGGATCCCTATGTGTACATTCTTTAATAATAAATTTTCTTTCACAACTTTGCATTGCCAAATATTCACACCCAATGTCTAGTTGGTAAAAATAGTTCTTTTCTTTTCTGTTCAAATCTTCATGTGATGTGACCAACACAGACTATGTGAACTAAATGTCTGTATTTCAACACTGGACTCTCGGGGAAAATGGCCCTCTTAATTGGCCTCATAGAAGACAAAAAAAAAAATGGTAACATTTATTTTCTTTACAAAATTAAAAAAAGTTTTTAGGAAGCACTTTACAAAGGTTAAGAGTTCACTGATTCTGGGTAGGTGAAAAGATGCTCAATCTCATTAATCATCAAAAAAATACAAATAAAAACTACAGTAAAGGGCAGCCTGGGTGGCTCAGCGGTTTGGCACCTGCCTTTGGCCCAGGGCGTGATCCCGGAGACCCAGGATTGAGTCCCATGTCAGGCTCCCTGCATGGAGCCTGCCTCTCCCTCTACCTATCTCTCTCTCTCTCTGTCAAATAAGTAAATAAAATCTTTGAAAAAAGAAAAAACTACAGTGACATCTTACCTCACACCTATTATGACTATCACTAAGAAGATGAGATACAAAGTGTTGGTGAGAATGTGGAGAAAAGTTAACCCTAATGCACTGCTGGTGTGAATATAAATTGGTTCAGCTGCTATAGAAAACTGTAGGGAGCTTCCTCAAAAAATTGAAAATGGAACTACCATATGATCCTGCAATTCCACTTCTGGGTACCCAAAGGAAATGAAAATAGAATCTCAAAGAGACATACATGCTCCCATGTTTATAGTGGCATTATTCACAATAACCAAGATACAGAAACAACCTAAATGCCCATCACTGAATGGGTGCATTAAGAAGTTAGAGTATATATAAGAAAATCCTGACATTTGTGACAACATGAATGGACCTTGAGGACATTATGTCAAGTGAGATCCATCAGGCTGAGAAAGACAAATACACTATGATATTTATATATGGAATCTAAAAAAAGCCAAACTCATAAAAACGGAGTGTAAAATGGTAGTTACCAGGAGCTGGAGAATGGAGGAATAGGAGAGATGCTGTTTAAGAGTACAGACTTAGAACAAATAGATAAATAAGCCCTGGTGATCCAATGCACAATATAATGATTATAGACAGTAATACTGTATTATAAACATCAAACTTCCTAAGTAACTAGATCTGACTTCTTCCCACCACACACAAAAAAATAATAACCATGTGGTGTGGTAGAAGTGTTAGCTAAGATTACTATGGCAATCATACTGCAATATATGAATGTATCTAATCAGCATGCTGTATACTTTATTTTTTTCTGTATACTTTAAACTTACACAATATTATATGTTAAACATATTTTAATTTAAAAAAAAAGAGTTCACTGATGCTGAACACACAACTCTAAGCTCTTTTCCTTTGAGTTTATCTCAGTTTGTCCCTTATTTGTCTTATCTTGAAGCCAACTGAATGGTCATGATTAATGTACCTTTAAACAGGAGCTTCTTGAAGTTTTTTTTCACTACCTCAGGGACAGCTGCTCCTCAGTGATGTCATGTTTCCTTCCTGACCTTGGGAATAGCATTTAAAAGCAACCATTTCCAGGTAGTAAAAAGCACAGCTTATGAGTCTCAAGTCATGCTACCAAAATAGTCCATTAACCTGTGCTTTTTAGCTTAGTTACATCATAATGAATCAGTCTCTTCTCTGCACTGTGTTGATGACTTTTCCCCACCTTTATCAATTTCAGTATAAACGTGTACCCGCCAAAGGCATTAGGAGGGAACTAAGGAAATCCTATAGCAGAACAATGACAGGAAATTGACATAGCCATTAAGAAGTCTGGAAAAATTAAGTTAGAAGAAAGTGGGGCCTGGCTTATTGCCATTTTTGGAATAAGGAAAGAATTGCAGGCAGGAATGGCTTTAGAGAAATAAACATAAAACATAAAAAACATAAAACCAAAAAACTTAAAAATGACTGTGAGTAAAGGGTATTAAAATAAAATTTAAGAACTTGAGAAAATAGGAAAAATGGAAATACAGGAATTTAGGAAAATATCACCTTTGGGGGAAGGTCATAACCATTGTAAATTGAGTTTCTAATTTTTAAAAAAAATCTTTTTAATTTTTTTTAATCTTTTAATTTTTAAAAAATCTTTTCAAGACAAAGATTTCCCTGGGCTTGGGACAAAGGGAAAGCCAGGCCTGTCAACACATAGCCAGTTCACTGAATCACGGAATTAGTGAAAGGAAAGGTTTGTTTTCCTTAAACATCTGTAAGGAAATATGTTGTTAAATATTTATCAGTTCAGAGAGTAGTCTATGATTACAAATCTGAGATAAATAATTGCAACGTGTTGCGAAAGATGACCTCATTCAGTGTATGATACAATGGGAAGCAATTTTTACATTTATTTTAAAGGAAATTCATCAATGATTATTTTGACCTCACCTCCACATATCAGATGCCCACATCTAAAGTCCATTAGGGAAATGAGTAATAATGAAAGAAAATCCTCATGAATGATTGGATGAGGCATGTGAGAACAGATCATTCCTAAATTTATCCTTGTGTTGTAAAAAGCTTTTGCTCTTGCTTGTTTTTTTTTTAACTATTCTCTGCCAAACTTAAGAAAATTATAGAAAGCAAAGCTTTACTTATCTCCTTAAAGAGCACTTGATACAGTAAATCAGAGAGATTGGGAGCTTTATAAATTTTCAGAGATAGGAAAGACAGTCAAGTCAATCTAACACAACTAACTCTCTTGTACAATTAAGAATTCGAGCCTGAGAACACTTACATGACTTATCTCAAGTCATACATCATTAGAATAAACAGGCCTACATACCAGGTTTCCTGATGCCCCATCCAGTGCTGCTAGAGAAGACTCATTGGATCAATAAATCTTTACATTTATTAATTAACTTTGAATCCCATAGTCAAAGAATGTGAGTCAAATGGTCTATCATTTATCATCCCCAAGGCTATAGTGAAAATATGCTTCACGTTAATTAGACAATGGCCAATTCTCCAGATGCAGAAAAAGAAAAAAAAATGCTGTATGAGACCCATTTTGGGAACTGATAACCACAGCACAGTCAGATGGTCAACCAAATGGACATGGGCACTTGGATTCCCTTGTCACCTGGAATCTATGAGCCTTGCAGTAGTCAACTGTTCCTGCCTGATCCTTTAGTCAGCTGGTTCTTTCAATGTCCAAGCTTTTATTTAGATTTCAAACACAATACAAGTAAAGAGAAAGGTCGAAGCCCCGGTTAAAGAAAGGGAATGCTGTGATGTCTTAGGTTCACCTGTCTGCCCCATGCAAAAGGGCAAGAGCAAGGTCATTTTTCTAATTTGCGGTTAGAAGAAAAAAGCCCCAGAGAGCTCCTGGGAGTGGCAGTACTTCATTCCTGCATCTAGCGCAGAAGCATTTCCTTAACAGTTTCTTTAGTTCTCAGCCAGAAGTAAATTTAATAATTGGATATCTGGCTGCCTAAGTTCATGCATTTATTTAAAAACATGGATTGAGTGTAAGGTATTCAATCCTTTTAAGTTTGCGGTTCCTTCCCTAAAATAAATTAATAAATTTACTAAAATAAAATAACAAAAATAAAAAAGGGACATTATTTGTTGAAGGGCCACTTTCAGCCATGTGAGATTTGGATGAGTGCTTGTATGCAAAGCTTCAGGCACGGTACCTGGCTCCTAGGAAGTACTTAATTATCAGTAATGATGACGCTGAAGAAGAGGAAGAGGAGGAAGACAAGCACAAGGTGATTGTTTAACGTAATAGAAAATCTTCACAAGAGACTTGTTGGAGTAGTCTCCCAATAGCTATAAATAAATGGATATTGATTTTATCAAATAGCTAAACTCAATATAGATCTTATTATTAATATACCATTCACTTCCAAAAAAAGATTTGAAGTAACTTACAATAAAAGGTACATGTCCACAGTACCATTAAAACAAACATTAAGGAGTGAAGACCAAGTGATGTGGGAAGATTCTTGAGCCAGAAAGCCTGGGTTAAGGGATGATTACTACAGTGACACATAAAACTTATTTTGCAGTAGTTCCTTGGCGGTTAATATCAAAGCACTTAAATAACTCTCTTGTTAATAATTAATTAATTCATTCTCTTTATAAATAAAATGAAGCATATCAATTTATACTGGATACATTTTTCCCTGGCTTTTTTCTGCTCTTAGGGAAAATTTATCATGTACACAGTATCCACTATAGTAGTCATTATTAGATGAAGCGATCTCTTTTATAAATCTCCATAAAAGGGGCACCTGGGTGGCTCAGTAAGTTAAGTGTTTGACTTTCCGTTTCAGCTCAGGTCATGATCTTAGTGTCAAGAGATCCAGTCCTGTGTCAAGCCCCACGTCCGGTTCTGAGCTCAGCAAGGATTCGACTTGGGGATTCTCTCTCTCTCCCTCTCCTTCTGCCCCTCCAATTGCTCTCTCATTCTCTCTCTATATATAATAAATACATACATCCTAAAAAAGAAAAATCTCTGTAAAACTTGAGGACTCAGAATTTAAAATTTTCATTCTCTGCAGGCATTCTCTGTTTCCACAGGAGCAAAAGTAATAAAAAATGATACAGTCTAGAAATTTTGTTTTCTGATAGTTTAATACAGGCACAGGCTTACCTTAATTGGTAGTAATATTACACAAGACAGTGCCTGTTAGGTATTTACTCACTAATAAATTTTAGTCAGATTTAGGAGAGCAACTTGAGACCAAAGTCATCACATGTGCCTAAACTGTAGTTATTCTCAATTGTTGGTTAAAGAACATTCATCTGCTTTAGATAAAATGCTTAGTGTGTGTTTTACCAAACTATCTATTTTGTTATGAAAAATCAAAGAATGAGGCTTGATTCTTTTGTAAATTGAAGGTGAACTTCACTGGGGCAGTAGGCAGGTGGGCAAGGGGTAAAGAAGCCTCCTAAGAATCTATCTGAATCTCAAACGCTTGAAGCCTCAGAGCTCCTTCCCATTAAGCAGTTGTTTTTACCCAGGGTCCACAGCAAAAATTATGTAGGGAGTATTTTCAGGAGACTCTCTTCACATACCCGCCAAATTTGAACCTCTAAGAATGTGGCCTGAATATGAGTATTTAAAAACAAAGTCCCTAAGAAATATTGATGCAAATCTTGTATAAGAGCTCTGGCTCCTAGAATATCAAGAGATATATGGTCTAAGAGGATATGTCTACTGTCTAAAGACTCCTAAGGTGGTTTTTCTACAATATTTTGTTTTGAGAATAGAATTTCAGTATTTTTAGTAACTCAAATTAGCTGAACAATATACTGCAAGACAACTAAATAGATTTTCTGTGGAATGAGATTTAGAATTATCCTCTTGTATGTAAAAATATCAACATCTTTGATGAAAATGATATTGAGCTTGGTAATAAGTTTAAGTTGACATACTATTTAAAGCCACTCCTAGAATGCAAAATCATATCACATAATCGGTACAGAAAAGATTGTTCAACTTCCCGTTTCGCATGGCAGGAAGACACACATCCTGTAGCAGATGATTTACATTATTTATTTAGGACCCATTCCACTAAAAAATATAAAATAAAAATAAAAAAATACTTGCAGTGAGATACAAATTCTTCATAAGCAACTTGAAGAGGAGGAAGGCTGGAATAAAGTAATGCTGTTCACCATTTTGTTTTGGCATTTGATCTACCAAGAGTAGGTTTCTAGCTTAATTCCTGTGCTGGTTTGAATATGAAAGTCTTCTAGGCTTTCTGTCTACACTCTTGCCCTTGGGATCCTACCTAGACTTCAAATTTACATCTTCTGCCCAAAACTGTCCAATGACCTCTTAAGATCTCCACACAGATGTCTAATAGGCAAGTTAAACTTGGTATGCTCAGGGCAAAGCTCTCAGTCCCTTACTTCCCCTATCAACCCATTCTTTTTCTAGTTTTACACATTTTAGTTGCTCATTCTTTTTTTTCTTAAACTACTTTATTGAGGTATTATTGACATACAAAAAGCTGTACATATTTAATATATACAACTTGATGAGTTCAGAGACAAGTATATGTGAAACCATCACCATAGTCTATGCTGTGAATATATCCATCACCTCCAAAGGTTTTCCCCACTCCCTTTATTATAATTTTTTTGTGATAACAAAACTTAAGATCTACAATCTTAGCATTTGAAGTATACATTATATATTATTTACTGTAGGTACTCTACCATACAGATGGACTTACTCATCCTGTATAACTGACACTTTGTACCCTTTGCCTAATACTTCCCTATTTCCTTTTTCTCCTGGCCTCTGGCAACCATAATTCTACTCTCTGCTTCTATAAGTTTGATTATTATAGATTTTTTATATAAGAATTTTCATGCATTCTAGGTCTTTCTGTGTCTGGTTTATTTCACTTAGTGAAGTGTTCTACAATGCATGTATATTGTCTCAATTGGCAGGATTTCTCATTCTAAAATCATATTTATCCCACTTCTCTCCTTGTCCTTGCCACCACCCCAGGCAAACAACTACCATTTCTCACTTGGTTCACTCTAATAACCAACATTCTAATCTCTTTGTTTGCATTCTTATACCCTAGAATATATTCTTTACAAAGCAGCCCTAGAGTTGCTCTCATTGAAGCCCTGTTGATTAATAGTCTCTCACCTTAGAAGATCCTTCAAGAAAATCTTTAGTTATGACACTCATTCAAGTGCATTAAAACCTAAAGTACTGCAATATTGGTGAAATTTAAAAAATACTTGGGAACTAAGGAGAGTTTTGTAATCAGCAAAACAGGATGAATGAAACAGGTTTCCAGAGTTGACATTTAGGAATAGTCCACTTAAATTTGAAACTAATGAGAGTTGATTTGCAAACATTAAATGGAGGTAGTCAGTATAACAAAAGGTGTAAAACATTCTGCCTCACTAGATCATAATAGCAGCATGATATTTCAAGAAGGACTGAACAAGAAGGTTCAGACGAATAGCTATTTGTTGATTTAGTCTGTTTAAGAAGAAGATGTTTTCCAAAATTCCTCTTTGCTGTAGTATATGTATTTACTAACATTTTATTGTTTTCTTCAAGTCCTCTATCAAACATGAGACCTTATTTAATCATGCTGCCTTAGTTCTGCCAACTGCAGTAGTTTTAAGGAATGGAGTTCCTGAGTTGGTGCAAGGTTTGTAGTTCCCTGCGGCTTGAAGGGCAAATGTGAAATGGGGATAGGTGTTAGATGAAGTGGGGGTTAGGTCACTTAGCTTTCAAACTACCTTAAAGAATTTAGAGTTTATCCCGAAAACAAGGGGAATACAATTGACTCCTACATAACTTTCATTTCATTTGTTCTTAAGAAATCTTGTTGCTAAGTGAAAAGCCATTAAGTGAAAAGAGGGAATTCCATTACTTTTAATGGAACATGTTATTCTGTGTTCCATCCCAAATCAAAATACATAAACTATTTTTACATATAGATAAATATATATCACTTGACCACTGAAAGTTTTCTCTAAGTATAAAATGGATATTCTGCTTCCAATATCCAATGTAGTGGTGGTAGGGGGGTGTTTCCCTATGCCAACAAGCAGCCCTCTGACACCCCAATTTAACTCAGTCTTAATGTTGTCTACTTTCAGATACCATCAGATCCCACATGTTGGGAATTCAGTCCTGTAAGACTGCCCTGATTGCAAGCCCAGGTTATCACCTGTGCTTCTTACCAACTACCTCATGAACTCTTCTTTGGTTTCAATTAATTTACTAGAAGGGCTCACAGAACTCAGACAAACATTTTGCTTCACAGATTACTGGTTTATTACAAAAAAAATATAATTTAGGAACAGCCAGAGTGAAAAGATGAATAGGGAAAGGTAGGTGGGAAAGGGTGCAGAACTTCCTTGGGTTCACCAACCCAGAAGCTCTTTAAACCCTGTCCTTTTAGGGTTTCATGGAGACTTCATAACATGGACATAATCAATTAAATCAAATCCTTGGCCATTGGACTGAACTCCATTTCCAACCTCTCTCCCTTCCCTGGAGTTTGGGGGTAGGGAAATGGTGGAGGACTAAAAGTTACAACCCTCTAATCACAAGGTTAGTTCTCCTGGCAACCAGCCCCCCAGCCTCAGGTTACCTAAGGGCTTTCCAAGAATCACTTCATTAACATAACAAAAAATGCTCCTCATTCCCCACCTCCCCTCCATCATAGGAAACTAAGGATTTTTAGGACCTGTGAGCCAGGAACCCTGAACAAATATATGAGGAATATATTTGGTCATCTTTATGACTAAGTATGTATTTCTTATAAATCATAATATGACTGATAAAATAATCGTACATATATAATATAATATTCTGAAGATTTATTGTACATGCTAAAGAAGGACTTGCTTGTGGTGGTGGAGGAGAATGTGATGGAGAAAGTCTAGGAAGGGGCATATGATAATCCTGTATTCAGACTGCAATAAAAATAAAGTTTTCACACACACACACACACACACAAACATATACATGCACACACATACCAGATATAAGCTAAAGTAAAGGTTAACATGAAAATGGTGAACACTCACAACAGAGTAAAGAACCATACCTCTTCATCACTCTCATCTGGCTTATGTAAGCAAAGCAACATGTTTTAGATTCAACCAAAAATTGCTTTCACATCAGATTTGTCGTCCTGTGTCAAATTGGTAAATTGGTAAATGTGTTTTTGCCTAAAATTGCACTATTACTCCATATCATGTATTCATTTAGTGTGTTTAAAGGTAAAAAAGCTATAAGACTGAAAAATAAGTTTTCTGAAAAATAATCTAACTCTTCAAGAGCCGTTATGGCAAATAGTCATTAATAGTCATCATGGGATATACCTCTTTAGCAACGACAGAGGAAGGGAAGGGTATAAATCAGATTTTGTTGTTATGAGTAGAATCTATTTTAGGCAAGCACTTACATTATTGAAAGAAATGAGATAGAGAATGGATGGATGTAACCCTAGTTAATAGATGGGTTTGACAGGATTTTCTGATGTGTGAAATTAAGAGAATATCAAGAGAAAAGAGTTGATGGGTTGTAGTGAACCTGAGATAGCATCTCAGGAACAGAGGCAGGATCAGCATAGGGAAAGAGCTGACAAAGTCTATTTCAGACTTGTTGGTTTTGAAGTCTACATAGGAAACCTAAATGGAGATATCCAGAAGGTAGTTATGTAAGTTTGGAGCCCAGGAATGAGATCTTGGCTGAAGCTGGAGGTTTGATAGTCATCATATCAAATGGTATTTGAAGCCAGATGAGTAGATGGGATTGCTTAGGGAGAGAGAAGAAAAGGGATACAGGGAAGAACCTAAGACAAACAAATGGGCAAAAAATAGAGTTCATAAAGGATATTGAGAAACATCTGCTAGAGATAAAAAGAAAACCTAGAGAGGGTCACAGAAGTTAAGGAAAGAGAGTTTTTCAAGGACAAAGGGTCAAATATTGAGAGGTCAAATGGGATAAGACTAAAAAATGTATATTGTATTTGCAACAAGATCACAAGTTACCTCCATGAGAATGATCTCAATGGGATGTTGGGAGCAGAAGCTATTTGAAATGTGTTAAAGAATGTGTTAAGATAGAAAGAAACTTGAGAAAATCACCTGCAGAGTTCACATCCTTAAACACAGAAGTCAGAATATTTATATTGAGAAATTCCTTTGGGAAGGTCTCATAGCACCTATTATGTATCTACAAACTGCTTGGCTGCATGCTGAAGGATGAAAATAGCTTTACAGTGATCTCACTTCCTCTTTTCCTCTCTAAACAGAGACTAAAATGGATTCTATTTTACTGCATTTACTTAAAAAATTAAACTTGACTTTTGGTATATTCTAAATTCATGTCCCAATTTAACAAAAACTTTTTGCATGATTGGAAGAATTTTTATAATGGCAAACTGGTCCTGTCTTCTGATAGCTTCATACAAGTTGATCCTGGGAGCACCAGGAATTTCCCCATCATCAAAACTAACGTGAATGATCACTTGCACAGAATTTAAACAAAGATGCCAAATATTTTAAAAATCAGTTCTAAATGGTCTTAGTAAAGACAGAAGTTATAGATTTAAAGCAAAAATTTTTTTGTAAGACTCACTATTTTTGTTTTGGTGATGGTATGTTGGTTTTCTTGTTTATTGTCAGGATTTTGTTTCTAGATTAATATTGGCTGCTTTCAAATGTAACTTCTAGATCTCTCTACAATTTGAAAAATAATTTTTGTTATGCTATTTTATTTAATTCTTCCAATAACTACGTGACGTATATATTAAGTAATTTCTCTACTAGTTATATTCTTAGTAAGTAGAGTCTGAGCCTTCTCGTCCTAAGTCTTCTGTGTTAAATTTAGGAATACCTGGATTTACCAATAATAGCAAGATAAAATAATTCAAAATAAATAAGAAAGAAGATGAAAGGAAAATTAAGGACAAAAGTGTCTATTTTAGGTCACTATATCAGAAAACTTCAGTTTCCTGTTGAGGGAAATGAGATTGACTGTTTAATAATATGCCTGAGGTCAGAGAGGTGATTGATGTTATCATCAAGGAGGTCAGTTCTGTTCATTTTGAAATCTAAAATATTTTGTGCTATATTAGTTTGCTCATCCTAGTTATACTACTACTCAAATATCTTATCCTTCTGGAATTACATGGTTTTATTGGACCATAAAGTTTTAGAAATGACTCCACTTGTATTTGCGTTCTGTCTTATTTACAGACTTATTAAATCCAACTGCTATTTGATCCAGACTCACACTGAAGTTATTACTGTGGAATGGTCCTTTCATAGGTGGGGGCAGTCTAACATCCTGAAAAGCAAGTCATATAAAACAAGATAAATAGAGACCCCTCCCTAAAAAAAAAATAAAAAACAACTCCAAACCAAAAACCAACAAAACAAAACAAACACTAACCTATTATAACAAGTGAAGATGAGAAAGAGAAATTATTTCCGAGTATATGCTTAAGTTTGGTCTTCAAAGTAACATCATCTAAATTAGCTCTACAATTAATCTCATAAATGCACTTCTACTAAGCATTTAATAAATACTTGAGGGGAAGGAGGAAAAGAGGCAAAGGCAATTATGCCTAAAACATTTTAGAAGTCTGGGACACAAGGCTGGTTCAACACCCGTAAAACAATCAATGTGATTCATCATCTCAGCAAGAGAAAAACCAAGAACCATATGATCCTCTCATTAGATGCAGAGAAAGCATTTGACAAAATACAGCATCCATTTCTGATCAAAACTCTTCAGAGTGTAGGGATAGAGGGAACATTCCTCAACATCTTAAAAGCCATCTACGAAAAGCCCACAGCAAATCTCATTCTCAATGGGGAAGCACTGGGAGCCTTTCCCCTAAGATCAGGAACAAGACAGGGATGTCCACTCTCACCACTGCTATTCAACATAGTACTGGAAGTCCTAGCCTCAGCAATCAGACAACAAAAAGACATTAAAGGCATTCAAACTGGCAAAGAAGAAGTCAAACTGTCCCTCTTCACCGATGACATGATACTCTACATAGAAAACCCAAAAGTCTCCACCCCAAGATTGCTAGAACTCATACAGCAATTTGGTAGCGTGGCAGGATACAAAATCAATGCCCAGAAATCAGTGGCATTTCTACACACTAACAATGAGACTGAAGAAAGAGAAATTAAGGAGTCAATCCCATTTACAATTACACCCAAAAGCATAAGATACCTAGGACTAAACCTAACCAAAGATGTAAAGGATCTAGACCCTAAAAACCATAGAACACTTCTGAAAGAAATTGAGGAAGACACAAAGAGATGGAAAAATATTCCATGCTCATGGATTGGCAGAATTAATATTGTGAAAATGTCAATGTTACCCAGGGCAATATACACGTTTAATGCAATCCCTATCAAAATACCATGGACTTTCTTCAGAGAGTTAGAACAAATTATTTTAAGATTTGTGTGGAATCAGAAAAGACCCCGAATAGCCAGGGGAATTTAAAAAAAGAAAACCATAGCTGGGGGCATCACAATGCCAGATTTCAGGTTGTACTACAAAGCTGTGGTCATCAAGACAGTGTGGTACTGGCTCAAAAACAGACGCATAGATCAATGGAACAGAATAGAGAACCCAGAAGTGGACCCTCAACTTTATGGTCAACTAATATTCGATAAAGGAGGAAAGACTATCCATTGGAAGAAAGACAGTCTCTTCAATAAATGGTGCTGGGAAAATTGGACATCCACATGCAGAAGAATGACACTAGACCACTCTCTTTCACCATACACAAAGATAAACTCAAAATGGATGAAAGATCTAAATGTGAGACAAGATTCCATCAAAATCCTAGAGGAGAACACAGGCAACACCCTTTTTGAACTCAGCCACAGTAACTTCTTGCAAGATACATCCACGAAGGCAAAAGAAACAAAAGCAAAAATGAACTATTGGGACTTCATCAAGATAAGAAGCTTTTGCACAGCAAAGGATATAGTCAACAAAACTAAAAGACAACCTACAGAATGGGAGAAGATATTTGCAAATGACATATCAGATAAAGGGCTAGTTTCCAAGATCTATAAAGAACTTCTTAAACTCAACAGCAAAGAAACAAACAATCCAATCATGAAATGGGCAAAAGACGTGAAGAGAAATCTCACAGAGGAAGACATAGACATGGCCAACACGCACATGAGAAAATGCTCTGTATCACTTGCCATCAGGGAAATACAAATCAAAACCACAATGAGATACCACCTCACACCGGTGAGAATGGGGAACATTAACAAGGCAGGAAACCACAAATGTTGGAGAGGATGCGGAGAAAAGGGAACCCTCTTACACTGTTGGTGGGAATGTGAACTGGTGCAGCCACTCTGGAAAACTGTGTGGAGGTTCCTCAAACAGTTAAAAATAGACCTGCCCTACGACCCAGCAATTGCACTGTTGGGGATTTACCCCAAAGATACAGATGCAATGAAACGCTGGGACACCTGCACCCCGATGTTTATAGCAGCAATGTCCACAATAGCCAAACTGTGGAAGGAGCCTCGGTGTCCATCGAAAGATGAATGGATAAAGAAGATGTGGTTTATGTATACAATGGAATATTACTCAGCCATTAGAAATGACAAATACCCACCATTTGCTTCAACGTGGATGGAACTGGAGGGAATTATGCTGAGTGAAGTAAGTCAGTCGGAGAAGGACAAACATTATATGTTCTCATTCATTTGGGGAATATAAATAATAGTGAAAGGGAATATAAGGGAAGGGAGAAGAAATGTGTGGTAAATATCAGAAAGGGAGACAGAACGTAAAGACTGCTAACTCTTTAGGGGTGCTGGAAGGGGAGGAGGATGGGGGGGTGGGAGTGAATGGATGACGGGCACTGGGGGTTATTCTGTATGTTGGTAAATTGAACACCAATAAAAAATAAATTAAAAAAAATTTAGAAGTCAGTATTCCTTTGTTTCTTATGTTTTCCTTGTTTTTCAGTGGTTCTGTTTTGTTCTGGTTTATTTATTTTTTTAGTTAGATGAATGAGCCATTCCAAGCCTCATTTATACTCTTGCAAATTGGTGCCTATATCCTTAAAACCCTTTTGACTTTTTCACTCTTTAGCCAAAGCAATAGCTTTCATTGGTATCATACCTTATGATTTACAAAATCCCTTAGATGTAATTTCATATCAGTCCTTTTAAGAGTCTTGGGTTTACAAATAGAGAAGTTAGGAATGAAGTTTCTGGTACCAGATTAGTTTTGATTCTATCAGTTATTTGATGGATGACTATAGCTAATTTAATGTCTTTTTGCCTCAATTTCCACAACTGGGAAATAGGGATATAGATGTGCAATACCTATTTCATATGTTTTTGTTTATATAGACTGTAAGTGAGTTAACACTTACTATGAAGTGTTAGTAATTCAGTGTTAGATCAATATAGTCATTAGACTACAATGATCATCTAATTCTAGTCAACATTTTATAATATTCTAAGTGGAAGATTCAGTTTCTCCTCATGTTGGGTATTTCAATTAGGTAGTGAAGATCTTTCAATCAAAGTATTGAATTGGCTCCTCACTTCCTAATAACAATTAAGAAAAGACTCCCCACACAGGAATCTGTTACTTCGTGCAATGTAACTTTGTTCCTTAATATGGAAGGAGGCTACAGGGACAGGTTGTCCTAAGGAAGAATGGACAGTTTCCCTGGTTTCCCAATGCGAAATTTTATTGTGTGCTTCATAATAGGCATTAATTTTTGTCATTTCCTCACATGCTTTATACACCAAATGAGAACATAGTTTTATTCCACAATATTGACTTATGATTTTTTTAAAGATTTTATTTATTTATTCATGAGAGACAGAGAGAGAGGGAGAGATGTAGGCAGGGAGCTCGATGTGGGACTTGATCCCAGGATTCCAGGATCACACCCTGGGCCAAAAGCAGGTGCTCAAACACTGACACCCAGGTGTCCCTTGACTTACGATTTCTTTTGAAAAATCTAATGATGAGTGCCATATGGATAGCATATTAAAGGTTATGATTTACTCTTACATAATTTTATGCAGTGTACATAACCTGATCCATTCTTACATATAAGGAAGATAAGATCCATAAACTTACTGATCTATAAGTTTGTACAAGCGATTTTGTAGGTTCAGCCATTGGCATTTCTAAGTTTAAATTTTCTTGTTGGGCAGCCCCGGTGGCTCAGCGGTTTAGCACCACCTTCAGCCCAGGGCCTGATCCTGGAGACCCAGGATAGAGTCCCACGTCAGGCTCCCTGCATGGAGCCTGCTTCTCCCTCTGCCTGTGTCTCTACCTCTCTCTCTCTCTCTCTCTTTCTCTGTGCTTCATGAGTAAATAAATAAAATCTTAAAAATAAATAAAAAAATAAATAAATTTTCTTGTCTGTAAACTGGGGATAAAAAATACCTACTTAGGGAATTATTGGGAGGATATGTAATGATATGTAACGTGTAACGATAACCATTCTAGGCATGTAGTAGATGTTAAGTCAATGTTAGTTGTTTTAATTTTGGATAGATGAAAGAAAGAGTCCTTTGCATTTCAATGGAACCCCAAGTATATATCGCCTATATATTAAGCTATGGCTGTGCTTTTAAAATAAGTAATCTGAGTAAATTATCTAAGTGCGAGTTATCTTGGCAAGACTGCATAATTCAAAGTTAAAGGTATACATGGCTTACAAAATTGTGCAAAGGGATTATGAAACATCAAAGAATTTTTTCTAAATAAAAATTTGATTGAAAATGAATCAGAAACTTCAGAGCCAAATACGAACATGGCTGTGAATTTCTTTTTTTAAAGACCAGAGTGAAAATTAGACAGGGTCAAATAGTCTAAGTTCATTGGTGTATGCCAAACTAGGAAGATGCTGACCAGGAAGAAAAATCAGGTTCACAAATTTGAAAAGCTACATAGGAATGGAAGAGAATCTGATCAGAAATAGTTCTAGGGTGATCTGAGTAATTTTCTCTGTTGGTATCTTTGCAGCCTGGTAATAGTGTATGTACTAATTACTTAACAGCATCCATTCAAAAACACATATTCAGCATTCATAATGTTTTAAGCATCATACAAGGCTATGGGGATACAAGGCCATGCAAGATGCATTAAATATGCATAATTATTGTCTTGAGGCAGAGCAAGCCAAGAGTCAGCATTGCACAGAATAAAGTGTGCTGGGTAATGATACTAGCCTTGAGGTCTGTTACCATGCGTCCTTGGGTGGATTACGTGCCCTGAGTTCAATTTTCTCATCCAGATAATGAGGATGATTATAATACCTCCTCTGCCTCCTTCATGCAGAGTGGATGTTAGGATCAAAAGAATAGATTAAAAAGTAAGTTCTGAGTTTTAAGATGTTCCAAATGCTAGATACGTGAGAAACAATTAAATATCACTATGAGTTTAAAAAGAATACATTTCCAGATTTGACTTAAACAGAAAGTAAGTTGTTTCTCTTTGGAAAATCATGTGTACTATCTATTAACTATTGCTATTATTATTTATTGATACATAATTAACCACCCCAAAATGTACTTGCTTATTTTATTTTATCATCATTCTGTGGGTTAGTAAAGTGAAGGGCTAGGTTCACTTGCATAGTTCTTTTGCTGTTCTAACCTGGGGTTATTCATGCAACTGCAATCATCTGGAGACTCAACTAGAGTTGGTTGGTATAAGATATTTATGTTCCTGGTGGTTACTATTAGCTGTTAGCTGGTTGGTCTAGGTGGCTTCAGAGGGTTTTCTTGCTCCACTAGGGCTTTCATTCTCTGGTTGGCTAGATTAGATTAGATTAGATTGTTCACATGGTAGTCTCAGCATGGTGGTACAAAAGAAGGAGAAAAAGAGCTGTAAGGTCCTTTGGAGCCTAAACTAGAAAGTCCTCTATGATCATTTCTGCTGCATTCTGTTGGTCAAACCAAATTTCAGGACAAATGAAATTTAAGGGCTGGACAATAAACCCTGTTGCTTGATGAGAGGAATAATTGTCACTCTGTAAAAGCCAACAGGGTTGGGAGAAAGTATTGTGGTTATTTTTGTAGATAGTTCATTATACCATCAATGTGGCATTTGATTATTGATCTTTTAAATGACTGGTATCAGAAGGATAATCCTCGAGGAAGGTTCAATGGCAAAAATCCCAAAGAAAAAGTCACATTTTCAATAAAAAACACTTCATTAAGAATGGTGAGTCAATGGCAAAAGTGAATCCACTGGAAATCTGTGAAGGAGTTCATGTGTCAGATACAGGAATGAGTTAGGAAAAGACAAGACAGAGACATTGTCAAGACAACCATGACTGAGAACAATGTGGGTTAAATTGAAGGAAAGTGGCATTAAAGCCGTGTGATAGAAATAGTCCTTTCATGATAAAAGTTTAGAAATCTTAGAAAAAGGCATCATTGGAAAGAGTTTTAGCAGAACAGGTGATATGACAAGAGCTCTCTCAACTGCTCCCAAGTAGGATTAAGCAGAGTGTGAATCGGAGTATATGTGGCATCATTTCTAGGGGTGTTATGAGCAGGTATTGAATTTGGTTCATGATCCAATACATGAAGTTGCATGAGAACAAATAGGGGCAAATAGTTTGAGTTAATTGGTATATGCCAAACTAGGAAGACATTGACCAAGAGGATACAGTTCTAGGATAGTCTGAATAATTTTCTCAGTTGATACATTTTCAGTCTGATAATAGTTTATATACTAATTATTTAGCAACATCCATTCAATAACACATATTCAGCACACATAATATTCAAGCAAGATTATTCAAGGTCCTACAGAGAGTATCAATACAAGTAATAACAATTATAATAATGTAAAGTCTAGGAGTCATAGAGGGGAGCATTGATATCTAAACTGGGACCACAAATGTGGGAACTTACCTTGTCATAGTGGAGATAGGAGTGGTGAGCAGAAGATAGAGTATCCTTAAATGAAACAGGCGAAGAAATGCTGGGCCTATTTATAGAACTCTAAGTGCCTGACAGTTTTGCTCTCAGAATTATAATAACCATAATTACAATTGTTATCAACTACTAAATTCCTACTCATTCTATATATTGTCCTAGGCACTCTATATATCATCATTAGTTTTCAAAAAAATGTATAACATGCAGTAGCCAATGTGTATATGTGTGCGTACGTACACACACACACACACACACACACACACACGGTTAATTAGGCTAACAAGATAAAGAAAACTGCTTTGGTTCCAAATCATAGCTCTTTACTATAGGGCACATAGCCTTTTGCAAGATTATGGCTGACGAACCAGGAATTGTGTTTACAATCTTTGCTTCTCTCAGAAAGCCCATCAATTAAGCCCAGCTAAGGGACTGCCTATTTCTAAGACTTGCTTGTGTCTTATATTTGTGTCTCAAATTTTCTGATTTCTTCAGCATGGAAAATAATGGTCATATTCAGATACTTTCAATAAACAGGTAGATATTGCTATTTAGTAATGTTTTTCTTTTGAAAATTGAATGCAGTGTTTCTCAACAGGAGTATGCACATGTCAATATCTCTGAAGGGATAGCTTATTATTATTAACTTGCAAAGTTTACTTGATATCATACCTCTAAATTTCAAAAAGAAAAAACAAACTTACTGTTGTTACAGTGTTAACAATAGAAATGAGCACCACAGAATTTTCTGTGCTAATAGTTTATATAGAGAATGTCACTATATCAGAGTTTCAGCATAGTACAAAGGACACAACACACATAAACACACACACACACAGAGGCCATGCCCTTAATAAAAAAGATGAAAAATATTCATCTTACAGAAAGCATGGACATATCTTTTTGGATACTTTCTGATCTGCTGGTTGTATTAGAGTAGGAATTAGTTAATTGAGGAGAGGGTTAGGGTAATTTTGAGTCACAATGTGGAGCTTTATCTCCATTCCTAAGCTTTGCAGGAAATCTTTCAAAATATAATACTGAGAATATCTGAGACTGCCTTTGACTTACAGTGGCCCATTTCCTAAGTAAGAAATCTTAAATTCAATTCTCATAGTAGCAAATTTATACATTCTTAGTCTTTGATAAATTGGAAATAAAAATCTTTTGGATTTTAGCCTTCATTTGTAAGGTTACACTTGAAAACGTTTTAATGAAGACTCTATCTCTGAGAACCTGTATATATTTAATGAGAATGAAAAATCTGCATAGCTCACTGAAGCAACCAAAGGCCCCAAGTTAGAATTCTGTATCCCACAAGCGAATAACATCAGAAAAATTTCTCTCATCCTTAGTGGATTGTGAAAGAAGCGACTCTCCCACTGAGAGTCTCTTCTCATGCTTTTTATGAAAGCATCTGTTTCACCCGTGCCTCCAGATATAGTCTTTTAGATCTTGACAATGGCTTCTAAGTCTTCTCCACCGGTCACACTGGTCTTCATTTCAAAGGTTTATTGTAAGCAGGGCAGGTGGTAGCAATCCGAAGAAATCAAATATTATGGAGCAAATTGGGTTGGCTCACTTTATGTATTTTGTCCAAATATAAGCCTTTCTTGACTATCTGTTTCTTTGCTTTTTATTGAGGAAAAATTATGCATAAGATGTGACTTCTGAATTAAAAAAAACTCTTATGATCATAGAACTAACATGTGCCTGCATCATTGTAATATAATATCAATTTAAGATAATGCATGTGAAATGTATAACAAACCACCATTCTCATACTAAAGGTTCTCCATTACTATTAGTACCATTTTTTGTCAATGATACAATATGCATGTAAATATTTTTGTGGGATCATTTTTTAAATGTTTAAAATAAAAATACTCTTATTAAAAGAAATGAAGAATCATTTCTCTGTATTCGACATTAATAATTTTTTCACTTGTGTGGGGTGCCTGGGTGGCTCAGTTGGTTAAGTATCCGACTCTTGATTTTGGCTCAGGTGGTGGTCCTAGGGTCACGAGATCAAGCCCCACCTAGGGCTCTGACTCAGTGGGAAGCCTGCTTGAGATTCTTTCCTTCTGCCCCTCCCCTTGTTCATGTGCTCTCACTCTCTAATAAATAAATAAATCTTTTAAAAAATAATTTTTTCACTTGTGTAACATGACACAGCCAAATACAACAATCTACAAGCAGCTGACTAACCTGCTGTTGTTATACTAAAATGTCTAATAACAAACATTGTTTGAAAAGAAGGAATCACAATCTGTGCAATAATTTTGCCCATTGCTTAGCTCTGATGTAATAGTGTTTCCTTGGGGCTAAAATGGATGAAGGAAGGGGAGGGTTTGGATACTGGGCATGATAAAAGATGGCAAGAATTCAGCAAACTTTGAAAATCATCCATTAAAGAAGAAAATGCAACCTTGGAGATGAAACAAATAACAATAGTCCCTTCAATGTAAAATAACAAAAATAAAAATACTATAAAGTGATAATAATTTATCCAAATCTGTCACATAATAGCTATGGTAGATATTGTCAGTGGCAATGTCCATCTCCCTACCTCCTACTTCCCCATTTACCCCCAACCTCCTTGCAGGCACTATTTGCCTAGCTATCTAGGTATTAGCTGCTAAGAACTCATACCTGTATCTTTGTCTGAGGTCCTTCCTTGGTTGATGGGAGCCTCCTCACCAGGAGAAGCCTGAAAGATCATAACAACAGATTGATGAGGTAGGGTTGGAACAGCCCTCCTGGCAAGACAGCCTCTGTGATGTGATCCAAGCTTCAGAAGTTCCTACAAAGTCAGGAGGCTAGGCTTCTGAAAAGTCATCACTGCGTAGCTTTTTCCCTACCTTATCTGGGTCTTCTCACATCCTTATAGGTTTGTCATAAAAGCAGTTCCTCAAAAAATAGCATGTATAAGAATCCCCATCTCATACTCTGCTTCTAAGGAGCCTGACCAAAGACAATTATCAGTATCACATAGTTATCTTGCTGTGTAAACAACAATTTGAATTTTTTAGTATTAAAACTATGTTTTCTAGGACTATTACTGTACCTTGACATTGCTAAATAGGTATCATGGTAACGTTCTATCACTTGGTTGCCTTATTCTTTGAATTTATTAACTTTTCTGATATTTTCATCAAATAGAAACTACAGTTTGAGGTAATGCATTTGCATAAGATGAACATCTAAGTATTGAAACTGCAAGTTTTTGTCCAGTAAAGAATATAAGTACAGTAGACAGAACATAGGATTTGGAGCCCACCCCACAGAGTCTTATGTACTAAGCTCAATTTAATCATTTATTAGCCATGTGACCTTGGTCAAATCACAAATTTTCTGCCTCTATTTTTTTTAAGTCATTGTTGCAATGACTAATACTTTAATGTAGATAACGTGCTTAGACTAGTGTCTGGTGTAATAGATGCTCAGGGAAATCTCTACCAATGAAAAATAGTTTAAATGTAGACATCAGCAAATTAGTTAATTAAGCCTGAGTTTGCACTCACTCTGCTTCCAATCTCTTGGTCAGTTTTCTTAACTGACAATGGATGTTTTCAAATAGGGCCTGTTTAACCTGGATCATAGGGTACATGCCAGTATTTTAAGTGGAGCCTGACATTCCAATTTGAAGGAAATAAGAGAATGGTGGTATTGAATCCCTAAAATGTAAGGAGTTCTAGGCCAAAAAATGTTGTAAATGGGTAACCCATAGAGAAAGCTCTCATCCAGACAAGTTTCTTTTTTTCTTGTAAAGTGAGTAAAGAGAAAAAGAAGACAGTTGAACTAATATTAAATATTGGGGGATTGTACCTAAAAATCCAAATCTGGCTTCTCTTGAAAATCACAGATTCTCATTCCTACATGCAGTAATTGACTGGAATCCAATAGAAGCTGTCTTCTTTAGGTGTAATGTGTACCCTCTATTTTTTCAGAGTTAGGGTAGCCGTATAATTTACTGCCAAAACCATCATAGTTTGAAAATGACAGGGATGGAATCAGTAATTATGCCAGAATAATAGGCACAAATTAGAAGTGGCCTTGGGCAAACTGGGATATAATCCTACCATACCCAGAGTCCCTTTCACTTCCTATTGCTTCTCACACTGAACCCTTTTATTCTACTATATCACTTGCCATTCACCTGGAGGTATCTTGAGATTTTCTTTAAGAGCTTCTGGTCCTTTGAGTGAGCCCAAGAATCAGTTAATTAATTAATTGGGTTCAGCATTCTCATAAGTGAATTGCTGTTAAGTAAAAAAAATACCTATAATAAAATCTGAGTGGTGTTCCCAAGATGATATACAATGTTCAAATATTTATATTTTTCTCTATAGCTTTCTGTGAATTCAAAACACTTCATAATTAAAATATATTTTTTAAAACATATGCAGACTTGTACACAATGAAAGCAGTAAGAGAAAAATGGCTATTTTCATATTATTGGGATATCAATTACATCTTTCACTCAAACAGTTTTGTGGATTGTATTAAAGAACACATTTGGTATGCATGGTGAAACATCTTTTGCAAAGAGTGATTGGTGACCAAAGAAAAACACACATATGGAATACAAAGTTGGAGATATGGACATGACCAGCTTATGCAAGTGTATTTAGAATGGACAGCAGGCTTTGCAATCTGTTGCACTGGAGTTTTAGGGACTTACCACAGACAGTGTTTGTTATTGCAGAACATTTTGCTTCCCAGGAGGAAGGAAGATTAACCAAAAGAAATACAACATTAAAAAATACACAGATGATCCAGCAAAATAAAGTCCTAGACTATAAACCACAAAAGGACCAATATATTTTCTTGGGAATTACTGGAGTGGCCTAAAGTCTAATGCTTCCATCCTAAAGATGTTTACTGAAAGAGAAAATTGAGTAATGCTTGCACTGGCGTTTTAGCAAAGCCCTTGCTACCACTCTGCACACTCCCCACTCTCTCGTGGCTTCTTAGACATCTACAATTTCCTTTTGGCACATTTGACTTTTTGTCTTCTAAAAGCTGGCTTGCCTGTGGAATGTGGGTCAAGAAGCAGGCCTTATTTACTCATTGGGAAACTGACCACTACTGTGGAATTGAGCATACCTGATGGGAAGAAAGACAGAAAGGCCACATGCTCACTCACCCGCCATACAGGACAGCCATTTCTGGGCAATGGGCCATTTTGCTCCTACTATTGAAATGAAAACTACCATGTTGGGCCAGTTGATGTCTCATGCCTGGAGTATGCTGGTTAATCGATCTTCTAGCCAAAAGTCTTCTCTAAGTTCCAGAAATTCCTTCTTTGTATTCTGAAATGTCTGGAATTCTTTTCTGTCCCTTAAGAGGACAATCCCTTAGGGTTGTTTGAAAACATTTCGCTCTTTATTTCAACCACAGTTGAGATGGTTATGTTAGGGTATAAATAATGTTTTCTATGACATTTAACCTAGTTTCTTAATTCAGCAGTTATTTTCATTTTTATTTATTCTTCCTGATATAGGAATTCTATGAAGGATGGAATATAAATTATTTAACGTAGCCCTATTTCATAATGGCTGAGGAGTTAGCGTTATTTTTCCTTCAGATTCATATTTTATGATTTTGAATACTATGATGGTAAAAGCTGAAGAACCTCATCAGCTGACATTCCTATGTGTACACTAGCCATTCCCATACTTCCTCTTCACACACACACACACACAAATAATAATAATAATGAAAAGAATAAATGTATCAAATGAAAATAATAAAATTGAAAATTATAACTGGAAAATATTTAATTCCTCATCAAATGGCTTATTATTGGCCCCTGTTGTCTTATAGTACAGTCATTATAATACCAGTTGATACTTACTGTTGGTTTACTTTGTACTAGATGGCTTACTAAGCGTTTTATGTGTATTTTCACATTTGACCAATTAGTAGTAATACTACTAATAATAATATCTGTATTTTATAGATTTTAAATTGAGGTTTACAGAAATAAGCCATTAATTGAGGTCATGGAGCTTACTAGTGACAAATCAGAGATAGCAATTTATAAATCTGTCTGACTCTCAAGTCCCCTGGCTCTTCAATCGCTGCAATTCTGCCTCTACCATTTTTAGGCTCTTAGACAAGACAGTTCTCTTAAGTGCTTATTTGGTCTTTGATTTTAAGTTCAACTGAATTCTGCAAATTCTACTAATACTCGTTGTGTTCACTTAAACACTTATGTCCAGGCATACAACCAAAATATTTCTCTTGACAGAAGTGTCTTTGCCTCTTTATTTTGAATTTTCCTCAGTGTTAATAAAGATAATAATACCTACCTCAGAGGATTGATGAATATATTACCAATAAGAGATACTATTATTATTATTATCATCATTTAATGATAAATTCTTGGCATAAAGTGGGTAATGAATAAGTGTTGGGTCTATGAATGAATGAAGACAGAAGGGAGACTAGGTCTTGTCAATAAGATATTAATAGTCTGATACTAGCAGCAACAGAAATGCCCAGCTATTTTTGTTTCAATGGTATGTTTTTTTTTTAAGATTGTATTTATTTATTCATGAGAGAGACAGAAAGAGAGACAGAGACATAGAGGGAGAAGCAGGCTCCTTGCAGGGAGCCTGATGAGGGACTCGATCCCCAGACCCAGGATCAGGACCTGAGCCAAAGGTAGATGCTCAACTGCTGAGCCATCCAGGCATCCCTCAATGGTGTAAGTTTTATAATAATGGAACACATAGGTTCTATTGGTACAATAATGAGCAAATAATTAAACTTGGTCAGAAATGATGGCAAATTCAGAGATGTTTTGCAGAAGGAAGAAAAGAATGAAAAAAAGAAGGCAGGCAGGCAGGAAATGTCAGGGTGGCTCAGGGACTAGAGTGAAAGAGACAAGAAATAGGAAATCCAAATAGGAAATTATTCGATTATTATAATTCTTAGCAAAAAAAAATAATAAAGTTTAAGCTTGCCAGTGACAGGGAATGAAAAGATAAGAATACATTCCAGAAGCATTTGAGTGAGTTGGCAAAGGCTTAGAGACTGATTAAATGCAGGAGGTAAAGAAGGAGACAAAACTATTTGGTTTCTGGCTTGTTCAACTACATGGGTGATGATGATGTCTTGAGATGAGAATCACAGACAAGTTATTCTCTTCCTAATCTTTACTATCCTAGTCTGTAAACTTAAAATAGTCATAGTCCTATCTCATGTAGTTTGGGTGAGGATAAAATGTTATGTGAAGAGCCTAACACAATGTCTGGCATTAGTAAGTGCTCAATACATAGCTTTCTTACTTTGTGTGGGATTGGCAGTAATACCAATGAACTGTCTTGTCTAATACCCTACAAAAGGGTAGAAATGGCAAAAAAAAAAAACAAATATATTTAGTGTTGAAGTATTTGAGTTTGAGTTACTTCTAAGTCATCTAGGTCAGTGTACGGAAGTCTGGAAAGAATACCTGGTAATTTGTGAATTTAAGTAAAACACACACCCTCTTGGTTGAAATGTGCTATTTTTAGTGATGTTTTAATTTGAAATCAAAGAGATAATAAAATTAACTGTGGCCTGTTCTGAGGCACAGTGATAAGGTCAGATGGTAAGGAATGACTAGGGAGGGTCTGTCAATCCTGGTAGAGGACCAGTTTAGGGCTCTTCCAGCCATTATAACTCTCCAGCTCTGAAAGCAGACTGTGACTGCATGTTTCTTGAACTCAATAGTCATCACTCAAACCCAGAAAATTACCTTCCTCCAAATTGCACATAAGGGCTCATAATTACTCTTGACTTACCTACTGGAGGGTCAGAGGGGGGTGGGAAGAGTTGATCTGCTTTATTCCAGATTTAATTTGGTATTAGTCATGCTCAACCTATTGCTATTTTGTATTTGAGCACAGTTCTTTAGTCTGTAATCATTTCTCCAATTTTCTGTGTACATATTTTTTAATGCTTGAAACTGGTTTCTTAATTTAATACTATCATTTAAACTTTTCTCATGGTGCTGATTTTTAAAAGAACCTATGGCTTTAGGCTCTTAATGGATAAAATGAAATTATATCTAGCCTATTCCTTAGTGAAACTTAGCAGCAGCTGATAAGGTGGCTACTCCTTGCATTCTGTGGGATTTTTGGTGACTGAATATAAGTCAGAATAAGTGAATGGGAAAGATAAACTCTTTGTCTATACCAAATCCAAACATTTAGCACTCAGCTTTATAAGAAAAGAAAATCCATGATATCTAATAGCTAACTATATCCAAATCAGTGAAATATCTGGCTATCAGATTTTTATGCCATTTTTTATAACAAATAATTTGCATATTAACTTCAGTTCCTAAGTTATCATGTTGACCTGTACTGTTTTTCCTTGTTATGCAGACTAACTCAAGTTATAAAAAGTCTAATTCAGGTTTCTTATGACACAAAGTGAAGCACAGTTTTAAAATATATATATATATATATATATATACTTTCTGAGGAAAGTAAGCAGAGATATTTTCATGCTAACAGAACACTTAAAAAATACAAAAAATAATTTGAAGAACCTTTTTGGCTAAGGAATTTGGGGCAACAGATTAATAGTACAGCTTGTTGAATCTTCGCCTGACATGTATTGTGTATGCAAAATGTTGCCAGTAGACTCAGATCTTAATTCACCTAACACCAAATGCAGCACAGATTGTTTATATAACCTGAGGATGCACCCTATAAGTGACTGTTTTTCTTGAATTAGCATTTATGAAGCAAACTACTTAACTATTCACAGTAAATAAGTAAACAGACATTTTAAACATTCCTTCGATAATGGAGGCTACGTAATTCAGAGAATCGAATAAGCTTCAAATTTGTTTATGAAAAATAACATCATTGACTCTTTTTTGCAATCTGTACATGGCACAAAAGTGGATTTCTGATTAGACTTCACACATTTTTGGATATTTTGGAGTGCACATTCATTTTTATTTGTCAAAACCTCAATCCATTTTTTTGTGTTGCTAGATACCTCACTGAAGATTTACCTTGTAGGTTTTTTTTTCCACTTTTCTTTCTATTATTAGAAAGTCACCTTGTTGTTTTTAGCATGGGAAGACACCTTTGAGAGACTAAATCACTCCTTTTCTGACTGTGTGTGTGTGTGTGTGTGTGTGCGCATGTGCAGGTACACATGTGAACAGATGGGAAGGGGAAATTAAGGGGTTCTAAGAGGCAATCAGAATTACCACCTGAGCTGGTTAAGCAAGTTACTCCATGGCAGTGTTTACTTTCCATAAGTATGATCCCATTTATATATTAAAAATAGAAAAAGAATAGCTACTTGAAGCTTTGTAATGAGATATACCAGTGAAGGAAAAGGTACAATGTTTTAAGTTTGCAGATAAACACATGAATTAATTCTGATACTTCTGAGGAAGCTGGCATTTTAAGAGATTGGCCTGAAAGAATTATCAGTTGAAAGCATCAGCCCAAGAGGTATAAACAACACTAGGCTGAAATTGGCTTGGGAGATATTCATACTTCTCTACAAGAACCTGAATCTGGTGCACGTCAGCATCATCTCTATGACTGTCAACAGAACCAAAGGCAGTGATAGGCTCCTCTATTCACGGTGTGGAGGTAGAACTTCCCACTCTTTAGGCTTCTTGAACCATGGGCTTCCTACTAATCTGGCACATGAAAATTTAACTGGATTTATTTATTTATTTATTTATTTATTTATTTATTTATGTATTTTTAGTAAGCAAAACTAACCTATTTTAAAACTGGCATAGCAGTTCAGAGTAGCTTTATTTTGGGATGCCTGGGTGGCTCAGTCATTGAGCATCTGCCTTCAGCTCAGGGTGTGATCCCACCGTCCTGAGATTGAGTTTCACATCAGGTTCCCGGTGAAGAGACTGCTTCTCCCTCTGCCTATGTCTCTGCCTTCTCTCTATGTATCTAATGAATAAATAAATAAAATCTTAAAAGAGTAGCTTTATTTTGGGTGACTTCAGCATTTTTACTTTTTTTTTTTTTTTGCAACATATACTAGCATTAAACACTATGCTCTAGAGTTGGAGCCAATTCCATTTTCAGACAGTGACCATGAATTGTTTGTTCACTACACAGTGTGTACTTGATCAGGGCTGATCTGGGAAACCTACAGTGGACTGTGAAGAGACTGAGGATGGTATGGAATGCTTTGACATCTGAATAGCAGAGTAGTCAGATGGAAACAGGTGACAAATGCAGATTAATCACTGTTTCCTAAAATCTAAATCTGTTTTGTCTTTAGGAAACTATCTAAAAGAAGGACATTGAAAGAATTTTGCAGACTTTATTTTGATTTTTTTTAAAAGAATAAAAGTGTTAAACTTCTTTATAGATAAGAAGTGGGGGCCATATCCCGCCAATCATCACCAGAGGGGGGGTAGTCCTAAGGTATAAAAACACCTTTATTGGCCCAAGACAAGAAAAGCCGTTGCTGATAAAGGTACTATGTTGAGACAAGTGGTTGGGAATACAAAATAAGAAACAGACACCGAGGACATTTTATTGAATACAAATTTCCATCTCACCCAAAGATATATTTATCCCTTGGGTAATCCAGACTATGGAATCATCGCAAGAGTGGCAAATAATAGAATGAAATAAAGATGGCTAGGGGATAGCTTATGTAGTTATGTCCTGGAGATAACTGAACTTCTCTGAGACAAAAGGCCACACTACCATAGCAGGAAGTTTCAAAGAGCTAAATCTGTGTTTGAGAATATAGGTCATGCTGGTTAAATTTCTTAGCCCTTACCAAAATGTACGAAAATTATATATATATATAATTTATATATATATATATATATATATATATATATATATCCCCTTAATCTAACAATTCTATTGAAATATATCTAAAGAAGTATTATATGAAAAGTATAGAAAGAGATGAAGATTTTTTTATATTAATTGGGGACAATATGTTGTGCTCAAGATTGTGAATCTGAGAAACCACCAAGGAGCCGACACCGATGCAAACACACGAGGGTTTATTTACAAGCTCGAGCTTGGGTCCAAGTGTACCCGGCACAGCGGAGCAGGGACTTGGACCCTGAGACTAAGAGGTGTAGCAGCTTTATAGGGGCCAGTAGCCCATGGGATACGCAGAAAGTTGCACAGTCATGTCGGTCCACACGCAGGTGGCCGATTGAATTACATTTTACCCTATAGTATCCATTTGAGCTGGCCTATTACTTTGGTCAGAATTGGCGCGCACTTTTGGCGGGCACAAGGCGGGGTTACATTGTTATGAGCCGATTTCCGATTAGGGTGTGCCCAGCGGCCTGACTAGGGTGGGGCAGCGCCTTAAGCAATAAGCAGGTTATGTGAGGGTCATACAGGAGGTGGCAGGTGTAGCACAAAATGCAATCAGTCCTGCTCTGCTTGTCCAGGGGTAGGGGATTTTTGTTAAATTTCCTGGGTCCCACACAATAATCAGTAGGGAAATAGTTAACTATATTTTGGCACATTCATCCTATGCAATATTATGCAAAATAAAAAGAATGAATTTTTTACTTTGTCAAGAAAAGAACATTAAAACATATATATCTATCATCAATATTTTATAAAGACATTAGATGCAAAAAGGAAGGACACAAGCCAAAGGTGTTCTTTGCAAGAAAGGACAGCTGAAGATAGATAAACACATGTGATGTTGCTCTTATTTTCCCCCTTTCAATAGAAGCAAGTGAAAATCTGCTCAGGGACCACGTTTATGAATCATCTGTTTAGTGGAAAACATTGAATTCAATGTCAGAACACCCACATTCTAGCCACTCACTTCATCTTTAGACAATTTAAACCCTGTGGTCTATCTCATCAGGAGGGTACATCAGATAAGTCTCAAGTCCCTTTGCCTTGCAACATCCTATTATCCATGATGAGTTCACCTTCATAGTCTCCACAATTCCTCTGTTCTTTTCTTTCATTCATTTACTTAACAATTGCTTATATATCAGCCATGGTGATTGCCAAGGGAATGAAGCCATGAGCAGGGTAGGTGAGGTATTTCCTTTCACAAAGTTTGCATTCTCTAGGGAGACAACAGTAAGTAAGCCAAAGAGTACATGGAAAGAGAATTACAGATTGTAGTAAGTGTTTAGAGGAAATAAATGGGCTGATAATATGGAATATGTAAAAGAAGAGTTTAGGGAAAGGTAATCTGAACTGAGTTTCCACAGAAGGCCTTTCTGAGGATTTGAGCTGAGACCTGAAAAGTGAGTAGGTACCAGCCTCATAGGGAGCTGGGGAAAGAGCACACCAAGCAGAGGTAACAATAAGTGTAAGGTTTATGAATTGGTTAAGGACTTGGTTACCCAACATTAGAAAGGGGGCCAGTGAGGCTAAAGTCTAAAAAGCAAGTGGGGGAATGGAGTGAAGGAGTAGGTAGGACAAAAAGATGATAGAGAAGTAGGCAGCCAGATCTTGGAGGACATGGTAGGCATCAGCACTTTCCTATAAATGCAACAAGAAGCCATTAAAAGGTTCTAAGTAAGGGAACGATATGATCTATATTTTAAAATGACCACTGGCCACTATATGAACAATAGATGGTAGGGGTGTAGAAAGCAGGGAAAACAATTTGGAAGCTATTACAGGAGTCCAGGTGAGAAATGATGCTACTTTAGATTAGGACTTGATGGGGAGAATGGAGTGAAGTGGAATAATCGGAGAAATATTCTGGAGGTCAAATAGGTTAAAACTTCTGGATTCGATGCAAGGGATAAAAGGAAGGAAAGAAGCAAGGCTCACCCCATTGTTGTTGAGTTGGGAAACTAGATAGAAGGTGGTACCATTGGTTGAGATGGAGGGGACCCAGAATGTAATAGGATTCTGCACCCACCCCACCACTGTCTTACTGGGAGTTGGCTGCAAGAATCAAGAAATGTGAAGAATTGAAACTGAAGAGTAGCCATCCAGTAGATGTCAACTAGGTGGTTAAGGAACTCAGGAAAAGTCAGGGCCAGAAACAGGTATTTTGAGATTCATCATCATATATGGGTGTTTAAATTCATTTAAGGAGGAAAGAGAGAATGTTAAGCTTCAGCCCCAAGCAGCTCAACATTTACAGTTTATTTCAGGCCTGTTAGCAAAGCTAACCAAGAAACAGTGATCAGTGAATTAGGGAGAAAAATCAATGGTGTGCTATAAAGTCAGTAATTTATTTTAAAATATTTCAATGTAGACATTGATACGAAATTATGTGTCATCTGTTGCTTTACTCAGGAGTTCACAGGAATAGTAGTCTCAACATTTAACCAGAAAGGTTGCACTCCAGGACATTTTTATCTTATGTTGACATGAGAGGTTCTACTAGTATTAGAAGTGATGTTTCATTGGTGAATTAGTAGGTTTTTAATTAGCATAAGGGATATTTATGAGTTTTCATTATTAAAATTAGTTTTATTTAAGATATGTGAGACACTTCTATACTATGCAGATTTGTAAGAAACATATAATTTGTAACTGGTGTATAGAAGGTACTCCGTAATTGTGTGTGTGTGTGTGTGTGCACGCTTTATTCATTACTTTGAATCCAAGGTTTCTCTAAAATTCATAATTTGTCTGTAATGTTTAAAACTGTTCTTTAATTGCTCTATTACTCTGGTACCCCTACTATATTACCTGCTCTCTTTTTAAGGCACTTAAACAAACAAACTTTTACTCTGAGGCTGGCACCAGAATACTTAATGGTTGACATATCTTTATAAATCACCAGAATTTTCAAAAAGTATATATATATATATTTATATATATATACATATATGATGTTATTTTCTTCCAGGGCCTATTACTGAACATTTAAAATGTTGAAGGAAAGTTAACTATTGATTATGGGGGAAAAAAACTTTTAAAAATTTAAAGGAGTAAAGTAGAAGAACAGAAAAAATGGTTTGACAAAGAGTAGAATAGAGGGCACAACTCATGTGCATGCAAAACATGAAGTATTTTTGTCAATGGTCATTTTTGGTATTGGGCCATAGAAATGGACCACATTGTTCCCTGGAGATCTTCAGCTGGGGTAGGAAGATGGTTTGCTGGTATTTAACCACACTAAAATATTGTCCCAGGAGAGCCCGTGTTTGAAATTTGTAAGAGATTCAATCACACTGTGGTTTGCAGTTTGAACAAACTGCCCTAGAATAAGCTCTGTAGCAGCCCAAATATGGCAGCCTAATTCACGTTCTGGCTAAAGTGCCAACAGTAAAAGTACTGCAAAGTACTCCAAATACCACAGAGTGGGCCCTTCAGATAACACTATTTTACTAGTGGAAAATACAAACACGTTTTTGCCCAAATTTCCATTGTGATCAAGGAAATTTGCTGAGGAAACAGAACTAATCTACAGAGAATTGTGAAACTGATGAGAGATTCAGATTACCCACAATTTGCTTTTGAGCCAAAACAAATGCAGTATTTAGAAGCTTCCCATAGGTACCTAAGGGAAACAAGGAATTTTCACTGTGATACAAATATTTCCTTTAGGAAAAGGATATCATGATCCTGATAGAGAAACCATGTTCCTAGTCTGTGTCTCTGGAGTACTTACATGGAATGAGCATGCTAAGGAGGTATTTTTTAAACATAAAATAACTCTTCATTCCATACCAACTATCTGCAGGTTTCCCAATTAAATAAAGTAAAGCAGTTACTTAGCCAGGCTCTGTGCCGAAGTATTTTCAGTGGATCTATTAACAAGAATTTCTGTGCCACAGCTTGCTTAAAGAATTATGTTAAACATTTAGGCCATGAAAGTAAAGCTATTAAAAGTATATGGACATTCTATGTATCAATATGAACCTATCTGCTTCTCTTTGAAATAATCTCTTGTTGCTTTATAGAAATGGCCTAAGGGTATATGTATGTAGAGTCATAGGTTCAAAAAAGAAGAAACACAATTTTATATGTGGACATTGTGACATTAGACAAACATTATAGGTCTAGATTAACACAGACAAACCCAAAGGGAAATAAAAAGCCAATGCTGTTTTGAAATATAGGCTTTCAGGTAGAAGATTTAGTAATTTAGTATAAATACCTTTAAACAATTTGAAGATTTATAAGATACTGTAATTCACACATATATATGCTTTATAACACAGTGAATATTAGGGTTAGTTTTTATAGTCAGTCCTCTTCCTGGAGGTAGTGAGATGGTCACATTCCTAAAGAGAATTACGGTTTTAAGTTCGTGTGGAATCTTTCTGAAAACTTTTTTTTTTTTTTTTTTTTTTGGAGGGTCCCTTTGGGAACTACAAAGTAGTAGTTAGAAGCACAGACCTTGAAGTTACACTGTCTTCCTATCCTAGGTCTATCACCTGCTCACTGTGTGATATTGACCATTACTCGATCTCTCTGTGCCTGTGTCTTCTTATCTATACAATAAAAGTTACAATAAGATCTAGCTCTTAGAGCTGTTTTGGGATTAAATGAAATCTATCCCCTTAGGACATTTTATTTTTAAAGCAGATTTATGCTCATAGCAAAATTGAGGGCAGGAAGGTTCAGAGATTTTCCATGTAGCCTCTGACCCCTCACGCACACAGAGCTTCTCCTATTTGTAACAATTGATAAACCTACATTGACACATCATAATCACTCAAAGTCCATAGTTCACATTGGGATTCACTCTTGATGTTATACATCTATGGGTTTGGATGCATGTAATATGTATAATGGCATGTATCCACATTTACAGTATCATGCAGAGTCATTTCACTGCCCTAAAAGCCCTCTGTGCTCCATCTAGTCAAACTTCCCTCCCCCCAATGCCTGGAAAACACTGATATTTTTACTATGCCATAGTTTTGCCTTTTCCAGAATGTCATATAGTTGCAATCATATAGTACATAGCTGTTTCAGATTAGCTTTTCTCACTTAGTAATATATGTTTAAAATCCTTTCATGTCTTGAGAGCTAATTTCTTTTTTTTTCAGCTCTACTGAGGTATAATTGACAAATAAAATTGTAATATATTTGAAGTGTACAATGAAATGATTTGATAGATGTACATATTTTGAAAGGCTTCCCACAAGTTCATTAACACATCCATCATCTTACATAGTTAACTTTTTTTAATGGTGAGTACACTCAGGTTCTAGTCTCTTAGTATTTTCAACTATAGTCACCATGTTATATATTAGATCCCCAGACTTTATTCATCTTACATAACTGTAAGTTTGCACAATTCTACTCAGTGTTTCTATGAGTTTGATTTTTTTTTTTTTTTTAAGATTCCAGACATAAGTGATACCATGCTGTATTTGTCTTTGGCTTATTTTACTCAGCATATCCTCCAGATTGGCCCAAGTGACAATTAGCCCTCCTGTCACAAATGACAGGATTTCCTTCTTTCTCATGGCTCAAAAGTATTCCATTGTACAGATACCATATTTTCTTGATTCATTCATCTGGTGACAGACACTTAGGTTGTCTAAGTCACAGTCACTTGGTGACTGTGAATAATGATTCAATGAACGTGGGATGCAGATATCTTTTCCAGTTAAGTGTTCTCATTTCCTTTAGATAAGTACCCAGAAATGGAACTGCTGGATCATATGCTGAATCATAACTATTTTTAATTTTTTGAGCAAAAAATTTTTAAATTTTTTCTGGTTTTACGTTCATACTATTTTCCATAGTGGCTGCACCAGTTAACATTCCACCATGGTGTACAAGAGTTTATTTTTCTCTACATCCTTGCCAACACTTGAGATTTCCTCTTTTTTTTTTTTTTTGGACAATATACATCCTAACAGTGTGAAGTAATATCTCATTGTGGTTTTGATTTGCATTACTTTGATGATTAGTGATGTTGAGCACCTTTTCCTGTTTCTATTGGCCATATTTATGTCTTCTTTGGGAAAGTATCTATTCAGATTCTCTGCCCATTTTTTTAAACATTGTTTTCTCTGCCGATTTTAAAATTGAATTTTTTTTTGCTATTGATCTGTGTGAGTTCTTTATATATATTGGATATTAGCTACTTATCAGATACATGATTTAAAAATATTTTCTCTCAGTCAGTAGTTTGCTTTTTCAGTTTTTGATTCTTTCTTTTGCCAGAAGAAGCTTCTTAGTTTGATATATTGCCCTTTGTTTATTTTTGCTTTTGATGCCTTTGCTTATAAGTCAAATCCAAAAAAAGCATTGCCAAGACTGATGTCAAGGAACTTACCACTTATGTTTTCCTCTAGGATTTTTATGGTTTCTGGTTTTACGTTCAAGTCTTTAATCCATTTTGAGTTACCTCTTTTTATAGTATAAGATAGTGGTCCAGTTTCATTCTCTTCCATGTGACTGTCCAGTTTTCTCAACACCATTTACTGAAGAGACTATTCTTTCTTCATTGTATATTCTTAGTTCCTTTGTCATAATTAAGTGACCATATACACATGGATTTGTTTCTGGGCTCTCCATTCTGTTCCATTAATCTACATGACGGTTTTATGTCAATATAATACTGTTTTGACTACTACAGCTTTGTAAAATAGTTTGAGATCAGGAAGCATAATGCCTCTAGCTTTGTTCTTCTTTATCAAGATTGCTTTGGCTAGTCAGGGTCTTTAGTGGTTCCATACAAATTTTAGGATTGTTTGTTCTAGTTCTGTGAAAAAGTCATTGGAATTTTGATAGAGACTGCATTGAATCTGTAGATTGCTTTGGGTAGTATGAACATTTTTTTAAAAGATTTTATTTACTTATTTGATAGAGAGGAGACAGAGAGAACACAAGTAGGGTGAGCTGCAGGCAGAGGGAGAGGGAGAAGCAGGCTCCTTCCTGAGCAAGGAGCCAAGGTGGGACTTGATCTCAGGATGCTGGGATCATCACCTGAGCTGAAGGCAGACACAACCCACTGAGCCACTTACACACCCCTAGTATGAACATTTTAACAATATTGATTTTTCCAATCTATGAGCACAGGGTGTTAAATTGAATTTATTTATGTATTTCTCTATCTCTTTCATTAATATCTTGTAGTTTTTAAGTCTTTTACCAAGTTGGTTAATTTATTTTTAAGTATTTTATTCCTTTTGATGCAATTGTAGATGGGGATTGTTTTCTTAATTTCTCTTTTGATACTTCATTATTAATGCATAAAATGCAACTGATTTTTGTATATTGATTTTCTATCTTGCAATTTTACTGAATTCATTTATTAGTTTTAGCAGTTTTCTGGTAGTCTTTAGGGTTTTCTTTATTAAATATGTCATCTGCAAATAGTGACAGTTTTACTTCCTTCTTTCTGATTTGAATGCCTTTCATTTCTTTTTCTTACCTAATTGCTCTGGCTAGGACTTCCAGTTCTATGACGAACACAATTAGAGAGAGTGGACAGTCTTGTCTTGTTTCTCATTTTAGAGGGAAAACTTTCATCTTTTCACCATTGTGTATGATGTTAGCTGTGGGCTTGTCACATACAACTTTTATTATGTTGGGAGTACATTCCTTCTATACTCACTTTGTTGAGAATTTTCACCTTCTCCCTCTATGCTAAGCCTGTGTGTATAGCTGAGGGGAATGCCTTCATGCCCATTTGAAAAACTGATTCTTTGTGCGCTGTAGTATTTGAAGAGTCATGAATGCAAGCCCAATGGAATCTAAGAGCTATGAGGTTTGGGGACCTGTCCCTTAGGTGGCAGTCATAAAATTTAGAACACTAGATATGTGGACAAGCTCCTTTTAAGTGAAGCTGGCAACTTTTATTGTTGTATTTGTTGTTGAGCAAACTAGAGGGAGAAGGTGAAGGAAATGCCCACCAACTCTTTCAGGCTCTGGGGATGATCCCAGTCAGCAAACAGATATGAACTAATTAAAAGCCTGACCGTGGGATCCCTGGGTGGCGCAGCGGTTTGGCGCCTGCCTTTGGCCCAGGGCGTGATCCTGGAGACCCAGGATCGAATCCCACATCAGGCTCCCGGTGCATGGGGCCTGCTTCTCCCTCTGCCTATGTCTCTGCCTCTCTCTCTCTCTGTGACTATCATAAAAAAAATAAATAAATAAAAATAAAAATAAAAATAAAATAAAAGCCTGACCGTCAGCAAGCAGCAGCTGAGAAAGTATGTTCTCAACCCCATTTTAGGGCTGATTAGTGTGAAATAAAGAGCCTATTAAACTGTATCTGGCTAAACAGTGTGAGGGGACTATGACAGAAGCAACAGTAGCTAAAGAACAATGGAAGTCTGCATTTCTTGCTGATTTTACTGAAAGTTCTATATTTAACTCTTACTAATGCAAATCAACATTAATCCAATGTCACAGTCTTTCTCTCCACATAATAATATGAAATCATAGTACCTGTAGGCCATTTTCACAATACCAATACATTCACTAAACAGAAGAAACTAGAAATTCCAGTTTTTGTCAGTTTCTTGTCAATCAAAGGAAACTAAGAACATTGGTATTTGCTTATCTCATTCATCTAAAACATCTGGCTATTTAGAAAAAAGAATTGGGCTTGAATTAATTCTTTGTCTAAATATGGACCCAGGGGCACCTGGATGGCTCAGTAGGTTGTCTGCTTTCTGCTCAGGTCATGAACCCAGGGTCCTGGAATTTAGCCCTGCATCAGGCTCCCTGCTCAGTGATGAGCCTGCTTCTCCCTCTCCCTTTGCACCTCTGCCCCCTCCCATTTGTGCTCACTCTCTTTGTCAAATAAATAAATAAATTCTTCTTAAAAATAAATAAATAAGAATCCAAATAAGTTTTTTTTTGGAAGATGATTGCTTAGTTTTCTCTGGTATAATAAAATAAAAATATTTGAGGCATTATATTCATAGATTGTTAACCTATCAATAACATAGGATCCATATGAACACATCAATGTATGCATTCATATAGCATCTTTATTCTACAATACTTTTCAAGGGGCTAGATATCACCTATTTTTCAAATGTTAATATTACAGTTTAATATATTAAATATATATTTTATTTTTAAAGATTTTATTTATTGACAGAGTGAGAGCATAAGCAGGAGAAGCTGCAGGCAGTGGGAGAGGGAGAAGCAGCCCCCCCCCCCCCCCCCCCACACACACACACACAGAGCAGGGAGCCTGACAGGCTCTATCCCAGGACCGTGGGATCAGGACCTGAGCTGAAGGCAGATATTTAACTGACTGAGCCACCCAGCCATCCCAGTTAACATATATTTTAAACACACTTACTGATTTCCAAAAAGGTTGATGAAAATTTGTTTCAAAAGTTCACTTGGAAACATATATAAATGAGAATATCAAAACATTTTTTAAAAGAATGTTTGCCATCTGGATATCTAAATGTATTACAGAATTAGAGTAGTCCACAAAGGATGACATTGGCGTAGAAATAGACTGATAAAATAGGATAGAGAAACCAGCAAACAGATCCATGCATATTCAGGAATTTGACTCTCCTAAGAGTTGCATTTCAAATCAGTGATGTGTGGATGTGTTACTGAATAAATGCATTGGGAAAATTGAATATATTTTAAAAGAATGAAATGTTTGACCACCCTTACTTCATACCTTATATATATACATTCTAGATGGATTAAGAGCTAAACATTTTTTTAAGGTTTATTTATTTATTTCAGAGAAAGAGAGTGAGAGAGAGAGAGAGAGAGAGAGAGAGACCACGAGTAGGGGGAGGGGCAAAGGGAGAGAATCTTCAGGTAGACTCCTCACTGAGCCCTGATGCAGGGCTCCATACCCTGAGTCAAAACCTTACCTATGAGCAATCATAACCTGAGTCAAAACACTTACCAGCTGAGCCACCCAAGCACCCCAGAGCTAAACAATTTTTAATTGAACAAATATGTTAAAGGAAATATAGAAATCTAATGTTATAATCTCTCTGGATGAAAAAGGTCTCCTATGCAAGACACAAAACCCAGAAGTCAAAAGGAAAATATCAGCATATTTGCCTAAATATAAACAACTCTTTATTTATTTATTTATTTTTAAAGATTTTATTTATTTATTCATGACAGACACACAGAGAGAGAGAGAGAGGCAGAGATACAGGCAGAGGGAGAAGCAGGCCCCATGCAGGGAGCCTGATGTGGGACTTGATCCCACATCTCCAGGATCACGCCCTGGGCTGAATGCAGGTGCTAAACCGCTGAGCACCTGGGGATCCCAACAACTCTTTATTTAAATAAAATTACCATATATAAGACACCATAAAGTTACACAATGAGCAGAAGTCTAGAAAAAAATATTTGTCAAAATATGACTGAAAATAATTAATATCCCATATATGTAAAGAGTTCCTACAAATCAAAAAGAAAAAGATAAACCCTTTACAGAAAGTTTGCCAAATGATAGGGATGCCTGGGTGGCTCAGTGGTTGAGCCTTCCACTTAGGGCGTGATCCTGGGGTCCTGGGATTGAGTCTCACATCACGCTCCCCGCAGGCAGCCTGCTTCTCCCTCTGCCTATGTCTCTGCCTCTCTCTCTGTGTCTCTCATGAATACATAAACAAAATCTTAAAACAAAAAAAAAGTTTGGCAAATGACAGGATAAAACAGATGAAGGGAAAAAAAGAAGAAAAGAAAAAAGTATTGGCAGCATTACATGTAATCAGGGATAAGTATGTCAACATATCTAGTCAATCAGAATAAACTTAAAAATCAGTAAAAACCTATATTTATAATGATATAAGTAAGCAATTCTTGTCATATTCTTTGCGAAACTGTAAGTTGACTAAGCCTTTTTCAGGGCAATTAGGAAGTATCTTTCATTTTTTATTTTTATTTTTTTAGGAAGTATCTTTCAAAATCAAAGTAACATTTATCACTTGCCCAAGAATTCCATTTCTAGGAATCTAACCTAATAAATAATGCTAATAACATGAACACAAATATATTTTTATGAAGGCATCATTATTTCCTAAAATCTTTTTTATAATTCTAAAAATTTTAAAAACGTGTATTATATTAACACAGGATTCACTTCATCTGTGATTGAGAGAAAAACTCAAAATGATAGTATAACAGTGGTTTAAACATAAGTTTACTTCTTCTTCATGTAAATGCCTGGTATGAAAACTCAAATAATTATCAGAGATCTTTCTATCTTGTTTCTGTGCCATTCTCAATATATGCCTTTTACTGGTGGTCCAATGGAACTGCTCCCGCTTCAGTCATCTGATGCGTATTAGAGTTAACAGGTAGGATAAAAGGGAGAGAAGAGTATGTCTCTTCTTTTTAAGAATACTTACTGAATGTTGCATGTTGCTTATGTCACTTTCATTTACATACCACTGGCCAGAACTAATCCACAGTCATTTGGTCACACCTAAATCCAAGGGTAATTATTGGATGTAGTTATTATTATTATGTCCCCAAATAATACTTGAAGATCTGTTCCTAAGCAAGAGGGAAAACTGACTTTGCAGGACAACTGGTAGTTTTCCCCAGTAGTCTGGCCATTTGTCCACTCAAATATTCACCTAAAGCTTTCTTTTGACACATAGAGCCTCTTCCAAGAAAGACTGTGCCAAAGTTCCATACAGTGGTGACTGCACAACTGCAGTATCTCTGGATTATGTGTAATTTCATGGTCTGTCAACTGCTAAAATAAAAAGCTACCTGATCCCAAACATATCCAGTATATCATGGTGCAGTTGGGACAGGATAAATAACAATAAAAGCTCCCATTTAGAAAAAGAGGAAAATAAGAATCACGTGGTCATTGGCCTTTAGCAGTGATGAAATCCTCTGTGATGGCAGACTGTTGGCCTCCTGCTATGGCTGTTGTTATTTTTATCTCTTGCTATGGCTATTTCTTTAGATTCCCACTAACTGCTTCCATTTTTAGGTTAAAATAGTCAGCCTTTTTAACACTTTAAGGAACCGTATTACTCCACCCTCAGTCAACCTAGGGTAGACCAGAGAGCACCTCCTGAAAGGGATTGTATTTCCTTCCATCTCTACTTGCAGACTGGCTGGCTGGCTTTTGACTGTGTACATGACTTTCCTGTAGAACTTTGTTTAAAGGTGAAAGAAAGAATCAACACTGCTAATATTATTAATTGCCTGTAACATTTCCCTAATTGCTATAGTCATGGTCAGCAAATTGTACCACAGGAAATAATTTTTATTACTTTTTATTCTCAAATAACAAAATTTATCATCCTTTTTATAATGCAGCAGAGTCCTTCCTATCTTCCACTTGATAGCTAAATCAATGCTTCTGTTACACAAAGCCTTCAATTTCAGTTTCTAAATCCCTTTGCACTTAAGGTTTAGTCACAGATAACAAAAACAACTCTAGCTAGTTTAAAACAAAAGGATTTAGAACAGAGAATTAGGCATTTCAAAATCATTGTAAAGACTGAAAAAGTAACCTTTATGCTAAGTCTCTACAGAGGACTTCCAGAACATCCCCAAAGAATTGTGCTAACAAGCAAGTTCCTATCTCCACCATGATAGGAAAATCAGAGAATCACATTATTAAATGAGTATACTGAGACCTAACTTCCAATGTGTGCTGAGGAAGAGCTCCCTATTCTCTCCCTCCCTTCTCCCCCCAAACAAACAAGTCTCAGGACACCAGCTGGGTGTCCTCTAATTCAACTCAATTCTGACACTGCCTGAAGTTACCATCAGGTTCCACAGGTTAAGGGCTCAGTCTTACAAAGGTGTACCTTCCCATTTCAGATGCCAATTACAATTTCAGGTTGTCACCTAAGCTTCTGACCTTCCAGCTATTGATTAAGGGTTCTAACAACCCCCTCCGTGGGCTTCAGACCTCAGTCAAAAGTCCAGCATGTTACCTGTACTATGACTGCCTGGTAATAAATCAGAGGTTCCTATGACCCCCTTCTTGAGTTCAGTTAATTTGCTAGAGCAGTTCACAGAACTCAGAGAAACATTTTACTTATTATATTGCTGGTTCATTTTAGAAGGGTATAATTCAGAAACAGCAAGACGGAAGAGATAAATAAGGCAAGGTATGTGGGAAGGGGTGCAGAGCTCCCATGCCCCTTGGAGACTGTTATTCCTCCCAGATCTTCACATATTCATCAACCCAGAAGCTCTCTGATTCTTCTCCTTTTTGTTTTTGTTTTAGGGAGACTTCATTATATAGGCACGGTTGATTAAATCATTGGCCATTGGCAACAGATTCAATCTCCAGTCCCTCTCCTCTCCCCAAGAGGTCTGGAGGTAGAATCGAAAATTCCGACTCTCTCATCATATGATCTATCACCTGGCAACCAACCTCAGTCCTTAGGTGCAGTCTGAAAGTCACCTTATTAACATAACAAGAGATCAATTTTGCTTTCATCATGGAAAATTTCAAGAGTTTGGGAGCTATACTAGGAATCAGAGATGAGACCAAATATGTATAAGAAATGTATTTTGATCATCTAAATGACCAAATACATATTTCTTATAAATCACAATATTGCACAAATCCCATGTCCACACTTCTGCCACCACCACATCCAGTTCTACAACTGCTTTCACTTGGACAAGATTCAGGCCAGCAAAGTGATGCGAAGCACCCTGCTTTACACCACCTATGAGCCATGCAGAGGCCAGTAATTGCTATTTCATGAAACCAAATACCACTACAACTGAGCTCACGAGCAGAAATAGCAGAAGTACTGGACTACCTTTCCAATATATGAACGTGTCTGCTCATGGAAAGCTAAGCCCATTTGGAACCTGAGTTGTTTGTTAGGCAGTCTGAGAAATGTAGTTTGTAACTGTTCAGCCTCTGTCATTCAGTCAAGCATGTACCTGAAATGGACCAAAGTGAGTCAATGTGTAATATTGGACCTAAAAGTCCATCAGCATCTAAAAGTCCATCAAGGGAAAGGAGCTAAATAAAGTGGAACATTTATATTAAGAAATATTAACATGATATTAAAAATACTATAAACATAAAATAGTAAAATTTATAGTCCTTTTAATGTTTTTATTAGAAAATCAAGTTTCAGAAAAATTATGTTTATATACACTTAAATACACATATGTATATCTAGTACATATGTATATAGTTATATTATGTATAAATGTAGCTATAACATGTATAAATACAATTGAATAAATTTAATTGTGTAGAAAAAGACCAAATTTTGCATAACAAACTGTTTACAATGTTGCCTTGGAAAAGATAGTAGAAGAGGGAAAGATGCAGCCAAAGTAACAAATGCAATTTTTCTATCAATATTTGTCTATTACCTAATTGTAAATATAAAATAATAATTTTTAAATTATAATTTTACAACGTATATCTATATGCTGACATGAAGAGATGTTATAGCACACTGTTAAACCAAGATAAGCCTATTGCAAATTATATTCAACACAACTTCATTTGGGGAAAAATCATATCTACTTCCAGTTATATATGTGTGTTGTATTTCCAGTTATATATACTATGTCTGCACACATTTGTATGTATATATATACATAAATGTGTAAACACACATATATATTTATATATACTTAAATATTTGTATATACACTGAAAAAAGAATGGAAGTATATACATCATTTAACAGTGGATACCCACAGGAATTGAGTTATTTTGAATGAGGACCATTTCCACATTTTTCTATCTACCCCTTCATGTTATTTGACTTTTTAGAACAAACATGTAATATTTTTAGATTAAGGACCATTATTTTCATAAAATTATACAAACTTATTATTAAAAAAATAAAGCAATGCATAAAGGAGCAACAGGAAAAGTAAAAATCAGTTCCAAAATCTATTGCAACTCTTACACCCCAGAAATAAATAACAAAATTTGGTGGATGTTATTCCAAACATCTTTGTATGTCTTTGTCCATGTAGGATAACTATACAGATAGATAAGGAGATAGGAAAAATGGAATTTATTTATGCTAATGTTCTGATAATATATTAAATTTTACTTTACTTGATTTTATTTAGAAAAGAAAATTAAGACCCAAGGTAAAAACCAAAGTAATTTTTATACTTCTCAGGTAAACTTACTCATAAGCATCCCTCTTTGAATAAGACAATATTGTATTAGAGGTTGTAGCCAGTCCATAAAGACAAAAAAAGTAATGAGTGGCTTAAAGATTAGGAAAGAAAAAATGAAAGTCACTATTCCTGATGTATGAGATGATTAACAGTATGGGTAACCCATAGATTCTCATCCAAGTAACTAGAAATAATCAAGATGGGCAAACCGGCTGGATGTGATATAAATATATAAACGTCAATTAATTGGATATTTGTTTCTGGCTATAATAAAGAAACATGAACCATAATGCTCTTATGCCATAAATAATTAGAAAACTAGACAAATAGAGAAAAAATTGTTTTTAAATATTGAACAATAGGCAGCACCGAACTGTTATCTATGAGAGAAAGGAAACAAGATAAGCAACAATCACCCTGGCTTTCTGGCTTGAAGCATTATCTGGACCATGGGCGCAGGGAAGGAGAAGACAAAAAGAAAAGCTTGGCAGTCTCACTTAGTTTAGCAGATGGAGAAGGAAATTCAGCAAAGTTGAGACAGCTGGAAACTGTGTGGCAGAATTTTGTAGAAGGAGGAGATATTAAGAAAAAAAGCTTCCAAAATTGTCATTGAGGCCCCTTCGTCCTTGGTATGTACAAGGCTATGCAAGTTGAATGTAAAACTCAATAAAAGCTAAGCAAAGGGTTGTAAGATGAACAATTCTTAGATCTTACACGAGGCAGCAAGGCAACTGAGCTTTGACTAGCCAGGGTAGAGATTCTTCGTCATCACTGGGGCACTCAAGAGACCTCAGAGGGTCACAACTAGGTAAAGGGATCAAGGTATGCCTAAAATGAAAACTACCGTAGACATGCTATAGAAATGCTTAAAAATAGGAATTAAGTGGGTCAAACTAATCTTTTAGTGGGTTAATTGCCTACCAGAACAAAGCACAACACTCCTTAAAGGAAGACATTAAATTACAAATACTCAACAATTTAACTTCATAATGTCTAGCATACAATAAAAAAATTACTATGCATACAAAGACACAGGAAATTATAGCGCATAATCATTAGAAAAATCAGTCAAGGGGCACCTGGGTGGCCCAGTGGTTGAGCATCTGCCTTCAGCTCAGGGGATGATTCTGGGGTCCTGGGATGGAATCTAGCATCTGACTCCCTGGAGGGAGACTGCTTCTCCCTCTGCCTATGTCTGCCTCTCTCATGAATAAATAAATAAAATCTTAGAAAAAAAGAAAGAAAGAAAAGAAAAGAAAGAAAAGAAAAGAAAAGAAAAGAAAAGAAAAGAAAAGAAAAGAAAAGAAAAGAAAAGAAAAATAAGTCAATAGAAACACACTGAGAAATGAAGGGGAGGACAGATTAGGAAACAAGGACATTAAAACAGTTAAAATAAATATGCTTAATATGTTTAGAGATTTAAAAGCAAAGTAGTAAATGAAAAGAGAAAAGACACAGAAAGTTAAATGAAATAGAGATAAAAAGCAAGGTATGTGAAATAAAAAATTCACAGGATGGGATAAAGAACAAATTATACTGTGCAGACCTAGCAATATTATCAATTCAGATTGAAGCACAGAACGACAGAGAGAGAGAGAGAGAGAGAGAAAGCTGAAAACCAATAAACAGAGCCTTATTGACCTCTGGGACTATAGCAAGCAATTGGTCTAGCTTGAATTTGGAGTCTCAGAAAGAAAAGCAGTAAGTGAATTAAGCAAGATCACAAGATATAAAGTTCAAAGTCAATTTCATTTCTCTATACTTGCAACAAATAATTGGATGTTTAAGTTTAAAAATATTTACTAAACTATAGAATGTGGACTACTTCAAAATATATTTACCAAAATATATGCTAATCTTGCACATCGCAAATTATAAAATATTGCTAAAAGATATTTAAGAGACCTAAATAAATGGAGAGGTATGCCACATGCCATATTCATAAACAGAAAGATTTAACATTGTTAAGATGCCAATTCTCCTCTAATTGGTCTACAGATCAACTCTATTAAACGCAACTGGAGGAAAGACAAATTTTACTCAAAATGAGGAAAGCACATCAGTAATTAGCAAGATCTGGCAGGATGATTGACTGCTAAAGGGCATAGGATCTTGTGTTTACATGGGTTTGTGCATCTATCAAAACTTATTAGGGTGGCCCCGGTGGCTCAGCGGTTTAGTGCCGCCTTCAGCCCAGGGCGTGATCCTGGAGACTGGGGACCGAGTCCCATGTCAGGCTCCCTGCATGGAGCCTGCTTCTCCCTCTGCCTGTGTCTCTGCCTCTCTCTGTGTCTGTCATGAAAAAATAAAATCTTAAAAAAAAAAAAAAAAAAAAAAAGCTTATAGAACAACTGAAATAGGTGCATTTTCTTATACGGTTAAATTATATCTCAATAAAGAAGATTTAAAAATAAGTCAATTGTATTTCGATACCCTAGCAAAAATTGGAAACTTAAAAAATAATCTATAACAGCCAGAACAAAAATTATATAAGAATAAATCTACCAAAATGTATATACCTCTGCATGTGTACATGTATGCATATGTGTGTGCACCCATGTATTTGTATATATGTTTTCCTGCAGTCTATTAATCTTATGCTTGATAGTATTTTCAGTTATTAGTATTAGTTATTAGTATTCTGTTTCTTATAGCCTTTGTACTTGTACTTTGACAGATGGCAACTAAATAAAAGATGGCTTTTATTTCTATAATAAAGTTTTTTTTATCTTCCTGTGATTTGAGATTTATTTTTATTCCAGTTAATATATTAATGTATTTGATATTATGGAGAACAATGGATCTGAACTATTTTTCTCTCCATTTCTCTGGGTAAATCTACATGATTTAGATCTTTCATTTTCTTTTAGCTTGTGTACACTTCCTGATTTATAACATTTATGTTTAGATTCCATGTTTTGTTTTGTTTTGTTTTGTTTTGCTTTGTTTTGGATTATTGCTCATTTTAAGAAATATATTACATATTTATAATGTATTTTATTTATATAACTATATTATGGAATAATAATCATACTATATTAAATAAAATAGGTGGAATAGGGCAAATAAAAACGGGTCAGGCAGTTCATGGTTTTGTTTCTGACTTCACCAAATGTTTTATCTCCTTTGCCCTGATAGCTCATTTTTCCTTAGTGTTTGATGCTTAAGAGATTTAAATTGCTTAAAACAAAGCCTTTAACTGACAGGATTTTGATGCTAAATTATAGCAATTACTGCCCCACCTCCATAATTTACCCCACTTCATGTCAGGAAGTTTCCCTTGTCTAGGGTTATAATTCATAGAAAATGTAAATTAAGAGTAAATATAGTTTCTCTTTCAGCTCTACCCTCTCTCACATTATGCTGTCTCTGAGTTTATATGATACTCCTTACTTCTGTTGTGATCTAACCACACCTCAAAATCTTATCACTTTAATTAATATATTTGGACAAAACTGAACTTTAAGGCAAACTGGTTTCCTGTTCAAAGTCTGAAAAAAATATATTTCAGCTCTCAGTTTTGTCCAGTTCAGTCCAATTTCAATGTTGTATTTTATACATTTTAGCATGTAGCTAAATCCATACTAAAATGTATAAATTCATTTATATTAACTCACTGATGACAATATAAATTTTCCTTCTATCTTTTGTTCACTTTTTGTGTGGTTTCTAAGAAAGTAACTGAAATAAAACTGTCTCTGCCAATTTTCATATGGTAATTTAAAAAATTAACCAAATTCATAAAAAGAAAAAAAAAGTACATCAAGTATGAATTTATACATTAAATATACAGAAAGAGACCGGTCCCTCCAAATAGATTAGTTTCTTTCAGTTCTATCTATCCGTGGATTATGCTGCTTAGAAATAAAGTGCTTATTTATACCTACTTTAATCAAAAGTTTCCACAAGGCACATGGGTGGCTCAGTAGGTTGAGTGTGGTATTCTTGATTTGGGCTCAGGTCATGATCTCATGCTGGGGGCAATGTTGTGAGACTGAGCCCCACTTTGGGTTCCCCACTCAGCCCAGAATCTGCTTTTCTTTCTCCTTCCCCTTTCTCCTCCCTCTCCCTCTCTAAAATAAATAAATAAAGTCTTTAAAAATTTTTTTTTTCATAAACAAGATACCCCTTAACAATGGGCAAGAACAGTGACTAGGTAATCTCCAGAAAGTAACTCTAAGAGAGACCTAATTGTTCACATGATAGCCAAACCAAATTAAGAATAAATGTTAAAACCTCTGTTTATATTTGAATACATACCCACTCTACTTGTGTCACTTTTATTTCTTCATATGTTGTTAGCTTGAGTGATCCTCAAGAAAAATTTTCTTCAATGATATATGCCAAAATAAGTGAACATACCCTCAAAATGATATAGCTCATTTTTAAAGAAAGTATTTGAAATTATCTATCTAATAAGGAATTAATACACAAAATGTATAAAGAGCTCATATGACTCAGTAACAAAAAACCAAACAGTATAATTCAAAAATGGGCAGAGGGCAAGTAAAGAAGACATACAGATAGCTGAAAACATGGTCAATGTCACTAATTATCAGGGCAAATCAACCTCATACCTGTCAGAATGGCTGATATCAAAAAGGCAAGAAATAGCAAATATTGGTGAGGATGTAGAGAAAAAGTAATCATTGTGCACTATTGGTTGTTACAGCTACTGTGGAACACAGTATGAAGGTTGCTGAAAAAATTAAAAAATAGGAATACCATATAATACAGTAATTCCATTCTGAATATTCATCTCCCCCAAAACAAAAATACTAATTCAAGAAGATATGCAGTCCATGCTCACTGCAGCATTATTTGCAATAGCCAAGTTATAGAAGCAACCTAATGTCCATCAATAGATGAATCGGTAAAAGAATGAAATCTTGCCATTTGGGACAAAACAGGTGGACCTAGAGATTATCATACTAAGTGAAATAAGCCAGGCAGAAAAAGACAAATATCATATGATTTTACATATATATGGAATCTGAAAAACAAAACAATACAGAAACTGACTCATAAATACATAGAACAAACTGGTGGTTGCCAGAGGAAAGGTGAGTGGGGGAATGGGAAAAATAGGTGAAGAGGGTTAGGAAGCACAAATGTCCAGTTATAAAAATAAATAAGTCACAGAGATGTATAGTGCAGCATAGAAAATATAGTCAATAATGCTGTAATAACTTAGTGTGGAGACAGATGGTAACTACATTTATTGTGGTGAATATTGTACAATGTATAGAATTATTGAATCATTATGATCAATCATACTTGAAAATAATATAACATTGTATGCCAACTATACTTCAATCAAGAATAAATAAATTATAAAATAAATAAATAAATAAATACATTCATGCAATGAAGAATTATATAGATGATAAAGAAGAATAAAGCAGCTTTCTAAGAGTATCTATGGAATGATCTCTAAGTTAAAAATAAATGCAGCAACTCTACATGAATGGGTAAGGGACAATCTCCAGGGTATAATCTTAAAAGTAATATGAAAATCCTGTGTAAATATAGTACTATAGCACTGCAGAATTTCTCCATGGGATAAAAAGAATATGAACAATAATCAGATAATCAGATGCAGTTATTTCCAAATCTAGGTAATTCATATGAATTCAATAAAATTCATTTTTATAAAAAAACAACTGATGTTACCATCTTTAGCATCTATATCCTCTTGTGGATCCTCCTATTTACCACTCAAAATGGTGAAAAAAAATCATAAAATTTTATGATTATTAAGAGTGAAACAGAATTCTGACAACTATTAAAGAGAAATAAAATAATTTTTAAATGATACCATTGAAGGCCTACATAAGTGTTTTGGCAACATCTTTCTAACCCCTCCTTTAGCCTCACTGCCATGTTATCATCATTGTTTTTTTTTCCCTTCACCTCCAAGTCATTATTTTTCTGTCTAGTAGTTCTATCAATTATTAATAGTGAAGTATTGACCTCTTTAGCTATTAATATTAAATTGTCTTTTGCTCTTTAATTCTGTTCATTTGTGTTTCAAATATTCTGTAGCTCTGTTATTAGCTGTATAGGTTTATAATTGTTTTTTTGTTGTTGTTGGTTTATAATTGTTATATCTTCCTGATGAATTGATCCTTTATCATTACAAAATATACCTTTTGTTAACCTATTCTTTCTCTTAAAGTCTATTTTGTCTTATATATGTATAGTCACTCCAGCTTTTGATTGGTTTAACCTATTTGAATTTAATGTCTCTTATGAGCATCATATATCTGGATTCTGTTTTACAGTCTCATAATCTATGCTTTTAATTTGGATTATTTATTTCATTTATATTTAATATAACTATTGATATGGTAGGATTTATACCTGCCATTTTGCTATTTGCTGTCTATTTGTCATGTTTTTTTGTTGTTGTTGTTGTTCTCCATTAGTCTCTTTTTTGTTAGATATTTTCTAGTGCACAATTTTACTTCCTTCGTTGTTTCATATATATGTGTGTGTGTGTGTGTGTGTGTGTGTGTGTATATATATATACATATTTTGAAACATTTTATTTATTTATTTATTCACTAGAGACACACAGAGAGTGGTGGAAGCATAGGCAGAGGGAGAAGCAGGCTCCTTACAGGGAGCCCAATGCAGAACTCAATCCCAGACCCCAGGATCATGCCCTGAGCCAATGGCAGACTCTCAACTGATGAGCCTTGCAGGCATCCCTATATATATATATATTTTTTTTTTAAGATTTTATTTATTTATTTATTTATTTATTTATTTGAGGGAGAGAAAGTGTGTGAGAGACAAAGCACAAATAGGGGGAGGAACAGAGGGAGAAGCAGGCTTCCTGCTGCACAGGGAACCCAATGCAGGGCTTGATCCCAGGACTACGGGGTCATGAACTGAGCCAAAGGCAGATGCTTAACTGATTGAGCTACCCAGGTGCCCCTTAAACTGTATTTTTTAAGTTACTTTCTTAGTGGTTGTTCTAAGGATTGCAATGTACATCTTAATTTAAGGCAATCTAGTTCAGATTAATACTAAGTTAATTTTTATGGTATATTAAAACTTTGGTTCAATATAGCTTTGTCCCCCCTCCTCTACTTTGTGCTATTGTTGTCACACAAATCCCATTATCATTCAATTATTAACAATACAGTTTTATATTTACTGTTTATGCAGTTGTTTTTAAATCAGTAAGAGAAGAAAAGATTTAATATTTCCCTAAATACCTCTACTGATGCTCTTTTCTTCTTTATGTAGATTTGAGTTACCATCTAATGTCTTCCTTTTCAGAGTAAAAGGGTCACACAACAGTGTACTAGCCACACATTTTTTTTTTTCAGTTTTTGCTTATAGGGATGATAATTTCTCCCTCAGTTTTGAAGAATAGTTTTGTTGGATACAGAAATCTTGGTTGACAGAATATGTCATCATCTTTTCAGAATATGTCATCACCCTCTGGTCTCTATGGTTTTGATGAAAATTCAGCTATTAATCTTACTAAGGATCTTTATATTTATATTTTAATTGCTTTCAAGTGGTTCTCTAGGTCACATGTGTATGGTTGTGGATCTTTTTGAGTTTTTTCTAATTGTAGTTCATTGAGCTTGTTAGATGAGTAGATTAATGTTTTTCATCACTTTGGAAGTTCTTGCACAGGATTTCTTCAAATCTGTCCCTTTTCTTAATCTTTTTTTAATCTGTCCTTTTTTTAATCCTCTTCTTCTGGGTCTTTCACTATGCCTATGTTGGTAAACTTATACATGCTCCATAGATCTCTGAAGTTGTATTCATTTTCTTCATTCATTGTTCCTTTTGTTTCTTATACTGGATAATTTCTATTTATCTTCAAGTTCACTAATCCTTTCTTCTAACTTCAAGCTGACTGCTTCTTCTTTTTTCTGCAAGGTCAAATCTGTAGCTAATCCCTTCTAGTCATTTTTTTTTCACTTTAGTTATTGTATTTTTGTATTACTGTTTTGTATTTTTTGTTATATTTTATTGTATTTAGTTATTAGATTTTAGTGTGTTTAGCTATTGTATTTTTCAATTCCAGAATATCTGTCTTTTCCCCCAAATTTCTATCTCTATTGATTTTCTCTATTTGGTGACATACAGTTGTTTTATCTTTCTTTAGTTCTGTGAACATGGTTTCCTTTAGTGGAACATCTGAGTTCTCTCAAGGATAACTTTTATTGACTTTTTTCTATAGTTCTGTATATGGGCTATCCTTTCTTATTTATTTGCATGTCTTACAATTTTTTGTTGAAAACTAGAATATTTAGATAATATCATTGCTTCTCCTTATTTATTGGAGTCATGCTTAATAAAGTCATTTCAAACACTGAATTAGTGAATACTGAACTATTTCCTAGAGGATATATGTACATATACATATCTCACAAGATTTTAATCTTAAGTACTAAAAACAATATATCCTGTTAAACTCTATTATCTTTATTTTTCAAAAGAGAAAATAGGTTTAGAAGTGTTAACTAACTTGTGTGAGGCTGCCCCACTACTGTCTCCATCCTCTTTTTTTTTTTTTAAGATTTATTTATTTGAGAGAGAGAGAGAGAGAGAGCACATGAGTGAGAGGGGAAGTGGGAGAGGGAGACTCTTAAGCAGACTTCCTGCTCAGTGCAGAGCCCAGAAGTGGGACTTGATCTCACAACCCTGACATCATGACCTGAACCAAAACCAAGCCAGACACAACCACCTGTCACCTGGGTGTCCCTGTCTTCATTCTTTGATCACCTCTGTATGAAAGCTAAAAGGGTGAGGCAGAGTATCACCTTGTCTGACCTCATCTGGGAATATGTGGATTGGGTGACCCAAATTTTTTGCCATTATGCACATTCACAATCATGTGAATGACTAGGAAAGCACCATCAGTATTGACTCTGATGTTACAAGTAAGTTTCAGCAAGTAGGTCAATTTACAAATACAAAATCTGTGAATAATAAGAATCAACCACACATTTTAGCAACTCTACACTCAGACCCCTTCCCAATTTTGCCGTTACTATTTTGTTGTTGTTGACACTGCTATTTGTTTAGTGACTTTCCAGAACTGATTGTATACAGTAATCTATTCTCTGAAGTGTGTGGCCCCTGAAATCCTTGCTTTTTATCTATCTATCTATCTATCTATCTATCTATCTATCTATCTATCATCTATCAAATGTTTTGTTGTTCGTATTTTTAAGCCTGGATTTGTAGAGTTCATCCATGGGTCAGTCAATAGTCGGTGAGGAGATTTCCTTGAGCCAATAAACCTTCCTCTCTTTCCAAGGGCTCAGTATCCATGCCGAGGCACACATTCAAGTCCAGACAGTTTACATGTCTGCATTAGCTTTCATTGCTGCTTGTACATGGTGCCAAGGTCAGCCAGATATTCATAAATAACTGGGGCTTCCTTTAGTTTTCCTGGGCATGTGCCCAACTCACACATGTATATGGATTTCTAGAACCCCAGAAATATGTTGAGACTTTTCAAAAACCCTTTAAAGTTGTGTTATTTGCTAGATCTTCCTCTCATAGTTTTTGGCCAGTCTCATTTGTTTCAACTGGTATTGCAGTCTCATTTGTTTCAACTGGTATTGCAATAGTTAATATTGCAACTAATTGCACTAATTTTTGACAATGACCTGAAAATAGGGCTTTCCTACCAAGCTGATCTCCAAGTCAGACTAAATTGCAGCAATGTCCTGGAAATGGTACTTTTCCAGAAAGCTGCAAGGTTTGTCCAATAATGACACCACTCTGGGTAATAGGGTTGTTTTCAGAGCTCTGAGACAAATCAAATCTTTTTGATGGCTGTGAGGCTGGTAGTTGTCAATAGCTACCATGCCATGGAAGGGGGATAGGCATGGGAATATCCTCAAAATAAACTCCACAGATCCTACTTTTGTTACTAAAGTTCAATAGCTTTTCTTAAACATTTTCTATTTTGTAGTATACTTCTGGTTAATTTCTAGAGTTCTGAAATGGTTTTGAAAAAATTCTGAAGATTTTTTTCTAGTATTTGTTGTTGCTGGTGTTCTCATGGAGGCGATTTACCAAGTTTCTCACTCTGCTTCCAAAGTTCCACTTCAGGCAATTACTGGTTTTTTGTTTTGTTTTGTTGTTTGTTTGTTTTTTTGTTTTAGGAAAAAAACATATTTTGTTTATTTGAGAGAGAGAGAGAGAGAGAGCATGTGACTGGCTGGGAGGAGGGGCAGAGAGAGAATCTTCAATCTCTGCTGAGCGCAGAGAGGGTGGTGGGGTTCAATCTCACAGCCCATGAGATCATGACCTGAGCCCAAACCGGGTCTGATGCTTAACCAACTGAGCCATCCAGGTGCTCCTAGGCAATTATTTTTATTGCTTTGCTTGGAAACTAACTTTTGTAGCAGCAGTCTATGTCTTTCTTCACCGTCATATTATGCTTATCTTATATACCTTCCCTAGGTAAAGTGATAAGCTTTAGTCAAATTTCATATAGTCATTTATTCAACAGTGTTTTGAGCATGCACAACGCACAAAATTCTTTGCTATTTACTGTAGGGGATATTAAAGAAAACTTTAGATACCTACCTCACCCAGAAGGACCTTACAGTTAAATTGAATAGGATAAGCACAATAGAGATAAATATAAAAACTTGAATTATGTTATAAGTTCCATAAAACAACAAAATACTCAAGTCAAATAGTTCTAAGGAGTGATGATTTACCTACAGGCACTGTGAATATTTCATGAAGTCATGGCATGAAAGTTAATATATTCATGGTTGATAATATCCCATTCCAGTTTCTAAATGTTTATTCTTAATAGGTCAACTTATCCAAAGTCTTATATGAATGTAGGTATTTTAATCACTGATACAAATCAATAAAAAGACAATTTGGAGCAAGCAGGATTTCAATGCCCCTCAAATCTCATTATACCAGTGACATCCTATTCCAATTGTTCAATGGTATAATCATCCTTAGTTATTTTCACTTTTCTCTAGAGGTCACAAAACCATTTAATATTTGCCTGTGTCTATTATTATAATCCGTCTGAAAGTTATAATGAGAAACATATTTTTGTTGGAGGACAAGGCCAGTATTCCATATAATTAGAGAAAACTAAAAGCATAAAGTCCTAAATTAACAGCCCAACACTGCAGATATTTACATGATAAGACAGTGCTAGCTTTTATTTCATCTGAGAGCAAGCTGGTCGTGTCCATATTTGGTACAATAGAAGATGTTGAATGAACGAATGGGGCATCTGTGGAAGCCCAAAGAGAACGAAGATCTTCTAAATAAATGTCTGGGTAAAAATAAACAATCAAAGAACAGGTCTGTTCAATTCCACTGTGGGCTCTAAAAATAGTTATACATGAAAATAGAGTCAAGGGTTTTACAAAGGAACTTGGCAATAAGAAGTGCTATTCCAGTGAGGTGTAAGTCCCAGGAATTCAAAGAGTTGAGCACAGCAACTAAATGGCTAAGTTATAAACACAGGGAGAGGCATTAGTAATAATGACATGCATGGTGGGAACCCCTGTACAGAGCACCATAAATCTGATTGCCTAACGTCAGCAAGACACAAAACAGCAGCTGAAACAAAAGATCTGAAAAACTGGCTGAAAAAAGGTCACTGGGGAACTGTGAATAACTTAGCAGGAATAGTAATGGACAATACCAGCCAGTCTTTCTACGTGATCAGAGCATTAAAATTTGAAAGTACGCACATAAAGATGAAATACTAGATGTTAAAATGCATTCTGTGTGTTTACTGGAAGGTGGTTCATACTAATCCTTTTAAATCTCTGCTCGGTATTAAAGCTTAGAGAATCCTTCATATGGCAGCAAGGAGTCATTTTTCAAAACAGATGTAATGCAAGGATAATCTTAATATTTGTTGCTCAACTTTTAGTCTTCATTCAGCTCACATGATATTGGGACTCGTTTTGTAGGTTGATCATAAATCTCAAAATTTAGCCAAAGCCTGCATGAGTGAGTTCCAAATTATCCATCATGTGAAGCAGAGGAGTGAGGATGTTGAAGGTTCAGTCCTAATAATGATACTTCCATTTTCTATAAATGTGCTACTTTGTAGATCCTTAAGCTATCAAGAATTTTTATAATAATATATTTATTAGGCAGAATAAATCTGAATACCATAACAAGGACTACTGCTTGAGACTTTGACTTCTGTATCATTCCTATGGGGACACTTTGTGTGGAATAAAATGGCTTAGCAGCCTCCTGCTCACTTAATGTGGCACAATAGCCCTTGAATTAAAAGCAAGGTCTATTGATGCTAATCTGTAATTCTCCTACACATGCCAAAGGTAGTGGCTAATTTTATGTGTTGGCTTGACTAGTCCACAATAATGAGGTTTTTTTGGTCAAACATCAGTCTAGATGGTGCTAGGAAGTGATTTCTTCAATGTGATTAATATTTAGATCAGTAGACTTTGACCTAGGCAGTTACTCTCCATAATGTGGGTGGGCCTCATTTCATCAGTTGAAAGTCTTAAGAGAAAAGACTGAGGTCATCTGAGGAAGAGAGAATTCTGCCTACAGATTGTCTTTGCATTAGAGACTACAACATTAATTCTTCTCTCAGCCTCTAGCTTGCTGGTCTGCATGTAGATTTTGGATCTGCCAATTCCCACAGTCACATGAACCAAGTCCTTAAAATAAATCTTTCTCTCCATCTCTCTGTCTATATACACACACATATCTAATTGATTTTGTTTCTCTGTAGGACATAGATTTATACACCAGGCAAAAGAGGACTCTCCGACCTCTTCCGTGTTTGTCCATCAATGTGTCTAAATCACCCATAAAGTTAAGTGGGTTGACTATCTTGAGAAATGCTGGACTGTGGTATAGATATATATACTGGATAGAATTTTTATAGCTATTGACTTGAAGTACTGGGGTTTCCTTTAACATTGGGGTGAATAATATACCTCCAAATGCTTCTATTTTCCAGTTGCCTAGTAGAAGTGAAACCAAGTGAAAATTGAATTGCAACATAAATCTGCTGGCTTTCTGCACAAAAACCAAATAATAATAATAATAATAATAATAATAATAAGCCTATTTCAAAACCATTACAAAGTGTTTTGATATGTTTCTCTAGTAGTGGTAATGTCTTTAGATATGCTCTATCTCCACATTTTTTTGGTTCCCATTTTTGACCAACAGTAGACAACAAAATATATACAAATTCAACCCACTTCATCTCAATACAAAAACATTTGGTGAGAGCCCACTATGTTCAGTGGTTAAGATAAAAAGATGAGGAATAACTCTATCTTGAAAGAGGTTACTACTCAGTGGGAAGACCAAATATAAACAGATTTTTTTTTAAGAATGAAAATGTTTAATTAAGGCATTGGATTAAAGACATTTTTAATCTACCCTTCTACCTCAAACCCCAACAAAAAAAGAAAATAAATAAAAAGAAAATCTTCATTAAAACAAATTGCCTGAACTCCTAACCTCACCTTATGACACACACCTGGTCTGAGAGGGAAAAAAAACAAAAAAACAAAAAAACAAACATGCTTAGTACCAACATATTTTATTTTAGATATTGAGCCAGAAACAAATCTCCCTCCCTTGTCACATTCTAAAGGACGTATACTATAATGTATATTTTAATTAAAATGCTCTGTTAGAGTGACTTATATAGCTCAGAATTATGAAAAAGATATATTAAAGAAAAACTCATGGGTGTACATGTCATTCTATTGTCCATGATCTAGCTTCTCTGCCAAAGGAAATAACTCAATAGAAAGAAGGATTGAAGAACTTAAGATTCTTAAGATTATTAAGGGTAGGTTGCTACCCCTAGCAATCTAAGACATTTGTTCCTTGAGTAAAGGAAACAACTTGATGAAAGCAGTGTTTGTAATAAATTCCAAAACCATCCTTCAGTAGGTCCCACCATCATTCAAAGGCCAGTAATAATTCAGAAAATATATTATCAAGGGGCTATGCCTGAAAAGAATAAAGAAAAAAGTAGACTGGAAGCAAGAAAGAAAGAGAAAGGGAACATGAACAAAAAGAAGCTGAAAAACACAGGAATAGGTAAATCACATAATTTTACATAGAATCATTGAGAATAATTTATCTTATCATTTCTAAAACAAATTTTAAGTTTAAAGTACACACTTATAGTGTACAAAAAGACCATGGAAAGAAATAAAAAAGCATTTTTATAAGACTTGGGAATTGAAGACAAATAACATTCTAGAAATAACCCCCAAAATGGGATATATGCAAACTGAAAAAGTCAAATATAGAGAGTAAGTTACAGAAAGTATCACCAAAAATAATGAAAAACTCTACTTTATTTCAGAGTAAATAATTTGCAGAGATCTAACATATGCAAGATGGTTGTTTCTGAAGAAGAGAAAAGAAATGGTTTGGAAGTCATAAGGACTGTTCACATAGATTTCTGATTCTCCACTTACTCTTCACGTGGCATGATTGCAATTTCTCATTCTTTTGATAGGTTTGTGACTAGATTAAACCAAAGAAATGTGAATGATAAAGCCTTTGGAGTTAGTGTGTAATTTACTACATTCTCTTTTCTCCTCATTTGGTTCAACAGTATAAGTGTGTATCAAAAAGGAGGCTTCAATACTGCCTAGTATCACTTAAGTATGATAAGTTTAAAAAAAAAGTCTTAACTCTAGAAACAGAAAGTAGAAAAGTGGTTGTGCCAAGGGTTAAGGGGGTGGGGAGAAATAGGGAGAGGTTGATGAAAAGGTACAAACTTTCAACTATAAGATGAATAAGGTCTGAAGATCTAACGTATACCGAAGTGATTATAGTTGGTAATATTGTATTATACGATTGAAATTTGCTGAGAGAACATAAATGATGAGTAGAACTCATTAAAAAAAAAAAAAAAGCAGATGAGGTGATGATATGTTAACTAGATGGTGGGAATCCCCCACAATGTATAGTGTATCAAATTACCGCAACTCACACTTTAAATACATTTTACAATTTTATAGTCAATTATACCTCAGTAAAGCTGAAAAAATAAAAAGGAAAAAGGAAACTTCATTACCTTGGCTTCATAAGTAACAATAATCATCAGAGCCCTGATGATCCATGTTGCATTTGTAGTACTAACGAGAAACAAACTTTTACCGGTGTCCCTGGGTGGCTTAGTGGTTTAGCGCCTGCCTTCGGCCCAGGGTGTGATCCGGAAGTCCCGGGATCGAGTCCCACGTCGGGCTCCAGGCATGGAGCCTGCTTCTCCATCTGCCTATGTCTCTGCCTCTCTCTCTATGTCTATCATAAATAAATGAATAAATCTTTAAAAAAGAAACAAACAAACTTTCATGTGTCAAGCCACTAAGGTTTTAATTCTGCTGCATAATTTATACAAACTGGCATGGAAAAATCTTTCGAGAAAAGCAGGATATCCCAAAAGTCTTAGAATAGTTTCAAACTTTAAGTTCAGAAGTATAAATGACACGGACGTTTTAAAACTGGTATTTGAAAGTTTAATTATATTTCTTCTAAACTTATTTTTGTTAACCTTACTAATGCATTTTTTATTCTTTCAATGTGTGCCATCTTAAATAAGAGGTAATAAGAGCTTTAAAACAACAAAGTTTTTCTTTGAAATTCACAAAACTAAATAAGTATAAAAACATATAAAGGACTTTCAAGTGATGAAGTTGGTGAGGAGTTATTTGCTTTCCTCACTAATTTGTGAGCTACTTGAAGCAAGACTGTTCTTTCTTCCCTCTCTATCTGTCTTCCATTTTTTTTTCTTTCTACCAAATATGTTGCCTGGCATGCATTGTAGAGATGTTAAATAAAGTTTTCTTGAACAAAATTGAATTATTACTGCTTTCAATATTGGCATGTAGATCATTCAGGCGGATTTGTTTGACTAAGAATTATGATTGGAACCATTTGGAATCTACATACATATGCATGATTAAAAAGATTTCTAGAGTTTCCTTCCTTTTGATAGCAAGGCTTTTATTTAAATCAACTCAGCTGAATGTATTGTAAGTTAAGTTTGGGATTGAACAATTGTAAAAGAGATGATTGATAGAAACCATTATATAAGTATGTCAAAGTAATCCTTCATAAACTGGTTTAGAAATGACATAACAGCATTTTACAATTAAAATGAAGTTCAGATTGAGACATCTGAAAATGTAACTGACAGGGTTTTACTTTTTGTCTTTGAACGCGAAGTGATCAGTCATGTTCTCGCAAAGGAATTACATGCATGAGACTTACCTTTAAATATTTAAAATATCTCAGTTTAAATCTCTTCTTAAACTACCATAATTCTTCTCCATTAGACACCCAACTCTATCTAGATAATACATGTGCTCCGAAAAACCTCCAAAGATCTTTCACCTTATCTCTAATACAGAAGAGAGGTGGTTTTGAAGAATTGTTTTCAGCTATATCACCTAAATACAATAAACTCTGATCCTCTTTGGAATCATACTTTAGTTCCAGTCCTTGACTAACTACCTTGTAACACTGTCCTTGATCTCCTTCATATCTCCTGTAATTCATTATCATTTACTCTTTTTTCTCCTCTTGTCCTTTGATTGTAGATAATTTATTGAATTCAATTCTGAGCTCTACTGTTTTGCTCCCCTTGATGATTTCTCTAACTTCCATGACTTAAAATATCATCCCCACACTGAAGATTTCCAATTTAATCTTATAAGCCCTAACAAATTTCCTGAACTCCATATATCTTCATTTTCAATTTCCTGCCAGACATGCAGACTGGAATTTTCTGCAAACTTGGCATATCTAATAACTGAACTTATTGTCTCCCCTGGGCATTTCTTATCAGATTGTAGACCAATGGTTCTCAATTCAAGTTTTGGAGAGGGAATTTGGAATTGTTAGGAGGTAAGGTTGAATCAGAATCATGTATGGAGGTTTTCAAAGCAAGCTTTTTCTACATTTCATGAAATGTATCAGAATTTCCTGGGCAAGGAACTGAGGAAGAGGACATAAAGTGAAAAAAGGCTTATGGGTGATTTTGCCCAACCTTAATGCCCCACTACCTCAAACTAATAAAGGCTGTATTAGTTTATTAGATATCTAGATTAGATATCATGGATATCTAAAGTCCTTCCTTGTCCATTCCTTGCAATTGCCAACACCATATATGACCAAAGGTGAGGATGATCTTATTTACACCAGAGAAGAGAAGAGAAAGAATGGGGGATAGCAAATTCAATAGAATGGTCCTAATTTTGAAATATCTGTTTCATGTTCTATACTCCCATACCTTCTACAACTGGCTTTCTTCAGGACTACCAGGATTACCTTGACCTCTGTGATGATCTAATAAATGACTTCCCTACCTTTAGTCTTTTTTCTAATCCCATCTACTCCATATACTGCAACCTGATATATAAACAGAAGTTATGTCTGTGTGTCATATATATATGTATAAAATCTTCAATTACATATATATTTATGCTATATACTATATGTGTATTATATATGTAATATATTATTTATATGTTGTAACATATATGTATATATTGTAATGTATCCATGTAATATATAATGCATGTATATGTGTAATTCAAGCATAATTTAAGTGCAATAAAATTAATCAATATTTGGTGTACAATTAGATGAATTTTAAAATTGAATACAGTCATGTAACCACTGTGACCATCAGAGTACAGAATGTTTCCACTGCCTGTAAAAGTTTTTCATACCTCTTTGCAGTTTATCCCATCTCCCAACCTCCAGCCCCTACACACTACTGATCTAATGTAGTTTTATTTTTTTCTAGATTCAAATAACTGGAAACATACATCATGTAGTCATTGTGTCTGGTTTCTTTTATTGAGGATAGTGCTTTTGAGATTCATCCATATTATTACATATATCAGTATATTGTTTCTACTTATTGCTTAATAGTTATATCAGAGTATTCCTATATCACAATTTATTAATCATTCACTAGGTGTTGGGCATTTGAATTATTTCTAATTTTTAGTTAATATGAATCCAAATATTAATGGGAACTTATGCTTTCATTCTCTTAAATAAATATTTAGGAGTAAGATTTTTTTCTCCAAAGTGACTCTACCATTTTACCTTTCCACCATCAATGCATGGGCATTCTGGCTGTTCCATATCCTCACCAGTAATTGCTATTGTTAGCTTTTTTTTAGCCATTCTAGAGGATGTGCAGTGATATTTCACTGGGGTTTTAATTTTCATTTTCCTGATGAGTGATCATGTTGAATACTTTTCCTGTGCATATTTTACATTTATGCATCTTTCTTTGTGAAACATCTGTTGAAATCTTTGTATTTTTCAAAATTTTATCTTTTAATTATTAAGTTATAATGCCTTTTTCATAATATGGATACAAATGTATTTCAGACATATATTTTTATATTTTCTTCTACCCTTTGACTTACATTTTCAGTTTCTTAACAATGTCTTCTGAAAAGCAGAAGTTTTAATTTTGATAAAGGCCAAGTTAACCATGTTTTTCTCCCATGGTTCATGCATTTTGTGGCATATCTAAAAAAATCTTTGCTTAACCTAAGGTCAAAAAGATTTTTCTCTTTCTTTTCTTCCAGAATTTTTATGGTTTTAATTTTTTTTTTTTATTCATGATAGGCACACAGTGAGAGAGAGAGAGGCAGAGACACAGGCAGAGGGAGAAGCAGGCTCCATGCACCAGGAGCCTGACGTGGGATTTGATCCCGGATCTCCAGGATCACGCCCTAGGCCAAAGGCAGGCACCAAACCGCTGCGCCACCCAGGGATCCCTATGGTTTTAATTCTTACATTTAATTCTTACAATTTGTTTGAGGTAATTTGTGTATATGAAATAAGCTAAGGGCCAAAGCTCCTGTTATTTGCATAGAAATATCCAATTATTCCAGCACTATTTGTTAAAAAGGCTATTCCCTGACTATTGAATTACTCTGGCTCCTTTGTTGAGATTGTTGCTGTCTATTCTATTTCACTGATCTATATGTTGATCCTAATGCCAGTATCACATTGTCTTGATTATAAAGTTTTATGGTAAGCCATAAAATCAGGTATTACAAGTCTTTTAATTTTGTTCTTTTCATCAGAAATCATATTTTCATCAAAAATCATCTTGACTTTTCTAGATATTTAGTATTTCTATACAGATTTAATCTTGTCAAATTCTATTTAAAAAGCCTGATGGGTTTTCAATTGGAATTATGGTTCTGTAGACTGTATATTGGATAAAATTTGAAGTCTTCATACTAGTAATCCTTCCAAAAACCTAAAAGCCTCTCATTTATTTGAATCTTCTTTAATTAATTTTAATAATGTTTTCTAGTTTATAGGATTTGAACATATTTTGTTAAGTACTACTAAATATTTCATTTTTATGTTACTTTTTAAAAGATTTTATTTATTTATTCATGAAAGACCCAGAGACAGAGACACAGGCAGAGGGAGAAGTAGGCTCCCTGCAGGGAGCCTGATGCAGGACTTGATCCCAGGACCCTGAGATCATGACCTGAGCCAAGGGCAGACACTCAACCACTGAGTCACCCAGGTGTCCCTTTATTTTATGTTATTTAAACTGGTATTATTATTTTTAATTTTTTAAAAGATTTATTTATTTTAGAAAGAGTGTCAATTGGAAAAGGGGCAGAGGAAGAGAGTGAATCCTCAAGTAGACTCCTCCCTGAGCCCTGAGCTCAGTGTGGGGCTCAATCCCAGGACCCCAAGATCATGACCTGAGCCAAAATCAAGAGTTGAATGCTCAACTGACTGAGAAAACAGGTGCCCAAAGGTATTGTCTTTTAAATGTCGTTTTCTAGTTATGTCTTGTTTATATAAAGAAATACAATTGATTTTGTATGTTGACTCTGAATGTGCAATCTTGTTAAATTCATTTATAAATTTTTGTTGTTTTGTAGAATCCTTAGGATTTTCTCTGTAGTCAAACATGCCTTCAACAAATACAGTTTTATTCCTCTTTTACTATTTTTACGTTTTTTGTCTTATTTTGTTTTTGCCTTATTCCCCAGGCTAGATCTTCTAGTACAAAAGAAGTATAAAGAGAGGATATATTTAATTCTTAACAAATCTAATGGGAAAATATTTGGTGTTTTAATATTAAATGTCATACTAGTTTTAGGTTTCCCATAGACATCCTTTGTCTCATTGAGGAATTTCTATTCCTAGTTTACTGAGAGTTTTCAATCAGGAAAAGATATTAAATTTTGTCAAATGTAGGACAACTGGGTGGCTCAGCGGTTGAGTGTCTGCCTTCAGCTCAGGGTGTGATCCCAGAGTCCCAGAATTGACTCCCACGTGGGGCTCCCTGCATGGAGCCCGCTTCTCCCTCTGCCTGTGTCTCTGCCTCTCTCTCTCTCTGTGTCTCTCATGAATAAATATAAAATCTTTTAAAAAATGCATTTTGTCAAATGCTTTTTCTGTATTTATACGGATGAGTATATCATTTTTTCTTCATTGTCTGTCAGTAGGTGAACTTCATTGAATAGTTTTCAAATGCTTGAACCAACATTGCATTCCTTTGGATAAATCCCACTTGGTCATGTTGTATTTTTGCTTGGATTGTGTTATTTTTGCTAAATGTTAAGAGTTATAGTTCAATTTATTTGATCTACTTTTCTTGCTTAGTTGCTTGCATTGTTTCTAACAATGCTATGTCTTATTTTTGTTCCTCTGTATGTAACATTTTTTTTTTTTTGGTGGAGCTACTTTTAAGATTTGATCACTGGTATTGATTATTATGCACTTTGATGTAGTTTTCTTCATGTTTCTTTTGTTTGTGATCTGAATTTCTTTACACTATAAGTTAATAGTTTTCATCAAATTTAGAAAATTTGGGCCATTTTTTTCTTTTCTTTTTTTTTTAAGACTTTATTTATTTATTCATGAGAGACACACAGAGAGAGAGAGAGGGCAGAGACACAGGCAGAGGGAGAAGCAGGCTCCATGCAAGGAGCCCAACATGGGACTTGATCCCAGGACTCCAGGATCATGGCCTGGGCCAAAGGCAGGCGCTAAACCACTGAACCACCCAGGGATCCCTAGGTCATTATTTTTTCAAATCTTTCTTTTTTTTTTTTTTTTTAATCCTTCTTTCTCTCTCCTATACTCCAGGGATTCCAAATACTTGTAGGTTAGGTGGCCTGAAGTTGTCTCATGATTTCCTGATGCTTTGTTCATATTTTATTTTTTTAAAGATTTTATTTATTTATTCATGAGAAACACAGAAAGAGAAGTAGAGACACAGGCAGAAGGAGAAGCAGGCTCCACGCTGGGAGCCTGATGTGGTACTTGATCCCAGGACCCCGAGATCACAAAAGGCAGACGCACAATTGTTGAGCCACCCAGGCATCCCATGTTTTATATAAAAAACATATTTATTGTCTTTTAACCCTGTACCAGTAACAAATACTACATTGTTCTTTTGGGAGGAAAAAGATTGAAAAGGTGGACTTTGTTATTCAGCAAATATTTTTAGTCATCTACATGCAGGGCACTAGGGATACAAAAGTAAATATGACATACTCTTTTTTTTTTAACCTTTTGTTATGAAGTATTCCAAATATATACAAAATCAGACAAAAGAGTAATAAACTCCATCATATCCATCACTTTGCCTTAATGATTATTAACTTGTGACCAGTATTCTTTCATTTTTGTTTTCACACAATCCCTTCTCTAGCAATTACATGTTGTTTTTAACATTTTATTTTGAAATTATAAATTCACAGGAAATTACAAAAACACTAGAGAGAATCTATGTTACCCTTCACCCAATTTTCAATAATGATTATATTTCATATAACCATAGTACAATATCAAAATTATTAACATTGTACCAATGTGTATATGGGGTTTTGTTTGTTGTACTCACATATTAGATTCCCTTAACTACCACTGCAATAAAAAAACAGAACTGTTTTACTAAGATCTCACTTGTACTAATCTATTGTCATACTCATCCCTTTCCTCCCCACAATCCAAATTCCTGGAAACCACTGGTTTATTTATTTTTTATTTCTTTTAAATATTTTATTTATTTATTAATGACAGAGAGAGAGAGAGGCAGAGACACAGGCAGAGGGAGAAGCAGGCTCCACGCAGGGAGCCCAATGTGGGACTTGATCCTGGGTCCCCAGGATCACATTCTGGGCCGAAGGCAGCGCTAAACCGCTGAGCCACCTGGGCCGCCCAAAACCACTGGTTTAAATATCATCTCTATCATTTTGCCATTTCAAGAATGTTATGTAAGTAGAATCATAAAGAAGATTATTTGTGAAATTTGCTTTTATCATTTAGTGTAATATCCTTGCAATCCCCCAAGGTGTTGCATGTATCAAGAATTTGTTCTTTATTGCTGAGTAGTATTCCATGGTATGAATATACTAGTTTATTTAGTCATTTGTCAATTGTAGGACATTTCAACAATTTCTAGTTTTGGGCTATTATAAATAAAGCTGCTATTAACAATTGTGTACATGTTTTTGTAGGAACATAAATTTTCTCAGGATAAAATGCTCAGCAGTGTGACTGCTGAGCCATATCATTAGCTTATGTTTATTTTTAAAATTTTCTAAAGATTTATTTATTTATTTTAGAGGGAGAGAGAGAACATGAGTGGAAGAGGCAGAGAGAGAGAGAGAGAGAGAGAGAATCTCAAACTGACTCCACACTGAGCATGTAGCCCAATGTGGAGCTCAGTCTCATAAACCTGAGATCATGACCTGAGCCGAAACCAAAAGTCAAATGTTCAACTAACTGTGCCACCAGGCACTCTATGCTTAGTTTTGTTTTGTTTTTTTAAAATAGAAACTAATATAAATAGATTGATTTCCATTTTGTACTACGATCAGCAATGTATGAAAGATTAAGTTTTTCTTCACCCTCACCAGAATTTGGTATTGTCATTATTTATTTTAGTTGTTTTCATAAATGTATAGTATTATCTATTGAGTCTTCATTTGTATTTCTATGATGGCTAGTGATGTTGACCATTTTTTGAGTGCTTACTTGCCATCTATATATCTTTTTTGGTAAAATGTCTCTACATGTCTCTTGCCCATTTTCTAATTGGACTGCTTGGTTTTTTATTGTGGAGTTTTGAGAGTTGTTTATACATTCTAGATGTGAATACTTTGTCAGATATGTTGTTTGCAAATATATTCTCCCAGTCTTAGTTTGTTTTCTCATCTTCACATGGTCTTTCACAGAACAAAAGTCTAATTTTTGACAAAGTTCAAGTTATAATTTTTTTTCTTTTATATATATCATGATTTTTTGGTGTCACACATAAGAACATTTTACCAAGCCTTAGGTTCTGGAGATTTTCTCCTATGTTTTGTATTTTTTAAAAGTCTTACAGTTTTACATTTTGTGAACTAGTGACTTATTTTGAGTTCATTTTTTTACATACAGTGTAAGGTTCAGTTCAAGGCTCTGTTTTGCCTGTGGATATCCAATTGCTCTTGTATCATTTGTTGAAAATGCTATCCTTCCTTCATAGTATTACCTTTGCACCTTTGTCAAAAATAAATTGGCAGTCCTTGTGTTGTCTATTTCTGGGTTTGTTATTCTGTTCTATTGGTCTATGTTTCTATCCACGATGAAATACCACACAGTGTTGATTACTGTTGTTGTATAGTTAAACTTGAAATCAGAAAAAGTGAATCTTCTCATTTTATTTTTCTTTTTCAAAATTGACTATTCTAGTTCCTTTTTCTTCCCATATTAATTTTAGAATAATCTTGTCTCTATCAAAAAAATCTTGCTGAGATTTTGTTAAGAATTGCATTAAATGGCAATAAGAGAGATTTGACATCTTTATTACATTGAATCCTCTGATCCATGAACATAGTATGTCTCTCTATTTAATTTGTCCTCTTTGATTTCTATCATTAACATTTTTTTCCATTTTGTATTTTTATTCAGCACACAAGTCCTATATATGTCATGCCAAGTTTTCATTCTGTTATTTCTTTCTTTCTCTTTTTTTTTGAGAGACTATAAATTGTATTTTATTTTCATTTTCATTTTCTTCATGTTCACTATTAGTATACAGAAATACAATTGATTTCTGTATGTTGATTTTGCATCCTGCAATCTTGATGAACAAATTCATTAATTTTTTGGATCAATTTTTTCATGTAGAAGTATACTCATAATTCTTTTTACTACCTTATGGCACCAGATAGAATTTCTAGTACATGTTCTTTAAAAAGTTAAAGAAGTCCCTCTCTGTTATGGGTTGAATTGTGTTTTCCCAATTGTTGAGGTCCTAGCCCTCATACCTCAGAATGGGATTTTATACAGAAACAGGGAAACTATAGATGTAACTAGTTAAGTTAAGATGAGGCCATATTGGAGTAGGATGAGCTCCTACTCCACTATGACCAATGTTCTTATCAGAAAGGGAAATAGGGAGAATGCCAGGTAAAGATGAAAACAGATATCAGGTAATGTTTCTATGTGCTAAGAAATGCCAAAGATAGCCAGAAAGTAGAGAAGAGGCATGAAACTGATTTTTCCTCAAAGCCCTCAGAAGGAAATAACCCAGTTGACCTTGATCTTGATTGTCTAATATCCAGAACTATTAGATAATATGTTTTGGTTGCTTAAACCTCCGTTTTTAGTATTTTATTGTGGTAATTAGCAAACTAGTATGCCTGCTATTCCTGGTCTTCCAAGAGGTTTTTGTTTTGTTTGTTTTGTTTTGTTTTGTTTTGCCATGAATGTGTGTTGAATATCATCAAACGCTTTTTCTGCATCAAATCACATGGCCATGTGATTTTTTCTTTAGCCTGTTGATATAGTGGATTGCAGTGATTAATTTTTTAATGTTGAAGTAGCCTTGTATGCTGAAATAAATCCTATTGGTCATATTATGTAATTTTTAATGTATATTGTTAGATTGTTAATTTATTAATATTTTGTTGGGGATTATTTTTTAGTCTATATTCATAAGGAATATCAGTTTCTGGTTGTTTATTTTGGGCTCCTTTTCTTTGCTTTTGTTATCAAAATAATATTGTAAATAACTATTTCATTGTTTTTTGGAATCAGAATATTTCAAACGGAATTCAGCATACCTGAGTATACCAGGTATACCCAATCAAGTTACAAAGTTCTGATTAAATATGGTGGAATGACCATAACCCCTGTATTTTTTCACAAAACCATACTAAAGTGACCATAAATAGATTCTAAAGATGGTGTAAATGAACAATGAAAATGCACACAGGAAAAAAGTAGTGACTAAATTTTAGAAGGTGAAAGTCAATTGAATAACTTATGGCTGATCTGAGACCAGAGAAAGCTAAAGCTTATCCAGAAAGGTGTGTACCTCTGAGGCAAGCTAATCATAATGCAGAAATCCAGCAAATCTTGGGAGCTGGAAACACAAGTTACTCTGAATTTGGTTAGGGCACAAGTGGGTCTGTAAACTAGAAGATTGTTCAAAAAGCTAAATAAATAATTTTAAAAATAGTAACTCAAATCCCAGATCCACTCCCATGCTATTCTCAATCAAGAAATTGCTTCCTATTCCTCAGCAGAGGATTAGAGTTTATTTTCTAGAGATGCTGGAAATGGGGACACCATATATAGGAGAACATTAAGGATATCACTATAAATATAAGGAAGCAAAGTAAAGTCTACATATGAATAGTGGGCCCACTTAACTCATCTAGTTATAAATGAGTGGCTAGTAAACAGTCTTTTATTCTCTCCAGGCAGGCCACTGTAGGATTCCTCTCTGGAAAACTGACCAATTTAAGAAAGGAATCTGTAAATACTGACAGTCTTCAAAATGGTTCTCCAAAGAAACAATTTAGCCAGATCACACTACAGTGAAATGCAGAGGTGGAGAGGCCAACTTTAATCCTTTGAATACCCAATCAGCTTTTCAGACCATAAGAGATTCAATCATAGGAAACAAACTGAGGGTCACTGGAGGGGAGGAGAGGAGGGGGATGGGTAACTGGGTGATGGACATTAAGAAGGGCACATGATGTAACCAGCATTATACAAGACTGATGAATCACTGACTTCTACCTCTGAAACCAATAACACATTATATGTTAATTGAATTTAAATACAATTAATTAATAAAACTTTCTGTAAAGATTATCAAGAAAAATGAAATTGCATTACATAAGAATAAGAGGCAATAAGATTCAGAGAACAAAGTTAGCTTTGGAAATTAAAAAGACAAAGGAGCAGAAATAAGAAATTTGTAGGAGAATTTGGAAGATAAATTTGAGGATAAAAAATTTTTAGATAAAGTGCTAGGCTATCAAAGTAACAGATAAATCTGATTTTCTTTATAAACCTGTATAACTATTTCAACTATTTCACTTTTTAAAGTATGTAACAAGTTTTTTAAAAAATCAAATGTGTTAAGAACCAGGCTGTAAATGGGGCATTAACCCAACCAGATTTGCAACTTCTTAAAACTGGACTCCTGGAAGAGAAGAGGGTGTGCAGCCAGCAGAGGTTAACTAAGTGCTACTACCTTGACCCACTTGACAGACAGGGTTCTAACTAGACTGCTCAAGTGAGCATTGAATCTTTTGAGGCTACATGCTATCAAGAACTAGAGATGTTGCAGAGAACAACAGGGCAGAAGATATGCAGGAAAATTTCAAATTGTGGTTATAAAATGCCAATAAGATATAAGACTGGCATACTGCTGAGACAGGCTAAGTCACCACAATAATAGAAAGTTTTCGGCGTCTAGGATTAGTAATTTTACAGTCTTAAAGTTGTCAGTGCATGAATTTTGGTAGCAGAAGGATATTTAATAACATGGAGAAAAAGGTGGGGTACCCAGATGGCTCAGTTGGTTAAGCATCTGTCTTCAGCTCAGGTCATGATCCCAAGATCCCACAATGGGCTCCCTGCTCAGTGGGGTGTCTGCTTCTCCCTCACCCACTTGCCCTGTTTGTACTTTCCTGCCAAATAAATAAATAAATCTTTTTAAAAAAATGGATAAAAAGTCAATTAAAAAGATCCATATGTACATTAAAATTCAAGCAATATTTTTAGGGACCCATAAGATAAGATGCTATGGAGCATAGCCTAATAAATTAGACATAATTAGAGCTAGTTACTGCCAAAGCAATTGACAACAAAGCTTTAATTACTGGTCTTAGCTGATACTGGATTACACACTTGTCTAGTCCCTTTCCCTCTGAAATTATACACTTATTCATTCAACAAACTTTTATGAACCACCAGCACTTATTAGGTATTGTGCTAGGTACCAGAGCTGCAAAGAAAATGAACAGAGATAGTCTTCGCCCTCATGGAATTTATAATTCAATAGGGGAATTTATAAGGGTCATAAGCACTTCCAAGTAAGGTCGTAAACATTGGGTGGGGGGTGCCTAAAGCAAAAGTGACAATCTACTCATAACTCAGAGAAGACGTCTTTGATAAAGTGAGATTTCAATTGAGAATTAATGGGTAGATGAATAGAGGGGTCGGTATCAAAGTGTTCTAGGCAGAGAAACAGTATGTGCAAAGGCCTTGGGACAGAACAGAGTGTGATGCCTTCAAGGAAGTGAAAGGACATTTATGAGCAGCATGTGGTGAGAAAGAGAAAGACAACCTATTGCAGACTGAATGGCAGGTAGAGCTGGGTTGTACCGGGCTAAGAGGTATGTTGTGGATTAGAGGTTTATCACAAAGGTAATGGGAAGATGTTGAAGGGTCAGAAGCAGAATCTGATTAGTTTTGAATTCTTGAAATATTTCTCTAATTTCATCAGTAATGAACTGATTGGGAGAAAGAAAAAATAAATTCAAGAAAGCCAATTAGGAACTTTTGCAGTTTGCTAATATTTTTGTTGAATTGTCTGTTCTTTATGTTTGGTTATTTTCCTTAATAGGAAATAAGGTATAGGAAATTGAAAATTTCCTTGTAGGCTTTTAAGATTTAAATGATTCTTAGGCGGTCAAGAAATCCAAATCACTGAAATTTAAAATCATACTTGGTAACCAACAAATAATAGGTAGGGACAAGTGTGTATGTGTGTGTGTGTGTGTGTGTGGTGAGGAGAGGTCAGGAAGGACAGGACGTGTGTGAAAACTGGTTCATTCCAAATCCTTTATTTCTCTTGCTAATTGTCCTCCCTCCTTCAGGGATCTTTTGCTTGAGGTAATGGGGTTGTCAAGGTGTGATGTTTTGTGTAAAGCACTCAGTCAGCTATCACAGAGCAGTGTAACTTCCTTCATGAACTATCAACCTATCTCTTTTGTAATTTTATTATTTTAAGATTAAACATGAATATGTAAACTGGGGTCAAAAGGTCCATATTTTGACAAGAAAATGGATTTGGAAAGTTAAGGGCAAAAAAAAAAAAAAAAAGGAAAGTTAAGGGCATGCCCTCATTTTCCCTGATATAAGCTGTTTGCCTAATTTTAAGTGTATAATATCAATCAAATGAGTTTAGCAAGTGAAAAAGTTTCAATAAGATCTGAAATTCCTCTATCAGAAAACTCTTTTTTTTTTCTTTTTCTTTTTTTGGTTTGAGCTCGATCTGTTTAGGGTATATTAGAGAGAGGTTTATATAGACATAAAAGCAGAAAACTCAATTTATGTCGATTCTATGTCTATTACGTTCAATCAGTCTCTGACTGTTCAATCACTGCTTATTCATTCATTTACACAAGTAGTTATGGAGCAGCACTGGTGTGAGAGATCTTTAATCTCAAGTGGTTCTTTCAGGTTGAGTGATATAAATTGGCAATAATAGCCTAAATGGTGATTATGGTGGGTAAATATGGCTCGGAAGCTAATGGGACACAAATAAGGGCATTTAACTCAAACTTGGAAGTTATCTTAGAAGATTGAAGATCTGAGAGAAATGTTCCTCTGGGTGCATAGAATTCTAGCAGTTACTGCAAGGGAGAAGAATATTCTAAAGCAGAGGAAGGAGCACAAGGATACCCCAAGAACAGAGACGCCATGGCCTATCTGAAGGATTAGGAGTAGTTCCAGGTGAGAGATTATGAGGGTGGAGGGAATGACAGGAATGGAGGGAGGAGAGGTAAGCAGTAGCCAGATGATGGGAGCCATGGCAAGGAGTTTGGGGTCTTATTACTCTGTGGGCAGAGGAGGGCCATACAAAGTCTTAATCAGATTACTATAGTCAGATTTGCACTCTGGACACATGTCACTCTAGTTACAAAGTAAAGGATGGATTGGAGGCAAGCAAATCAGTTGAGAAATGGTTAAAGTAGTCCAACCAAGAGAGGGTGGTGTACCTTGTGTTGGGGCAGCAAGAATGAGGAGAATTAGATGGAATAAGCAAAAATTTAGGTGTAGATTACTAGGACTGGATGATTTATTTGGGTCAGTGAGGTGAGCTAAGAATGAGGAAAGAGTCAGATCATGCCCAAATTTCTTGTTGGAAAATTGGGTGGATAGAAATGGAAATGTTGAGTGTGTAGGGCATGGAACAATCAAAATGATATTTCTAACAGAAAAATTGTATTTATTCAGTGAGGATGGGTGAGTAGGTAGGAGGGGAGTATTTCATTATCACAAACTCTTTCACTTGTGAATGATATAAAACTTCACTTGAGCAATCAAAGAAATGTATTGGCTCATGTAATGGAAAAGTCCAGATGTATATTTAAGGCTTCAGACCCATCTGGATCCAGAGACTTAAATGAATCTGTCAGGACTCAGTTTTTATGTGCTTTCCACAGTGATAGCTTCATTTTTCTGACCCCCAGCAACATTGTGCTATATCATTTTCACTGCCAGCAATCTCAGCAGACAGAACATAATTATTCCTTGATGGCTTCAACAGAAGTCCTAGTAAAGAATCTCTTTGGCTCTATTTGACTTGCTGTGGGGTCGTGTGGATATCTCTTATTCAACCTCTGTGGCCAGATTGAAGGGATGAAAACGTCTATTGCAGTGATGTAACCTGCACATTTATAAGATAAACATGGGAAAACTGAGAAAAATGGCCAGCCAGGTGACAGGAAATTAAAGCACAAGGAAACACACTTGAGTATATTCAAGAGGGAGGAAATGGTTAATAGTGGCTAATGACAGCATTCAGTCAATTGAGAAAAGAATTTCAAATATTCAATTGACTTAGCAACAAAATGATGATTTGTAACTGTGGCAAAGAAGTTGCACCCTGTGGTAGGTCAGAAGAGAAAACGGAATATCACAAATGAAAAACTGGTAAAGTGGTAGAGGCAGAGAATATAGATAACTTTTGACTATGAAGGAAAGGTAAGCACAGGGATTGTAGCTAAATTCACAACTGCAGCTGCATTATTCTGGGAGCAAGTAAACAACCACTGACGGAGTCTAAATAAATGGTGGCTGGACTGCCCCACCACTGTCAGTCCCTCCTGGCTCTGCCTCTGCATTCTTGCAGTCCAAGCCTGGGGTCTCATTTTGAGACAGAGGAGAGTGACACTCACCAGCCTGACAATAACAACAACAAAAGAGGGGATCCCTGGGTGGCTCGGCAGTTTAGCGCCTGCCTTTGGCCCAGGGCGCGATCCTGGAGTCCAGGGATCAAGTCCCGCTGTCGGGCTCCCAGCATGGAGCCTGCTTCTCCCTCCTCCTGTGTCTCTGTCTCTGTCTCTGTCTCTCTTTCTATCATAAATAAATAAATAAGTCTAAAAAAACAAAACAAACAAAACAACAACAACAAAAGATAGAGTCAATGACAGAAACAATAACCACATTAATTTCTAAGGTAGCAGGACAGAAGGAATATGAGACAGTTTAAGAATGGAAGAAATATATATATATATGACAATGACTTACAAAGGTTGTTTTTTTTTTAAGATTTTTATTAATTTATTCATGAGAGACACATGAAAGAGAGAGGCAGGCTCCATGCAGGGAGCCTGATGTGGGACTCGACCCCGGGACTCCCAGATCACGCCCTGGGCCGAAGGCAGATGCTCCTGGCTAAACCCCTGAGCCACCCAGGCGTCCCCTTACAAAGGTTTTTAATGAAGCATATTCATTTTTAATTTATGGGCATCCATCATCAAAATTTTATAAACTGTGTTGAGGTCTATTTATAATATTCATATGTGTATCAAAATGGAATAGCAGTTATTAAATGGATTTTAGAATTAGAGAGGTTCAGAACTGGCTCTAACACTTTCTACTTGTGATTCTTGGAAAAATTATTAAAATTCTTTTATCTTGACCTTCTCATTGATAAAGGGCAATGGCTAATAATAATAACACCCACAGTTACATATTGTAAGAAAAGCACTTATCACCATTCCGATCACATACAAAGTATTCAATTATGTTTCCTACTGCCGTGGTTATTACATCTTTTATTTAACCCCTCTTCATTGTGCATTAACTAATTAGTATATCTAAATGGTAAATTTTATTCAACAATACCTGACAAGGCACTAGGTTAAAAAAAAAGTATAGCGAAGTTTTTCTCAATTCATGGCATGCAAACTACACTTCATATTTACATTCCAATATTTTATCTGGGCATCATGAATCAACAACAGCAAAAGGCAAAAGTGAAAAATCAGGATGTCCGTTTACTTTGTCCAATCAGACAACATTGTTTTTATTAACGTAAAACTCAATTTCTACAAAGTTATAGCATTTATTAGTATTCACTCATATTTAGCTCTTTCACTAAATATAAATCCATGGTGTCTTTGATTCATGTCCCAGTGAATTCTAGATTTGCCATGGAACTTGCTCGATTTAATAAATATCTTTAACATTACATTTTACTTTGGTTATAAAATGGAAACCAAAATATTGGGCACTTTAGTGATAACAATGAGGCTCTCTTTCCCACTCACACTATAATTTTCTCCTAATCTCCATCAAAAAATTATTGATGATTCTAGAGGCACCTGGGTGCCTCAGTCCATTAAGTGTCTGACTACTGATTTTGGCTCAGGTCATGATCTCATGACAGCAGGCCTCACATCAGGCGCTGTGCTCAGAGCGGAATCTGCTTGAGATATTCTCTCCCCCTCTCCTTTGCTCCTTCCCCTTGCCTGCACCTGCTCTCTTTCTGTAAATAAAATCTTTAAGATGATTCTAAACTAAATTACCTTCTGGCTACTAATGACAGATATACAGCATAGTAGCATCTTACATGGAAATTAGTTTTAAGGTCAGTGCTTAAAGTAAAAATGAAATAAAATAAATAATGCCCTTGAAAATGACCTTCAAGTACACTATTCATTAACTGCAATACAATTTTTCCTCCACTCTTAGAATAGACCTGTTTCTTTGGTGAAGCAACATTTGACAGTTGGTATTTAGGGACAATGTCTCAAAAAAAAGTATTTACTGCATGTTTAAAATAGAAGATTACATTTACTGCATGCAGCAAGATGCTTACACTCAGGTAGTTGAGAACTGAGATAACTGGAGAACAGCAGTCGTATCTTCCATTTCATGCTCACTAAGAGCCCTAAACTCATCCTAGGACAGTGGATAAAATCAGCTGATCTTTCTCTCTCTCTTTCTGAACTCTGCACATATATAATTGAATTTAAGTTACATAAGCAAACCATGATACTTCATTATAATACTTATTAGATGATGCAGTATACGAGATCCTTTAACATTTATGAAGTCTTTTCATAAACATAAGTTAGACTTAATATTACTAACAAGTTTTTAAATCCATTAATTGAAACAAACAAAAAACACTAACAAACAATTTGGCAGAACTGTTCCCCAAAGTATGTTAGGAGTATAAACAATAAAAAAAAATTATAGGGCCAAAATATTCAGACTAGTTATTTGCTGGGCCCTTCCAGTATAGCTGTGATGCACAAAAAGAATCTGGAAGCATTTGCATCTTTCTGATATGAGGGTGGAAGAACTTGGTAAAAGGGGTATTACAAAGCTGAATGGCCATAATTGAATGCACTAATTGGTGCTACATATGCTGAAATGAAATTATCTTGGCAACCGAGATAGAAGTATTCTCTGCAAAAGCAGAATTTCTCTACCAATACAGCTTTAGAAGATACCCTAGCATATATTTTACATATTGTACCAGTAATTTTTTTCTTTTTTGTTAGGAGCAATTTTACTGAACTGATACAAATATACTGCAGATGAATAAATGGTGTGTTGGCCTCTACAGAACAATAATTAAAATTGAAAAAGGAGGCTTCTTTTCCTTCCTGGGGATGGACTCACTCTATGATCATATATGGATAGACTCACTGACTTCTATGTAAAAAAATAATAACAATGGAATATATATGTGTGTAAGCAAAACAGAAAAATACCTTCTCCTTTTTCTTCTTAGGCCCATACCAACTTGTGTTGTCTTCATAGGTCCACGTTTTTTTCTGTTATTTTAAATATTTAATGTGCTATTGTCAAAAAAATTATTTAATGTGTAGACTAAGGTTCAAAAAAGAAGGAAGAAGAAAAGAAGGAAGAAGAAAGGAAGGAAGGGAGAAAAGCAAAGTATAGTACTTAGGAAAGTTGTAATAACTGATAGGGATGAAAGTCATATGGTTAAATTTTTAAGAACTACAAAATTTAAAAACCATAAAAAATTAAGTCTAATAACAAGCACCCATTTTTGTCTGTGTGTGTGTGTGTTCAGAAACATTAACACTTACTAAACAGTAATATTTTGAGGACCTCAGAGTTGAGTTTATATTACTTGGTAAAATATATGGCTCTTTGTAGTGATGTCTGGGGTGTAATAAATCAGTGTTGGATTGTAAAAAGCTCTCAATTCAGAGTGCTATTAGTAATTTAAGTTAGTCTTAAATGACAAGTACATAGATTACTTAATACATTTCTAATTCTGATGTTCAGGCTGAACATCTGAATTATGATAGATCAGGTTTTAATTGGGCATTTTGTAAATCATGCACTGAAATCTTTTTCATGTAAATAAATGGCACAAAAAATTCTTCCCCTCAGGGGAATTTTAAAATTATACCCAACACTTAATACAAAAAGGCATACTCTGGACTAGCCTCTTCCTAAAAAGAACTAAGGAAGAAAGAACAGTAGGAAGGAAGCGGGGAGGGAAGGAAGGAATAAATTAAGGAATACCTTTAAGTAGTACTCTTCCTTAGGAACTTTCTTGAAAATTCTGAAAAAATAAAGTACATATGTATAATGGCAGTGACATTATACTTCTCCACCTTCAAATAAAGTTGTAATCGATGAGAAATAACTGAATATTTACTTGAATAATGATTTATTTGAATATTGCTTATGCATTTATTCTCTCTTTTGATTTTTTAAAAAATTTTATGCTAGTATTACTTTAACCATACTCAACCCCAATTATATAGATGAAACTGTGTTTCAGAAAGTTAAATAACTTATCAAAGATTATACCAGTTTGGGGAGTGTGTTGGGGGAGAGGCAGGTCTCTGATTACAAAGCTCTTTACCGTGTACCACATTGAAACCTTATTTTTAAAAGTAAATCATCCTTAGGATTTGTTTCTGGAAGTCTAGATTCTACAGTAATATGTCAGTTTTTCAAGCCAGATTGGTTGGAGGTGGGAAGATGAGAGAAGATGAAGTAAGATGAGAGAAGATGAAGTTCTTAGGTTCTTTTGTGCTTCACTGCTTCTAATTTTAGCCACAACAGAGAGAAACAATGAAGGTAACACATAAGAGAAACTATTTATTCCTGGACCCTGATTTTAAATTGCATACTAGTTGGAGGCAGCAAGTATTTTCTCTTTTCCCAAGTCCTTTTCCTTAGTCTTTTCTCTCTTCTACCACTACCCTATCCCTACAAGAGGTGGGTGGAGGAAGAGGAGTGGGGGAAGAGGAGAAAAGATATCTATCAGTGAGAGCAAAAACAGGGATCACAGGGCTCCTTATTCAGATCCACTTGGCTTTTCGGGATCGGTCTATTACCAGGCCTCTCTCATTCCGTTCCACTTCCATTCACCAAGTCAGAGCTTTTTGCCCTACAGAGTCAGGCTGGGATCTTCCTCATGGTCACTTTGGTTATAGTGATGCTCTGAAAATCTACAGGGGGCTCCTGGATCTAGATAGGAGAGAGGAAGTAGCAGAGGCTCATTTTAACCCACCAGCTTGCATTGCACTTGCCAGTCTACCATTATAGGGCTGCTCATTTGTCTCTGGTTCCTGGTTCAAAATTCAGGAGGGTTGACTACACATCTCCAGAATCCCCAAATACTCATTTTATTGTCATTGTTGCTACTAAGAAAGCAGAATATTTGGTGTTCCAAAGAGAATATATTCATAAAGTTTAATCCCTTGAAAGACTCTAATATAATTTTAAGGAAGTAAAAAAATATGTGTTATGTTTTTGATTTTTTCTAATGACTGCAATAACTAAAATAGGAAGATTTCCAAACCTTGATTTTAGGAACATATAAATCAAAAGCAGTAATAAAAAATTGGATAATTTTGTAAGTTTCGCAGCCTGACAGTATTGCTTTAAAAACTGCAAATCTTTGACACATTATGGTTTAAGAATATGCTTTCACATGTCTAATTGCTAGCTGATAGAAAGACATGAATCTGCGTGGAATCCAAAGTTTCCATCTGTCTAGCTGATTGCTTCAATGTGAGTTTGCTAATAATGAATTTTATTTTAAAAAGTGAACATATTACATTAGCATATGAAAATATGCTTTTCTTTTTTCCTGAAGACTGTGGTATGGTTATATCTGCAAATCACCTAATCCCAGATTCCTCAGCCTAGATCACTTTCCCTGGTCAGGCACTCTTACAGCATCCCCTGCTTTTATTGCAGAATTGTTACTGCAGAAGCAGGTCGGAAGCTATAGGTATAATCATGGTTGATGGACTTGCATCCCTCAGTAGATTGTAGGCTCCATGAGTAAAGAGATCACATTGGTTTTATTCACCGTATTTCTGTCATCCACCACAGAGCCCAATATGTGATGAGTAAACCTCAACTGAAACCAACATATCACATTTATAATGCAGATGCAGATATTAGAATTAACTATATTTAAACCAAACACTAATTTAAGAAATTTGCAAGATTGGAGAATTTAACCATTTATGTTTAAAATAATTATTGCTAGGTAAGATCTTACTATTGTCATTTTGTTCATTGTTTCTTGACTGTTGTATATTCTTTGTTCTTTGCTTCCTCTTTTGTCTCTGTGACTTAATGACTTTTTTGTGGAGGTATGTTTTGACTCTTCTATCATAACTGTTTGTGAAACTACCACAGGTTTTTCTTTTGTGTTTACCATGAGGACTACATGGTAAGCTCAGTGTAGCCCTTTTGTGGTTCAACCTATTTGGGAATCCATGAATCCGAATGCCCCATTTCTCTCCCCAATACATTTTCTGCCTTTTTCTCTTTTTTTTAAAATAAATTTATTTTTTATTGGTGTTCAATTTCCCAACATATAGAATAACACTCAGTGCTCATCCCATCAAGTCACCCCCACCCCCCCGCCCACCTCCCCTTCCAACACCCCTACTTCATTTCCCAGAGTTAGGAGTCTCTCATGTTCTGTCTCCCTTTCTGATATTTCCCACTAATTTTTTTCTCCTTTTCCCTTTATTCCCCTTCACTATTTCTATATTCCCCAAATGAATGAGACCATATAATGTTTGTCCTTCTCCGATTGACTCATTTCACTCAGCATAATACCCTCCAGTTCCATCCATGTTGAAGCAAATGGTGGGTATTTGTCGTTTCTAATGGCTGAGGAATATTCCATTGTATACATAAACCACATCTTCTTTATCCATCATCTTTTGATGGACACCGAGGCTCCTTCCACAGTTTGGCTATTGTGGACATTGCTGCTAGAAACATCGGGGTGCAGGTGTCCTGGTGTTTCACTGCATCTGTATTTTTGGGATAAATCCCCAGCAGTGCAATTGCTGGGTCGTAGGACAGATCTATTTTTAACTCTTTGAGGAACCTCCACACAGTTTTCCAGAGTGGCTGCACCAGCTCACATTCCCACCAACAGTGCAAGAGGGTTCCCCTTCCTCCACATCCTCTCCAACATTTGTGGTTTCCTGCCTTGTTTATTTTCCCCATTCTCACTGGTGTAAGGTGCTATCTCATTGTGGTTTTGATTTGTATTTCCCTGATGACTGCCTCTCTTTCTTGTTTCCTTCCAGGATTCCCATAATGCATACATTGTTTCCTTTGATGGTATACTTTCTTTATTTTTCTTCATTTTTTTTTTTTCTAACTGGGTCATTTCAAATGATCTATCTTTGAATTAATTGATTTTCCTTTGCTTTGTCAGGTTGGCTGTTGAAGCTTTCTATTGAATTCTTCAGTCATTGTATTATTCAGCTGTCTAGTTTTTATTTATTTTTTAATGGTTTGTCTTTATTTCTTTGTTGAACTTCTTATTTGCCTCATGCATTGTTTTCCTAACACTGTTTAGTTGTCTGTGTGTTTTTGTAGTTCACCTAATTCTATAAGAAGATTATTCTGAATTCTTTGGCAGACAGTTCATAGATTTCCATTTCTTTAAGGTCAGTTGTCGGAGCTTTATTAGTTTCCTTTGATAGTGTCAGGCTTACCTGATCCTTTGTGATCTTTGTATCCTTGCACTGGTATCTGTACTTTTGAGTACAGAGTCTCTTCTAGTAGAATTTATGGATTTGTTGGCATGGAAAGACCTTAGCTAGTCAGTGTAGCTTGGAGTAAGCTCGATGGATCAGCTAGTAGTGTCTATAAGCAGGCAGGTTTTGCTATTGGGTTCCCTAGTAAGGCAAGGCCACTGCCCATGTTCTGGGGAAAGATGGAGGGTACCATGGCTAGGATCTGCAGTCAGGCAGGATTCTGAGGCTGCTCAGAATCATTGTTCAGGCTCTCTGGTTATCTGAGGTCAGGGGGTATGCTCAACAGTTGGGCAGTATTGCTGGCTTGTCTCCCTGATCATAAAAGCATTAAATATGTACCCTGCTGCTGCTAGATATCTGTAACCATATTTTCCCGAGGTGCTATGTTCAGCAGTTGGGCTGGAGTGCAAATTTGCTCCCCTACTTGAGGAGACACTATTGGTAGGCATGTAAATTGATATAGCTGCTATGGAAAACAGAATTGAGGTTCCTCAAAAATTTCAAACTAGAACAATCATTTGATCCAGCAATCCCATTTCTAGGTATATATCAATAAAAACAACAAAAAAGTGAAACCACTGTTGTGCCCAAGATCGCGAATCCAAGAAACCACCGAGGAGCCGACACGATGCAATCATACGAGGGTTTATTTACAAGCTTGAGCCTGGGACCAAGTATATCCGACACAGCAGCGGAGCAGGGACTTGAACCCCTAGACTAAGAGGCTTAGCAACTTTATAGGGGCCAGTGGCCAATGGGATACGCAGAAAGTTGCACAGTCCTGCTGGTCCGCTGAGCCGGATTTCCCGTTAGGGTGTGTCCTGGTCTTTGACTAGGGCGGGGCAGTGCCCTAAGTAATAAGCAGGTCAGCACAAGGCGGGTGCAGCCCAAAATAGAGTCAGTCCTGCTCTGCTTGTCCAAGGGTAGGGGTTTTGTTCAATTTCCTGGGTCCCACAATCACTATCTTGAAGAGATATCTACACCTCCATGTTCATTGAATTATTTACAATAGCCAAGACACAGAAACAACCAAAATATATGTCAGTAGATGACTGGATAAAGAAAATGTGATACACACACACACACACACACACACACACACACACAAACAATGGAATATTATTTATACACGAGAAAGAAGAAAATTCTTTCGTTTGTGATAAAATGGATGAAACTCAAGGGCTAAATTATGCTATTTATTATGCTAAATAAAGTAAGTGAGACAGAAGAAGATAAATACCATATGATCTCACTTATATGTGGAATCTAAAAAGACACTGAAATCGTAGAAATAATAGATTGGTGGCTGCCAGGGGTTGGGGGCTTTGTGGAGAAAATGGATGATGGTAGTCAAAGGGTACAAACTTCCAGTTATAAGATGAGTAAGTTCTGGGGATCTAACCTACAATGTGGCAACTATAGTTAACAATACTGTATCATTTACTTGAAAGTTGCTAACAGTTTTTACTACAAAATGGTAACTAACCTTATTGTGGCAATCATAAATATATATCAAATCATCACACTGCACATCTTAAACTTACACATTACATATCAGTCGTATCTGGAGAAAATTTCCAAGAATTTAAAACATTGCTACTCATCTTACTAACTCTCACTTTTTTATTTTGGAAACTATGTTTACTTTTCATAGTTGTATGTTAATTATGCTAACCAAAGAAAAAAAATTTTGAATATTTAATTTATTTATTCATAAGAGACACAGAGAGAGAGAGGCAGGGACCCAGGCCGAAGGAGAAGTAGGCTCCCTGCAGGAAGCCCCATGTGGGACCCGATCCCAGGACTCTGGGATCACGACCTGAGCCAAAGGCACTGAGTCTCCCATGGGTCCCACTAACCAGAGAAAATTGAAGTAAATAGCACAGGGCCTGCAACATAGTAAGTGCTTGATAAAGTACTTAATAGTATCACTGTGAACAATATTATTACTGAATGCCCATTGTTGGACAAATGTGAAAATCTATTACCCAAAATTATTTCAAAACTTATGTGTTACAGCCCCTCTATCTCATGCTATGCCCCATCCACAGAAAGTTACTTGAGATTCCTCCAGAACACCAACCCATTTGATTTTCTTACCTTTACATATGACTCTGGCTCTGCCAGAAAGTTTCCCCTGTTCCTAATCATTCAAATTCAAGGCTTTTGTGTTAGAATTAATTACTGTCTCAGAGTACTTTGAACATAATACTTACAGTACATTTTACTTCACGTTTTTGTCTTATTTATTTTTACCCCTTCCAAGCCTCTAAAGCAGTATCTGGCATATAATAGGCATCCAAGAAATGTTTATTGTGAGAATGTGTAAATGCAACTGAGTAGGGTGTTTTCTTTTAACACAATATGGATTTTTCCATGTAGCTCTTTAAATCTGTTTCAATTTTATTTTTCAAGATGGTGGAGCTTTATTAAAAATAATTGCAGACATTGCTAAGTATACTTGTCCTCTTTCCTGCCATATTTCATCAGGTGAAGATGTGTTGCTATCTGTGTTTTCCAACATTTACTGCTAGGACTGCTTTCTCAAACATTAAAATAATTAATTAGAGATGCTCTTCTCACAAATTATTGAGGGATGAGGCCATTCTCTGGGTCCATTGATAGAAAGCCCATACTGCTAGAAAAGATCCTTAGTAAATCCTGGCTTTTGCATAGTATGGTAGAGAGGGGATGAAATCAGAGATAATTAAATAGTATATGTGACATATTTCTTAGCAATGATAAATTCCTTAATCCCTATTAAGTTTTACTGAATCCTTCTAGGTATGAACAGTTGGCATGATAAAGGTTACAAAGCTGCTAAGTGTTAAAACAGAAGCCTTAGAATAGGGTTTATTTGCCAAGTTTACCATGATGGATGTCTTAATTCTCTGCTTGGTAACCTCCAGTTGAAATTGGGGTGAAGCTAAAGTACTAAGTAAGCAATGTTCATAGTCCACACTACCATTACCAACTGTCTTGCTTTATCTAGGACTGAAAGATTTCCTGAGATATGGGACTTGTCAGTGATAAAACTGAGGAGGTACTAGACAACTTGGGAAGCATTGGTCTCTCTTGCTGGTGTGTTTACATCACACTTAGCTTCAGCAACCAGGAGTACACAATTTCATTCATCGTAATACCAGCTATGTTCTATTATTGAAATAAAGTAAATGAGAAGTTGTTGTAATGACCTGGGTATTTATTAATAATATCTAAAAATAAAATAAATAAATAAATAAAATAAAAGGGATCCCTGGGTGGTGCAGTGGTTTGGTGCCTTCCTTTGGCCCAGGGCGCGGTCCTGGAGACCCAGGATCGAATCCCATGTCGGGCTCCCAGTGCATGGAACCTGCTTCTCCCTCTGCCTGTGTCTCTGCCTCTCTCTCTCTCTCTCTCTGTGTGACTATCATAAAAAAAAAAAAAAAAACAAAAACAAAAAAAAACTACATTTATTTATACTTTGCTTCTGGGTAGTTGGTATAGTACAAGGCTTAGTGTTCTTGATTTTGAACCCAAGTGCCTGGGTCTAAATCCTAGCTCTACCATTTATTTGCTGAGTACCCTTGGGAAAAATTTTAAAACTCTTTGTACCTCAGTTCCCCTGTATGTAAAGTTTCTAATTCTAGATCCTATGTCATTGGCTTGTTATTAAGGATGAAGCTGAGTAATATGTGTAAAGTTCTTAAAATAGTGCTTATTGTTATTGTTGTTGTCATAACTATTGTTACCACTATTAATTTCCTATTAATTTGATGTCCTCCTTTCTTCAATTTCCTTATCTGTAAAATGGAGGTAGTGTCTTTTATGTCTAATATGAGGATTAAGAGGGAAGGAATATTGGAAAACAGCGCCATGACTAACAAAAAAAGACTACTCTCAAGATTTACTGTGTCATTATTACTATTATTACTTAAAGCATTTTATTATTAATTTGCTTTATTTTCGTTCCAAAGTTAAAAAAAATAGCACTCATGATTATAAGCAATTGCTCTGGATTCTTGGAAAGCTTTCAATTATCCAGTTTAATGTTTCCTGGGATATTTCTTCATATTATGGATCCAGTATCCAATAAACTATCTCATAAGGACAACTTCCGCAGATGATAGTACAACTGGGACAAGTTACTTTGCTTTTTCTAGGATGATTTGCCATCAGCAGGGGACAGGCACATGGACCAATGGCAGTGACAACAGACTGCTTTCTTTTCAGTGTGTAATTGTCAGGATCCTGGTGAAGTCTTTTTTTTTTCTTTTTTCTTTCTAGTGAAGTTTTACACAAGTAACTGTTTGGGGCAGATGACTCCCTTGTTTTTTTGCCACCTTTCCCAAAGTTCTTAGTTCTTACAGTTTAGGAACTGCTCTTCTCAAAAGCCTCAAAAGATAGATTAGATTATGTATGTGTATGTGTGCACATACACAAAATGTTTCTTAGGAGAGGAAAAGAAAAACTGGGAACCATTTTTTAAAGCACACATTTCTGATTAATAACCAATACAACTGCCATATTTGAGTTGAGGAGGAAAGAAAGGGAGGGGAAAGGAGATGGAAATTGTAAACCAACTGGTAGAGCTTAGCTAAACCTTTGAGTCTCCCAGAAATGCATTATTAAGCATACATTCCAAGCCTGTAATATGACTATATATTCTTTATGTCTCAGTATGCCATGCCAGGTTGTAGGCTTTGTAGCTCAGGAGAAAAACAAAAACAAAAACAAAAGATTGGTTTAAGTATTTAGGTTAATACACTGGGGCTTACGTAAATACAAATCAATCTTAGAACAACATTTGATATTATCAGACCTATAAACTAGGTAACCATATCCAGCCTTTAAGGACTCTGTAAAGGTGTGGTATTGAGTAAAAAATGTCTGTCTTCACATGAACTCATTGTACAGTAAAAGGATTTTAAAGTGACTCTATTTGTAAGAAAATGTACAAACTCACCAAAGAGAGATATCAGATACTTTCAGGTGGCCTAAGCCCTGGTTCTTACAAATATATTTGGATGCTCAGTTCATTGACATCCTATGGTTGGATTTGGAAGGCTTTTGCACAAGACCAAAGGAGTACAGCCAATATGTGCAACAAGATCAGTTTTACTGTATTTCTGTAATTCAGCCCTGTTCGGAATGACAAAAAAGAACCCTGAAAGGTTTAGGCTTCCAGTTAAAGATAGGGTTTTAAGCTCAGCTGTCCTATATAGCTTGTGAAGTGATAGGAAAGAATCACAGCAAGCATAGGTAGCATGCCAAATGAAAACCAATATGCACAAGTGGAAGGGACACTAAGAAAATAATAATGGCACACTTTTACATACCGATAGCATCAGTCTCTCTTAATCTATGGAAAATAAAGAAGATTTTCAAGATTTTAGAAGGTAGGTAGACCCATTGTCCTAAAAGTGAATGTGCTTTAGGAATTCCTGGAAGTGTTCTTATAAAAGTAATTTTATGAATAAAAGATGATTTCTGGAATTCAGAATCATCAAAGAGTCACTAGCTTTCAGGGTGTGTTCAGGATGTCATAGTAAAATGAGTACATACACCAAACAGATAGATAGAAAACAAAGATTTCTCTTCCTGGTGGGTAGGGAGTATTTCCTATGAGAAAAGTAACTTTTAGCCCTTTTAGCTTACATGGAATTCATGAGGATAGGTGGAGTAGTGGTGTGCTTATGTTTAAATAAACTTATGTTTATTATGTCCTTACTAAATTCTCAGGCATTGTTAGTAGCTAATCATATGTCTTTCTTTAAATACTAAGCAACCTGTTATGATGATACCTGTAATAGTCATTTGACAAAAACATGCATTTTGTATATTAAAAAAAAAGTCTTCCCTGAGCCAAGTATTATGCTAAATGTTTTATGTACATCATTTCTAATCTTCCTCAAGATCTCTTCAGAATAGGAATTATTTCCCTCTTTTTAAAACTAAGACATTGAGGCCCGTAGATACTGAGTGACATACCTCAAGCCACAGGTCCAATAGTGGGGAAGGGGGTTTCCAATCCTAGATTTATTTGATGCCACAGCGCACCTCCTTTTACTAGACAACATGTTTTCGAGTTGTCAAACCTTACTGAAAAGTCTTCATTAGCCAGGGAAACATAGTTTGAAATTTCACTGACTAGTATGGTGCTTTCCATGATTTATTCATTCAATATATTTTTACTTGGCCTTTGATTAAATTAAGATCTTAGTCATTGATTTTAGGCAATGAATAAGCAAAACTATGGGCTGGACAAAGAATGAAACTAAAAAAAGCCACAGGGAGGAAGATGATCTAGCAATAAAATCCATGTGCTAGTGAAAAGGAAGACCTGTAGATGATGATCACTGTGACTCTAGAATTTGAAAACTCTCCTTAGATGGGAAATTCTCCAAAGAGAAATCAAATGTTCACAAAGTGACCTATATATTTTTTTCCTCCTACTCTTCTTCCCTGTCTTCCTCTTTTCCTCCTTTTTTTCCTCCTTTCCTTCCTTTCACACTAATTAATGGTATGCAAGTTTCTATGTTAGATGCTAGGACTACAGGGATGAATCCTGGAAGACACACATTTAAGGATATAATTATAAAATACAATCATCTTTACCAAGTACTAAAAAACAGAAAGGGCAGGTAAAATTGCCAAGCTAGAGAATGAAGTAAATTAAGTAAAGAATTGAGCAAATTAAATAAATTTATACACAAAACGATATATATGCTTATAGATGTCTCTAAAATTTTAATTGTGTATGTTGTATATATGCATATATATAACAAGGATACATAGATACATACACACAGTATTTGCCTTAGGAAAGAAAGCTTCTTGAGAGCATGGACCAAGTATTATATTTAACTTTATTTTTTTTTTTTTATTTTTTTTTTTTATATTTAACTTTTAAAAACTCATCCACTGAATTTATCTTATTCCTGATAACTAATCCTCAAACAGCTAAATTATTCTTTTTGGGGAATACTTAAACTGACAACTTATTTCTTTCAGTTTCATTTTATCTATGAGTTTTAAACTTTTCATTTATTTTGAAATTCTGCTCAAGACCTCTACTAATAGCAGTACCTGTATAATGTCTACTGCTTCACAATTTTCAAAGTATTGTCACATAATCATCTCATTTTTTAATTTCTTAAGCAGTCTGGGTTCTCATTTTTCAGATGAATAGACAGAAGCCATAGAAGACTTTGTGACTTCCTTGTGGTCATTTAGCTAGAAAAGGGCTTTCCAAATCCTGGGCTTCTCAGCCCAGAGCCTATTGCATTATACTGACTCTATGAGAAAATGTTTAAAGTGAGAGCTCATATTTCATAAGCCTAAGTTAAAAAAACAACAACTTCCCTTTCACACAACATAATAAATAGCAGTGTGGGCTTTGTAGATAGTCAGACCTGGGCCGCTATTTGCCAAGTTTAAGTCTTGGGTGGAGTTAAAATTAAACTTAGTGAATTTTAGAATCTCTATATTTATAAAAGTAAATAATAATTACCTCAGAAGATCTTTTGTACAGATAGTATGAGATTACATGAGGTGCTGGCCCACACTAGGCACCCCAAAATGGAAAGCATTATTATTATCAGAGAAATAATCCACATGCACTGAGGCAAATCAAGAAATAACAAGTTTTGTACATTTAATCTGCTCAAAGAAACATCAAGGAAGAGAAGGAAATTAAGTTGGCTTTTAGAGGAAGAATTAGCTTTAGGTTGGCCAAAAAAGAGAATTCCAGACAGAATTATTCCCCAAGGGGACAGAACAAGTAAAGACAGGAAAGACAATGGTGAAAATGGAGTAAAAGAGGATGACCAGTCTGACCAGAGAATACTTATGCTGGGGAATTAAGGAAATAAGGCAAAATAGAGAAATGAAATCCATTTCAGGGACTTGGATTCCATATTGAGGAAAGCCTTCTACTAACTTCTGAAGCAAAGGATAACATAATAGAAGTGAAGTTTTGGGAAAAGAGTTCTAAAACTTAGCATATGTTGGATGAAAAGAGTTCAACACAAAAGCAAATGCATTGGTTATTACAGTTGCTACAGCAGATATAAAATGGTCAGCTTAGCCTAGTAGGAAGCAGACAATATTTCCTGGTGTGTCCTCTCAGATGTCCTACAGGAACTTCAAAATCACTCTTCCTACAACTGCCTCAAATATGACTTTTATCCTTTGTTATTGCTCCTTTCTGACCAACCACTTTGTCACCCAAATCTAGGAATTATCCTTAACCTTATTACTCTTCAAGTCAGCCAATCTTGTTAGTTCTTGTTAATAAACATCTTTTCTTTCAACTTCATGGCCACTGCAAATACTCACTGAGCATCTACTGTGAAGTAAGCACTGGGATACAGGGGTGGACTGCTGGTTTATGGCCTAGCACAGAAGGCCAGTGTTGAACAGATATATCCTGTGTGTGATCATTGATACAGAGAAGTGTAATGCCCTATTGTTGTACATCACAGGACTGTAAATCCTGATCTGAAGCGTCAATGAAAGCTTATCTACAGAAGTAAAATTAAAACGAAAATCTAGGGCAGCCTGGGTGGCTCAACAGTTTAGCGCTACCTTCAGCTCAGGTCGTGATCCTGAGGTCCCAGGATCAAGTCCCATGTTGGGCTCCCTGCATGGAGCCTGCTTCTCCCTCTGCCTGTGTTGTGTCTCTGCCTCTCTCTCTGTCTCTCATGAATAAATGGATAAAATCTTAAGCAAAAACAAAAACAAAAACAAACCACAAAAACCTAAAAGATGAGAGGAGCTAAGTAATTAAAGAGAAGCAAAGAAAAAAAAATCCCCAAAAGAAAGGAATATCACTTGCAGTTGTCCTGAGTCAGTAAAGGGTATGGCATCTGTGGGGAAAATAGAACATTTCATGGAAATAACAGATGACCTATTCTGTGTATCTTTCACTGAACTACCAAGATAATTTTCTCATTTTCTTTCCTTCTCTCTTGGACTTTCCTCATCAGTTTTTCATCTGGCTGCTGGAGTGATCTTCCTGAAATGCAGACCTCATTATGCCACAAATTCCACAATGGTTCCCCACTGCCTACTCAATACAGGTCAAATTCCTGGTATGACATATGGGATCCTTCAGTTTCCTTCCCTGTATTTTCTACCACCTCCAATCCAAAGGGCAATCAATAATACTATTTTTGGCTTTGCTTTTCAAATGAGTCATGCCTGTTCACCTACTTCTATCTTTGTTAAATGCAATTTCTCTAATCTAGAATGCCTTTGTCTGTTTGGAAAACTCCTACACATCCTTTAATGGAACTCATATGCCAAGTTCTCTAAACCAGAGGTCACCAAACTATAGTCCCTGAGCCAAATCCAACCCTGTCTTGCAGTATATGATCTATTAACTAAAAATGGTTTTTATATTTTTTATATATTTTATTTTTTAAAAGATTTTATTTTTTATGAGAGAGAGAGAATGAGAGAAAGAGAGAGAGAGGCAGGGACACAGGCAGAGGGAGAGAAGCAGGCTCCATGCAGGGAGCCTGATGTGGGACTCGATCCCGGGTCTCCAGGATCACACCCTGGGCCGAAGGCAGGCGCTAAACTGCTGAGCCACCCAGGGATCCCCGGTTTTTATATTTTTTTAGAATCTGAAATAAATTTTTAAAAAGAATATTTTGTGATATGTGAAAAGTATATTGAATTTCGATGCTCATACATGCAGTTTTATTTGAATGAAGCCATGCTCATTTGTTTGCACTTTGCCTGTGGCTGCTCAATACATATTTATTAAATGAACAAATGAATGAATATAAGTAGGGTCAAGGCCATGGAAGGTGAGAATGGATGTGGATTGTGCTGAGCACTAAACTGACATTTAATACCCACATCACAAACTTGTGCCGCTTTTCTTTATGATTTTAACTGAATTTTAAAAATGTAATAAAACAAGGAATTATTTGCATTCAAATGTCAGAAAATATAAGAGATATTTGACTAAATGGGAAAGGCTACATTGCATATTAAGTTCTTATAAGCTCCAGTAACTAACTCTGAACTTATATTACCTGGAGGACCATTTCCTGACTTTTATGGGAGCCATTCTGGGCAGTATATTCACACTTGCTGATGCCTTTGTGTGCTCTTGGGCTAACTTTTCATTTCATCTTTTCTTTCAGCTGACTTATTTGCCTTCTGCACATGAGGCTGCATTTAATTTGGCTGAAAAGCAAGAACAGACACCACAATGTAAGCAATGCAAAACTATCCCTACACTTAAAAGAAACACACACACACAGAGTCCACAAAATATGTAGGGAAGATTTTTTCTCAGTTGTTAATACAATGGAGACCTCAGCTTTAACCTAGGAAATGCCTGTTGTTGAGAGTTAGACCAGGTTGGTTATTTTCATTGAAATGCTGAAATGGGATCCCCAGAAATCTATTCCCATGAAGGATATGTGAAGCCTCTGGGAATTAATTCATTCTGAGCAAAAAGAGAGTTAGGAAAACAAGTGTAAGGTAGTGGCAGGGCTTTGGCAGAAAGGAGAGATGACTCTGAAAACAGCATGGTATTGGCCCTGTTTGCCAGACTAGGCCCAAGAACTCATGTTTAGTCCCTAGATATGAATATTAAACCCAAAAGGATAGTTTCTTAGAATCCCGGTATGACATTGAGATAGAAGCAGCACAGGGTTAGGTTAGGTTAGGTTCTCTTCAAAAGTGCATGAAAAAAAAAAAAAAAGTGGATGTAGAGAAGGAGAAAGACCTCTCTCACTTGGCAGCCTTTAGTCTAGAATGGATTGGTGCTTCAATGCCAGTGACAGGGGCACAGGCAGTGGCCCTGGACACTTACAGAGGCATCTACAGAGGAATCCTATGGAAATAAAGTTGTATCTAGTATGAGAATCAGCACAAAGTCAGCACTGTGGAAACACAGAAGAGGGCCATCAAAATTTGGAAAGTCAAAGGTTTCTTACAGGATGAACTTGCCAATTTGAGATTAAATGAAGGTGTGAGAAGGTGAAGGGAACATCTAATACAAAGGCTTGGCTGTGATGAAGGTCATGGCCCATTTAGGGAACTGCAACTCATTTAATTCTGACCACAAATCTTTGAAGTGGGTACAATTATCATCTTATGTACAAATGAGAAACTTAGACATAGAGAAGTATCTTGTCTTAAATTGCACAGTTAAAAACTGGCAGATCTAGGATCTAAACTTAAGCAATATGCCTCCCAGATCTGTCATCCCAACCTCCACTGTTTAGTTCAGGGCCTCAATCATAGTAATTGTACTGAACAGAGGTAGTTTTGTTCACTTGTTCTGTTGAGTCTTAAATTTCAACTAAGCAAAGGGATTTTCCCCAAAATCCCCCTTTTAAAAAAAAGGCATATTTAAAAGATACCAAATGTTAATTAGGAATTTGGTCAAAAGCTGATGCACATCATATATGTATAGAATCAGTCTTATTCTACATCGTTTACATTTACTACTTCAATTATAATTTTTAAAAGCCACTACTGCTACCTCCCTTAAGGTAAAAAAGCTAAATATCAGAGAGGTTAACTATTTTTCCACTGGTCCCTCAGTGACAAAGCTCAGACTAAATTCAGGATACCCAATATCCTTGTTTGCTCACTTTTTCCACTCTATTTACTCAAGAGAAAGAAACGTTAATGTTGATTATTGAGAAAAAAATCCATTAATTAATTAATAGAAGTAGTTTTAGTCACTCTGTGCAGGTGCCATGCTAGGTTGTGGCAACGTAAAATGAATGAGTCACAGTCATGGTCCTCAAAGACAGACCTGTGGAAGGAGACAGACATGAGCACAAATAATTTCCACAGTCCATGAGCAGCCTACTCTCAAACATGATCACTTGTACTAGGGAAAAAGTAAACTCATATCTAAGGGAGAGATTCAGGGTAGTTTCCTAAAAGAGGTAACATTTGATTTACATCTTGAAACACTATTCATTTCACTAGAGAGTAGAATTCTAGGCAATAGAAATAATATAGATCATTGATTGCTCGTTTAAAAACCACTGTGGGCCAGGCCATATGCTGCATACTGGATTAGAGGAGTGGACAAGATAATAAAGTTTCTGCCTGTGTGCATCTTTTATTTTAGTAGGAAATTTGAAGGGTTGACTATAGATGATTTGTCTTTTAAAAGTAGAATGATAATGTTCAGTAAGAAGATTTAACTTGGAGATAGAAAGAAGAGGCAAACAGCAGTATTTCTGGGGAAGTGATGCTGAAGTTAAAGCTTAGAAGATGATAGAATTATCTACTCTGAGAGGAAAACAGAAAATGGGGGTACCTGGGTGGCTCACTTGGTTAAGCATCTGCCTTCTGCTCAGGTCATGATCTCAGGGTCTTGGTGATGTACGAACAAGTTAGGGGCAGATGGGGCTAGGCAGGTAAAAGATAAGGGGAAGGCCCCAGAGACCAGCTCCTATCCATCCCAAGGAAACAGAGATAAAACCTTAAAAAACAGAAAAAATAAGCCTGGCTCCCCAGCTCTAAAATGTTAGGAGTATCCCTTTAATGGCTACTAAGTAATCACAGAAATACCAGGTGTAGAAAATTGCTAGGGAGGAGATATTGACCAGAGAGAGAGGAACACCTTGTTTGTGCTCATAATATTTACAAAAAAAAAAAAAATCTTTTTTGTTACAAGTCCACCGTTTGTTCTAAATATAGATATGATATTTACAAATCCACCCTGATATTGACAAGAGATTTACCAAGTTCCCTGGTCAGTTTCCTATAAAGGACAGACCATAAAAGCCCTCAGTGGCAACCCTTCCATACCCCTTTTACTTTTGAGAGCTTTCTCTGTATCTCTGCTTAATAAATTTCTATCACTTTGCTCATTCTCTGTTGTCTGTGAGATTCTTCTACTTCGTGAGATAAGAACCAAGCTCTCCTGTACCACTGGGATCAAGCCCTGCCTTGGGCTCCCAGCTCAGCAGGGAGTCTGCTTCTCTCTCTCTCCCTCTGGCCCTTCACCCTGCTTGGGATCTCTCCCTGTCTCAAATAAATAAATATAATCTTCAAAAAAAGGGGGGGGTGGGGAGAACGTTAAGAGGTAATGACCTTACCATGTCCAGTGGCCCTGAGGATCAGCTGTGCATGAAGATGAGGATAGTTTGGACATAAACAATAGGGACAGAAGTAGCCTAGGAGGGCTCTACAAAGGTAGGCAGGGCAGGTCAAGGAATAGCGGGCAACAACAATGAAGCCATTGAAGGATTCAGAAAGAGATGAGTGAAATGATCAAATTTGTACTCTTAAGGCTTATTTCAACTTTTTGCGCAAAGTCACTGTTGTGCCCAAGATCACGAATCCGAGAAACCACCAAGGAGCCGACACCGATGCAATCACACGAGGGTTTATTACAAGCTGGAGCCTGGGTCCAAGTATACCCGATGCAGCAGAGCAGGGACTTGGACCCCGAGACTAAGAGGCTTAGCAACTTTATAGGGGCCAGTGGCCAATGGGATACGCAGAAAGTTGCACAGTCATGCTGGTCCGCTGAGCCGAATTTCCAATTAGGGTGTGTCCTGGTCTTTGATTACGGCAGGGCAGTGCCCTAAGTAATAAGCAGGTCAGCACAAGGTGGGTGCAGCCCAAAATAGAGTCAGTCCTGCTCTGCTTGTCCAGGGGTAGGGGGTTTTGTTCAATTTCCTGGGTCCCACATTCCCCTCTTTTTCAGAGGATCCTATGCAGGACCCAATCATGGGTCCAGGTTGCTCTCAGAGTGAGCCAGGTGAATGATTAAACCAGGATTTTCACCAACCTTGTTGCTGTTCTCGCTCTTATTTACAGTTAAGGCAGCATGTTACCCCCCCAACCCTTTGTTGTAAGAAGACTAATTCTAATCTCCTTCTATTTTGAAGGACAATCTCGGACTAGGGAGTCTTGGAGGTGGGAAATAAGTGAGAACGGTGCAGTCTTAGCTTTAGGGGATTGTCCTTGTCTGGTTGGCTTTTCCATTCTGTAACAAAGTCCATGAGAACGGTGTGTGGGTCAGCTGGCCGGACGTGTGTGTAGTGGACCCAGGGAGTAATCCCGACGACCTTGATAGCTGTGGGAGTGGTCAGGATCACGAGGTAGGGTCCCTTCCAGCGAGGTTGAAGTGTCTGGTGTTGGTATCTCTGCACGTACACCCAGTCACCTGGCCGATATCGATGGGGGTCCGGGGGTGGCTCAGTCTCGTAGAGGGCCCTCAGCTTAGGCCACACCTGCTCATGGGTTTGTTGTAATATTTGGAGGGAGAAAAGAAGTTGGTGATCATCAAATTCAGCAAGCACCTCAGGTTTTAAATTGGGGATAACAGGTGGAGGAAGACTGAACATGATTTCATAGGGAGTCAGTCCCATCTTATATGGGGAGTTCCTCACCCTATATAGGGTGAAGGGGAGGAGAGTCACCCAGTCCCCGCCAGTCTCCAGGGCTAATTTAGTTAAGGTCTCCTTTAATGTTCTGTTCATCCTCTCTACCTGTCCTGAGCTCTGGGGCCTATATGCACAATGTATGTAATTTCCAATCTGCCCCAAGTACTAGTGCCACTCCCTGTGTTACCTTAGATACGAATCCTGGGCCGTTGTCTGACCCAATTCTAACGGGAAAACCATACCTCGGTACGATGTCTTCCAGCAGTTTCTTGGTCACGATCTGTGCCGTTTCATGTTTGGTGGCAAATGCCTCTGTCCATCCTGAAAAAGTATCTACAAACACTAGTAAATATCTATACCTGTATTTTCCAGGTTTCACCTCAGTGAAGGCCACTTCCCAGGAGGCTCCTGGGCAGTCCCCTCGGAGCCGGGTACCTGGGTTAGATCCATGGGCGGAGGCATTTGTTAATTGGCATGCGCGGCAGCTGGCCACAATCTGTTCGATCTTTGCTCGAGAGTCTATAATGATGATCTTTGCATGTCGTATGAGGTCTTCCATCTTCCTTGTTCCCATGTGAGTACTCCGATGCATTTTGGATAGGACTCGCCGTCCTAGTTTCTCTGGCAAGATGATGCTGGAGTCTGTGGCCCTCCACCAGCCACACAAGCACTGGGTCACAGGCAAGCGTTTGATCCAGTGTAAATCAGCATCAGTATAATTGGGGGTGTCAGGCAGGGTCGGTGCCCCCGGATCAGGTAGCATGGTAGCTAAGACCTGGGTCACCAGAAGGGCCACCTCTTTTGCTTTTATATCGGCTAGCCAGTTTCCTCTGGCTACTGGCGTGTCTGCCTTTTGGTGCCCTGGACAATGGATGATGGCTAGGGTCTTGGGCAGCCAGAAGGCCCTCAGGAGTTCAAGAATCTCCGTTTTGTTTTTAACACTCTTTCCCTCTGCTGTCAGAGCCCTCTCTCCCTGTAAAGGGCTCCATGTACGTGAGCGGTGGCAAAGGCGTACCTGCTGTTGGTGTAGATGTTGATTCGTTTATCTTCCCCCATGGTCAGCGCCTTGGCCAGTGCGATCAGTTCTGCCCGTTGAGCCGACATTCCAGCTGCCAGTGGCTCTGCCCAGACAGTCTCCGTCTCCGTGGTTACGGCTGCCCCTGCATATCTGAGTCCTTCTTGGACAAAACTGCTGCCGTCCGTGTACCAGGTGGCGTCCGCATTCAGCAGTGGCTGGTCCTGGAGATCAGTTCTGATTCTGTGCACCTGGCGGACGGTTTGCGGCTGTGGGATTCTTAAGACGGTTTCCTTCCGTGCATCTGTCAACCATCTTTGTCCATCTTTTAATTTGTACCCAAGGTAGCTCACCTCTGTTCTGCACATCTGGGCTTTTTTAGCTGAGGCCCGGTATCCTAGGGCTGCTATGGTCTGGAGCAAGTCCCTGGTGCCTCGCAGGCATGTGTCCTGGTCCTTCACCACCAACAGGTTATCATCTACATATTGTAATAAAGTTAAATGTGGGTGCTCGGAACGGAACTCACCCAAGTCTTCGTGTAAGGCCTCATCGAAGATGGTCGGTGAATTTTTGAATCCTTGTGGTAGTCGAGTCCAGGTGAGCTGGCCACTGATGCCTTTCTCAGGGTCCGTTCATTCAAAAGCGAAGAGGTCTTGGCTCCTGGGTGCTAAAGGCAGGCTGAAAAAGGCATCTTTTATTATTATTATTATTATTTTTTAAAGGCATCTTTTAAATCTAATATTGTATACCAAGTTTTGTCTGGAGGCAGGGTGGAGAGGAGGGTGTATGGGTTTGGGACCATAGGGTGCATATCTTCTACTCGCTGGTTGATTTCCCTCAAGTCCTGGACTGGCCTGTAATCGTTAGAGTGCAGTTTCTGAACTGGCAGCAAGGGAGTGTTCCATGCCGATTGGCAGGGCCTTAATATGCCCGAGTCCAGTAGTCGCCCTATGTGGGGTGTGATTCCCTTTCGTGCTACTAGAGGCATGGGGTATTGGCGGACCCTGACAAGGTCTGCCCCCCGCTTTAGTTCTATGTATATGGCTGGCCGATGCTGGGCCAGCCCAATTCCCCCAGTTTCTGCCCACGCTTGGGGAAATTCCCGCAGCCAATGGTCAATGTCAGTCATTGGCACTGAGGGCATTTGGTGGAGACGATATTCGTCTTCTAAACTCAGGACAAGCACCTGAATTGGGTGCCCCTTCTTGTTTAGGAGTTTTGCCCCTTCGAGGTGGAAGCAAATTTGTGCCCCCATCTTGGTGAGCAAATCCCGACCTAACAAGGGGTAGGGACACTCAGGGATGATCATGAAGGAGTGGGATACCTGGCCCGTGCCGAGATCCACAGTTCTTCGGGTAGTCCATGAGTATTGTTTGGTGCCCGTGGCCCCTTGCACCCATGAAGTTTTGTTTGCCAATTTTCCTTGGGGTTGTAATAAAACCGAATGTTGTGCCCCAGTGTCCACTATGAATTCAACAGGTTGCCCTTCCACTTTAAGAGTTACCCTGGGCTCGGGGAGGGGTGCCGAACCCTGACTTCTCTAATCGTCCAGGTCCTCCATTTCTAAGATCTTGGCAGAGGCCTTAGATCTTTTGTTAGGGCACCCAATGGCCCTCCTCTTTGCAATAAGTGCATTGGTTTTTGTTCAGCTTAGGGCACTCCCGACGGGGACCAGGGCCATCCTCCTTATCGGTCCCTGAAGCCAGCTTCTTGAGGTGCCTTCGTCTTTCCTGTGGGTCGTCCATGGTTGTGGCCAGCAGGATCTTGGCCAGGTTTCGGGTCTGCCGGTCACTTAGTTTGGTTTGTTGTTCTTCTGGACTTTCTCTATTATTATAGACTCGTTCTGCCTCTATCGCTAAGGCCTGCAAGCTCTTTTCTCCCAGTCTCTCTACTCTTTGTAATTTCTTTTTAATATCCAGAGCGGCCTGGTTAACAAAAGCCATGATAATTGCAGCCTTTGTTTCCGGGGCTTCTGGATTCATAGGGGTGTACTGTCTAAAAGCCTCTATGATTCTCTCTAAGAAGGCTGCTGGACTCCCATCCTTACCCTGCCTCATATCATAGACCTTGGCCAGATTGGTAGGCTTGTGCACGGCAGCCTTGAGACCTGCCCCTAGAGTCTGGTGGTAGACCCGGAGTCTCTCCTTACCTTCAGCTGAGTTGTAGTCCCAGATGGGACTACATGGATATCCCTATGGATAAAGGGAAGGCAGCATTTATGAGGTCTGGGTTTTGAGTCGGCTGTCTATCCTCTCCCAGGACAGACTTCCAGGCTTCCACCTGAATTCGTTCTCTTTCCTCGGTGGTGAAGAGAACCTGCAAGAGCTGTTGGCAGTCATCCCAAGTAGGCTGGTGGGTAAAGAGAACAGTATCTAAAAGCCCGATTAGATCTCTCAGGTTATCAGAGAATTTTGCATTTTGGGTTTCCAATTATATAAATCACTGGTGGAGAACGGCCAATATAACATTAGCTGTTCACCAGTCTCATTGGGGGGCCCCATGGTGCGGAGAGGAAGGGCGGTGGAGTCGGTGGTCCCGCATTCGGAGGTGGGGCCATCCGGTGGGTCCAACCGCATGTCCCCGCTGCTGGCCCGCGCACAGGGACTCCCTCGTCAGGAAGGGGTGGCACCCCTTCTGCAGCCCCCCGATGCCTCCAATGGAGGGGCGGAAGCGGGGAGGGATGCCCAGTAGGGCGTCGGGAGAATCAGGTCCTCCGGGGAGGAATCCTGGAAGACCGGACAAAGGGGTGCTTTGGGCATAGAGTTGGTCTCCTTTTTGGCTTTCTGCAGGGCTAGAATCTCCGTGGGTCCTGCTTTGGGGGGTAAAAATGGTTTTAGCCAAGGGGGAGGATTCTCCATCATGTTCTGCCAGATCAGGATGTAGGGAACCTGGTCAGAGTGGCCGTCGGGTTCCTCCCTGAAGACCACGGTCTTAACCTGTAAGATAATAGGTAGGTGAAAAGTTCCTTCCTGGGGCCATCCCACTTCAAGGGTTGGCCATTCTGATATGCAATAAATTTGGAATCTCTCTCTCTGTATGTCTATGCTCAGAATACGAGCTCTTTCCCTAATATCTGAGAAGTGAGAGAGCATAAGAGATAGGGGAGTGGTTTCTGTCTCCCCCATTATGTCCCCAATCCACACCGAGACACAGACAGTAAAGACGATTAACAAGGACACAACAACACAGACAAATGCACAAACAGTTAGCAAGGACATAGTAACACAGACAAATGTGCAAACAGTTAACAAGAATAGCGTAACAGACAAACGTTCCGAGCGGCCGCGGAGACAAAACAGAAGGTAACCTGAAGGGCTGGCAGCCGGCCCTCCTTACAGACGAGGACCCCGTCCTCTATACAGATGAAGACCTCTGTCCTCCTTACAGATGAGGACCCCGTCCTCCAGGCAGGGGCAAGGGACGTCTCCTCAAGACTCCCAGTCGTTGGCCGGCCAGCGCGTCCGCCTAAGCCAATGTCGACCCAATACAGATTGGAATTCCTACAGGTACAGTACAGTTTAGAGCTCTCAGAAAATATGCGCACCAAAGGTGGAAAAAATTGAGTGCACTTACCACGCGTGAAACCCTCTGGATGGGGTCCTGGAGGTTTCTTGGATCCCGGACAAGCCCCCAAATGTTGTGCCCAAGATCGGGAATCCGAGAAACCTCCAAGGAGCCGACACCGATGCAATCACACGAGGGTTTATTACAAGCTGGAGCCTGGGTCCAAGTCCCTGCTCTGCTGCGTCGGGTATACTTGGACCCAGGCTTGAGCTTGTAATAAACCCTCGTGTGATTGCATCCGGGTTGGTTCCTTGGAGGTTTCTCGGATTCGCGATCTTGGGCACAACAGTCACAAGATGTGAAAGACACTGGATGCTCAGGAATTGAAGATAATTTTGTAAGGCTGGAGTTTAGGGCCTGAGGTGGAGAGTCACAGGAAATTCAGGCTGGAGTCAGATCCTGCCTCAGGGTATAAGACTTGTATTTTAACCAGCAAGGAATCAAGATATTTTGATAGTTTATATTTGGAATAAAAGTTTCAGACCATAAGAATTACACCAAGAAGATTCATGTGCATTCAGGATACTGCAATTACTAATATAGATAATGGATCGACAGATTTTAGAAGTATTTTATAAAAAGGTGTAAAGAGGGATCCCTGGGTGGCTCAGCAGTTTGGCGCCTGCCTTTGGCCCAGGGCGTGATCCTGGAGTCCCAGGATTGAGTGCCTCGTCGGGCTCCCTGCATGGAGCCTGCTTCTCCCTCTGCCTGTGTCTCTGCCTCTCTCTCTCTCTCTCTCTCTCTCTCTCTCCCTCTCTCTGTGTCTATCATAAATAAATAAATAAATAAATAAATAAATAAATAAATAAATCTATCTTTAAAAAAAACATAATTCATTTAAAAAAATAAAAATAAAAAGGTGTAAAGAAAAAAAAATAACCCAGAAACCTCGGCATTTCAATTAACCAGAGCTCCCTAGTTATGCTTTCAAGTTACTTGAAGGTTGTTGAAAGCCTCAAATGTAAAACAAGAAGCAAACTCGGACATGGCAGAGAAAGGCAACTAAGACCTTGCCATATAATGCCTACTGGGATGGACTGGTAAACCTATGTGAGCTCCCCACAGAAATGCCTGGGCATATACCAGAATAGTGCCTGCCTATGTGATGCAACCTAATGCTGCCTCTACTTGCTACAATTCTACTTTATGCCTCTGGGTGGTAATTACAGATTGTTTGATCTTAGTTGGTAAAATACTATTCAATTTACCCTGAAGACATCAGAGATGTATGTACTACAGTAAAAATATTTTCCCATGCCACTATTTGAATTTCAAGGATAGATTTCTACTCATTTAATTTCTAGCTATTTGCACAGGCTTTTTTACATAAAAACTGAGCACAAATTAAAAATAGAACGTTACTCCTGTTTCTGAAGGTAAAGATGGATGGGTGTCCGGTAAATTACACCTACTCTTAGGAAGTTGCTATTGGTGAGGTTTAAGAAGGTTAACTTCTTGATCAGCCTATACTGGCTGGCTCCCATGACACAGTGTATATTCTGATGCTTAGATTAAAAGCTGTGGCAAGACACCTGCATTCAGAATTTGAGAGGTAACTTTGAAATTCAGTGAAATCTCATTATAATAATTTTCTCAATCATATGTCTCATACATATCGTGGTCCAAATTCTACTCTTCAATTCATTGTAACCACTCATCTTTCTCTATAAAACTAGAAGCAATCCCTTTTCACACTTCCTTTGTCATTATAAAGAGGTGCCATTTTCTGTTTAGCAACTCATGAAGCTGCTATAGGTAACTGCACTTGTGGTGGTGGCAGACTCAGGACAGAGTCAAAGATCTTGCAATTGGTCAATGATTAAATAATTAAACTTCATTGATTTATTCACAAGGAATAGGAAAGGTAAATCACACCCTGAACTCAGCGTCATTGTCACCTTGGAAATGTGAATCAGTCTGTATCCTTGTTAATCTGATGAAATACATAGCTTTAAATTTGGAAGCTGCATATTTTGTTTACTCATTAAACCATACTATGTGGCATTTAATAGAAGGCTAAATAAATATGATTTTTAAGTTTACATGAACTATTATATATCCATTAAAAAATGTCTTTGAAACCAGGGAAAGGGCTCACATTTTATGTCAGCTGTCTTCAAAACACCAGATCCTCTCCATATTATGTTAGTATGATTTAAGCTTGGTACGGGATACAATTGACATAGTTTGTAGTAAAATTTAAAGTAATATTCTGAAAGTGCATTCATAATAGTGTTAGGATTTGAATTTACTCATCAAAATAAAAAGCATTAAAGTGCTTTTGTTTTGTTTCTAAGAAATATAGAATTGGACTAAGTCAAGAGAAGTATGGCAGCCCCACTTTCAAATGGCACATAACCTTGAGGAGAATAGATAAATGTATAAAATAAATAATAGAGTGATTAGGGTAGCCCGGGTGGCTCAGTGGTTTAGCCCCACCTTTGGCCCGGGGCGTGCTCCTAGGGTCCTGGAATCGAGTCCTGCATTGGGCTCCCTGCATAGGGCCTGCTTCTCCCTCTGCCTGTGTCTCTGCCTCTCTCTCTGTCTCTCTGTGTGTCTCTCATGAATAAATAAAATCTATAAATAAATAAATAAATAGTTAAATACCTTTGGAACATAAAGGATCACAGAAAAATGAATGCCATGATGCAAATATATGATTAAATAAGAACCAAATTAGCAATAAAGACATTAAATGCTCTGAGATCATATGCTACAGAGTGTAGTTTGTTGGTGTTGTCAAGATTTCATAGAGAAGTTAGAAATTAAGGGGCACTAAAGCACCAGTAGAAAATGGGCAAATGGAAAAGCTAGGAGAAAGATTTTAGGAATGGAAAGGTGGAACATAGGGGGGTAGGTTAACAGACACCAGGACAAAAAGGAGAAGGGCATCTAGATTAACATCAGGCAGTAACTAAATTAGTGGGGATGCAATATGTGGGATTCACATATTTATGAAAGGGAATAGCACAAAGTAGGCTGAAATGTTAGGTAGAGGGAAGTGTGGGACTTTTTTAGTAAAATTCTCCTTGAAATTTTCCAATTTTCCTGACCTTTGATGGTGTCTGGACTTCTGGGATATTGTGCTGGATGTTGTGAATTCCTGTTCAATTCATCTTCTCATATTCAGAATCAAAATGTGGAGCCTGGCAAAAACTGGCATTTCCAAAAGAAGAATGCAGATGAATGCAAAACCAGTTTCTGGACTGTGCATCTTAGTTTGTCTTTTATTTTAACTGTCTTTGGGCATTTACACTTTGAAATCCTGCCACTGCTCCCCCTAATCTCCCAAAGTGAATTATTCCCTGTTCTACATGCCCATCCTCCTTATATTTGTCAGAGGTACTGCAAGGTAGTTTCATTGTCAGGGCTGCCTAGGCTAAGAGCATATACAATATATACAAGATCTTATATACAATATATATAAGATGTCACTATGATTTATCATCCAAGTGAAAGAAGTGCTATCAATAACTATAGCACATATGTACCAGATGTAAATTAGATGGTCCTGGGGAAACCATGAAACCAGGATTAACAGTCACCCTATTTAATCTTTCTGTCATTAAGTTCTGTCAATTCCTATTTTAACTCTTAAAATTTCTGCCTTCTTTTTCATTGCTTCTGTCCCCAGCCATAATCTGTGTTCTGTAGCACCCTCCTTGCTTTCTTACTAGTCTCAACCCTTCTCCCTTGTGCATATACCTAAAAATCTACATCTGGTGCCACTCCCCTCCTCAAAAATCTAGAGCTAATCTCCAGAGTTTTTCCCTGCCAAAACTAAGCTCCTCTTCCTGGCTTTTTAGGAGCATCTTTATCTGCATCTACCTACCTGCTATTATCGTCTACTACTCCTAGCCACAGCACTGAATTCCCTAAAAGTATATTTTATTTTATTATTTTATTTTATTTTATTTATTTTACTTTTTACTTTACTTTTTACTTTATTTTATTTGGGCTTTTGCAAATGAAACTTAAACAGCCTAGAATGTCTACATCTACAAAGTTTTGCTTCTAATCAAGCAAAAATTGAATAAATCTTGCTTCTTTTCTTAGAGCCTTCTCTGATATTAAACTTTCCTCCAAACTTAATAACCTTGTATCTAGTCCTTGATAAACCACTAAGCTTTTGTGTTCACACTTCCTTTTGCTACCACCATTACAGGTTTGTGTTCTTAAACAAATTTTGGTAGCTAGATTGTTAATTCCTTGAGGATAAAGAATAGAGTATCATATGCCATTGACATAAAATGTGTTTTCAAATATTTGAGGAGTGATGTATCTTTTCCATTAAAATCACTTTCTGGGATCCCTGGGTGGCTCAGTGGTTTGGCGCCTGCCTTTGGCCCAGGGCACGATCCTGGAGTCCCTGGATCGAGTCCCTAGTCGGGCTCCCGGTGTGAAGCCTGCTTCTCCCTCTTCCTGTGTCTTTGCCTCTCTCTCTCTCTCTCTCTATGTCTATCATGAATGAATGAATAAATAAATAAATCTTTAAAAAATAAAATAAAATAAAATAAAATAAAATAAAATAAAATAAAATAAAATAAAATCACTTTCTATTCCCCTCCTGACTGATCTCTCTTTGGCCACTTCTAGAAATAAAACAAGATTTTTAAAAAGTCTCTTTTTCATTTCATAATTACCTACTTGATAAAATCTAAGGCAATGGTATCCTCTTCTTACTGAATGAAATAAATTCTAATATGTGGCAGTATTAGTATTCTATGCCCAATTAACCAAATAATTCTTGGAAAGACAAATAGTTTGCTTTCTTATGCATAATGGATTCATATATAAAAATTTCCTGACTGGAATTATTCTTGGTAAATTTTAAATCTGGCATTGTTCCTTGTCCTTTTATACTTTTCTATTTTCAGTGTGAATGCCTTATGTAAACCTAAAGCTAGTAGCTGGGAATCTGCTGAGTCTTCCATTTGGCTCAACTGGCCTGACTGTGTACTTCCAACCTCTTTGGGCCAGTCACAGTGGTTCTTGAATCAGTGTCTATGATACATGGAATCAGTGGCTCAGAAAACCTACACCTCAGAAAAATGGGAGTCACCATTCTAGATTATTTTCAGGCCATCACCAACATGGTTCCTACCCAGAGTTGCAAAGGTACAGGGAAGAACACCTTGCTTCGTTTCTTCTCTCAACATCTAGAATCTGTCTCTTTGAGTCCTATTCAGGAAGAGAGGAAACCTTAATATCCTACTTCTTTTTCTTTTTCCTGTTTTCTCTCAGACATGAAAAAGGGGTAAGGTCTTTTCGGTAGCTAACTTCCTTCTTCCTGATTTTAACAGTGGACTGGTTACCCTAAGAGCTAGAGCCTCTAGGTTTGGGCCTGGGGTATGTTAAAAGAGAGAGTATGTCCTCCCTATACATAAAGCCAGCCTTTTGTTGTCATAATCTTACAAAGAGGCTAAATCTTAGCCCTTCCTACTCTAAGCTAGACTTTGCAGAGCAAATTAAGACCCATTACTTTAATATTTGAAAAGCAAATAGCTAGATTATATTCATGAATTAAAGAGAGCACCTTTTTTTATTATTGATAGAAAAAGTTCCTTGCAAAATGTACTCCTTTATGAAGGCACCAGTTTTCATTTTATTTAAACACTAACAGTACATAGCTTTAAAATTATTTCTTAATAATTCTACAGTCATATGTAATATGTGGTTATAACATCGCAAAACTTGAGTTTCAGTGTTCAATGCAGTTACCACAAATATCTTAAAATAAGTTAAAAATACCAGCTTCCTATATAGCATCATTTTGAGCAAATAATTACTGTTACTGTTTTTTTTACTGAAGTATAATTGACATACAATATCTTATTAGTTATTGTTGCTGTTAATTACTCATCTATTACACCCCAAAATTATTCACTCAGAAAGATGACATTAATAATATACTGCTGGAATTTTAAGAGATGAAAGTAGCCTGCTAACTCTTTGGTTCCTTCTCTCTTTTCCTTTCTATTCAGTGCTCATTCATTTAGCATTTATTAAAGACCTATTTTGAACCAAGCCCTTCCCGGGGTGAAGCAGTAGAGGTGAAAGATAATAAAAGTGGGTCCTCTACCAGAGGAGCTCACATACTTATTGTGTGCCAGACATTTTTACCATATTCCTCTTTACTTCAATTTAATTTCATAATATAGTAGTTTCCCAAACATATAGCAGGTATGTCTCTGAAAGAGAATAGCAGAGTCTAACACCTATGCATAACAACATGGGTGAATCTGAAAATGTGAACACAAGTAGCAGGCAGCAAAAGGAAGCGTAGTTGGGATGCCTGGATGGCTCAGCAATTAAGTGTCTGCCTTTGGCTCAGGGTGTGATCCCGGGGACCCAGGATTGAGTCCTGCATAGGGCTCCCTGCATGGGGTCTGCTTCTCCCTCTGCCTGTGTCTCTGCCTCTCTCTCTCTCTCTCTCTCTCTCTGGTCTCTCATGAATAAGTAAATAAAATCTTTTTTTTAAAAAAAAGGAGTTTTTGGGATGCTAATAACATTCTGTTTCTCAAAAGGTGTGCTGGTTAAATGGATATTTTCACTTCGGGAACATGATCAGTCTGTATAGTGAATGACTTGGGTACTTTTCTATGAGTCAAATTTAATACAAAGTGTAAAGAAAAAGAAAGAAAAGCAGAGTCTAATAGAAGTCACTATTTTACCAAAGAAATTAATACTCCACTCTTCATTCATAAGTTCATTTGTTCATTTAAACTTTAGTATATTCCCTCATCCCACAAACATTTATTAAGTAGTTATTATGAATTAACTGCTGTAGTCAGCCTCTGGACATAAAGTGACAGATCTTGGCCTTCAGAGTGATCTCAGTCTACTGACTTAGTATACACAGTAGTGCTATAATAGAGTACTGTGAATATGAAACCGGGAGGGAGGGATTGCTTTGGTGGATTGGGAACCCTTCACAGAGGAATGGATAACTTGAATTGATGTTAAAGAACAGAAATTCATAAAATAGTTAAGTTGGGAATGCAATCTAGTTCCAGTAAACTGTATATACTGAAGCATGGAAACAGAAAATATGATTTCGTTAAGCCTGCAGAGTATGCCAAAGAGCCTCTTGAAGTTTTTTTGAGGCATAAAAAAAATGTGCCCAATTAAAATATGACATTTCCTAGCCTTCCTTGCAAATAACGGTGAGGAATAGGGATGTAGCCCAGGCCTGGCTAATGAGTTAAAAGTGGTTGTTGTGGAGGAAAGCTTCCAGGTAAAATCCTTAAAAGGAGAGCAGGCTCCACTGGGATGGGTCTTTGCCCTTTTCCCTTCCTGTTCTTCCTGCCTGGAATACGAAATAATCCTCAGAGGAAGAACAATACCCTGTGCCACAAGGAAACAAGCAAGTGCTAAGGATGACTACGCAGAATGATGCAAGGAGCCTGCAACCCTGAGGCCGGACAGAAAAACTCTGTTGATCCTCCACTGGCTATCACAGACTTCTTACCAGAGGGTGGGTAAAACTCCTAAATTAGTTAGGCAACTGTTTTTCAAGTTTGTATTACTTGGGCAAACTGGTGGAGTGAACCTGAACAGACTAGAGGAAACCAGCCACTCATAATGTGCCCCACACAATTACAGGTTTTAAACAGTGTCTGTTAGAGGTATTTAAATTTTAGTATTTTTGAGAATCACCACTGTGTCTCTCATGAATAAATGAATAAAGTCTTTTAAAAAAGAGAGAGAGAGAATCACTAAAAGTACCTGTTAAACATGTGTGTTTCTGAGCCACAGCCACATAGATTCTGGATCTGATTCCAGTCATCTAGGTGACACGTAGAAATTTCAACTTGACTTTCTGATGCAAGTTCTAAGACCACATTTATTATTTTTTAACTAACATACACTGTATTATTCGTTACAGAGGCAGAATTTAGTAATTCATCAGTTGCATATAACACCCAGTGCTCATTCTATCAAGTGCCTTCCTTAATGCCCATCACCCCACCTGCCCATCCGCCCACTCGCCACCCCTTCAACAATCCTCAGTCTGTTCCCTATGATTAAGAGTCTCCTATGGTTTATCTCCCTCTCTGTTGTCATCTTATTTTAAAACAAAACCCACCAAATAACAAAAACGTAAAAACTGTCAGACTTATGGATGTTGAAGCAATTGATGCATTTTCTGTGCTAAGTGAAACAGGTATTTTGTTTCTTTTTCTCTTCTATTTTCCTACACACGTGGGAAGACACAATTGCTGCACACAGTTTACAAAATCCAAATCTATGATATCTATGTTCAGTCATAAGACTGATGAAGAAAATATTTTGTGTTTAATTTAACATCCGTTGAATAGTGCTTACTATATACTACAGGCACTGTTCTCAGAACTTAACAAGTATTAATTCATTTGGCTTTTATAAGAACTCTGGGAACTACTATGATTTCAACTCACATATGTGGAATTGGAGGTAGAGGGATATTAAATTACTGGGCCACACAACTATTTATGCTGCATCTCTAATCTTTGGTCATCATAGATTTATTTATACTTCCAACTACTTATCAGTAAGCACAAAAAATCCCATGATTTATTCAACTATGATAAGAATAAAGACATTAACACCATATGGCTGTTCTGAGACATAAGCATCTGAAGAAATGAAGATCTTGTAATAAAAGCATCTAGCATGAATTCAAATCTCATGGGCTGTGATGTTAGTTTTGACAAGCAAGTAAGCTAGCCTAGCTAATTCCCAAACATCTGTTTCTTAATTTCTTAATTTCTGGGTTTTATGAATTTGAAAATACTCAAGGGTCTGGAGCTGTAACACAGTATAGATATTGTGGGCCTACTGTAGCATTTCCCCAAATATCTTTTTTTTCCTTAAACAGATGTTCCACAAGATGTCAAATTATAAAAAGGCATCCCATTTAAGTAAATTCGGGAAATATTAGGTTAGCAAATGTTTTATACTGCAGGATTTATCGGAACCTTAATATGATAAAGCCCATTGTAAACCTCCAAGAGAGAAATATATGTAATATTTCTCAAAAGTTTGACCTTGGAATCCTCTTTTCTGAGTTCACAGCGGTAGTGCTGTTCCAAAGAATAGGATTCTAAAAATGATAGCTCACCGTGTATTCAAATTTAAAATTTTATTTTGTACAACTTGAAGCAATATTTTTGGCAGAACTATTCGTAAAAGATTTTCTGCAAGCTGGGGGTACTCATTGGTATGTGCAGTCATGTAGATGATAAAACAGAGGAGGAATAAAGATAACTGAAACATTGTTAAATGTAACTTTATCTCCTTTGCATATGCAAAAAGCACGGTTTTAGGAATAATTTCTAAATATTTATATTATTTTCTAAATTCCTTTTAATTTATTTCAATGTTGTGCCCAAGATTGTGAATCCGAGAAACCACCGAGGAGCCGACACCAATGCAAACACACGAGGGTTTATTTACAAGCTCGAGCTTGGGTCCAAGTGTACCCAACACAGCGGAGCAGGGACTTGGACCCCGAGGCTAAGAGGCGTAGCAGCTTTATAGGGGCCAGTAGCCCATGGGATACGCAGAAAGTTGCACAGTCATGTCAGTCCACACGCAGGTGGCCGATTGAATTACATTTTACCCTATAGTATCCATTGGAGCTGGCCTATTACTTTGGTCAGAATTGGCGCGCAGTTTTGGCGGCACAAGGTGGGGTTACATTGTTATGAGCCGATTTCCGATTAGGGTGTGCCCAGCGGCCTGACTAGGGTGGGGCAGCGCCTTAAGCAATAAGCAGGTCATGTGGGGGTGATACAGGAGGTGGCGGGTACAGCACAAAATAGTTCTGCTCTGCTTGTCCAGGGGCAGGGGATTTTTGTTAATAAATCTCCTGGGTCCCACATTCAACACTTAGTTCTAAATTTTTTCTATTCTTGCCTTTGAGGAGTTCTGTTTTCCCCTTGAGCTCTTGTGCAAGATGCAGTGTTTTCTGTACTTCCCTGTTTCTTTTTCTTTCTCTAATCATAAAGCTGTAACTATAAAATGTAAAAATGAAAGATTCATCTCCTTCATCCACCCAGTAGACATCCTTTTTCATCATCTGCAGTAAGTGGGAGAAGCAATTTTAATGTATGCAGGATAAAAATCAAATTATCTTTTTCTTAATGAGCTAAATAAGCTGAGAAATGTTATGGAGAAACTGTGTGGTAAATAGTAAATAAATATGCCTGAACTTCTCTAGTAAAGAAAATGCTCTCATTAATGTTGGTGCTTTACTGTTTTGATTTCATCAAACATGAAACAAAATTTTAATCAGTTGATTACGTGAACTGAAGTCTCTGAAAGGACTGTTGGATTTCAGAAGAGATGCAATAAAGCATTCATTTCAGATATTTTTCAATTAAATATTTCAGCAGATTAAAAAAACTTGTCATTTAAGGTGATGAAGGACCGAGTAAGCCAACTGATTTATTTGGTCTGGGTCATGTGTGGACTTGTTTATTATCAAAACACTGACTTCTCCCACAGTCTGATTAAAAATACTTCTCAACTGAATTCAGGTTTTCTATTCTCTGGAGAAGATGTATTTCTTAGAAGTGAATTTTTTGGTGTATCATTGTCATATTGCTTGGTCTGCCCTGTGTATGACTGTGTATGTCTCTCTCTCTTTTCCTTTTTCCCATTAGAAGTCAGGCCATTTTTTAATGTCAGATTTGTATTTATTATTTTGTTCTTTAAGAATAAGGAGATGGCTACATTTTAATATTAATATTAATTGCTACTGTTATTCACTAGTTCCCAAATATATAAAGAGGATACGGGGATCCCTGGGTGGCTCAGAGGTTTGGCGCCTGCCTTTGGCCCAGGGCACGATCCTGGAGTCCGGGGATCAAGTCCCACATCGGGCTCCCTGCATGGAGCCTGCTTCTCCCTCTGCCTGTGTCTCTGCCTCTCTCTCTCTTTCTGTGTCTATCATAAATAAATAAATCTTAAAAAAAAAAAAAAAGAAGATACAAAGGTTGAGTTAAAAGCACTCCAATTTGCCCAAAGAAATGTCCTATCATTTGGGTAAAGAATAACAGAATGATAAATACTCTCAATGAAATTATAAGATCTCCACAAAGGACAGTGCTCACTTCCACACTCCAACAAAAGTTCCCAGTCCTCTGATTTTTTTGTGATGGAATAAAAATTAGTGAAATCTGAATACTAGCATATGCTCCAAGTATCATATTCTATTTCTGCCTCATATCTCTGTACAAATATTGCCAACTTGTGATTTCCTAAGAAAAAATTATAATCTCATGCAATTAATCAATCAGCCTATCAACATTTTTTCAGTGTCCTATTGGAAATGTATCCGAGACCAGCTAAGTATCTCAGAGCACAATGTTAAAAGATCAAAGTTATATAATCCCAATCAATAAAATAACAATATATGAAATATCTACTATGTACTTGTTACTGGACATAATTAGTGATGACTGAGGCTAGTTTTTCATCGAGGCTAATTAGTTACCATTTTGCTTGACTTTAGTTTGGATTGCTAACTGCAGCCAACTGGCTCATAAATGTAAACCCCTAGAAATACAAGGCAAATCATTGTTTTTACCTGGATTATTATTTTTTTAAATTTTAGATTCATAATCTGTGCTTTAGTTTTAAATCTATATGACTAATTATTATTACATAGTTACCCATGTCTAGAGCTATGCCTTTCAATATACTAGACACTAGCCATATGTAGTTATTGCATACTCAAAATGTGGTCAAATCCAAAGTAAGATGTGCTGTAAGTGCAAAAATACACTAGATTTAGAAGACTTAATACAAAAAAGATGTAAAATATCTCACTAATTATATTTGTGAATATAATTCACAAATAAATAATTCACAAATATTGACACAATATTTTGGATATACTGGGTCATAAATAAAATAATTTAAAGCAAATATGTAGCTTGCTGATATTATAGAGCTTTAATCCATTTAACTTCCCTAGTTTGAACTATATATTTTATCAGCACTGTTCTAGAGCAGTGGTTTGTTTATAAAGTATTTGAAATAATAATAATAATATTAATTAATAATTTTTCAGAGGCTAAAACATGTTGTATGATAGATAACTTTAAAGAGACAATAAAAATTGAGAATTTTAAGTTTAGATTAGAAGGATTTAATTTCCCCAAATAGCCAGGGGAATATTAAAAAAGAAAACCATAGCTGGGGGCATCACAACGCCAGATTTCAGGTTGTACTACAAAGCTGTGATCATCAAGTCAGTGTGGTACTGGCACAAAAACAGACACATAGATCAATGGAACAGAATAGAGAATCCAGAAATGGGCCCTCAACTCTATGGTCAACTAATGTTCGACAAAGCAGGAAAGACTATCCACTGGAAAAAAGACAGTCTCTTCAATAAATGGTGCTGGGAAAATTGGACAGCCACATGCAGAAGAATGAAACTAGACCATTCTCTTACACCAAACACAAAGATACACTCAAAATGGATGAAAGATCTAAATGTGAGACAAGATTCCATCAAAATCCTAGAGGAGAACACAGGCAACACCCTTTTTGAACTTGGCCACAGCAACTTCTTGCAAATACATCTATGAAGACAAAGGAAACAAAAGTGAAAATGAACTATTGGGACTTCATCAAGATAAAAAGCTTCTGCACAGCAAAAGAAACAGTCAACAAAACTAAAAGACAACCTACAGAATGGGAGAAGCTATTTGCAAATGACATGGCAGATAAAGGGCTAGTATCTAAGATCTATAAAGAACTTATTAAACTCAACAGCAAAGAAACAAACAATCCAATCATGACATGGGCAGAAGACATGAACAGAAATTTCACCAAAGAAAACATAAACATGGCCAACAAGTACATGAGAAAATGCTCTGCATCACTTGCCATCAGGGAAATACAAATCAAAACCACAATAAGATACCACCTCACACCAGTGAGAATGGGGAAAATTAACAAGACAGGAAACAACAAATGTTGGAGAGGATGTGGAGAAAGGGGAACCCTCTTGCACTCTTGGTGGGAATGTGAACTGGTGCAGCCACTCTGGAAAACTGTGTGGAGGTTCTTCAAAGAGTTAAAAATAGCACTGCCCTACAACCCAGCAATTGCACTGCGGGGGATTTACCCCAAAGATACAGACAGTGAAACGCCAGGACACCTGCACCCCAATGCTTATAGCAGCAATGTCCACAATAGCCAAACTGTGGAAGGAGCCTCGGTGTCCATCGAAAGATGAATGGATAAAGAAGATGTGGTCTATGTATACAATGGAATATTCCTTAGCCATTAGAAATGACAAATACCCATTTGCTTCAACGTGGATGGAACTGGAGGGTATTATGCTGAGTGAAATTAATCAATCGGAGAAGGACAAACATTATATGGTCCCATTTACTTGGGGAATATAAAAAATAGTGAAAGGGAATAAAGGGGAAAGGAGAGAAAATAAGTGAAAATATCAGTGAAGATGACAGAACATGAGAGACTCCTAACTCTGGGAAACGAACAAGAAGTGGTGGAAAGGGAGGTGGGCGGGGGGTTGGGGTGACTGGGTGATGGGCACTGAGGGGGGCACTTGACAGGATGAGCACTGGGTGATATGCTATATGTCGGCAAATTGAACTCCAATTAAAAAATAATAAAAATTTTAAAAGAAGGCTTTAATTTTTAATAAATTCTCCCATTTACCTTTGGATTGATCATACAGAAAAATATTTTTTGTTCAATCATAATCTCTACTTGTTTAAAAGTAAGTTTGAAGGGCAGCCCCGATGGCCCAGCGGTTTAGCGCCACCTGCAGCCCGGGGTGTGATCCTGGAGACTCGGGATCAAGTCCCACGTCTCCTTCTGCCTGTGTCTCTGCCTCTCTCTCTCTCTCTCTCTCTCTCTGTGTGTCTGTCATGAATAAATAAATAAAATCCTTTAAAAAAAAGTTTGAAAATATCCCCTAATTATAATAGATAAGTAGCAAAGTACACTTTTTCTATTCTTGTTTACATATCCAAATCTCTCAAATTATCTTTTGATATAAGGAAATCTTCAAAGAGAAATATCAACCAATTACAGAACTATTTTGAAAGAAATCAAAGAATTATATGTACCAATTGCAAGGGAGGCTTTCATTTGCTACATGATGTGTTTACTATAATTTAATTTTAAATAATAAGCAAACATTCTATACTTAGAAACAAATACTTTTTGAAAGTAGTGAATTAAGAGATACCTGATATAAAATTCAGCTAATGTAACAGTTTCTAAAAACCCAAAAACACATAATGATGAAGATGTTTTACTGACAGAAATGGAAAGGTGTTGATGATAAAGTACAGGATATAAAACAGTATTATAATATTATCCCATTTATTAATGTGTTCATTAATGGATTATTAACGGAACAATTGTTCTCTGGATATTAGAGTTATAGTTCAAGCAATTTTGTTGGTTTTATTTTGTTTGAGATATTTATTTTTTTGTTTATCTGTTATTTTCTAATTTTTTAAACAGTAGATATATAATAAATGATATATTTTTAAATTAACATGAATTGTAATAGGTATTATAAGAAGAAAATAACTAAGAGATTGAAAGAGTAGGCATTGGGCAGACCAGGTGGCTCATTGGTTTAGCGCCGCCTTCAGCCCAGGGCGTGATCCTGGAGTCCATGGATCGAGTCCCATGTCGCGCTCTCTGCATGGAGCCTGCTTCTCCCTCTGCCTGTGTCTCTGCCTCTCTCTCTCTGTGTCTCTCATGAATAAATAAGCAAAATCAAAGAAAGAAAAGAAAAGAAAAAAAGAAAAGAAAAGAAAAGAAAGAAAGAAAGAAAGAAAGAAAGAAAGAAAGAAGAAAGAAAGAAAGAAAGAAAGAAAGAAAGAGTAGGCATGCAGGTGGGCAACAACAGGAGAGCCAAGCAGCAGTGAAAGGAGCATGGGTAAGAAAATGTTGTCATAACAGGCAATGTGCTTCGAACATCTGGAACCAGATAGTCCTGTGTTCAAATACAAGCTCTAAACTCTGATGGTGGATAAGGTTCTTATCATCTCTAAGGCTGTCTAATTATAAAACCTACTTTGAAGGCATGCTGTGAAAATTACATGACATGGTGGTGAAAATGAGTAGCATGATGCTCTTCATAAAGTTGATGGCCAACAAATGTTGAGTAGACTGATATAACCCCTACTGTGATGGGTATTTTATTCTTCATCAACACTACTGCTTTCTTGCACTCAGTGTGAAGCTGCTACCACTATATGGCCTGGGGGAAGGAGAAATGAAAAATCAAGATTTGGTGTTAAGGAATACACTCTTCTCCCTGAGATGTCCAAACAAATCTAAAACTCCACCTAAGAGTCTGAGAATAATCCTACATGTCACTGTTTACAAGAACCATTTCTCCATTTATTTTAGAAAACAATTCATCTAACTAATGAATAAATGTTGGTTTTATATAAGCTACTGCTACAGTGGATCAGAATTGAACTAACAAACTCAATGGGCATGTTGACATACTAGATCTAAAGGGCAACAGGCAGCCTAACAGGCAGAAAGCAAAAATCGAAGGCGTTCAAAAATACCTTGGATATTTCTGAAAGAAAATTTAGGAAAAAGTAGGCCAGATGCCCCTGAAGTCCTTTTCAAATCTAAACATTTATGATTCTATGCTTTTTACTTTGGTATATGATTAAGATTTTAAGTTATAATCACCAGTTTTATTAATTATACATATATAAGATTTTATTGTCATGATTACTTTTTGGTGTTTTCTTCTCTTTCACAGTGTGGTGTGCCTTTGTGAATTTTCTTTTTACGTGCTTCACAGCACTCCCATCTGACTGGTGGACTTTTTACTAGATTAATATCCTTAGTCTGATGATAGTCAAATTTTGCTGGTCTACAAGCCATATTTCCTCTTTAAAGTATCTTTTCATATCCCTCGATGTGAACTGACTGCTTGATTCTGAGCAGGCAATCTCATTTCCTTTATTTCTAAGTGCTGAAGGGACTGAGCCTGCAATACCAAAAACTGATAAATTATTGATGAACAAATTATGAGCAGACATTTACCTATGGTCTTGTTGATTTTCAAGTTCAGATTCAGAGATGATCTATTTTTAATTTAAAGTGTTCAAATTTATAAACTAAGTAATGATTTCTTTCCTTAGATATGAGCATTATGTAGGCAACAGAAATGAATATATTTAATTTGATAAACTTGTTCACGTTTGATATTTGGAGACTTAAACTTTATTTTAGCAGTATCACTATTAGAGGTAAGGAAGAAAGGAGTTTAATTTAGTAGCCAAATGCCAAAACATTATGTCAAACTCAAATTAGAAATAGAAGATTTTCTTCTGTTCAACAGCTGGTAGAGCCTCACCCTGAAGAAGTCTTGGCAGATTTTTATGCCAAGTCTACAATTAAGAAGGAAGAAATAATAAATACAGTCCCAGATCACACACATGTACACATATACAGCCCCCTATACTTCCTCTGTCTTCTAAGTGATTCACTTTTTCCAAAGGAAAAAATAAAACATGAATATAAATGATAATGTTTTCCTCAAAGGTACTGAGATCTGATAACACATTTAAGTACTCACAAAAGGACATCATTTTATTTTATTTTATTTTTTTTAATTTATTTACTTATGATAGTCACACAGAGAGAGAGAGGCAGAGACACAGGCAGAGGGAGAAGCAGGCTCCATGCACCGGGAGCCTGATATGGGATTCGATCCCGGGTCTCCAGGATCGCGCCCTGGGCCAAAGGCGGGCGCCAAACGGCTGCGCCACCCAGGGATCCCAGGACATCATTTTAAATGCAACTAAGTTAGTGAGTGCTAGAATGGCACAGCCAAAGAGATAGCCCTCTAACTTGATTTAAGGAAGGAATTACCATACCTTTTCTCTCTTACCCACTCCAGCTGTATGGGCACTCCGAAGTCCCTGGCACATATCATCATTGGGACACAAAAGCCTCCTTTTACTTTATATTATTCTATCTTCCCTGGTGTCCCCTAACCTCAGTACTTTTCCCTCCATTCTTACTGGCTTCTACTATAGAGTCTAATATATGGCCTTGGAGATAAATGAACTATTGAAAAACACAAAAGTTGTAAAAGTTTTTGTTATAGATCTTTCTTAATTAACATTGTGTGTCTTAGCTCTACTCATATGTGGCAGATTAAATATGGCTGTAAATTCTTGGACATTCCTTCCATTAAGAGATGAGTTCAAGTACCTTACTTTGAATCTTGTGGGATATGTGAATGCTTTGGCTAAGAGAATAAAGCGAAATGACACTGTGCAGGTTTCAGAGCCTTGGCCTTAAGAAACTGACAGCTTCTGTCTCCTGTCTCTTAGAATGCCCTCTCCAGTAGCCTTGAGATGCCATATAGAATGTCTGCCTACGCTGAGTCCACCATGCTGGAGAAGCCACATGTAGGCATTGACAGTCCCAGTTGAATCCTGTATTCCAGCCACCTCTACCAAGGTACCAGGCATGTGAGTGAAGCCATCTTGTGTGCTGCAAACCAGCCCTTCTACTACTAAATACCAGTTGCCATCCCATTTAATGCCATGCAAAGTTGAACTATCCTGTCAACTCCTACCTGGATTCCTGACCAACAAAATTAAGAAATAATATGTGATTGTTTTAAGTCACTAAGTTTGGAGTAGTTTGCTACTTAGTAATACATGATAGCAATGTACAAGTACTATTATCACTTTATGATTTCTGGCTGCTTTATTTTTTTAGGATTTATTTACTTATTTTTAAGGAGACAGAGAGAGCATGAGGAGGAGAGGCAAAGGTAAATAGAGAGAGAATCCCAAGCAGACTTCGGAGTCTGTAGCCCAATGCGGGGCTTGATCTCATGACCTTGAGATCAAAACCCAAGAATTGGAATGCTTAGCTGACTGCACCATCCAGGCACCCCTCTGACTGTTTTATAATGTAGTTTTATGTGTCTCCATTTATCCATGAGTTCTTTTTAACTTGCATCAACATTATTGTATTATATAGATCTAGTTGTTGTTGTTGCTGTTGTTGCTGTTGTTGTTGTTGTTGTTGTTGTTGTTCTTCTTCTTCTTCTTCTTCTTTTTCTTCTTCTTCTTCTTCTTCTTCTTCTTCTTCTTCTTCTTCTTCTTCTTCTTCTTCTTCTTCTTCTTCTTCTTCTTTTCTTCTTCTCTCTTTTTTAGATCTATCCATGTTGCTCTTTGGAAATCTAGTTCTTTGTTTCCAAGTACTAAAACTGTAGCCACAATACATGTTTTCATCTTTTTAGGACAAAAACAATACTGTGATACATATCCTTATATTTGCTTATCTGTCAAACAATGTGCTAATTTCTCTGGGCTATATTCCAGGAAGTGGGATTGCCAGATGACAAGGTGTATGCACACTCAGTTTCACATAACCTTTCATAGTGATAACATAAGTTTATACTTAAATGTATGTGATACTGAGTTGCTACACTTCTGTCACCTAATTTTGTGGTTTCTGCTCCCATTTCTTTTCTCCCTTTTTAACTTCCATTGGGTAGATTAACTTTACCTCTGCTGATTTTAAAGTTATATATTATTTTGTATTTTATTGGGAATTAACACAGTATTAGCTAGGATTCAGTTATAAAACCCAAAATATTCCATAACTAGTTTTAGCAGAAAAGTATTAATTACAGAATTTTAAATGACTAATTGACTTATGAGAAGAGTTGAAGAAACACTACAGGTTAATTTTTTTTTTTTTTTTTTAACTACAGGTTAAATTTTAGAAGCAATCCAGGTAGGAGCACCTGGGTGGCTCAGTTGGTTGAGTGCCCAACTCTTAGTTTCAATTCAGGTCATGATCTCAGAGTCCTGGTATGGAGTCCTGTGTCAAGCTCCCAATTCAATGGGGAGTCTGCCTGGGGATTCTCTCTCTCTCTCTCCTTATGCTCCTCCCTCCCCTCTCCTTCTCTCAAAGAAATCTTTCGGGGGGGGGGGGGCGGGGGGAAGGAAGAAAGAAAGAAAGAACGAACCTAGGTATATTCCTAGTCATTATTTCTTCAAATCTTTATCCCCTTCAATACATTTTTCTTCTTTCTTTGACTCTGCTATTCAAGCATGGATTTTTAAAAAAATATTTTGAGTTTTATATTTTCCATTTCTGTCATTTCTGAATGCCATTTGGATAGCTCCTTCCATCAATTCTTTCAGCCTATATATTTTTATTCAGTTATATATATTGTGATATACATCCTAACATGGTTTCTTTCAGCTATCACAGTTTTCAAAATTATAGCTCCCAACTGGTCTTTTTTATCAATATTTGATTCCTACTTCATATTACCAGTATCTGCCCTTACTCCTTTGAGGATATTAAGCTTATTTAAAATGCTGTTCTCTTTGATCTATTGTTTTTCTTCTTTTATAATCTCTTTAGTTTGTTATTTTTCTTTTCCATTGCACTCCTCAGATTCTCCTTATTTTTTTTCCCCCAAATGCTTATACTCTGTAGGAATAAGGAGTCTGAAGGATGGCTGCCAGTGATTCCTGCCTCCTGTATTATTACATTTGCTTAATCTCTCCCTCTCGAGTGTGGGCTGGACCTAGAAACTTGATTCTAATGATAATATACCATGGGATGTCACTTCAAAGATGAAATTAGAAAAAGGCCTGGATTCTACTTTCTCTTGCTGTCACTTGCTTGCTCTGACAGAACTCACCTGCCAAGTGATGCCCTGCTCTATGGTGAGGCCACATAGCAAGAAAGTGAGGAAGGCCTCTGGTCAGTGAGAAACTAAGTCCTGCTAATAAACACACGAATAATTTAGTTGGAAGGCAGCTCTTTCCCTGTTTGAGCCTTCGGATAAGACCATGGCCATTGTTGTGCCTCGACTGCATCCTTGTGACAGGTCTTGAGGCACAGGCACCCAGCTAAACCACACTGATCTCTGACCCATCGAGGTTGTGAAATAATGGAAGTTTCCTGTTTTAAGCCCTAGGTTTTGGAGTACTTTGTTATGTAGCAGGTAAAGTAATAGAGCAGGTAAAGTGTTTCTCATGAGAGCAAAAACCTAATATTACTTCCTATTGGATTGAGAAGGAACAGGCTTCAGGTGAGACAGCCTCTGGCATTTAAATATGGGCTCAATTTTCCACCTTGTCATTCCTCTACTGAGTTGCCTTTCCCTTCAGAGAGCTATCTAGCATTTCTGCCCAGAACACTTTTTTTCCCTCGCCCCTCTTTCTCAGATGTAATCATCTAGCTTTTGGGAGTATGAGAGGGGAAGGGGGGCAGGAAGCACTTACTGTTAAGCATCCCTACTTCTACCTTTTGCTTTCTCTACTCACATGCAGTAGGGTAGGCACTGACCCACCCAAGGACATGCAGGCAAGAAAAGTTTACTTTTGCTCTTAACACTGGAATGGAAGTTTAGTTGTGCATAGCACCTAAATTATTTTTCTTTAGCATCTTGGAGACACTGTTTGCTAGCAACCTATATTACAGCCAAAAAGTCCAGTGTCATTTTAGTTCTCACTTTTAAGCAATCTTTTTCCTTTGAAATTACTGTTATACTTTCACTGTTCTCTTGTATCTTCTATTCTCTCTTTCAGAAACACTAATAGGAAAGAAATTGGCCTATCTGGACCTATTCTTAATTCCTATTTAAAGCATATAGATGGTATTATATCAGAATTATTGTTTATGTAAAAATATTGCAAGAAATTGGTACAATCTGTTTAGAAATATATAGGTGGTAACTAATAAAATTTAAAATAAGCTTATAATTATATCAAGAAATTATCCAACAGAACTTCACCCAAAAGAACTATCATATAAGGGCAGCCCCGGTGGCGCAGTGGTTTAGCACCGCTTGCAGCCCAGGGCATGATCCTGGAGACCCTGGATCGAGTCCCACGTCAGGCTCTCTGCATGGAGCCTGCTTCTCCCTCTGCCTGTGTCTCTGCCTCTCATTCTCTCTCTGTGTCTCTATGAATAAATAAATAAAATCTTAAAAAAAAAAGAACTATCATATAAGAGTATATGTATAAATATTTAACCACTCTTTCTTCCTTCCTTCCTTCCTTCCTTCCTTCCTTCCTTCCTTCCTTCCTTCCTTCCTTCCTTTCTTTCTTTTCTTTCTTTTTCTTTCTTTTTCTTTTCTTTCTTTCTTTCTTTCTTTCTTTCTTTCTTTCTTTCTTTCTTTCTTTCTTCTTTCTTTCTTTCTTTCTTTCTTTCTTTCTTTCTTCTTTCTTTCTTCTCTCTCTCTCTCTCTCTCTCTCTCTCTTCAATTGCAAGATGTATGAATGTTCACCAATACAGGGATGGTTGAAAAATCTTATGGCATATATATGCTATGCAATAATATGCACCTATTCATAAAATGAATTAGATTTAAAATACTAACTACATTCCTTTTAATACCTATAAATACATTAAGTGATAATGTTATTACTTTTACTTATTTTTAAGAAAAAAACATTAAAGAAAGAAAAATGGAAAAAACAAAGGCAAGGAAAAAAAAAGGAAGAATGTGGAAGAGAAAGATGAACTCACAAGTCATATCAAACTTTGGCTTTTTCTGATGACAAAGTTTCTGTTTGGTGCTTTTGTGCCCCACTGTTGTGGGACCTAGTTATTAGAGTTTCAAGCTGTTTTCATAGAACTACACAGAAATACCCTACCTTTAAGACATTTATTAGAAATTTCTATTTCTGTAACCTCCCTCAATAAACCTATCTAGTAAGTAATTATTCCCCTAAATTGGCAGTCCTTATTTTTCACAGCCAAGTTTTGGAATAACTCCAAAAACTATTATATTTAGGGTTTTGAGATGTGGTAAGAAGTTTAAAATAATACTTAAATTTTATTAGACTCTTAAATAGTTTCTTTTTGGTGCTAATTCCTATGACAACTTGCTAAAATAGTTAGGATTATTATATTTTAACATCCTGGTAATCCTTATCAACTTGGGGTCTAAAGGAAGTCTAACAAAGGACAACCAGACTTAATTTCAGAATGCTAATTTTTTATAGGAACTAAGAAGAGAAGTATCTCAAAAGGTATAAGAATGGATCATAAAAAAAGTATTTTTAAGTTTATAGATCCTTTTATAACAGTTCAGTCATATTTAACATTGCAATTTCAGAGGATTAAATAAGGAAAAATAATCATGTCCAGGATTGTGCAAACATTGGAGGGACACTAAGTATTGCAGATGGAAAGAGAGGTCTTAAAATGGCAATGTTAGTAAAGTTAACCTATGAGAAAAATATTAATTTCAACAAGAACATTCCACTTAAAAGAATGACCCATGAAAAAACAATCCTCCTACTTGAAAATGAGTCCAGGTAAGGTTCTGGAAACTCTACCATCTATCATGGCATTTAAGTCCACAGCAATATTTATTTCATCTGCCGGATACTTGGACTAAATGGAATTCACAAGATTTTTGAATTATAGCCATGTATCTAAACAAACAACTGGTGCTTTGGCAGGAGGATATAAACATTAAAAATTTTTACATCCACCTTATTTGGGAGTTCCATCAAAATAAAAAGAAGCTCCATTTACATAACACTAGGAGCTCAGTAAGAATCTCTTGATAGTAACTGAAATTATAATAGCTGATATGCCCTTATTTCTACCTTTCTTGATTTTCAGTTTGCAAGGGGGGTTGAAATCATTTTTCTAGAATCCAATTTTCCTGAAGGCTTAAACTGTTAAAACTTAGAAGAAAACACTCAATAGAACTGAACTACTAATATCAGGTCCCTATATAGCCACATTACAAAAGATGAATCTTGGACAATGGAAACACACCATTGGGAAATCTAACACAGGCAAAGATGTCTCTACCTCATGTGGCATTGGATTAAGTGGAGCATAACTGTAAGTTGAATGTCTATCAAAACTGGCTCCATCCTAGGTTATTGAGACCTAAGTATAACTAATCAAGAGGAAAAGTCTGTAGGCTGCTGGACTTGAGTCATCATTACAAAGCTAATGTTCCAGCTATGAAATATGTCACAAATATAGTGGGAAATGCTAATGCTTGATTTTAAGAGTAGGCAGTTTGGGTATCTAATTTGCTTGCAGGATGAGGTTTTGAAGAGGGAAAATTGGAGAGTGGGGGAAGATGAGGATGTGGACAATTAGTGAAGAGGTCAATTGTCTAAGTGTCATCAAAAGAAGAAATGTCTTAATAAGGTTTTTGCCATGGTGGAGAAAGCAACATTAAGTTCTCTTTATCATAGGGAGAAAAACAGAGTAATTCAGGAGCCCAGAGTATGTCCAGCCTATACTAAGATGCACCATGGACTGATTCTCATGGAACACTGACATTTTCAGCAGACCTGATCTGTTTTGAGGAGAGGAATCTAGTCTTCATCAATTTCTACCTAAACCAAATAATAAGGAAAAACTTCTTTTACAAGAGGGCTCTCCTATTATTCTGTCTGAAATGTGAGTGACTCTAAGTAGCTATTATCATAAATTTAGCATTTGCCCTTTAAAAACTAATAAATCGGGCAGACCAGGTGGCTCAGCGGTTTAGCGCCGCCTCAGCCCAGGACGTGATTCTGGAGACCTGGGATCGAGTCCCACATCAGGCTCCCTGCATGGAGCCTGCTTTTCCCTCTGCCTGTCTCTCTCTCTCTCTCTGTCTCATGAATGAATGAATGAATGAATAAATAAATAAATAAATAAATAAATAAATAAATAAGTAAATACCAATAAATCCACTGGTTGCCATAAGAAAAGCCAATTTTCAAAGAGGGGATTGTCCTCTAAGATGATCAAACCTTCAATCTTTTGTTGAACATTTCCTAAATATCTAAATATTTCCTAAATATCTACCATGTGTCAAGTATTATGACTTCAATAAAGGCTTCTTTAAGGGTGCTGGGAATATTATATTCAGGTTAGATTAAAAACTGGAGCAGGTTATTCAACTTTTGGGGAAATCACCAATTCCTCTGTGGTATGAGAAAATCTATTGGTCCACTTTTCAGAACAATGCATATATGCTTAGTGTGGGTTGAATTTGTATCCCCTCAAAGTCCAAGTCCTAACATCTAGTATCTGTAAATATGAACTTATTTGGAAATAGAGTCTTTGCAGATATAATTATGTAAAGGATATCAAGATGAGGTCATCCTAGATTTAGAGACAGAAAAGGAGAAGACACAAAGACACACAGAAGAACATCATGCTAAGACAAAGACAGAGATTGGAAGTATTTATGTGGCCACAAAGCAAGAAATGTCTAAGATTGCTAGATGCCATCACAGGCTAAGAGAGAGGCAGGGGAACCTCAAAGCCTCCAGAAGGAACTGACCCTGCTATACTTTGATTTCAGATTTCTGGCCTATGAGAGAAGAATTTTTGTTGTTTTTAGCTACCTAGTTTGTAGTAACTTGCTACAGCAGCCCTAGGCATCTAACATAATGCTCTTATATGCAATATTTCTTAAAATATCAAACTCATGCATGGACTCCCAAAGGGTCCATGAAACCTAAATTTAGGAAATCTAAGTTAGAAAAAGTCCAGGAAACTGTGGCCAAAGGGCACTAAAGGAAGCTTGCAACTATGTCATTTGTGGTAAATATCAACTAGGGATGTCAACTTGCAGAGGAGATAAGTAGTGAGAAACTTGATGATTCTCCTTGAATATTTGGAAAACTGAAATCTTTGTGGCCTCATACATGGGTAAACATATAATTTATCATCCAAAATGGGGCATTTATGAGAGTTAAAGGGAGATACTATTAATAATTATGACAACAGATTTATATAATCCAAAGACTCCCCTGAGCAAAGTAGGACATATGGTTATCCTACACATGGAAATAACCAAGATCAAAGGATGGGATAGAGAAAGAGAGAGAAAAAAATAGGCTCAAAATGAGAATGAATTTCTCAAGAAAATAATCCAGCCTTTTAATAGATTTGTCTAGGAAGAAATTTTTGGAGAAGCAGCATTTGCATTAAAGAGACCTCTGAAACCACTTCCAAGTCTGAGGGTGTGTGTTATATGATTCTGGCCCAAATTCAAATTTTATCATTTTTAATACACTCCTAGAATGACAAAGTATTGACTGTGGAGTCCCTCAAAAGAACTGATTTTGAATTCTTCCTGTCAGTTTTCAATTATGAGGTCTTAGTAAATATATTCAACTACTTTGAGCTACAGTAGTAATATTTATTTCAAAGGACGGCTCTGAAGTTTAAATGACAAAGCATATGTAAAATTTAGCACAGTGTCTGACCTGTAATAGATGATCAATAAATAAAAAATATTTTTACCTTAGGAAATCATAAATATAAAAGAATTATGTATGTATTTCACCACGTATATTATGTAACTATATATTTGTTATTTGATTGATTGAGTTAATGCCAACCCTTGAGTTCTTGAGAAACCATTATTGCTTAGGTATTTTTTAGAGCGTTGGGAGTAGAAAATGATGTTTTTCACTTGTGCTTGGTGGAAGGGACCTAGGGAGGAGGAAAGAAGGAAAGAATGAAGGAACAAATGAATTAAACAAGAGAAGAAAGGAAGAAAGAAGAGAAAGGGAGAAGGAAATAAAAGAAAGGGAAAGAAGTTCACAGTGATCCTTATGTTACATGAGAACAACTTCACTCTGAAGACTTTAACTAGCATCAAAGGGATATAATAGCAAAATGTATAACTAATGTCCTTCAACCTGCACACCCTCCCCCCCATAATTCCTCTAATGGTCTGCATAGATTGGTATATGAATGCCTCAGACACTGGGCAGTGATCTGTCCTCAGCTGAAATAAGGTGAATGCCTTGGATACAGTTCATTCTTGTTATGTAGAATATGTTTTTAGCGACTTAAATTTCTATCAACAAATCCTGAGTCAATCTACTGCCTTTAAGGACTCTAATCAAGACAGTAGTTAGAGGCATAGATGATAGCATTTGTCCTAGTTTTCAGGATTCTCATGAGGATCAAATGGGATAATGAGTGAAAAATCTTTAAAACCTTAATTGCTATAGAGTGAAAAATTCTATTAATAATAATGAGAGTCAATAATGACAACAATTCTTTTGGAAAAAGTCTGTTCTCCTTGGCAGCAGGGACATGAGGTATATACGTTTAACCCAGGAGTATACAGAAAATCCAGCTCTGCTCTAAAAATGTAGGGCATCTGGAGAACACATGTTATAACTGAAGAAGAATCCAAAGTGGAAAACCAAAAGCTCTGTGGCTACCAATTTGAAAAAGACAAAAGCACTGGGGATTTGAAGTACATAAAATATAAAAACCCCCAAAACAGTCTGTTTTCAGGAAGTACCAATGATAATTTGCACAGGGCCTACTAAAGGCTAGATAACGTTAAACACTGTGTAGATTACCATAAATAGCCAAGGTACTGTTGCACTTTTGCAACTTATCTACCTCGGACTGACCTCCTTCCCCTATTGCTTCCCATGAAACATGCCCTTAATGGCAGGACAATTTATTGAAGGTTAAATTGCATGTTCCATCTACATACTCCTTCCCTTCCCATTTCTAGCAGGCAGGCAGCTTTGTAATTGTGGCCTCAAGGATTTGAGCAGAGCCAAAGCAGAAGCAGCCAAATGTTAAGAGCTCCTTCTGCTTTTATTTAAAATAAAATCTCTCAACAGATTATGCCAGAAAGGCAGAAAAATGTGAAGATGATGCTGGGGAAGCTACAAGAACTGCAGGATTGGGTGTCTGGGTCGCTCAGTGGTTGAGCACCTGCCTTTGGCTCAGAGGAAGATCCTGGTGTCCGGGATCAAATCCTGAATCAGGCTCCCCGCAGGGAGGAGCCCTCTCCGCCTATGTCTCTGCCTCTGTGTCTCTCATGAATAATAAAATCTTGAAAAAAAAAAAAAAGAAGAAGAAGAAGAAAGAACTGCACAATTGACTTGAGAGAGGAGAGAGGTTTGAGTAGCTAGCAAGAAATAGGTCCTGGATCCTGGTCTGCAGGATCTGTAGCATCCCAAATAGGAGCAAGATTTCAAAAGAAAGGTGTTTAAGAAAGACATGATCTCAGACAGCAGGGTTCTTGGTCTCTCTAAAGATGAAGATATTTGTATTTACGAAGCAGAGTTCCCCAACCTGAGGGGACCATGAAGTTAGAAAAAGGATATCCTCATGGGAAGTGGCATGGACCTAATATCCAACAACTTGAATGTTCTGCACAGCCCCAGTTTGTATAAGATCCAACAATTTTGCCCATCAAAGAATGAAGAGCCTCAAAAATGACTAAGAACTAATTTTTACCATCCTTATATATTGAGGTTTGGAGTTTGAATTCAGTTGGCTTAAATAAAAGATTTTACATGTGATAATTTTTGTACATGTAACTGTGTGGACAGAGTTCTATCTCTTTATATTTATCTCTGACTTCTAATGTTACGACTGCTTGCAAGTCATTCAATTCTATACTTCTCTGAAGTGTGATCTCACGCTTCCCTTTTCTCTGAATCAGAACATAGGTGTCTCAGTGTGGCAGATTCCAGCATGAAGATAGCTGTCCAGGGGACTTTACCATGAGGTAAGAATGAATGAACACACGGTGAGCTTGCTAGAATATGTTAATCCCTACTCAGATTTTTATGAAGGACTTTTACTAGCATTCACGATATGTCTCATTCATCTTCTCTCAAGCTTCCTTTATTTCCTAATGCCTAGTTAGCAGTTTCCTGTTTGTTATTCCATAGGCACTTGTGCCTATTCCTACCATGACACCCACTATTGTATGCAATTATCTATTTGCTCCTCTGCTTCTATCTCCTTACAGGATTGTGTGATGTATCCTGTGTGAGTTGGGAACGGGTCTAAACATTAAAATCTCCAGTGTCTCAACATAATAAAGTCTTATGTTGTGAATGAATATAATGTTATGAAGGTACCTCTTGCCTGAAGAGTTAGTCGAACACATGTGAGAGAATATATAGATTCATGGATTAGAGTTTCAAGAAAAGTAAGACATGTCCTATTATTAATGAATCTCAAATTGAGAAAATGGTATTTTTCTTCTTGCCTCACATGAAAACCAAAGTTAGACTTGAGGAAGAAAAATTCCTCAGGTCCATTCTTAAATATGTATTAAGCTCACTAAATGCTCAAAAAAGGAGAAGATGAAATAGAAGGAAGAGGAATGGGAGGAGGAGGAAAAATGCACAATACAATCCAAAATTTTGAATTCTGAGTTTCCCCTGAAATCAAAATTGCAAATTGAACTGCAGAATATTTAACAAAACCATTTGTAGCACTTCAATTGTCATGCTACAGATCAGCTAAAACATCTGATTTAATTAAATTTTTTCTGGTGTGAATTCTTTTTTCTTTTTTTTTAATGAAACAAGACAAGGAAAATACTTGAAATCTGGGAATTAAGTCAGAATTTAATGATTTTTAAGATCGTAACAGTTTTCTAATGTTTATTTTTTACTGAATTTTTAGTTCTTATTCAATATTATGGATATCTTAAAGAATTTTTTATTGGCATTCACAAGTTATATGGATAATTTTTCTTCCTTTCAACACTAGTGAACTATAAATGGAAAAGGCTCTACAGCAACTGATTCTCACACCACATTTGTTGCTATTGTTGAAATTGTTCATTTTCACAGCATTAAAAAAAATGTGATCCAAGATGAAACCTGCCTTGCAAAGTCACAACTTACAAGTGAATTTAAACATAGTGTGGAAAAATCTATTCATTCTCTTATAATAGGCAATTCTATGAATCAAATATAGACATGACAATTTTAGACACCTTTTGCAATTGCATCACCAACAAATGGTTTACTTAAAAATAAAGTTGTAATTTAAAAAGCACACGTGTTTCCGTAATATTTTATCACCCCTTGTCCTGTGAGATAAAGGGGAACCAAAAAAGCAGTCCTTTTTTTTTTTTTTCTGAAAAATACATTCTCCGTTTAAATCTTTTCTCTTCTTGACCCTTAAACTTTTGCTTAAGCCAATGGTTTTCAATATTTTCTATGGCAATCGAACTCCTTTTCAAATTATGTTTCTGCAGAACAGTAAACCCACACAAAGCAGATGCAAGCACACCTGCTCTGAGAAATCCTGCAGGTGGGGCTGCCTCAGCATCCACTATCTCCAACCTCCTCCTGTGGCCTCTAAAGAGAATGAAAAAGGGTGCCCAGCTGCTTTAGGGCAGTCCTCATTTGCACTGGTTGTTCCAGCATAATTATTAATATCTCCTCCTTTCACACTCATAAACTGTGTGGTCAGCATGCCTCCAAGGCACTGCCAAATAACTGAAGAGCTCCTAGAACACTGGTGAAAAACACTGGTCTAGAATTGTTATAAAAGATTATAAAATTCTCTTTTTCTAACTAATATTTCTTCTTCTTCTTTTTTTTTTAAAGACCTTATTGTTTTAGGTAGTTTTAAGTTCATGGCAAAATTGAAAGAAAAATAGAGATATCCCATATACTCCCTGCCCTCACACGTGGAGAACCTCTCCCATTACCCCCACCTCCACCAGAGTGGTTGGTATCTTTGTTACAACTGAACCCATACTGACACATCATAATCACTCAAAGTTCAAATTTGCATTAAGATTCACTGGGGGGAGGGGGGCTGGGGGACTCAGTCAATTAAACATCTGTTAATCTCAGCTCAGGTCTTGATCTCAGGGTCATGAGTTCAAGCCCTGTGTTGGGCTCCACTTTGGGTGTGGAACTTACTTAAAAATAATAAAAGATTCACTTTTGGTGGTGTACATTTTATGGGGATCTCTCTCCTCCAGGCACCTCCTCTCATGGAGGTGCACCTCTTGCTGCAGGTAGTGGCTAGTGTTCCAGAAACACCATCAATATAGCCAGGTCACATTACATTCTAGATGGTTTGGGCTGTCCAATAGGTAAAGCAGAGTTCGTCCAAAATAAAAGTCCATCACTTTCCCTACCAATGTACTCCCCTTTACCAATTTGGTGTTTCTCCTAATACCAACCTTCTTGTCATTGAAACCAAAAACCCTAGTGAATTTTTACTCCTTCTTCCTCCTCATGCCAAAATCCATTTAGTTGTCAATTTCTATCAATTCTGTCCCCAGATATCTCTCTCCTATGTGCCTTTTTACTTCTATTGCACTGTTACTACTCTAATGAAGATTTATGTTTGTTCTTATATCTTGAGGGCCAAGCCATAATCCCTCTCCATCTTTCAATTCCTATTTTAAACACCTTCTCATCAATTCGCCTTCCTGCAATTTGCCAGTCCCCTGCAATTTGCCATTTTCCCCTCAGCTTGAAGCACTCTCTCCTTCCTCAGAATATCATTACACCTTCATCTGTGCCTCAGTCATGATTCATGCAAAATTTTACTTTCAGTTTTATCTGTTTGCTTATCTTATTTCCTCTATTAGTTTATCAGTTCTTAGTGAGATTTATGGTTCATCTTCATATTTTTGATAATAACACTTTGAACTTTAAAGACTTACTATGAATGTTCATCAAATGGATGAACAAAGACAGGAGTTGCTTTCAATATTTTCATCGCTTCAACCTTCACACTTTGACCTGAATGATGACATACAATTCACTATCTTCCCCATTCCAAACAGGAAAATCTACCTAATTTGTCCCAAGCATAAGCCACCTTCTATCATCCTGTTTACAAATGCTTTATTCAAAGCTTCCCCCTTACTTCCTGCTACTCCTACATGCCTTCCAGGTTTTTAAAATTTAACTCAAAATAAGGTCTCTTCACCAATACCCTAATTAGTTAGCCATACTGAGCAACACTGTTATTCTATATTTATTTAACCAATCCCTATTCCCTGGTATCATCAATTTTTAATGATGCAAATAACACAAAGAACAGGTAAAAATAATTCATATGTCTGTATCATGCATTTCTCCCAGACATTTCTTACAGCTTACAGTTTTTGAGTATTTACTACAAACCAGGCACTGTTCTATGAGTTCTCCTATAACGAATCATTAATTTTTGCTAAAGCCGTCTTAAAACAGGTACTACCTTCCTTTTATAAATTAGGAAACCAAGGCCAGAGAGATGAGTAAGAAGCAGACCTGGGCTTCATATACAGGCAGTATGGCTTGATCAGCTTCCATGTTTGTAACTACTACATATTTCCACTTCTCAGAACTTTGAACTCACTGAGCCTAAGGTTAATCATATGGTGTAATAAAAAGCCTCTAAAGTTAGGTAAACTAAAATGCAGTCTGCATCTGCTGCTCAGCACGTCTGAGCCCTGAAACAAGCTATGTAACTGAGTCTTCTTATTTCCAATACTGGGAAAATTTTTATTGTGAAAATTGAATGAATTAGGATACATTTCATCAAAACTACCCAGCAGAAGACTTAACATATAGTCTGTATTCAATATACAAAGTGAATAAAAATGGAAATTTGTAGCATGAAGATGATTCAAACAGAACAAAGAGACCAACTGTCATATTGTCTTCACCTGGGCCATATGGTCTCCAGCTTTTCAACTAAAAAGAGAGTAGGTGGGATAATGGTTGAGAACCTGTTCTCTGGAGTTGTTTTGTCTGTATCTAAATCCCAGAATCTACAGAATGCTAGCTCTGTGAAGTTAAGCATATTTCCCAATCCCAGTAAGCTTCACTTTCTTCAACTGTCAAATAAGAATAGCAATAGCACCTATATCAAGGATTGTGTGAGGATTATATAAATTGAAACCATAAACAGTGCCTAGTGCACAGCAAGCTGCTGTTATCAACTAACATCTCAGCTCAAATTGCCAAAATAGTTCCTGAGTGATCTTTATGTATCTGGGAACTTTCCTTTACTATCCTGTACAATACTGACAGGATCTTTGTGGTAAACCGAATTCTAGATGGTTCCATGGCCTTAGCCTCCTAGTGTTAACTTCTGTGATTATTTCCTTGCATGGCAAAAGGGATTTTGCAGATGTAATCAAGGTAACAATTCAGTCAACCTTAATTTAGGGAGATTTTCCTAGTGGGCCTAATACAATTATATGATCCTTTAAGGACCAGGTGAGAAGGAATGTGGATGACTTCCAGGAGCAGACAGTAAACACATGATAGCCAGCAAGGAAATGGGACTTCAGTACTACGGTGGCAAGGAACAGCAGTCTGCCAACATTCTAATGAAATTGGAAGCATATCCTTCACCGGAGCCACTAGACAAAGAACATAGCCTGACCAACATCTTGACTTCAGCCTTGTGCAATCTGGAGCAAAGAACCTAGTCACTCCATGCTGTATGTCTGTCTTACAAAACCGTTAAGACAGACATGGGTGTTGTTTTAAGCTACTCACTTAGGAGCAAATTGTTATGCAGCAATAGAAAAAGAATATAATCATCTCTCTAGATGATTCATTCATCATGTCAATGGATTCTAATTGTTTTAACCTGCTATACAGGACCTTCCAAGTGTTATTCTAATCTAATCTAACTGTATCTCATTTTCACTTATTGCTTACAAGTAACAATCACTCACATCAAAAGAGACAATTAACTTTCTGTTGTGCCTTTCATTTTCTAACCTCCTGCTCTCAGTAATTGCTCTCACATCTGGAGGGCCAAGGAATATCTCCTCTCTCAAGAGGAGACGCCTCCATTTAGCACTTTTCATTGGATCTTAAATCCCTTTACAGAGGGGATGGCTAGTTCATGGCTTATGCTAATATTTTCCATTTCTTGTCCTTTCACAACACATTTCCTGACTCCTGATGATGAAAAGGTTTGGTATAAATTAAAAAAAAAAAAAGAAAAGAAAAGGTTTGGTGATGAAGGTATTGACCATGTTGATAAAAAGAATCTAGCCACAACAGTGGCAACAACTGTAATAGCAATAGCACAACCATTTGGTTAAATATTTAGATTATCCTAAGCTCTATGTTAAATACTTTATATTCTCTCCATATTCCCTTCCATGATCTCTAAAAGATAGCTTTAAATAACCTTAGTTTGTAGGCCAAAGTTGGAGCTCAGGTGGTTTAAATAACCTGAGATTATATAGGCAGCAAATGATATATATCTATATCTGTTTAACTCAAAAGCCCCTGCTTTTAATTAAATTTTAGTCTTGGTTTGGTTTGCATCATAGGGGATACCAGGGAATTGAGGAAGGATTTTGAACTCTATGGTGCCTTGCAAAATGACACCGTAATCAAGATTTATCTTAAATTTACTTGTGTCAACCACGGTGCGAGGCATCAGGAACACAAAGATGAATAAGCTACAGTCTCTTCAGAGATTTGTAATGAAGGTGGGAATACCTGAGAGAAGGAACCCCTTAAATTGGGACTTAAAGGATGAGGAAAGACTATCAAATGGAAGGGGTGTTCCAGGAAGAGGAGACTGAAAGAATAATGGTATAAAAGACTTGAAAATGCTTGGTGAGCTTGGGAAACAATGAGTACAGCAGTAAAGATGCAGACAGCCATGCCTAGAAACATGCAAGAGTTTGGAGAAGCATACGGTGGTCAGATGCAGGGCAGAATAATGTACACCCAAAGATCCCACTTAGCCCTGAAGCAGTAGGGCATCTCTGCTGATTAGATTTAAACAAGGTTAGTAACATTAATAAGAATAGATAATATTTATTGCATTCTTAATATGTTTCTGGCATTGTGATTAGATACTTTATATTTTCTCATCTTTATAATTACTGGGTGATGCAATATTTTTAGGCCCATTTTATCAATGAGGAAAATTAATTCTGAGAGATTAATTAACTTGTTCAAGTTGAGAGTTATTAAGCAGTTGATTCAAAATTCAAACCCAGAATTACCTGAAACCAAACCCATGCTCTTAACTACTGGATTTGATCAGGGCTCAGTGGTAAAGTGGGCATCTGAGGTTAGGATAGGTTTTAAAATTAGAGGGACTCATTGACTAAACGGTTTATTAGCTTTGTTTACATAAAATATGTTGATCAGTAATTATAAATACTTGCACTCTCACCTAAAGCTTGTTCTTAAACAATACTGTGGCAGCAATGAGAGAGTGAGAGTGACAGAGAGCAAGAGAGAATGCTCACTTTCCCTTTGGACTTAAAGAGGAATTTAAAATTTCTGATCACAAAATTGTTGATCTTTACACTTTCCCACTATCTTGAATCATTTAGTTTGAAGATAACATTATTTTAAACACCTTTAAAGTGATTCATCTTCAACCTCATTATGCACTTAAATATGCATATTTGTAAAAAGTCCCCTGTCAAAGGCATACTCTTCCCCAGCAACTTTATGGGTTCTGGATAAATTAAAAAATTGAACATGAGTTTATCATTTACTCTTTCCAATAATTTGAAAGAATAAAATGTTACTATATCATTTAAACTATTCCAAACGCTGCTTTGCTTTATTTATCAGGGAGAATAGTTTATATCTCAAATACAATTTATTAGGCTGAAAAGAACACAGCTAGGGATTTGATTGAGACATAACTCCCATAACATTGTGTCAACTATACAATTGAAAAAAAAAAAAAAAGAACCATAATTCCTGCCCTTGGTTGGTTTAGCATCCAGATGGGAAGATGCCACATACTCATAAAAAATAGAACCAAAATGTCATTAAGTAATCAACTCCTAACAAGATCATTAGTGCTGTCAGAATTGAGAGAAAGAAGAGATTTAGGGATGATTTGCGATGAGGACGGAGTGGGTACGTGGTCTGGGGCTTGAAAGAAGGACCAGATAATCATGATTTCCCTTGAAAGTGAGGAACAGAACATTGAAGGGAAGATGGTCAGTCATCAGCAAGAGCAGGGAGGTTAGGAAACTGATTTTTTCTAAATAAAGACAGGAGACCAATTTTCCAAAGTATGCCTCAAAAAGAAGCCTTTAATACTTGGGTGATTGCCCATGTCTCTGAGACTCTCATGAAGGCTATAAATTCACTTCAGAAAAAAATGTACAATTATAAATAACAGTAAATTATCCTAGTGTACAGAAACAACAACTAGCATTTTGGTACATATCATTCTAGATCTCCATCTCTGGACATAGGTATGTAGGTATGTATATAAAATCATCTGTTGACAGTAAAAATAAATGTTCAAATATAAAATATGAGAAAATGGGAAGCATATGGTGCATTAAAAAATCTATTGGTTTTATGTATGAACACTTAAGTGTATTTATATTAAAATTTCTCTCCCTCCTACAGTGACTGATTAAAAGTTTGGTCATTTGCACCAACAGATTCAGGTGCAGAAACTGGTATTCATTTTGGAACTGGAAATACTATTATATTCAAAATTACTTTATTAGAGCAAAACACTATTCCTTTGAATATTTTTATCTTTTCAAAATAAAAATAGCTTTTATTCTTAATTATATATAAGTAAAACTACATGTTCATAGTAAACATTTCAAGGAATACACTAAATTCTAAGAAAGAGAGTGAAAAGTCAGGCGAATTTCTACCAAGAATGAAGGGCCTTTTAAGCAACAGAGTAACAGGTAATGTAGTTCTTCAGTTGGAAATGCTTATGTAAGATGAGTTAGAAAAGATAAAACCTAGAAGCCAAGAAACCAGTTGGACAACCACACAATCCTCTGAAAACTAACAAAGGCCAAGAGGAAAACAGTCACCAGCAGTGACAATGAGAGCCAAGTGTGTTGAGTATCTAATTTGTGCAAAGCAATACAATGGACATGCTGAAAAAAATTGTTAAGAACATATGATCTGGGATCCCTGGGTGGCGCAGCGGTTTAGCGCCTGCCTTTGGCCCAGGGCGCGATCCTGGAGACCCGGGATCGAATCCCACGTTGGGCTCCCAGTGCATGGAGCCTGCTTCTCCCTCTGCCTGTGTCTCTGCCTCTCTCTCTCTCTCTCTGTGTGACTATCATAAATAAATAAAAATTAAAAAAAAAAAAAGAACATATGATCTGTGCCCTCTAGAAGCTCAACTGAATGGAAAAGACCAGTTGGTAAATAGTTGAGGTTCACAAAACATCCTTGGGCAATTTGTATGAATAAGATTAATTCCCTGAAACTAAGATAACATTGTATATTAACTGGAATTTAAAAACTTAAAAAAAAGATGAATTCCTAGTACATGTTCTTTTTCAGCTTGCTGTTGTGCTGGGAAACATTTCAAATTTGTGTTTTTAATTTAGGGTTAGGAAATTGGTGGCAAGCAACAGAGAATTACAATATCAGGGCTATGGTGATAACAGGGTTTGGAAAACCTTTTAATCAACATTTGATTTGGAAATACAAAGAAAGATAGATTTGTAGGAAATGAAGGGATCCAGAGTTATAGTTGCCTGGAGGGCAGAAGTAAGCCCTTCTAAAAGTGAAGCCTTATAAAACATTTATCTCTTGGTGGTTCCCTGACCAGAAGGGTCAGGCTGGGGTGACATTTGTTAATGACTACTGAGTGTAGAGTTGTTTTGAAATGTATCTAAAGCTAATTTTTAAACTAAGATATAAGAATGATTAAAAAGACAACAACAATTATTTGAAAATAAGAGGAAGAAACAATGAGCAAGAGAGAAAACAAACAGCTCAACAAGTAGCTGAGGTTTTTTTCTCCCCTAAAACATGGATTTTGCTTTCTGATTATCCGGAATATTTTTTAATGAATCCACTTTTTTTTTGCATAAACTTAGGAGATACAAAATAGTGTATTTTTAAAATTTTTCATGCATTTGCCTGATAAAAATGAACTGAAATATGTCAAGAGTTAGAAATAAAGTGAAATCTATATATTATTTTGACTTTATACAGTATTCCATTTTAATATGATTTTCAAATAAAATTTCTCTTTTGACTATATGCATTTGAGAATGCATAATTAAATCTTTTTATACTAAAATCTGCATCTGATTCTTTTATAGTTATTGGGACTAGATGACTTTTTAATGTCTTATTGCTCTTGTAATATGTAATAGAAAAAATCTTAAAAGACATGCAAATAAATACTAATATATGACTTACATATGAAAGCTTATATGGATTTTATATTGAAATGGAACTGCATATTCCTTATTTTAATTTCACTAACACAGACAAATCCTTTTAATAATCTAAACACAACTCCTAGGTGGGAGGGGCTGCCGTTCATTTTTTGATTCAATTCCAAAGTTCCTTTCAGAGTAATAAAAACATTTTCTAAGGAAGCAGAGGACGACCTTGCTTCATTATTTAAGCAGCTTAGTCTGTTTTTTTCCAAGCTCACAAGGAATTGTCCTCAAGGACATTTTTTCTCATAACGTTCTTACAAGAGGGATGATGTCACCATTGAAGTTATCAAGCACCATGTTTTCTCTGAGACACTGCTGTATGCTAGGTATTAGGAAGAAGGGGCCAAAAGACAGAAATCTCCAAACACATTTCTAGATTCAGATCTAGATCCACATCTCTTCTTTCTTAGGAAAAGACTCTGCTTTGAAAACAATTCAAAGGGATACAAACATTTAGAAGCAGAGAGATGTACCTTTCAATGTAAAAAAAAAATATAATAATAATTCACCACATCAATTTAGAAACAAAGAAAACTCGATGTATTAAATTCTATTCTTATTTTAATTTTTTCTTATTTTTTTCTTCTGGTAAAGACATCTAGCTCACTAAATAATATAAATTAAATATCTTAAAATTATATTGAAAGTAAATACATAGGAAAAGGTCCTAGAATATGCATATAATTAATTTCCCCATCTTGTCCCAAACTGAAGGATTATATCATCTAGATTCTGCTTAAATTTCAAGTTATGGGTAAATTGAAAGGATGGAAAGTATAAAAAAGGACTTTGTATAAAATCGAAATAAAAAGATGGCAGTGTGGTTGGGGTCTGCACTTTGGACAATGCACTCAAATTATTTGGGTCAGGTATCCATTTTATTTAAATATTTAAGCTCCTCAAAATCCTGACTGTTCCTCATTATTTTTATTTTAGAGAATTATTATAAACTGCCCTCAATCTTGTGTACAGCCTTCCTAAATGACTGCAAAACACTTGATTACTACACTTCAAGGGTCTCAAATTGCTTCTTAATTTCTCTCTTCCAAAGTCACTCACTCACCTAACTTAGTCCATCCTTCTTACTCACAATGTGACCATGTGATTTTTTCCCTTGAATCTCATTGGTTCTCATCTTAGTGCACCCATTGATCTTCTGAGGCATAATTTACCTGACCCTTCTGTTATGATGTCCTCACATGCACCGCACCGCACGTTTTCTCCTCCAGAAAAATGTTTCTTCTGGCTCATTATCTAAACTCTTAATAGCTGTGCTAAGCTGTAAGTTTTTTAGTATTAAAATCAGTTCACTATCTTTTTTAATAACCCTTACTGTCAGCTGATACTTTATCAGTATAAAATATAAAATATTGAAAGGCTCATGGAAAAAAATCAATACAAAAACCAGTTCTTCATGGACTTATTTTGATTTAAAAATTTCAAATATCTTAAAAACAATCTATGCAGTAGCTGTCACTAAAGGCCCTTTTAGCTCTCCAACTCTTTTACACTCACAAAAATTCAGAATTATATTGCAAGCTCAGTGTCTTCATAAAATAAAAACTAAGAAAGAAAAAAAAGTCAATCTGAATTTGAAAAGGTCTTTATTTTTCAAAGTGTTTTAAGGTGGATCCTCAATTATGTCATGTTGAGAAGAATTTCATGCTAGATGGTTAACAGAAGAACTTTTGTCAGTAGAACTGACAAAATGTGCCTGGAAAACGTTCAGCTATTTTGAAAATAAATGTCAGGACGTCAGCTCCCGGTTTCTCTTGCCTCAGGCTATGGTTACTTGGCTATTTAACACTCATTTGCACTAGCCCCTATATATTAACCCCATCAAAGATGTGTAAACAAATTGGGACAGAGTTCCTGCTAACCAACTTCCAATTCTTTAATGTCACACACATAAAACAACTTACTTTAGTTTTCTTCCTCAATGTTATGTTTGCAGATTTAGCGATTTATTATAGATTTATATCCATGACCATACAAAAAACAACAGAAATGTAACTATCACTTTTCAATTGGTAATGCTGGTCAACTAAATATGACAGAGAAAGAAGAAAATATACACTCCATGGAGGAGAGATGGAGCCAGCATTCTTAAAGCTTTTATATTACAACTCCAGTCATGTTAACATCTGAAAGTCTCTATCAATTGCTATCTTCATTTTGTGATGATCTAGTGTATTCATAATTTTAAAGTAGTCATAGTATGTTCAAGAATAAATCAGCTTTATTTGTATTAACAATTATGTCCTATGGTAGCATAAAGAAAAAATATATCCCCAAATCAAATAGTCAGTACCTCTATCATTTCCCTGAATATTAAAATAATTCAGCTTATTTTTTAAGCTGAGAAGACTTTTTAAGGATGGATTGCATACATATATACAGAAAGAAGGAGGGAGGTGGAGGTGGGGAACATTGTTTATTTTCTAACCAGGTATTCCCTAACCTATTTATTCAGCTACGTCTAAACTCCATCTTCAAAATTTCTCTAAGGGTGTTTATCATGGCATTGTATACACTAGTGAAAAAGTGGAAACCACTTGAAAGTCCTGCACTAAGATTAATTGATCAATAAAGATGATGTAACAGAATGTTATATAGCTATTAAAAGACATTGGAAGATAGGATTACAAGAAAATAACATCACAAAATAGTATCTTACAGTTATAAGATAAATTTGTGTATATATTTATTGTGCATAAGTACATATATATAATAAAAGTATATATATATATATATACCAGAATGCCATGTACAAAAATAGAAACATAGTTTATCTTCGTGTGATGGGATTAATGAACCATTACTAGTTTCTCCTTTTTCTTACCTGCATGAATAAACTCCTATAGTAAACATGTTATAAGTATTTTCTAATGTGAAAGGTGATAAATATATTTTAAGTAAGACTGACAAACTTCAGGAAAAAAGACAAAAAATGTTTTTCTTACAATGAACAATATATATATATATATATGTATATATATATATGGCTTTATATGTATGTGTAGTGTATATAAATTATATATATCTAACTTATAATTAGATATATAAAGGTTAAGATGACACTGAAAATGTCTCCTAATGCAAAACTGCTTCCGAACAGGATTGATAGGATTGCAAATATATGATCAACAAAATAATTTTCATTTCCATTTTGCATTCAAGCTTAGAAAAAGCAGAAATGAGCTTGTAAGTTTGAGTTCCATAGACTTGCCCTAGTCTTGCAGGCATTAATTCAAGGTTGAATACATTTTCAATTTTCCTTTTAACCAAATCTATGAGCCAGAAACCAGGAAAGGAGATCATAACAGCTGAGTTGCAGCTGTAGATCCTTACCTCCAAAACTGAAGATCAGTCATATTAGTACAAAGTTCATTTAGCCAAAAACAAGGGGAAAAAAATCATATTACACAGCACACACAGTCTCTCTCTCTCACACACACACACACACACACACACACACACACACACACAGTGTTTTCCAAGATGTAGTCAGAATTCTTAGGAAATTTTGTAATATGTGAAATCTTTCAAAGATTTTATTTATTCATGAGACAGAGAGAGAGAGAGAGAGGCACACAGGCAGAGGGAGAAGCAGGCTCCATGCAAGGGAGCCCAATGTGGGACCCGATCCTAGAACTCCAGGATCATGCCCTGGGCCAAATGCAGGCGTCCAAACGCTGAGCCACCCATGTGAAATCATTTTGCTTTCACTTATTTTTTTAAAAAATCACGTCACCAAAACCTTTTTTTTTTTAAGGATTTTATTTAGTTATTCATGAGAGACACACAGAGAGAGGCAGAGACACAGGCAGAGAGAGGGAAAAGCAGGCTCCCTGTACGGAGCCTGATGTGAGATAAGATCCTCAGGATCTACTTGAGCCAAAGGCAGATGCTCAACCATGGAGCCACCCAGGTGCCCCAAAAACTTTTTAATGGAAAACAAAGAAAGAAAAAAATTCCCATAATCCCACCATTCCAATAAAGCCACAAGTGAAATTAGAAAATATTTATGTGTAACTGATTATGAAAAACATTATTAGCTCAATTACATGAGTATATATCATTGTTACCTCATCATTACAATCTGAATATTCAAATATATATAATAGGTAAGATATTTTTGGGTTTTTATTATTTTAAATTTGTCCTCCTTTAGCAAATATAAGTACATATGACCTTATTATAATTTCATAGGTCTCTATATTCTTCAGTTAAAATATAGATCATAGTTCATATATACAATAATAGAATTTTAAAATAATTTTATTGATATCTCTCCTTACTAAGATCTAAGCAATTTGAATACAAGGACTATCCTGGCTTCTGCTCATTATGGTACCCCTGGCACCTTGCTCAGTGTGCCTCACAGTATGACTGAATCATATAATAATCAATGAATGAATGGCAGTTATCCAGTGAATGAATTAAAGCCTCTTCACTGAATTAGCATCATTTGATTCACTCTGGAACTTCTATTCTTGAAGTAAACATCCCTTTTCATAGTGTTTCATTTTTGCTTTGAGTAATATCTATTTTACAGTTATTCTAAAAATCATGCATCCAGCAGGACAAGAGTGCATAAAACATGCCACTGTGGCATATTGGAAACACTATATTTTCTGGAATAAAATTAACCTGGGTTCAAATGTTTACCTGATTACACACCTGTGTATACTGGGCAAGCTATCTTAACTGCATTGAGCTTCAGTATAAACATCTATAAAAGCAAAATGTATACAATTTAACTAGCCAAGGTTGTAACTGTGGATAATAAGTAACATGCATAAAGCATCTGGTATGTAGAAGAAATTTCTATATTAGTTCCAACCCCTAATACATAGACATTTATAGTAGGCAGCAACCAAGTGACTTTGGTTATCTAACTTTATACAGGATTTTGTATCTTAGATCCCATTTAGAAAATCATCACTGAGAATAAAGAATCCATGAAATTAATGCTGTCTAGAAAATTGCCTTAGGATCATGGGCTGCCTTTACCAAAATAACAGATAATTGGCTCTTGGAAGAACTTCTTTTGTGGCATAATATCACTAATGCAAAAAAGCAGTTATCTGCAGGGAGAAAAGTGGAAGACACAAAGAAACTACAGACACAATGAAAAATCATTAATTGTAGTAAATATAATTTAGCAAAGCAACAAATTGCACACATAATTAATGAGAGTGTCTAAAGTTTGCCATTCAAAGCAAATGACCAAGATCTTGGAATCACCTTACAAGCAAAGTAACAACATGCTTGCCCATTTTTATGATACTGTCCTACCACATCTTTGAATCACTGGAAGAAAACATGATTTATTTAACAACCTACTTTTTGACACACCAATTTTTCTGTCCAGAATTAGCAGAGATTCATATATCACAGATATTCAACTGAAGTTAATTGGGGTCTCAGTACAAAAAAAAATTATAGCATTTACAACAGCAATTAGGCTACATATGTGGCTCCTATAATTATTGACTAAACTTATTTATTTGCTTACTTATTTGTCCTATCAGTATATTGGATACAAAATGCTAACAAGAAGTCACATTAAATGATGAGAGAATGTTTGCCTATCAGATGACCAAAAAAATGAGTAAAAGGGAAGTCAATTGGAGTAAGAAATGTCTAAAAGCAGGACAGTGCTACTGCATTTTAGAATTGGAGGTAGGGCAGCCCGGGTGGCTCAGCAGTTTGGCGCCGCCTTCAGCCCAGGGCCTGATCCTGGAGACCCGGGATCGAGTCCCACGTCGGGCTCCCTGCGTGGAGCCTGCTTCTCCTTCTGCCTGTGTCTCTGCCTCTCTCTGTGTGTCTCTCATGAATAAATAAATAAAATCTTTAAAGAAAAATAGAATTGGAGGTAGCAGTGGAGACCACTTTGCCCAGTTTCCTCACAGCAGAGTGAGGCCGGTAGGGAACACAACCCAATCTGGCATCTTCCCATGAAATTGTTGTATAAGCCTCGTAATAGTATTTCTTTCTAATCTATTGGGAGGAAGATTCCACCTTATTTCTGACCTCTACCTTGATTTTGTAGGAATTCAATAATTTAGCCAATGTACTATGTGGTATTCCTCTTATTGTTCGGAAATAAACTGCCATGTCAGCAAGCCCTCTCCTTTAGCTATCGGCTCTGTGGACAAGGAAATGAAACATTCTATGAATGGGGTAATTTTCTTCTCTAATGGACTGCAAAAATAAGCAGTTGGTGAACTAACGCTTAGCATATTTAAAGGGTCATTTACATACTGCTTTTAAAAAAGACAATAATATTCAATCTGCTTGTGGCTGAACCATGGTTTAAGAACACAACTGAACCCTATGATCAACATTAGTTTCAAAACACCTAGGTGTTTCAGAAGGGGAAATTATGGGACTAACAGTTTGCTTCAGAAAATATCTCCAGTTTAGTTTTGTGTTACTTTCTTTTTTTAAAAAAAGATTTTATTTATTTCTTCATGAAAGACACACACACACACACAGAGAGAGAGAGAGAGAGGCAGAGACATAGGCAGAGGAAGAAGCAGGCTCCATGCAGGGAGCCTGATGTGGGACTCCATCCTGGGACTCCATCCTGGGACTCCAGGATCACGCCCTGGCCTGAAGGCGAGCACTAAACCACTGAGCCACCCAGGGATCCCCTGTTTTGTGTTACTTTCATCCTTATTTTATTCCCCATGCTCTCAGCAATTAGATGTTTAGTTTGTCTCACTTGTCTTGCTTCTACTTTCTAAATAGGTTTTTTTTTTTTTCCTTATGGGTACATTTGATCTCCTCGAACTATTACGCCTCATGAGTCCACTATGCTTGTTCTTTCTTTAGGATATTTTCTCTCTTTCATCCCTTGCTGCAACATTTTGCATGCCCAATACATAATTCTAACCTAATTCAGAACAATTTGATATGTAGGTTACTTATTGTCCATTCATTCAACAAATGTTTATTCTATGGCATGTCCATAGTAGAGGCTAATTATACATTTGTGAACAGGGTCTAAAGTTATTTGAGAAAAAGCTATGTGCAGAGTGTTACAAAAGAAATCAGCCCAGTTTGGTTGCCACAGATATCTTCTTCAGAGAACTAATCTTGAGCTATGACTTGAAAAATTAGCAAGAAATTTTACCCAGGGAAGGATTAAGAAGAAATAGCAGTCTAGCCAGAAGAGGCAGCATGTATTCTCTGCATATGAAAAGAACAGTACTGAAGTGCTAAAGGATTAGGCATATCTTTAATTTCTAAAACTAACCAAGTTTTGTCTTGCAATTATTGGTCAGCTAAAGTCAACAATGGCAATAGTTTTCAAATCATAGCACTATCACACAATACACTTCTCTGAAACCTTGTGTTAATCTTAGTTTCTTGAGGATATACTGAGGATAAACTGCCTCAAACCATAGAGAGTAGTTATGATGGTTAAGTGAGAAAAGCCCATGTAGCACACTAAGCATAGTATCTTGTAAAAAGTATTTTAGTTATTATTAGTTAATTTCCATACCTAGATCAAGTCATATTGGTAGGAAATTGGAGCAATCTGCTTATAGAATAGAAAGGAGATCATTTAAAATTTTAAATATATTTAAATACATAATTATTTGTGTGTATATATACATTTACATGTATGTATCCCTGAACATGACAGTTTAGACTGGCATAAAAGACCAAATAAATGAACCAAATTCAAAATGTTGATAAGTTAAGACAGGTAAGGAGAGTGCTAAATGGAAGAATGCCATTCTTGTGTTTTTGACCATGACCTGTAGTTACTTCTGTTCTTAGAATTTAATTAACTCAGATGGCTTTAGGAGTCTAGGAAGTTGGTATTCCTTATGTGCCCTCTGTTAAACCGTGGCACTCCTGTCTTCTTCTAGACCCAAATGCATAGTTAATTATTCTGGTCTGAAAAGCGAAGTCTCTGATCAAAATGTATTAGGTTTACTTTAAAGATACCCTCTCCTCATTCAAATATAAGCAATGTTTTTCTTTAAAAAGGCACTTCCCAGTTGAAGACTGATTTCTTACAACTGCAAAAGGAGCTTTGACATTTAAAGTCTGAAGAGAAATGTCAATTATTTACTAAAGTATGAGGTACCTTACTAAACTAATCTGTTTAATGTTTACCAGAATCTGACTTTTTTTTTAAATGAGCCTCTCTGCAATAGGCCTAAGTAAGGGATACTCAATGGTTCTGTTTAATCTCATTTTTATCTTAACTACTTATGAGAACAATTCCTGAGAAGGAATGATCAAAAAATAAAAGTCATGTAAAGATGTTAACTTTATGCAAGCCAATATCTGCAATCCGTTTCCTTTTTTCCATGATGTGTCTATCAGGTAATTTGCTATGTTACAGGTATCATAAACTTCTAAACTCTGAGCTCCTATATGAAAAGGCTGTGTGTTTTTCTTCTGACTCCTCTGTATCTAACATCAGGCCTATTACTCAAGGATTCCTGGAAGGATGAAAGGGTAAATGAACAAAGGAACAAATGGACCTTCTTAGGAAGGCAAGACACACATACATCTACTAACAAACATGAATTATTTCAAAACAGTACATAGCTATATATGAAAAAAATAAGTGAGTAGACATTTTATCTTTTGTTCTTAGAAAGATACAACTGGCTGCTGATAGTTTGTTGACTCTGAAATAGTATTAACTTAAAATAAGAGTATTATTTAAATTAAAATAGTTGCAGGACTCCTGGGTGGCTCAGCAGTTGAGCATCTGCCTTTGGCTCAGGGCGTGATCCTGGAGTCCCAGGATCAAGTCCCACATAGGGCTCCCTCCACGGAGCCTGCTTCTCCCTCTGCCTATGTCTCTGCCTCTCTCTATGTCTGTCATGAATAAATAAACAAAATCTTTAAAACAAATAAAAATAAATTTAGTTGCTTGAATACAATGGTTTTTACCTCAAGGAAACCTAAAATAACATGGTTTCCTCCAATAAATTATCAGCAATTTTGTTACTTTTCTATCCTGACATCTAATTTAACACTTATTGACCAATAACATGTCATGTGATTGTTTCTGGATATATCATGGTAGAAGTTCTCAATCATATATGTGAAATTATTAAAAAATGGAAAAAGACTTCATTAGTTGATAGTGTCCAGACTTTCTAAAGGCAGGTTCCACAAACAGAGGTAGGAGTAACTGATGGTTAAAAAGAACAACTAAGAATCAATCAAGTATTTAATCTAAAGAATTACTCTCTAATGAAAAGAATTTCTCTCTTTAACCTCTATTTTTTGTTTGAATAGTCATGCACGCACATCGATTTCTCAATATCCAGTCTCACATTTAAAACATGTAAAATATGATTATCTACTTGCAGAAATGTACGAAAATGTATGCATGCTTATTTCAAAAAGAAATTAAAATTAGAAAAGAATGTATTGTAGAGAGGAAGAGCCCTCCATAAAATATAGTCAGAAGTCCTAATTCTATGGCAGTGAGAGATGTGAGGACTTAAAGCTCTCAAAGGGGCTGTCCTGTACACCCATCAGCAAAGTAAGTAATCCAAAAAGGTTTTTTTACATTATTTCATACAATTTATAAGTGCAAAATTAAAAACAGAATTTTCTATTCTATTAGATATAGTCCTCCAGCTGAATCATAATAATTGATATAATTAGATGAACAGTCACTTGATAAAGTGCTAACATCCGTGATGTTAGAGGTTATGATTTTGCTCATTCTACTCTTTAATCACCTGCTGGTGGCACTCAAAAGCACAGAGAAATTCAGCTCCTTCAGGGGAAAGTCCATTTGGGGAGTCAGCCTTAAAGGGAACACCACCACATAGATTGCAACAACCCTTCCTCTTTCTTTGAATATAGATTTTGCCAATTTTAACTCCAAGACAGATGTCTTCAAACACCTCAGAACATACTGGAATAACGACCCATTATAATAATTCTTCATATACAAGACTCATTTGCTCTCTTCTCCTTTAAGTGCTGATAGATCCATGACTATAGTGTCCTTTGCCTTAATTACCCCGATCTTGCTAGCAGCCACACTCCAGTATTTACACTTTTACTCAGGAAAATCCCTCCTCTTCTTCCCCAAATATCAATTCTCTGTTTCTAATTATTCTCAAAAAATTTCCACTTTTGTTTTATAGTATCTGAAAGCAGTTTTCCTTTCATTCTGATAGTCTAAAGATCTCTTCTTCTATCGTTTTCCATAGAAGCCTGTTCTTTTTCCTTAGCACATCTCTTCCAACTTGCCGTTGTATTCTTATTTGTATGTTTGCTTGGTTTAATTTCTCTCAGAATAAAATGGCCTTTTCCTAAGGCAGAAACCCAGTCTGTTTGGTTTACCATTATATACTCATTGTCTTGAAAAGTGCTGTTGCATTGTGGATGCTCTAAAATTTATGAGGAGTAACTGAAGTAATCTACATGGTGTTCAAGATGGGAACTACAACCAAACTGAGAATTAGTTATATCCTATAAATTACAGACCCCTACATATCATAGGGTGAACAATAGTTCAGTTTTCCCATAACAGTAGGGTTTCCCAGGAACATGGGATTTTCACTTCTGAAATCAGGACAGTCTAGAAAATGGAAATGATTGGCCATCCTTGCATATTAAAGGGATGGTTTGCAAGACAACAGAAATTGTAATGTATGACTAGAACAGCTCTAATCTATAACCTGTACTTATATCACATTGTTCGGTTTTAAAGAGAACATTCAGCTCCATTATCACCCTGTTCCTTCGCACTCCTTTGAGATACAAAGGCAAGAGACTACTATCCCTATGTTACAGATAAGGAACCTGAGGGTCAGAGTGTTTAATAGGTTTCTCCAGTCAATTGTCTACTAAACAACCATGGTACTGGAAGCAATGCCTTTGGAAAAATGCCTACTCCCATTCCTGACCCAACACACCACTCTGTCTAACCAATTCACATAGAAATTAAATCTGTAACTTTGGCCTAAATAACACTACATTCCTAGTAACTAAACAATTTGAGGCAAGTAAATATTAATAGTCAGATAAAAACAAATTCTTTTATCACTTATATAATAAGCACAGTAGATCTATGTCAGGAGTATTTTCTCTGAGCTGGTATTTTCCCCAGGTCTTTGAAATGTTTTTAGCTATATGTTTTTAATTTTCAATGTAATATTGTTATAGTTTTTACTTAATTGTTTTCTTGCCACTATCTCATTATGTGTGATCTGTGTATTCTTTGAAGCCCTCCCTACCATTTTGTGGCCCCTGTGTACAGAAAGAGCTTTGTTACTGGTAGGAATATTTTCCTTTATCCATTGTTCAGCTCTGACAGATTCTTAAGAAGCAATCAACTGGAGGTAATTAGAAGTTGCTAAAATATAAGAACTGTAACCAGGAGGCAATAATATACAATGAGGAAATGACAGTCTCTTCAATAAATGGTGCTAAGAAAACTGGACAGTTACATGCAAAAGAATGAAACTTGATCACTACCTTGCATCGTACGCAAAAATTAACTTAAAATAAAGACCCGAATGTAAGACTAGAAACCTTTAATTTCCTAGAAAAAAATATAGGTGGTAATTTTCTTAGTACTGGTCTTGGCAAAGATTTTTTTTGGACCTGATTCCAAAAGCAAGGGCAACAAAAGCAAAAATAAATAAATGGGACTACAGATCTTCCTTGACTTACAACAGGGTTATGTCCTGATAAAACCATAATCAACTGAAATATTACAAGTTAAAAATGCATTTAATATGCCTAAACTAGTGACCATTATAGCTCAGCCTAGCCTACATTAAACATGCTAAAAACACTTACATTAGCCTACAGTTGGGAAAATTCATCTAACACAAAGCCTAGTTTATAATAAAGTGTCAAATACTTCATGGAACTTAATGAATACAATGAAAAACATAATGCATGCATGAGTACAGAATCATTCTAAGTGTATGGATGATTACCCTTGTGATCACCTCACCGACTGAGAGCTGTGGTTCACTGCCACTGCCTAGCATCATGAGAGAGTATTATACTTCACATCACTAGCCTGCGAAAAGATCAAAATCCAAAATATGACGTACGGTTTCTACTGAGCATGGTATTGTTTTCACACTAAAGTTAAAAATTTGTAAGTCGAACCATTATGGGTGATAGACCCAAAAAACTACTGCACAACAACAACAAAAAAGATCAATCAGATGAAAAACTACCTACGGAGAGGGAGAAAATATTTTCAGATCATGTACCCAATAAGGGGTTAATATCTGAACTATATATAAAGCACTCACAACTCAATAACTAACAAGCTTATTTAAAAATGGGCAGAGGATCTGAACAGACATTTTTCCAAAGAAGACATAGAGACAGTCAACAGGCACATGAAAAGATGCTCAATATAACTAAGCCAGAGAAATTCAAATCAAAACCACAATAAGATAAGACCTCATACCTGTTAACATTTATTTTATTAAAACAAACAAACAAGAAATAACAAGTGTTTGCAAGGATGTGGGGAAAAAAACCCTCGTGTATCATTGGTAGGAATGTAAATTGGTCACCACCGTAGAAAACAGCATGAAGTTTCCTAAGAAATTTAAAATTAGAGCTACCATATTATCTAGTAATTCCACTTCTGGGCATTTATCCAAAGAAAATGAAAGAACTAATTTGTTTTTGTTTTTGTTTAAGATTTATTTATTCATGAGAGACACAGACTGAGAGAGAGAGGCAGAGACATAGGCCGAGGGAAAAGCAGTTTCTTGCAGGGAACCTGATGTGGGACTCAATCCCAGATCCCAGGATCATGACCTGAGCTGAAGGCAGGCACCCAATCACTGAGCCACTCAGGTATCCCAAAAGAACTAATTTGAACGGATACATGTACTCATATGTTTATTACCACATTATTTACAATAACCAAGATACAGAAATAACCGAAATTTTCATCGATAAATGATTGGATAAAGAAAATTCAGTATATACACACAATGGAATATTACTCAGTCATAAAAAAGAATCCAATCTTGAATTCTGGTTCAAGAGTTCTTTTAGAATGTTTAACTTAAATGACCATCAACTTAATATAGATTGCTATATACTTAGGATCCTATATATGAACTTCATGGTAACCACAAAACCAAAATCTGTAATAGATACACAAAAAATAAAGAGAAAGAAAGCCAAGCATAACACTACAGAAAATCATTAATCATGAAGAAAGAGCAAGAGGAGAAGAAGAAAGGAACAGAGAAAAACTACAAAAACAACCAGGAAACAATGGACAAAATGACAAGTACATATCTATAAATAATTATTTTAAATGTAAATGATTTAAATGCTCCAATTAAAGGACAAAGGGTAGAAAGGATAAAAAATAAGACCCATCTATATGCTGCCTACAGACATATTTCAGACCTAAAGACACATAGAGACTCATATTAAAAGGATGGAAAAAGAAGAAAAAAGTGTGGGGTGGGTGGGAAGCTGGTGTAGCAATACTTATATTGAACAAAAGAAATTTAAAACAAATTCTGTAACAAAAGACAAAGAAGGGTATTACATAATGATAACCCTTTATCATTCCAATAAGAGGATATAACAATTATGAGTATCTATGTATCCAACATTGGAGTACCTAAATACATAAAGTAAAATATTAACAGACATAGATGGAGAAATTGATAGCAATATAATAATAATAATATGAGACTTTAACACCCCACCTACACCCATGGATAAATATCCATTTATTTGATGGATAAATCAACCAAGGAGAAAAATCAATAAGGAAATAGTGTCTTTTCATTGAACTAGAATAAATAATCCTAAAATTTGTATGGAACCACAAAAGACCCCAAATATCCAAAGAAATCTTAAGAAAGAAGATCAAAATTGGAAGTATCTCACAACCCCACGTTTCAAAATACACTACAAAGTTGTAGTAATCAAAACAGTATGGTACTGGCACCAAAATAGACACATAGATCAATGGAAAAGAATAGAGAGACCAGAAATAAACCCACATTTATATGGTCAATTATGACAAAGGAGGCAAAAATATAAAATGGAGAAAAGACAGTCTTTTCAATAAATGGTGCTGGGAAAATTGGATAGCTACATGTAAAAGAATAAAATGACCATTTTCTTACATGGCACACAATAATAAGCTCAATATGGATTAAAGACCTACATATGAGATCTGAAACCATGAAATTTCTAGCAGAAAACTTTGGCATTAATTCCTTGACATTAGTCATCACAACATTCTTCTGGATATGTCTTCTCAGGAAAGGACAAAAAATAAATTATTTAGACTACACCAAAATAAGCTTATGCAGAGTGAAGGAGACTATCAACAAAACAAAAAAGAACATACTGAATATGGTACTTGCAAATTATATATCTGATAAGGGGTTAATATCCCAAATATATAAAGAATTTATGGTAGTGCCTGGGTATCTCGATCAGTAAAACATCCAACTCTTGATTTAGGCTAAGGTCATGGTCTCAGGGTTATGAGATTGAGCTCTATACTCAGTGTGGTGTCTGCTTGTGATTCTCTCTCTCTCTCTCTGCCTCTCCTCCTGCTCATGCCCTCTAAACATAGAAACAAACAAATAAAATCTTAAAAATAAAAAGAACTTATGCAATTCAACACTAAAAATTTAATAATCTAATTTAAAAATAGAGGCCCTGGATAGTCATTTTTCCAAAGAAGACATGCAGATGGCCAACAGAAACATGAAAATATGGTCAACATCACTCACCATCAGGGAAATGTAAATCGAAGCCCAGTGAGGTTTCATCTCACACTAGTCAGAATGGCTAGAGGCAAAAAGCCAAGAAATGACAGGTGTCAGTGAGGACATGGGGAAAAGAGAACTTACACTATTGGTGGGAATGTAAATTGGTGCAACCACTGTGCAATACAGTATGGAGGTTCTTCAAGAAACTATAAGTAAAAATACCAGATGAGCCAATAATTCCACTACTGGGTATTTACCCAAAGAAAATAAAAACAGTAATTCAAAACGATATATGCATCTCTGGGTTTATTACAGCATTATTTATGATAAGCAAGTTATGGAAGCAATTTATATATGTCTATCAATATATGAATGGATAAAGATGAAGTGATATATATATATATATATATAGACTATATATATAGTACTATATATACTATATATATAGTATACTAATATATATATATACTCCTATATACTAGGAGACTTTATGTGGTTGTCAGAGGGGAGGAGGCTGGGAGGTGGGCACAATGGGAGAAAGGGATCAAGGGGTACAAACTTCCAATCATAAAGTAAATAAGTCATGGGGATGTAATGTACAGCATGTTGACTGTAGTCAATAATATTGTATCACATATTTGCAAGTTATTGAGAATAGATCTTGAAAAGAATCATAAGAAAAATTTGTTAAGTATAGGTAATGGCAGATGGTAACTACAAGTGTTGCAGTGATCATTTTGGCATGTATACAAATATCAAGTCATTATATTATACACCTAAAACTAATATGTTGTTTGTCAATTACACTTAATTTTTTTAAAGTAACCAATAAAAAGAGCAGAAGACAAAGAAATACATCTTAAGACAACAATCTAAAAGGGTGAGTTTTAGCCAGTCACAGTATAACATATACAAATAAAAACTATTTAAAAATTGTGGATAGTTTCTTTTAAAAAATTGCATCCTTTGTGACTGCCTAGGAAAATCATTCCTCTTTAATTGTTTTCTGGGTGAGATAGCTTGGCAGGAGAGACTAAAGGTCAAAAATAAAGATCTATAAACTGCAAAGAGATGAAATATTAGAATGAGTCAATGCTTACTTGTCTTCCTGTTAAAGAACTTTAACCTCTGGTTCATTTGAGGAAGATTCTTACAATGAATACAAAATCCATTAGGAATTAAACCAAAGCATACAGTGCATAAAGAGAACATCTTCCATAAATAAATTGGTTAGAGAAGATTTATATCATTTTTTTCCCAATTTAATTGGAAAAGGAAAGATCTCAGAAAGGAAGCTATTGATTTGGAACTCAGAAATTACATTACAGTTGATTACAAATTTTAGAAGAAATCTACTTGGGTAATCACAAGCTGAGAATAAGGAAAATAGTCTCTTTCAATGGTTAGCATGACTGCAGCTTTGGCTGACAAGTGGAATAAAGCTTTTCTCAACAAGAATGAGCTTCTGACCTTGCTCACATTTTCTGTTTTATGCAGATCTGAAGGAGTGATCCACATTTGGAAAGCAGATGGGGTAGAAAGAGCAGTTAACTCCCATTCTAATCCTCTTGTTTGTGTAGGGCACCTCTCGTCTTTCATGGACTCTTACTTATTTTTATTTCAAAGGACTAAATGTTCTTTAGCTTGCAAAATGATCATTTTTCATACATAGAAGAAAACAAAACAGCAGCAAGAATTCTTGTCATCAAGCCTACTTTATTTCAAGCCTGTGGAAAAAATAGTCGAAGAACCTAAGGCCTTCTACTAATAAGTGGTTTTAATTTAACAACCCCCCCATCAGTCTTATAATTAATCAAAATCAGAAAGAAATAGGCTATTGAAAGGAAAACAGTTGGAAAGGTGCTGAAATTGGGATGAAGCTCTAGATATCTTCAGATATTGCATGTTCAATAACACAGAATGTGAAAATTAGGGGAAACATTTAATAATCCTGAACTCAAGGGAGCATTTTTGTTCCTTAGTAAATAATGAGTTAGATCATCCAAGGAGAAAAACACTCCTAGTGTAATCTATAAAGATGATCATAAAAATGCAAAAAATACAGCAATACAGAATTAAACTCTCCATATAAAGCAAAAATAACAGTATTAACATTAGCCAAAGTTAAACATACGATAAAAAGTATTAAAGTAAGGTCATGTTTTTATTGATAAAAGGCAACATCTAAACTGAAAGCAAAATAGGTTCACTATTAAAAAAAAAAATAGGTTCACTATTACAGATATAGTATCAAAAACACCAAGAAAAACACAACCAGAAATAAAAAAGAGGAATAGATATAATGACTATATAGTACAGGATTTTTTTTTTAAGACTTTACTCATTTATTCATGAGAGACACACAGAGAAAGGTAGAGAAATAGGCAGAGGGAGAAGCAGACATCTCCCGGGGAGCCCGACTCAGGACCCGATCGATCCCAAGACCTTGGGACCACAACCCAGGCCAAAGGCAGATGCCCAACCACTGAGCCACCCAGGTACCCCTATAGTAGAAGATTTTAACAATCCATTATCAGTCTATAAAAAGCAAATAAGAGATGTAAGCCAGAGCATAACAAATTGCTCTGTTACTTTTAAGACAGAATTAACAGTTATATTTTCAAACATTACACTGTTTTAGCAACAAAAAATACACAAATGTCAATGGAATAATTATAAGCACTGATGAAAATACCTGATAGCAAAAAGTTATATAATCTTATAAAACAGAAATTTTACATGAATAGGACTATAATATTCTTTAAATTAAATTGGTTAAAGATTGAAAAGCTCAAAATATTGTAACAATAACAAACTATTTTGAAAACAGTAAACTTGAAAATGCCACATGTCAAATCTAAACATGATAAACTATAATTTCATGGCCTTAAATATTTTATTAATAAGGTAAATGAGTAAGTAGTATTCATTAATATTCTTTAATATTTATTATTTTGAAATAAAGAAAATAAATGACTATCATGTCCAATTTGAGAATTTTATTTTTAATTTTTTTAAATTAAGCTTTTTATTTTAATTCCAGTATAGTTAACATACACGTTATAGTAGTTTCAGATGTACAATATAATGAATCAACCATTCTATACATCATTACTCAGTGCTCATCATTAGAAGTGTACTCTTAATCCCCTTTACCCATTTCACCCATTCCCCTCTGATATGCTTTATTTTAAAAGAGTACCCTCAATTAAACCTTTTTCCCAAAGGAACATTTTTTCTTACTTGATGAATATTTGGTTCTAAAAGATATAGAACTATATCTTTATCTATAAAGATAGATATCTATAAAGATATCTATAGAACTATAACTTTATCTATAAGATAAAACATTCCATCTAAGAAAAATAGAGTACATATTTTCTTTAAGTACACATCGAACAATCACCTGGCTAAATCACATAAAAAGAGATATAACAAATATTATAAATTTAAGAAAAGTGAAACTTAAAAAAGTATATTTTCCAGTCAAAATGGTACAAAACTAAAGATCAACAAGAAAACAAAACTGGAAAATCCATAATGTAAATCTAATATGTAAATATTAAACAACACACTACTGCACAAGCAATGGGTCAAATAAAAAATCAAATGGTAAATCAAAATATGTCTCAAGCAAAAGAAAAAGAAAACACAATATTTCAAAGCCTATGGGATACAGCAAAAGCAGATATTACAGTGAAATTTATGCTATAAATGCTCCTCATAAGAAAAAAAAAGTTCAAATAAAGAACTTAACATTACACTACAAGGAACTAGAAAAAGAACAAATTTAGCTGAAATTTAATAGAGGAAGGAAATAACAAAGGAAAAATAAAAATAAATAAAATAGAGACCAGAATAAATAATATAACATTGAAAGTAATAACCAGTTTTTCCAAAAAAATAAGCAAAATTGGCAATGCTTTCACTACATTAACTAAGAAAAAAGAGAATGCTCAAAACCCAAAATGAAAAATGGAAGAGAAAACAATACAATAGATAACCACAGAAATACATAATGTGATAACAGACTTCTATAAACAATTATATACTAACAAAACAGATAACTTAGAAAGAAAACCAGATCATTCTTAAAAACTCACAAGTTACCACAATTGAATCATGGATCTTGAATGCAAGAAATAGGAAATCTTCTTCGACCGATAACAAGAATAAAAGTTGAATTAGGAATCAAAAATTTCCCAGCACAAAAAAGCCCAAGACCACATAATGGCATTGGTGAATTCTACCAAACACTTAAAAAAATAATTAATGACAATCTTTATCAAAATCTTAACAAATAACGGAATAGAGGGAACACATATAAAATAATGTCCAATTCAAGAATTTTAAAAGAGAAAATAAAAGGCCCAAGAAAAGCAAGCAGAAGGAAATCATTAACATAAAAACAAAATTTTAAAAAACCCACACAGTTAAAAAGAAATTAAAAAAACACAGCTGGCCGTTTGAAATGAAAACAGTAAAAATTGATCAAACTCTCAGAAATCTAATGTAGAAAAAAAAACAACAAATTTAAAAATAGGAAAGGAACCATGAAAATAGATGAACAGGAAATTTAAAATGTTTCAGAAAATACTATCTACATTTGCTTACAAATAAATTTAAAATCTCAGTGAAATGGATGCTTTTCTTGGAAAATACAAATAAATTATCTGAATTGAATAATAGATTATAAAGCCTACATAGATCATTCATAGAGGAAAAAAAGAGAAAAGATTTACCTACTCTGGAGCGGGGGTAATATTCATGAGTTCTAAAAAAAAAATATTCATGAGTTCTCTCATACTTTGAAAAAAGAGATAATTTACATCCTACCTCATTTTTCTCATAATATTATAAAAAGGAGACAAAGTCACTTGAATATACAGCAGAGCTATGCTGTGATAGAGGCCAATGGCATCTTACTTATAGTCTGGTGTTTTTTCCACTGTGTAACAACAGTTTGATTCTCTAGTGTCGTAAAGCATAAATTTTTACAAAAACATATTTATTTTTCTTTTTTAAATCCATTTTACTTGGGGGGAGGGAATACTAAAGCTCAGTGAAATAAAATACTTTTCCCAAGGTCATCAAGTAGAAGAATCACACTTGTCTATTTTATTTTATTTTATTTTATTTTATTTTATTTTATTTTATTTTATTTTATTTTTTCACACTTGTCTATTTTAAAGTCTAGCTCTTTCTACTACTATGCACAACGCATAAACCCTGAATCATCAACCTCTGGCCAGCGGCCCATACTCTAAGAGTAATTTTGCAATTATATTCAGAACAGTCCACCCTCATACAACCACACTTCCTATTACATACTTAGGTCTCAAGACTTAATTCCGTTTGATACTGCAAACTTGAATTCCTTTAAGGTAAGACAACTCGGCCACTTCTGGTTTTTAAAATGGATTTCTTCCTGTAAAGAACTCAGTCACTTCAGGATGCTTCTTAGAACTTTCCTCCTTACCTTTTATTTTTAGTTGATGAGGCTTTGAGGGTTCTCAGGTGACGGTGAGGGGCTTACACAGGCTCTGGCTGTAGCAGAGGGGCACCTGGTTCATGGTTATTTCTCTGCTGGTAGAAATGGCTCTGGTTACTTGATTCTACCATCATCATTGCCCAGCTTTGGTCAACTTCAACTCATTCTCTGCTACAACTGCTCTTCCCCTGTGTCTCTGGGATCATCAGCAGGCTCAATCTTTCTTCACATTTGTCCTGCCCTGCCAGATTTTCTACCCAACTGTTTCTGTTCTGTGTTGAGATGGGCAACCAAAAAGCTCCCCACCCCACTCCCACAGTTCTATATAAATGGCTAGACAACTTCTTTCTGGAATTTTACTGGCTTTTGACTTTTAGAAGTGGCTGACTCTTGAGTAATTCTCGCAAACTCAGTACATTGAACACTAATACCTGCATATTGAAACCTCCTTTCTCTATCCCTCTAAGCAGGTCAGGTACTTCTGCATTACTCCAGAACACATCACATTGGGGCCAACCCTAAGATCCCCAGAGAATTCTCAGATCTAGGACAGTATTTAGGATAGCACAGGGTACTTTTATGGGATTCCAAATCTCTCATCTTCATTCTCCAAAATAATCTATGATTTGGAAAAATAGACTCATTTTTTTTTACTCCTAAATTATGTAATCATCACTTCAGAATGATAGGCAAAGACTAAGGAAAAAAATACATCAACTGAATTAACATTATCATATGAATATATGATAATTAACATTATCATATGAATATATGATACTCTATCACTAAGTAGCTAAGGATGTGTGGGACATACATATCCATCAACTTTGCAATTTTAAAAGTGGAAATTTTAGTGACAAAAATTAAGGAATCATCTCTTGGCTAATTCATTTACTTTAGACATTGGAACAGTTTGTTTGGCATCTGAACTACTTTACCTGTATAATGAATGCAATTCAGAGTAAAAAACAAAACGAAATTCCAATTTAATCACTTAAAATTTTAATGGCAAGTAGGCTAAGCAAAGAGCATATGCAGCTGATTTAGTCATCATGTAGACATGTTCTTTATACAAAATCTATGAAACACAAAAAGCTCCCAGAAACTTGGAAGTCATCTTAAAATCCTGCTTTTCTTTTTTTTTTTTAATTTTTTTTAATTTATTTATGATAGTCACACACACACAGAGAGAGAGAGAGGCAGAGACACAGGCAGAGAGAGAAGCAGGCTCCATGCACCGGGAGCCCGATGTGGGATTCGATCCCGGGTCTCCAGGATCGCGCCCTGGGCCAAAGGCAGGTGCTAAACCGCTGCGCCACCCAGGGATCCCAAAATCCTGCTTTTCTATCAGGCTTCTCAACCTGTCATTTACCAAATATTGTCAGTTGTATTACTTTACTATCTTTGCCCCCCACTCCACTCTTCAATTCCTGCAGTCAATGATCTAGTTTAAGCTATATCATTTTGTAACATCTACTACAGTGGCTTCATACTTTCTCTTCCTGTCTTCAATTCCACACCTGCCAAATCTTTCCGATCTGATCTGTTAATTTTGTAGCTTCCTATTGCCTTCAGAATAAAAAATCCAGACAGCTTGGGATAGCGTCCCAGGAGCTCTACAGCCTCATGTCTGTAACTTCCCTCGTCTCACCTCTCCCTAATACCTCCTTCTCATTTTATTCTGCTGATAGCACCGGTGACTTCTTGAAATTGTCAATCCTTCTTTCATCTTAGACTTTGAGCATGCTTTTTGTCCCTCTCCCCAAAACATCCTTCCTCTCTACCCTCCCTTCACCTTGCTGCTCCTTATTCATTCTTCAGTTTGCAGGTAAGTAGAATTTCTTACCAGCTGCCATCCTACTCCATCTGAATTAAGAGCACTGCTCTACAGTGGGCTCTCACAAGGCCCCGTGGATATCTCCTCTATTAAGCACTAAAATTGTTTATTTTGATTCTCCTTAAGCAATAAATCACCATAGGACAGTGAATGAGTCTTTGTCATCTTTATAAACCCAGAGCCTAGAACAATGCCAGATATAGTAGCCATTCAAAAAGAATTTGTTGACTGAGTCATTCAATGAATACAGAGTGAGCTGGTGGCTGTGTAATCTTGAGTAAAGTACTTAACTGTCTCAGTTTCTTCATCTACACAATTGGTATAAAATTATACTTATTTTCTGTGATTTGTTAAAAAAATTAAATGGGATCATACAACTAAGTTCTTTGTTCAGGAGGTGTTATCTAACAGATTTATGTTCATATCTCTATTTTCCTACTTTTATTGGCAGTATGACCTACTTTCACTGCATTACCTGGAGCAAATTTAAAGACCTTTCCAAACTGCATCTTTCTTATCTATTAAGAATTTAATGTTAGTGCTTCCTAATGATTAAATGACACAAGAGCATAAAGATGTAGTAGAGCTTAGTATACAGTAAATGCCTAATCAAAGTTTGTTGTGATTATAACTGTTATTAATTTCTGGTCTAATAATATTATTAACGGCCTAGGTTATAAACAAAGCTGGGATGATGATTTCAGAAATCAGCATTACAAAGAAGGTTCAAATCTTCATTAGACTAGTAAAGGAATAAATTTTCTAAGACAAAAATTTAAGACTTTTGAAAAAACAACATTAGTAATAAAAATTAACCCATTATTGTTATTACCATGTGGGATTTATTTGATCCTAATATTAAAAAATTATTCACAAGATTTGTATCAGATTTCTTCCTAGAATTGAAAGAACTTTGATAACAGGGCATAATAATAGCTAGCAATGTACATATCTAGGGCAATGTATTTTTGACATTCTTCAACTACTTTGGAACATTAAGCATCAAGGGAAGCAGAAATAGCACAGACAGAAAGAAAAAGAAATTAAGAATGACTTTAGAGAAAGCAAAGGAAATATGATTTTTATTTGACCTACATTATAAAGAGAAGCTCTGTAACAGAAATAATGAGCAAATGTTGGGCAGCCTGAATATATAGTACTTAAGTCCATTTATTGTTATAAATTAGAAAAATTATTAGATTTTTAAAAAACCTTTAATTGGCTGATTATATTTAAAGACCAACAAAGTAAAAAAAAAATAAAAAATAAAAAAAATAAAAAATAAATAAAAAAAATAAAGACCAACAAGGTTGATTGTGAAAACAAATATTAAAGATTTGGTTATTCAAAGAAGGAGTTTGTCTGAACTTGTTGCTTATGATCAGTTTTGACAGAGAACATGTCTTTTAACTGCCATAGTCAGTCTGAGGATTCATTATTTCCTATTTATTTAGCATTACCGATAAAGTTAGTATTGCATCAAATGTAGACAGCTTGGTGCCTGCCCTAAGGGTAGGGAATTTCAAAATGGAAGGAGGACACAGCCTTAATAAGTACATTATATTTATCTTCTGACTTCAGCTATATTTGGTAGCTTCTCAGTACAAATGGCATTTTTTTCCCTGTAGGATCCACTAAAATACAGCAGAAAGGTTAGCAATGTTACTTCCAAAAGAAATTAAACAAGCTATGCTGATAAAGCTGCTTTCATTGTTCTCCATTTACCTAAATAGCTTGAAACCTTTTTTGGAAGAAGCCAGGGAATGAAATATAAACATTTTCCTTAAGCAAAGCACATTCTTTTCAGAGTGGCACTAGTTATATTGAGATCTGACTTATCTAGATATGATTTTGAGGTGCTTAGATTATGGCTAGAGGGGCAGTCTGGATATATTTTAAATATTTCTTTTTGTGACAAGATTGGGGAACCAAAAATGGTAAACCACTGGCGGAGGCCTTGCTTTGAAACCAAAACACACCTTAGTGAATAAGTTTCTAGTTCCATGACCAGAGCTACAGAAGAACTGGTCATTTACAAAACACAGTCAGGAAGGGGGTGTCTGTGTGTTTAGGGAAAGGCCAGACAAGAGGGACAGAACTTGAAAAATAAGCAGAATATGTAATTCAATACAAAGACAAATCCTGAACAAGAGAAAGGTGAGAATATTGAAGAAAGTACCATGAATAAATGGGTCACCTTCCCCCACTAAACAGGTCTTCGTGCAAAGTCTTCACGCTCAAGAGCTAGGAAATACAATTTTTTTCCTTTCCAACTGCATCTCACAATGAGTTTCTTAGGTTTTTTTGTTGTTGTAGTTGTTTTTTACAAAAAACAATGTAATTTAGTAACCTCTTGGAGGTTTCTTAAATATTTTGTATATTTAAAATCTCTTCTTTTATTCAACTTTTCATTATACAACATCTAAGCATTAGGCTCAGAAAGCAACCCATTTTAGTAATTAAGTATTTCTGCTTCCTGACATTTCATCAATTTTCTTGGTTATTGCTTATATTGTTTATATAATATATATTTATAAATATACATATAATAATATTACTTATATCTTTTCTTAGCATTTAACTTTTCATCTGCTAGTTTTATATCCCTAGTTAGATTGCAAATCCTCATGTCTGATTTTTCTTGTGTCCTCCATAGGACGAACCCAGTGTCTTGCACGTAGACAATAACTGGTTTTAATTTGATTGTTTAAAAACAATATTAGGATGGAAATCAGAAATAAATTAACAGCTTCATTTTAAAGTTAACATGGACCATTTAGAAAGAAAATAAGAAATGGTACTAGGAACAGATGGAAAATTAATACTCTATCCACTCATTTTCTCAATTCAAAAATAGTGGAAAAACTTCCACGTGTCAGGTGATAGTCTAGGCTCTTGGGACATGTTCATGAGCAAAACAGACAAACATATTTGCCTTCAATAAGTAACATATATGTCAGAAGGTAATAAGTGTTATAGAGAAAAACAAAGCAGAAAATAGTGTATGGGAGTGCTAAGAACAGAAATGTGAGGAAATGGGTTGGATTTTGAATAGGATAGTCAGGCAAGGCCTCACACAGAAGGTGATATTTGAGCAAGACTTGGTGGAGGTGAAGAGTGATGAGCCAGGAGAGTATCTGGGAGAAGAATATTCCAAGCAGAAAGAACAAGTCCAAAAAATCCTTTATCTCATGCTTGAGATAAAAGCATGTTATGTTTGCTAAAAAAAAAAATAGGAAGGCAGCTCTTGTGGGTTAAACATTGCAAAGGACCAGCGTGTTGTAGGAGACAATCTCAGGGGGTTAATAAGCTTGGGGAGAGGTATAGATCATGGAAGGTGATATGGGCCATTACAAAGACTTTTTTTTTTTTAATATGGGGAAGAGGGTGGTGAATAAGATGCAAATTCAGAAGATCTTAACAAGAGAAGTGTTATGATCCTACCTTTTACTTTAGGATCGCTCTGTGTGCTTTGTTGAAATTAGATTATGAAACTGTAAGGAAAATCAGTCAGGAAGAATGTCAACAATCTAAGCAAGAAATAACGTGGTTCAGACTAGATTGATAGCAGTAAAGAGAGTGAGGAGTCATTAGATTCTGATTATAGAAGTTAGAGTCAACAAGTTTTAATGATGTACAGGGTGAAAATAAGACAGAAATCATGGATGGTTAAAGGCATTAAGAAACATTATCTAAAACTTAGAAATAAGAACAAGGGATGACTGTGTCCTTACATATTAGACCATTGCTTCACAGGCCCTGACAGAGATGACTTAATGCTCTAGGGCATGCACCAATGTTGACTTACTATTTACCATTCTGAAATAACTTCACTACTGTGAAATTACATATTCACTTGTAAACTTTTGTTCAATAAAGATGCAAATATTTTCTATCAAGTGGAAAAGATAACCTCAACAGACTTTTTGTTCTGAAGATAACTGGCCTCTCATTTCCAGTTTAGCAAACTTATTTGATTTGCTTTCCAGACTGAATATATAATTTCTGTTTCTCCTTTGAATCAGTTTTATCTCTGTGGAGTTTTTTTATTTGTTTTCCATCAGCTTTTCCACCCTGCTGTTTCCCATATATGCAAGATAAATTTTTGACAAGTAGTCACTTTACATTTGTATTAGTCATATTCTTGTCTCTTAAAAAATTATGTTTTGACAAAGATTTTGAGTATGAGCAACTAGAAGAATGAAAGTACCATCTACTAAAGTGGAAGTCCCAAAGAAACAAAGGTTAGGAGAAAAATGATACTACAGTTTTGGGACAGGTTAAGTTTAAGGTGTCTATTAGATACCTCTGTCAAGTGGAGATGTTGAATAAGAAGTTGGATGGAAGAGTTTAAGAAAGGAAAGAGTTGTATTTAAGACTGAGAATCATCAGTGTTACAGATGGTCTGAAAAGTTATGAGACTGAATGAGATCACTAAGAGAGTCTAGCTAGAAAAAAAAAAGTTTGTTTTTTTATTCCCCTAAGGACTGAGCTTTGAGCCAACAGGCTTAAAAGTTCAGGCAAACAGGATGAATAAGAAAAAGAGGCTAAATAAAAAATCCAGGGGTTTATGCTGTCACAGAAGCTAACTGAAGAAGGTATTACAAGTAGAATTTAGGATTCCATTCTGTCAAATGCAGCTGAGTACCCAAGTAAGATGAAGACTGAAATTTGACCACCAACTTTGGAAACAGGCATATCCTTGGTATCCTTAACGAAAGTACTTTTGATGGATTTTTGGGTTAAAAGCCTAATTGGAAAGATTTCAAAGGACAATGAAAACAATTCAAGAAAATGAATATAGACAATTCTTTGATACAATTTTGCTACCCACAAAAACGGAAGATTTCCATTCATTTACATGAATATATAAATCAATCTGATGGTGCCAGAGAAATAGGGAAGAATGGTTGGAACAAAGTTTTGAGTACATGAGAAGGGAGAGAACCTAATGCACAAGTTACAGACAGCCTTATCTCTTAGTAGGGATTATTCATTCACACTAAGAGGAGAAAAGGCAGAGTATGTGGGCACAGATCCAGGCCCAGCTTCACTTTATGCATGTGAAGTAAGACCAGTCGCACTAAGTGCCTTTCTTCAAATTCTGCTATGAGAGTAGAGGTATAGGTTAGGCTGAAAGACTAACTGAATAGCAGTTGGGTTTTCAGGAGATCATGATGCAGCAAGAGAGGCTCTTTCTTGACTTGAGGATGTACAAAGAAGTAACTCTAATGATGGACCACAGAATTATGCTGGAGAAGACAAGATAAAAGTACACTAGAGAGTGATGTATAGTGAAAAAGGAGATCATAAGATCTAATGATATTAATGTTGAAGCTTGAGAACTCTAAGGAGTAAGCTATAAATATAAGAGAATTCTAAGGAGGTGGGATCGGAAGGTTAAATCCTGGTAATTCAGACTACAGAGGGCTAGTTATAAAGTTTTAGATTATGACTATGAAGTCCAGTAGCTACAGTGTGGTGGAGATTCAGGGTCAAGACCATGAAAAAGAAAGAAGCAGAGACACAGAGGATTCTGAATAGTGAATAAGGAGTAGTTACCCAGCTTTACAGTGGTGGGGTTGAGTGAGGAACCCAGGAAGTCTGACTGCAGAAACAGTGCTCTTAATACCTTATAATGTAATGCAGTTGCTCAGCTGCTTATAAAGTTGCATTGATTTTAACTGCCTTAAGTTATAGAAATAGAAAGCACTGTAGAAATATTTATTTTGTATACTAGAAATGGATAGTCTTCTAAATAATCCTTTAAAATACCCATCTTCTTACTCTCCAAAATAGCATTTCCTAAGTGAACAATACCCACCTTTTTTCTCTTTTCACTGAGAACACAAATGTAAAGCAAAGTAAACAATACAGAAATGTAGGCAACAATCAGGGAAATACAAATCAAAACCACAATGAGATACCACCTCACACCAGTGAGAATGGGGAAAATAAACAAGACAGGAAACAACAAATGTTGGAGAGGATGTGGAGAAAGGGGAACCCTCTTGCACTGTTGGTGGGAATGTGAACTGGTGCAGCCACTCTGGAAAACTGTGTGGAGGTTCCTCAAAGAGTTAAAAATAGATCTGCCCTACGACCCAGCAATTCCACTGCTGGGGATTTACCCCAAAGATACAGATGCAATGAAACGCAGGGACACCTGCACCCCAATGTTTCTAGCAGCAATGTCCACAATAGCCAAACTGTGGAAGGAGCCTTGGTGTCCATCGACAGATGAATGGATAAAGAAGATGTGGTCTATGTATACAATGGAATATTCCTCAGCCATTAGAAATGACAAATACTCACCATTTGCTTCAACGTGGATGGAACTGGAGGGTATTATGCTGAGTGAAATAAGTCAATCGGAGAAGGACAAACATTATATGGTCTCATTCATGTGGGGAATATAAAAAAGAGTGAAAGGGAATAAAGGGGAAAGGAGAAAAAAATGAGTGGGAAATACCAGAAAGGGAGACAGAACATGAGAGACACCTAACTCTGGGAAATGAACTAGGGGTGGTAGAAAGGGAGGTTGGCGGGGGTGGGGTGGGGTGACTGGGTGACAGGCACTGAGGGGGGCACTTGATGGAGCACTGGGTGTTATACTATATGTTGGCAAATTGAACACCAATAAAAAATAAAAATAAAAAAAAAAGAAATGTAGGCAACAGTAAAACGAGTGGCTGACACATGAGACTAGGAATACAGAACAAATCAAATGGTGGATGCAAAGAAAAGGGAAAATTTTTAAAGAGTATACAAGGAAAGGAGAAAAAGTGTGTTCAGGAGAATGAGAAAATAAACTTATATGGCTTGACATAGGGTCAGAAAAGCTACATATAGTGATGGAGATAATCCATGGAATTACTCAAGAATGTATACTTACAAGAGACTGATCAAACAATACAACTAAGGTAGACTGGTCACTCCTGGTTGATAACTACTAGATGTATTTGGGACCAAGGGAGATTTTGGGTGTTTGAAATAATTCACATTAACACCATTGCTCAAAAAAATATAGCCTATTCGTAATTGTGTAATGTTTAATTTAACTATTCAATAAGTTTATTATTTAATCATGCTGTCTACGTCATAATTCAAACATGTTTTTCTTTGTTTAAAACTTATATTCTACTTATATTAGTACTTGTATTCATAATGCCTGTATTAGTAATCCAAATGACCTTTGGGAACATAAAACTGTCACCAGAGGGTGTCCACACAGTTATGGAGGCTCTCAAGGTGGCTCTGCTGGTAGCTTCTTTCTAACAAGATGGGGTTACAGATTTAGTATCTGAATATGTTTGGTTACACAATCATTCCTTTCTTGATATAAACCAAAGCACTCATTCAAGAATTTGGTCCAATATTTTTTTAAAATAGAGCATTAAAAAGATAGTAATCTCAGCTAGATTAGTATCATGTAAATTTCTCCCTGTGATAACAGAAGTGAAAGAAAAATCCAATAAAAACAAATAAAAAAGAATGCCTATGATTTATATTGAATCTGCCCGTAGGTGTCAAGTAATTTCTTAAAGACTTGTCCACACCCTCTTCGTGTAAAGGTGATCTTTTGCACTTTAATGATTTTAAAGGAAAAATAGAGAACAAATGTTAATTGCATAATGTTCATTTTATAATAAAGACAAAAAAGATTTGGGATTGAAAGATATGATTTAAACAAATTAAGAAATGATCTCAGCTGTCCTTAGTTCAGCAAACATGATTGAACATATACACCTTTGTTCTGCTCATTTAACTGGCAGGAAACATTGTTCCTTAATTCCAGTTTACGCATTCCTAGCCATTTTCATAACAGCACTGAGAAAAACCAAACAGTACATTTCTAGGGGATTATAGCATTTCTCAGGTAGTCCTAATCACTTGAAGAGCATTACTAGGTGCAAGGCTTAAGGCCAAAATAACCTAATTATGCACAAAGGCACCATCTATCTTTAAGGAAGGTATCTGAACAAGACGGAACAGTATCTCCACATATGTTCTACCGTATAAGGATTTTAAGGATTTATGATTATCAAATAACTTGCAATTTTAGAAAGTATTTTTGATCACTTGTAGAAGAAGCCTTAGTCAAATTACAGTTTCATGACATGGTACTAGAAAACTTAAGAGTTGGTACTGACACTCTTCTGCCTCCAAAAATGTAGCCTCACTATTTACTTTGATATATAAAATTTTTCATTTTGGATGGTTTAAGGTTCTAGTCCCTTAATTCCCTGTGCTTTCCACATATAAGTACATCCCATTACCCATTTGTCACATCCGATGTAATGTGCCTACTGCTAGAGTTTAGCTGGACTGTACGTTATCTGTAAATTCCCTAAAAGTTGATGAGCATGTGAGAATGTCTTTCTCTTAGAGAAAGCAATCTCTGTAAGTCATTTTCATTATGTAGGAACTAAGAATCTTGGTCTGTTTCACAGGCCTTAGAATGTGTCTATGGATTATGCTTGCCTCCTGAATTATAAAGCATCTCAGTATTTCCTAAGAGAAAATGCCTGTTACTGAGCTTATTTATGTTTGTTAAATGTTTTAGATACTCCACATTGCTTCATGTCCATTATTTTTCTTCAATTAACTTTGAGAAAGAAGAAAGTGACCACAAATGTCAGTTAAGTTCTCTTTGTTCAGGTGTTGATCTTTGATAATACCTCAAGGGTTTCTTCACTTGATATACAAGTGGCCAAACTCTGGCAGTTAAAAGTGAGAGATGAGCCACTAACACATATTTAAACAACAACGAGTGTGTGCTGAGTGGGAAGAGAGTTAGTTGGCTTCTAGAACTTGGGCATTAACTTCAGAGGTGATTAGACACAGCAGAACCTAAATTACATCATCAATGCTCAGTTTTTCTTGATCTCTGAACTGTTTTCCTCCACTGTGCTCTCACTCTTAGACCCACCTTAGCCCTCAGCATGGCAAGATGCCTGCCAGAAGTTTCAGGTATACCATATTTCATAGGACCTACATCATCACTGATTCGAAGAAAATACTTTTATGTACTAGTCAGAAAGGAAAAATGCCGATCCTTTATTAGTAACAGAATAGCTTGTTATAATGCAGACTGTAAAATGTACCCCAATGTCAGAAATATTAAAATGGGGGTAAAAACAGGGTACCCTAGCATCAATGAAATGTAATAAGCCATTTTCTCAGCAACTCCAAGGTAATAATAGAAGTTTATAACCCTCATCAGGTACAGTTGATTTTAAATAAGAGTGTGCCTATTTCTGAATGAATTAGAGTGGCTGCCAGAAAAATAGTATACACTGATCCCTTGGACTAAGAGTAGGAAAAGGGGACTTTCCACAAGAAAAAAATGTATTTTCCCAAAGCGATTGTGAATTCTGGGTAGACAGAATATAATAATTAATCTCCAATATATATCTCTATAATAATAAAGCCATGAGACATTTGACTCACTGAATAATTATGAATGCTTTCATTAAACACCTGATTTCTTTGCAAGAAGAATTTTTAGAACTCCAGGCATAAAGAAGGAAAAATTACATTTTGAAAGCTGAACAGTGCCTGAAAATATTTCACCTTTTTAAAAAATGTTTCTTTTTATACCTCCTGCCCCCATTTCTTGCTTTAATTTTTTTCACAAAAGAAACCACAGACTGTTAGCCCTAAAGCCTATAGCATCAAGGATACAACTAGTTCTAGTTGATGATAGTGTTCTTCCAGTAATATCTTTGTTTGGACAGTACCCAAAACTTGAGCTAAGTTTCACCTTATGTTTTAGTAATGATGCAATTTATATAGTAATTTAGTATCTGTTGAACACTGTGTCAGCCTTTTTATCACCAAACAGAATGGGCAACAAAAAATAAGTTCTTCTGTAGATCCCTGTATCTAAGAGTACTATATCCAATCACAGACAAAAACTAAAGTACCATAAATAGGCAATCTGAGAGTCTTAGTTGTTTGTTTCTTCCTTCCAATGGGTAGCATTGATCTTCCTTTACTAGAGACTCAGACCCTTTTTAATTCAAAAGATGAAGCAAAAGATTCTCTGCCGGCTCTCCAGGGTAAGGAAGAGAATTGATCACAGATCCACCAGAGTACACCTACTCTGCAACCCTCAGTGGGGTAGAGAGTGGAACACCAAGGGAAACTGAGTGACAGGCAGCAGAATTTAAGAGCTATATAAGATTCAATCATTACGCACTGAGTTTCTACTCTATAGACACTAAGGTGTTTTGTATATATTATCATTCTGAAAATAGAAATTTATTTAGTAACTAAAACAGCCAGAGTTTCAAAAGAAGCAAAATAATCAAGAGAGAGTGCATAGACAACATCAGGGTACATGTGGCTCCAAAGTACATGTAGTGAAAGCACTGGAGAAAAGAAAAATAGATGCTATAAGGATTTGCAGAGAGTGTAGCAAAGCCTCAGTGATATAAATAAATAAAATAACTGAGTACTCAGCCACTCCTAAAAGGGTAGAGTTCTTGTTAACACATGTAAAAAGATGATTAGGAGGCTGAAAGGGAAGAGAGTGAATATAGGTAAGCAACTATTGTGTATCGAGCACTAAACCGCATACAATTTCATTTAGATTCCACAATGACTTTAGTAGATATCACTGTTCTGTGTTACAGATAAGAAACTAAAGCTAAGAGGAATTTAAAAATTTCTTCAAGGAAACATAGCAGAGTGAGGAAAACAGGACTTTCTACTAGGTATCCATTCATAAACTCAACAAATATCTACTGAGTACCTTCTATGTGTTAAATTACTTACATTTACTTTATCATAGACAAAGTGTTAAAAAATATTAAAGATATAAAAAAAGGAATCAAGAACATAAAAAAAGTAACATGAAAGTTTAAGCTGATTTAGAAAATAACTAAATAGAACTTGTAGAAATGAGGATGCATGGGTGGCTTAGCAGTTGAGCATCTGCCTTCGGCTCAGGGTGTGATTCTGGAGTCCCTGGAATCCAGGATTGAGTCCCACATCAGGCTCCCTGCAGAGAGTCTGCTTCTCCCTCTGCCTATGTCTCTGCCTCTCTCTGTGTGTCCCTCAGGAATAAATGAATAAAATCTTAAAAAAAAAAGAACTTGTAGAAATGAAAAATATGGTCATTGAGATTTTTAAAAAATGCAGTGGATAGGTTCAAAAAATAACTGACATTTCCTTGGCACTTACTCTAATACCAGACTGTTGTGAGCACCCACTCTTTTGTCTTTACAATCCAGCTTGGAAGTAGATAGTATCATTAACTACATGACACAGATGCAGAAATGTGGAGGAACTTGCCCTAGTCACATGGTCTATGGAAATGTCAGTATTTTTTTTTAAAGATTTTATTTATTCATGAGAGACACACAGAGAGAAAGAGAGACAGAGAGACAGAGAGAGAGAGGCAGACACAGGCAGAGGGAGAAAGCAGGCTCCATGCAGGGAGCCCGACATGGGACTCGACCCCGGGACCCCAGGATCAGGCCCTGGGCTGAAGGCGGCGCTAAACTGCTGAGCCACCCAGGCTGCCCAGAAATGCCAGTATTTGAACCTGGGCATTCTGACTCAAGAGTCATCAGTCATCTATTGTCATCTAAACAGCTTAATAAAAATATGAAGATAGAGATATAATTCACATATTATACAATTCATCCATTTAAAGCATACAATGGTAAACATCATAGAATTGTGCAATCATCACCACAATCTAAATTTTAGACATTTTTATCACCCACAAAACAAAACCTATGGCCTATATCCCCACCCCACCACCCTCTGCCCTAGTCAACCACTAAACTACTTTCTGTAGTTTTGCTTGTTCTAGGCATTTCAAATAAATGGACTCATACACTAATATGTAGTCTTTTGTGACTAGCTGCTTGCACTTAAGCATAATGTTTAAGAGATTCACCTGTGTTGTAACATGCGTCAATACTTTATTATTTTTCTTGTAAATAATATCCCATTGTGTGGATAGACCACATTTAATTTATCCATTAATTAGCTGATAGACAGTAGGATTGTTTCCACTTTTTGTCATAAGATGAATAATTCTATATGAAGAATCCAACTATGAATATTCATGTACAAGGTTTTGTGTGGACATATGTTTTCATTCTTCTTGCACATATAGAAAAGAGTAGAGTTACTGGGTCATATAGTAACTTTAAGTTCAACATTGTGAAGAACTATCATACTGCTTTCCAAAGTGGCACACCAGTTTACATTCATTTACACCCTAGTGGGTGTAAAGTGATATCAAATTGTGGTATTGATTTGTGTTTCTCTATTAACTAATTATACTGAACATCTTGTCACGTGCTTATCAGTCATTTGTATATCTTCTTTGGAGAAATGTCTATTTAGATCCTTTGTCCATATTTTCCATATTCTGGATACATGTCATTTGCCTTCATCTATCTCTTACCAGGAAGTCTGTGGATGGGCTAGCAAGATAAAAATGGGAAAAGGGAGGTAGTCATCATTATCAGATGGAAAACCATAAAGCTGGTGATATGAAGCCCACTGTCGTGAGACTTGCCAAATCCAGAACACCAAAACTGATGGAAATGCCATCCCAGAGGAGAGAAAATAAAGGAATGAAAGAGAGGTTTTTAAGACAGACAAACAAAACTGAAGCTCAGACTATGTAAGCTCATCCCTCACCTTCTACAAATAATTTTATAGCAAATAACTGGCTCTACATGATAATTGTAAGAAAGGACTTGATAAAACATCTTTGGTCAGATACAGCTCCCCCTCCGCCTCCAAAAAATGTGAACAAAGTAAAAGGAAGATATACCATAGAATAACTGCCCCTTCTCACTATCTGAAAAAAAAAAAAAAAAAAGATTACCACCTTCCCTTCTCCTGACCACCAGTATTTGAAATATTGTTTTACTAATTAGTTTTCTTGAGCCCTTCTTGCAAAATTACTGACCAATGAAAACTAACCCACTGATCCACTGATAGATGACTCAAAATAATAACCTCAGGGAGAAGCCACGTCAAAACACTAACAAAGAACCTTGAAGCTGTTTAATTGTAGAACTCAACATGGAAATTATAGGCAGAATTCAATGTTATCAGCTTTGACAGTATATAATTAATAGAACAATATTTCAAATATTGATGGTCAGGAGAAGGGAAGGTGGTAATCTTTTGTTTTCTCCTTTAACTTTTCGATTCAATTAATTGCATTAATACATTTCTTAATATTGAGTTGTCTTCACCCTCCTTGAATAATCCAGCTTGAATATGGTATATTCTTTGATGATTGCTCAATTCTGTTGACTTATAATTGTGTAGAATTTTTATATTTATAATCTTAAATATGCAAATAGTTTGGTATTATCTTATCAATAAACCTCATAAACCTCAGAGACATAGTCCAGGCCTTAAAATGGCTTAAATAATAGCATATTTATGTTTAAAAAAATAGTCTTTTTTTTAATGGTACATATTACATCATCTTCCAAATCTCTCCCATACTTATTATCTGCTTACCTATTTTTACTTAAGGCAGTTTTGGTAGTATCCTCAAAAATCATCCAGTTACTTTTGGCTAGAAAATCAACTAGTTTCTCTTGGCTTGCAAATTTATTGCCACAGAACTGCACGTCATATTCTCCTATACTTTTAATCTCTTCAAATATTTTATTTCCTTTCCTACATTCCATCCCAACCCATCAAGATAAAATATTTAGATTTCTTTTACTGCCCTATGCCGCACTCACATATAAGATCTTTGAATTTCTTAATCCCTGGGTTTTACTGATCTAGCATTGAGGTGCAGTTCGCTCAATTTACATTTTAAGTTACGAAACTGCACACAGTAAAATTATCCTTGATCATCCTGACCACAAGATGAAGCCACTGTTTTGATTTCACAAGTCATGCTGTTTAAATAATATATATCTTTAAACACTAGAAACCTTAATAATAGAGACGTGTCAGAGGCACATCAGAAATGCTGCTGACAGAAGAAATCAGAATCCTATCTTCCATTTCACTTTCATTGAAAGCTATCTGCTTATTAAGTGAAATGAAGGATGAACTTAGTAGCAATATTTAACTCTCCCTCACCCTACTTCCACACCAAAAACAACTAGCTGGAAGCAACTGCTCAGTTTTCCCATTGCAGAATGAATGTATCATTTATTTTAAATTTGATACTTAAAAATATAAAGTCAGAGTAGCATCTTCAATTTACTACCCATCGTGTTTTTCTTCTTGAGTTCCTTGATTTTCATGTAGTTAGGACACAGATTATAATATATTTTTCAGATAAGATATAAAGTGGTATATACTCTCTGACCCCTTGAATTCCTGGAAATGTTTTTCCTTTGGTTAGACAGATGATATCTCAGCTGAGTATATGATTCTTGACTGCAGTCTCTCAGTCATGTATTAAAGTAATCCTACTGTTTTCTAGCATACAATATTGCAAATTATATACTTAATACTGGAAAGCTATTGTCTTTCTAGGCTATCTATTCTCTGTAAACCTAGAAGATTTCATTTTTATTCTTCAAATTCTGAAAAGTCACCAAAATAAGTGTTGGTATCTGCTTTGTAAATTACAGATCTTCCTTGATTTATGACAGGGTAATATCCTAATAAACATACCAAAAGTTGAAAATATCATAAGTCAAAATGCACTAATACACCTAACATCATAGCTTAGCATAAGTTACCTTAACTGTGCTCAGAACAATTACATTAAACTATAACTGGGCAAAATCATCTAGCCCAAAACCTATTTTATAATAAAGTGTTGAATATCTCATGTAATTATTGAATACTGTACTGAAAGTGAAAAACAGAATGGTTGTATGGGTACAGAACAGTTGTCAGTGTATCAATTGTTTACCCCTGTGACCAGAAGTTGCAGTTCTTAACAAATACTTACTCGGTGCTTGCAAACACTTTGGTTTCCAGTGCCAACAAGAGCTCTATCCAAATCTTAGGGCCAGAAGAAATTCAGCTGACAGTGTGGTTCTCCTCCAGGCTCACAGGAATTCCCAGGTTAGTGTGGGCCCCTCCCAGAAAACAAACAGGAATTGGGCTGTTGCTACTACTCTTGAGCAACTGAAGGTGCTTCTTTAGTGACCTGTTAGAATTCAGGAAAGTCAAGTTTTCCTCTCAAGCTCCATACTTCTCCACTATCATTAATCTCTGGACAAGGACAAGTAATACCTATAGCTGTACTGGCTATTAGACATCTACTCAGTGTTTGTTAATGAGTCACTTACTATCACATGAATTGGTCTGACAACCAGGGCAATGAAAATATACTCTTTGCTCCTGGTCAAGTGACCTTTCCAATATAAGCTATTTCTTTTAATACCATGCTGTTATCCTAAGATGGTTAAGATGGTTAAACTAACTCTACTTGCTATACTGTGGTCTTTCTCTGCACATGTGTTCACATCCATTTGTTACTGTTCAAGTGATTTACAGGGTCACCTCTGGAAATAGACTTCAGCCTTATTGTGCTTTATTTTTCTAAAACTAAAATGAATATAAAATGACATCAATTTATTAAGGCTTTTGATCTTATAAAAGTGTAAAATATCATTACGTTAATATTAGGTTTTCTGATTGTTAAAAATATAATAACACTGTACTCCTTTAGTGCCTTTCATCTGAGAATGTCAAAGTGTTTCATAAACTTTTACTAATTAATCAAGCCTCCTAGCACTATTGTAAAGTAGAGACAGTGTTATTATCTCTGTTTAATGAAATGGAAAAAGGAGATCACTGGGTTATAGAATGAAGGATGGACTCCAGTCGGGGCAATGGAAGAGAAAGAGCAAAGGTGGCCTTGTCTGGGCTTTGTTCTTAAGGATGCCCAGCCCATTTGAAGGACTTCTTTCTGTACGGCAAATAATTATGACTATACAAATTCTATTTTGCCCTCAGGTCAGAAGAAACTATTTCCTACTTATTCTTTCCTTTCCCTGAAAATAATCTTGGCCAAAGGAAAAGGAAAGGAAGACTCTCCTCAGCAATCTGTATCTCAGGTAAATCTCCCAAAAGGCAAATGAGAAAACTATAGAGGAGATGCTCACAGATTTTTGAGTAGTTTTTATAGACATAGTTTCTGTGAAAACTCATTGTAAAGCAATATATCTTAGTAATATATTAATTTTTTAAATAATGGAAATGCTCTCATACATTCATTAATTCAATATTCATTAGGCTCTACTAAGTGCCAGATATCGTTCTAGGCATTGGGGATGTAGCAGTGATTAAAACAAAGTCGCTGCTCTCAAAAGCTCATGTTTCCAAGAGAGTGGAAGTGCAAAGAGACAATACTCTTGACTTGAACCAGAGTGTAGCAATGAGACCCCAGAGGGAAGATTAAGGAGCAGCTGAATAGGTGAATCTTGAATGCCAAAAGGAGGGTCGAACTGGGCATATGAATGTGGGCCTGAATGAGATTACCAGATGCATGAATGTGGAGGGAACGAGAAGGAGCGCAAAGCTGAAGCCTTGGCACTTTGATGTGTGTAAATGGGAAATACAGGAAGATCCCACAAAGGAAACAAGGAGTGACCAGGGCGGTAGGAAATGAACTGAGAAAGCAGTATCCTGGAAACCAAACAGAGAAAAAAATTGTTACAAAGAAGAAAGAATCACCAATTGCACAAAATGCTGCTGAGTAAAATTAGGACTGAATATTGAGCATGAAATAAAGTGACATGGATCTCATAATAGATCTTAGAAAAATATTTCAAGAGAATGAGGAGGAAAAGTCTGATTATACTATGACAGATTTTTTTTTTTTGCAGAAATTTATCTGTGTTACTAAATCCTATAGTACTCACATCTCTTTCTTATCAGAGAAACTGTTCAATGTAGTATTTCCATAGTTCTGACTTACACTTTTTTTTTCTATTGGTCAAGAAAATCTTATTTCATATTTCACTCATCATTCATTCAACAAATACTTATTCAGTGCTTGCAAACACTTTCTTGAAGAGTTGTAATGAATTTTACAAGACAAGATTTGAAAATTACTGGCATGTACTAGGTATTTAAGAAAAACCTATTAGTCATAATGTAATACAAAATATATAAAATGTCACAAATCTTTTTTTCTTTAGTTACTATTTTAGTAATATTATTATCTAGCTGTAGTATTTCCTTCTACTGTAGCTCTTAACATCTGGAAGCATAATTCATTGCAATTAAGTGGCTATAGGACACTCTTGAGTAAACTTTGATAGCAAAAAATCTGGATGGGCCATATAACTTTTTCCTTCTCTCTCTTTTTTTTTTTCTTTGTTTTCTTGCACCTTTATTGTCTCAGAAGAAAAAATACAGTCAGTATGACACCTTGGCTTTAACTTTAGGACTGGTAACTAAGAGCCTGTGTTTTCTTTAAATAAGAAAAAAAGAAACAGATTGCATTTAGTTTTTCAAATAAACATAGGTGAATAAATAGAAAATGAAGCAAATATAGAACAAAGAAAACAAAACTTAAGTCCAAGCCGTGTGTGTTTTTTTTCACGCAACATGTAAAATAAGGCACACTTTTCATCATTTTCAACACAGCCTTCTTGCTCAACACAGGGTTTTAAACGGAGTCTCTGATACAATTTGCCTTTTAATTCACTAGTCTTTTCAGGCTCAGCAAGCCAGGGAAGTCCAGATTGTCTTTCGACCTTTGAGAGCATCCAATATGAAGCTGGTTCTGAAGTCAAAGCCTTTGTGTTGGTTGGGAGCCTCTTCCAGGAAGTGACTCCCTATGCACTTGCTACTCCTTCTGCCACGAATGCTCTCCTCCTGGCCATTCAGCTCTCAACTTCCTTTTTTTTTTAAATAATAAATTTTTATTGGTGTTCAATTGCCAACATACAGAATAACACCCAGTGCTCATCCCGTCAAGTGCCCCCCTCAGTTCCCGTCACCCATTCACCCCCAACCCCCACCCTCCTCCCCTTCCACCACCCCTAGTTCATTTCCCAGAGTTAGGAGTCTTTATGTTCTATCTCCCTTTCTGATGTTTCCCACTCATTTTTTCTCCCTTCCCTTCTATTCCCTTTCACTATTATTTGTATTCCCCAAATGAATGAGAACATACAATGTTTGTCCTTCTCCGATTGACTCATTTCACTCAGCATAATACCCTCCAGTTCCATCCATGTTGAAGCAAATGGTGGGTATTTGTCGTTTCTAATGGCTGAGTAATATTCCATTGTATACATAAACCACATCTTCTTTATCCATTCATCTTTCGATGGACACCAAGGCTCCTTCCACAGTTTGGCTATTGTGGACATTGCTGCTATAAACATCGGGGTGCAGGTGTCCCGGCGTTTCACTGCATCTATATCTTTGGGGTAAATCCCCAGCAGTGCAATTGCTGGGTCGTAGGGCAGGTCTATTTTTAACTCTTTGAGGAACCTCCCACAGTTTTCCAGAGTGGCTGCACCATTTCACATTCCCACCAACAGTGTAAGAGGGTTCCCTTTTCTCCGCATCCTCTCCAACATTTTTGGTTTCCTGCCTTGTAAATTTTCCCCATTCTCACTGGTGTGAGGTGGTATCTCATTGTGGTTTTGATTTGTATTTCCCTGATGGCCAGTGATGCAGAGCATTTTCTCATGTGCATGTTGGCCATGTCTATGTCTTCCTCTGTGAGATTTCTGTTCATGTCTTTTGCCCATTTCATGATTGGATTGTTTGTTTCTTTGCTGTTGAGTTTAATAAGTTCTTTACAGATCTTGGAAACTAGCCCTGTATCTGATACGTCATTTGCAAATATCTTCTCCCATTCTGTAGGTTGTCTTTTAGTTTTGTTGACTATATCCTTTGCTGTGCAAAAGCTTCTTATCTTGATGAAGTCCCAATAGTTCATTTTTGCTTTTGTTTCTTTTGCCTTCGTGGATATATCTTGCAAGAAGTTACTGTGGCTGAGTTCAAAAAGGGTGTTGCCTGTGTTCTCCTCTAGGATTTTGATGGAATCTTGTCTCACATTTAGATCTTTCATCCATTTTGAGTTTATCTTTGTGTATGGTGAAAGAGAGTGGTCTAGTTTCTTTCTTCTGCATGTGGATGTCCAATTTTCCCAGCACCATTTATTGAAGAGGCTGTCTTTCTTCCAGTGGATAGTCTTTCCTCCTTTGTTGAATATTAGTTGACCATAAAGTTGAGGGTCCACTTCTGGATTCTCTATTCTGTTCCATTGATCTATGTGTCTGTCTGTTTTTGTGCCAATACCACACTGTCTTGATGACCACAGCTTTGTAGTACAACCTGAAATCTGGCATTGTGATGCCCCCAGCTATGGTTTTCTTTTTTAAAATTCCCCTGGCTATCCGGGGTCTTTTCTGATTCCACACAAATCTTAAAATAATTTGTTCTAACTCTCTGAAGAAAGTCCATGGTATTTTGATAGGGATTGCATTAAACGTGTAAATTGCCCTGGGTAATATTGACATTTTCACAATATTAATTCTGCCAATCCATGAGCATGGAATATTTTTCCATCTCTTTGTGTCTTCCTCAATTTCTTTCAGAAGTGTTCTATAGGTTTTAGGGTATATATCCTTTACCTCTTTGGTTAGGTTTATTCCTAGGTATCTTAACTTCTTCCTTCTCAACAAAGATTTACATATTATAAAACATATGTATTGGGTGATAAGAAAATCACTCTCCAAACCATCCTTCAGCCATTCATATACCATGTAAAACAATTATGAAAGAGTTTACTGGGACACTCCTACTTAAAGGTAGTAGAATGTCATGACTCTTGCAGCCAACTACTGAGTTGAATCCTGCTTCAATTATTTACCAGCTGCATGAGGGTGCACAGGTTGTTTCAATTCTCTGTATCCTAATTTCTCTATCTAGTGGTAAGTGGAACTACCTGTATGCCTAATTTATATGGTTAATGAGTGATCTGAAATGAGTTAATAGATAGATGTATTATCCTTAGAACACTACCTGGTACATAGTAAGTGCTTAATAAATATTGTATCTAAGAAAATGGTCTGGATAAAACAGGAGCAGAGATAAAACTGACTCATTTTCCAAAAAGAATGTGAAATTAGATTCAAAGACTAACTCATCTGATGAAGGAAATATTTTTAAAAATCTTTCAAAATGTACTTAACCAGTTCACAAGAAATCAAGGCCCTACTCATTACCTAACTCAAGAAAAGCACAGATAGAACCCAAAGGGACAAGAAGAGCACAGAAGCTGATTTCCACCTGCCTTTAGCTCAAATTCTCTAGACACAGAACCTGAGTAGGAATCTGGTTGCATAGATATAGGCTCAGTTAAAGTCTAGTCTTAGTCTGATGAAGGGGGCAGAAAGTGGTTGAGAGAGCATAAATTTGACTGTAGTATTATTCCCCCCTTGAAACAGAAGGTCAAGATGAGAAAACTGACCAGTATCAGTCAGTCATTGTCTCTGGGCCAATGGAAGCAAGCGCCTGAATGAGTCAGCTCCCATCAGCCCTAACTGGGTCAATTCTTCAGAAAGACAGGCAGCTGCATACTTACATCACCTAGGAGATGGAAGCCACCAGCCCAGCAAAGAGATCTGAAGAAATGAGTCATCACAAAGACTATTACAGTCCATGGCTTGCACTTGCTTTTCACATTAAGTTCACTTTAACAGTTATAGTGTCTCTAGAGTATTATAATTGTGACTTGTGGAAAAACTTATGAGGGATGTGTTATTGGAATGAATAGAGTCCGTACTGCTGTAGTTGCTCTCCAAAACAAAACTGATGTTTTCTAGCATTCCAGAACCCTAGGACAGCAGTTTTGTAATCTAACGGCTTGCCTTGTGAGGTGGCCTAGATTCTCATCCCTGAGAAGGCTGAACTCCTGGTTATGACGGCCTCATCCATGCCATGATTGGTTTGCATGCCTATATACAACTAAAATGGGAAATAACGATATCCAAAAATGTCCCAGTGGTTTATCTTCATACCAGACTTTTTTAAAAATTTTTTATTTATTATTTATGATAGTCACAGAGAGAGAGAGAGAGGCAGAGACACAGGCAGAGGGAGAAGCAGGCTCCATGCACCAGGAGCCCGACGTGGGATTCAATCCCAGGTCTCCAGGATCGCGCCCTGGACCAAAGGCAGGCGCCAAACCGCTGCGTCACCCAGGGATCCCCATTTTTTAAAAAATATTTTATTTATCCGTTCATGAGAGAGAGAGGCAGACACATAGACAGAAGGATAAGCAAGCTCCCCACAGGGAACCCTATGCAGAACTTGATCCCTGGACCCTGAGATCATGCCCTGAGCCAAAGGCAGCTGCTCAAGCACTGAGCCACCCAGGCATCCCTTTACCAGCCATTCTATCCAGCCCCCATACATAACAGCAGTCATATCTCCTCATGAAGATCAGGATCAATTACAACTTCCAGTGTATCCCCTTTCTGTGCCTGCTGCTTCATAGACACCAGAACCCACAATCATCAGATAGCAGCTTGCATCTGTAAGTTTAGGCAGACTTCTATTCTATCCATTGGTGGAAGCATCCTACCCTCACTACTAACCAAGATCTATATATTCACTGAGTCTGTACATGTAGGGGAACAGGAAATACAACTTCCTCCAAGTATTTCACTGGCAAGGAGAATAAATAGAGCCATTTCTATTTTTATTCCTTGGTTTTTGAACCTATTTATTCTACCTTTGGGAGACATGTCAATAAATAGTGATTACTGCTTTAAGGAGTATCCTACAGGATAGCCCTATAGTGGATGCCTTTGTGCCTTGGCCAGATCTTGGCTGATAACAAATCACATGTCCCCATCATTAGAGAATGGCCTTTAGCTAACAGGAGCCACCTAACCCTGGAGGCTATCCTCTATTTTGAGGAGAGGGAAGGAGTGGACTTTAGCCAATGACTGATTGACACAGGGTATAAGAGGTCAGCACCTTTGCTCAAAATAGAACTAATTCTGATACAATCTGTGCTCCAAATCTTCCCCGTGAAATCATTTTAGAAATGATGCACACAATAGATGTGTCTATAAGAAGCCAAACAATGATCTGAAGAGCACTGAAGAACACCACTGCTATGGAGAACAATGGAAATATTAGATATGTGGATAAATATAAAACATTAAAGAAAGATTATAAAATTCTTTAAAACCCCATTTATTTAAAGCAAAAATTAGTATTTTAATGTATGGAGTTTATAGTATATATAGAAGTATATGACATGAATATCACAATGGATAGAGGAAAAATAGTTGAATTATATTGTTCTGAGGTTCTTATCTGTGGTGCTATAATGTTAATTCAAATAGACTTTCATAACTTAAAGATGTATACTGGAATCTCCAAAGCAACCATTAAATAAAATACCAAGAGGTATAGCTAAGAAACTACCAGAAGAATTAGAATGGAATCCTAGAAAGTCACTGATGAAGTAATTATTGTCAGCCTAGTTAAAAATCAAGGCTCAATTAGATATTGTTTGAAAGAGGTGCACTTTAAATATAAAAGTGCACACAAATTGAAAATAAAATGATGAAAATAAACATACTATTCCATCTGCAAGTCTAAGAAATTTACTGTGACTAGATTATTTCAATACAAGAAGTACTACCAGAGGGTTATTTTATAATGATAAAAGGACTTATTCATCAGGAAGACACAATTCTAAATGTGTACTCATCTAATTACAGAGTTAAAAAATACATGAGCCAAAAAGAAAAGAACAGGAAAAGTAGACCAATTGACAATCATTGGTAGAGATTTTATCTATCAAAATAATTAACAGAATAGGTAGCCAAAAAAATTAGTAATGATACAGAAGACTAAAAAGGATTGCTAGTGGGTACATCAATATAAATCCTTGGGATTCACATAAATAAATATTATGAACATATGTATGCTAATAAAACTAACACCAGATAAACTGGATACATTCCTTAATATAACTTTCCAAAACTGACACCAGTAAAAATGAAAAGGACGAATAGCCTTAAGACTATTAAAGAGATAGATGTAATTAAACAACTTCCCAAAAAGGAAATTCTCAGATGACTTCACTGTTGAAGTCTATCAAACATCTAAGGAAGAAATATTAATCTTTCTTAGCTCTTTCAAAAAACAGGGAAGACAAATGCTTCCCAATTATTTTTTTGAGGCTATCAAAACCTGGCAAAGATATTACTAGAAAAGAAAATTATATCGGGATGAGCACTGGGTGTTGTACTATATGTTGGTAAATTGAACTCCAATAAAAAAATATTTAAAAAAATATACATAATATATTTTGTAATGTATAAAAGTATAATGTATAAAAGAAAACTATAGACCATTAGCTCTCATGAGTATAGACACAAAAATCCTTACAGATTATTAGCAAATTAAATCTGCTAGTACATAAATAGGAGAATACATAATAACTCAGTAGAATTTACTCCAGGAAATTGACAACAAAATTATATGATTATTTCAATAAACACAGAAATCACTTAACATAGTATCACAACAGTCATTTATGCTAAAAATCATTGGAAAAGTAGAGAGAAAAGAATTTCCGCAACTTGATAAAAGTCAGCTAGGAATAACTAATATTTGGTATCATATTTAATAGTGATTAATCCCCTTGAGATTGAGAAAGCCAACAATGTTTGAACTCACTACTTCTACTTAACATTGCACTGGAGCTCCTAGCCCATGATTAACTAAGAAAAAGAAATAAAATGCATCCAAATTGCAAAGGAAGATATAACTCTATTTGCAGACATCATTGTTTATACAGAAAAATCCTAAGAAATTTAGCAAAAATCCATTAGAATTAACAAAGTGAATTTAATAAAGTCAGAGTACAAAAAGAAATACTGAAAAATATAGAAAAATCAATTAGAAAATACAATGTAAAAATGCTTTACAATAGCAACAAAAACAAAATAGTTGGAAATACATCAAAGAAAATATTTGCAAATTCTCTACATGGAACTCTAAAATGTTGCTGGCAGAATTTAAGGAAGAGCTAAATATTAGAGTTCTACTAGTTCAAGGATTGGAAGGCTACAGCTGTTGTCAATTATCCTAAATGGATGACCTGATAGAATGCAATACCAATTAAAATTTTAGCAGGCTTTTTAAAAGAAATTCACAAGCTGAATTCACAATGATTAGAGAAATGTACTAAAATAGTCCTTGTTTTCAAAAATTTCAAAATTTTTAAAAAAATAAGGTTGGAGGACACATGCTGCCTCATTTCAAAGTATAGGCTAAAGCTATATGTGTCAAAAAATGTGGTAGCAATGTAAAGACAGACAATTAGATAAGTGAAGAATAAAGAGTCTAAAAATAGACAAACATTTATATGGTAAACTGATCTTTTTTATAAAGTAGCAAGGTATTCTATAGGAGAAGGATGATTTTTCAGTAAAGGATGCTGGAGAAACTGAATATACATGGAAGGAAAGACTCAACTTCTACCATACATAAAAGGCTAATTCAAGATAATACCATAGACCTAGATATAAAGCTAACTCTATAAAATTTCTACAAGAAAATATAGGAGAATATCTTTACAATATTGGGGTAGGCAAAGATTTCTTACAACAAAAAATCTCTAACCATTAAAAAAGTAATGTTATACTCTATCAAAATTAAACTTGTGCTTCTAGAAAACACCATTAAGGCAATATAAAGGCTGATATAATTCATTTATATATTCCAATTAAATAGAGAACTCCTCCAGTGCAGTAATAAATACAAACTAATAAAAAATGTGCCAAAACTGTATAGACAATTAAGAAGATACAGAAATTTCTAAAACATACATGAGAAGATACTCAACATCATTGGTTTTTAGAAAACTGCAAATTAAAAACACAGTATTACTTCCCACTAAGTAGGACAATGAAAATTTAAAATAAAAATACCAACTGTTGAGAATGTAGATCTCTCGTAGATCTCTCATAGATTGCTGGTGGGAGTATACAACAGAACAGCCACTTTGGAAACAAGTTGGCAATTTCTTATAAATTTAAACATACACATAACCTATGTACCAACAATTCTATTTCTATGTATTTACTCAAAATCAATGAAAACATATTCTGAAAAAGATGCACACAAGAACATTTGAGCAGTTTTATTCCTGGCAGCAAAATACTAAATGATTTATATGAAAAAGTCTATATGTTAATCAAGATGTGATTGGACAAACTGTGGTCATATTAAGAAAATAGAATACTTAATAGAAAGGAACAAACTACTAAAATACACCACAAAGATGAATTTCACAACCATAATGTTGAGTGAAAATAGCCAGACACAAAAGAGTATGTTCTATTTGATACTATTTATACGAAGTTATAAAACAAACAAAATAAAGGTATGGTTTTAAAAATCAGTTTTTTAACATGTAGGTGGGAGGTAAGATATTACAAAGCACATTAGAGAACTTTCTAGGATAATGGAAATAATCTATATATTGAGTGGAATGCTGATTACACAGTTGTATACATTTGTCAAAACTTGAAGCATACACCTATAATTTGTGCATATTGTATATAAAGCATATTTCAGTATTTGATTAAAAAACATCTTCAAATTAAGAATGACAATTTTCCCACCTGTTTTCTCTACCAATAGCAACAATAAAAAACCCAACTCTTATTAGGCACTTACTCTGTGTGAGGCACTATAATAAATGTTTCATGCATGTTAACTAATTTAACCCTGCTACGAATTCTGATACTTCATATCACAGGTATGATATCCTCCATTTCCATTTGACACATAAGGAAGTTAATGTACAGAATATTATATTAATGTGCTCAGTGGCTCACAGAAACTGGTGGAGCCAGTCTATTAATCCAGGCATTTTAATCCAGGTCAAGAGCCTGTTTTTCTAATCACTTCACTATGTTCCCTTTATTTTCTATAAACAGTTATAACTGATTGATTGGAAGATAGTCTTTTTTTTTTTTTTAAGCAATATTAGAGTGCTAAGGTTGAAAACTCCTGAGGACTATGCCACTAGGAACCAGCTAAATATGTGCAAATCCAAATTAACTTCTTTAGGGGTCCGTGTAGCACTCCTATAGGTATACATCCATCATTTCTCCAGGTGTTGTAGACAGGCTGCCAATTCCTCAAAGCTGGCAGCATTACTAGCAGCTGGTTGATCAGGTTTGAGCAGCATCATTGTGTGGTCCACCAGAATACTTTGGATGCTTTCTATTCTCCTTTCCATTCCTGAGTTTCACTAAAGGGTCTCCAGGTGTGACTGGTCTCCAGGTGTTGCCAAAAAGGGCCCACTATCATCTTCCCCTGCAACAACTCATGAACTGAACCGAAAGAGAAAAGGATATAGGCCTGTATTAGGTTTCTCAGTGGAGGAATATCAACATTTATGCTACAATGGTAGGCATTTTGCCATTTCTTCGTGTAGCATATGCTGATTTGACAGCCAGCAAGTTGGAACATACAACAGAACCTTACTTATTAAACTAATCTACACTATAATCTATAGGTTTATCTTTACCAAGACACTTTTTAAGAATTGGATTTCATGACAGAGAATCAGGTTTTATGAAATTTCTGCACTGCTTTGAAATCAAACCAATGGGGTAATTTGCTTTTCCATTACATGTTTGTGCATACTATTCATAGTTCCATTGGAAAGCAATGCAATCATACTTCCTTTTGAATCTTTTTTTTTTTTTTAAGATTTTATTTATTTCTTCATGAGAGACACAGACAGAAAGGCAGAGCCACAGGCAGAGGGAGAAACAGGCTCCATGCAGGGAGCCCGATGTGGGACTCGATCCTGGGACTCTGGGATCATGCCCTGAGCCAAAAACAGACGCTCAACTGCTGAGCCACCCAGGCGTCTCTAAATATATATATTTTTTATATTTTAAAGAATAATTCACTGCTTTATGACTATTCGGGTAAAGGAGAACTCATCAATTAGACCTATAAAATATCTTGCAAACAAGCTATCTCGAACACTTACATTCACTTTTTTCCAGAATAAGTTTAGGCTGGTGTTTTTCTAAATGACCTTCTGCATCAGGGTCAACTGAGTGGTCACCTGAAAGGCAGGTTCCTGGGTCCCATTCCCAAGTCTACCAAATCAGTGAGGATTCCAGGAATTGCATTTTAGCAAACACCCCAGGTGGTTCTTATTTACCCTTAAATTTGGCAATTTCTACTTTAGGCTTGCTTTAGAAAGGGGAAAATAGCCATCAAACATTTTACTTGTAAGAAGCAACTCCTAAAATGAATGGAGAATTAAACCACAGCCAGAAAAAGAAACTTTTCACATCAGCATGGCAGCTTCTGCCTGCAAAGGGCCTCTTGCTGGCTTTAAAAACAGAATCTTTAAAACCTATGGCACACTATGCCATTATCTTCAAGTTCACAAAGAGGTTTTTAGATCTGCTACATGAAAGATGTTGTAATAAACCACACAAATGTTACACTGAACGAAAGCAAATGCAAGGGGAGAATTTAATACCTGCAGATATAAAACCTCAGTTTGTTTTTAAAGATTCTTTTCATCTTGAGAAGAAAGAGAGATTTAATCAATCCTTTTGCAGAAGTTATCCCATGTCAGACTTGTGCCTGCCTTACTTTAGTTCAAAGGGGACAAAGGTAGTTTCTTCTTCTAAACCAAGTTGGGAAGGTCAGGAACTAAAATAAATGAGGAGCCACCTTTATTTCCATGGATCAAATGATGTGTAATATAAGAGGCTTTTCTATTTTGAGGAAAATGCAGAACCTGGATCCTATAGAAACCTTGATGTAGTTGAGCTATGGTTTCTTTTCTGGTTGTTTGTTTGTTCTTTTACTTTTCCCGTGAAAATGTGTGAATGAATAAATAACAAATATTCTTAAATGATTTATGTTTTATGTATTTCCTGTCCTTTGCATGATTTTTCACCTGTGACCGGAGATTGCCTGAGCATTACAAATAGGCTTCTCCTACCTCCTGAACCCTGGCTGCCCTCAGTAAACCTGACAAGCTAAAGAGCAAGGAAAAGATCTTTGGAAACAGGTGGCTCCAAGCAGGAATTTTTCCTCTCAGAGCAATTCATCTGCTATCATCTGTAAAAGGCTGGATCTCAGTGTGCTACTTTTCCATCCGGGCTATTGTTATCCTTGGTAGCAGGCTTTAGACCAGCTTCTTGTCTTACTCTTTGTTTCTCTGAATGCAGCTCTTAAATCAGTTCTGCAGAACTATGATGCAAGACCAGGAAAGAAGCAAACTGTTTTTTTTTTTTTTTTTTTTTTTTTTTACAAAAAGAAGTACATTAATGGAAAACCTATTTAATAAATGTCCACACTTGATACAAACTGCAAATTCTGGTAGAAAGGGAGAAGAGGTTTTGAAGTTTGTATTAGAATGGGAGGGGGATCCCTGGGTGGCGCAGCGGTTTGGCGCCTGCCTTTGGCCCAGGGCGCGATCCTGGAGACCCGGGATGGAATCCCACATCAGGCTCCCGGTGCATGGAGCCTGCTTCTCCCTCTGCCTATGTCTCTGCCTCTCTCTCTCTCTCTCTCTCTCTCTCTGTGACTATCATAAATAAATCAAAATAAATAAAAATTAAAAAATTAAAAAAAAGAATGGGAGGGTCATATAATGACATATGGAATGTTATTGATATTTTTCTTACACATTCTAAATCAAATGGCCACTTCATTTATAGGATGACCACTTAATTAGATATTTGGGGGTCAGACTTAGGTGGTTAAAAGTATTGTTGTAGAAAATATATAGGCTTTTTCAAGGAATGACTATAGGAATTAGAAAAGCAATTCTGGGTTCCTCACTTAATTGGCAAGAATTTCTAAATCTGCTTTCATTGATATTATTTATCTCCATTTCTTCCACACCAGGAGCCATTTCAATTCTCTATCATCCTGAATTTTCTTATTTATGATATTGACTACATAGCAATCACCCACTTTCCTATGATCATACAATAATTGACCATCAAATTTCCCCTGAACCTGACATACAGGATTTACAGAGATCAGTTTTCATCGAATCTAATTGCACTGCTTAAAAGGGAAAACAAAGCCTGTGCTAAGATGTTTAAGAAAGCCCCAAGCGACTTAGAACCTTATCACTGTTCAAGGCAAGGTATTTTGTGTCATAGGAATTAGAGAATTTCATAAAAATATGAATGCTTTTAGGATTGAAGGTGACTTGCTCCTCTCATCTCCCCTTTCAACACCTGTTACAGTGATAGGGATTGAGAGTTACTGAAGCAAATGAGTCTACGGTATGTTGCAATTAAGAGAAAAGATGTATGATCCATGAGGCTCTATCAAATGTCCCTTGTGCTGATTTTAAAATCTTCCAAAGCCATAATCCCATGACTCCAGGAGGCATGCTGGTATTTCTAAAATCTCATGATTTAGACATACTACAATCTGTACCTCTGTTATCACAGGACTTGTAAAAAAGTAAAGGTGAGGTAATAAGGTAGCAGCCTAGTACAATTAAAATCACTAACATCACATCAGTGTCAATGATGGAGGAGCACAGATGAAATGACCAGGTATAAAGCAAATTGAAGTATACTCTCTAAATCTGTAAAGTGAAATATTGATCATCATTCAACTACTATTCGTTGAGCACCTAACATGATTAGTACTGTGCTAAATGCTGTGGGGAAAGATGCATAAAGAGCAGAAAATATGATGCTTGCTCCTCCAGGAGTTTCGATCCAAGAAATGTATCAGGATAATGCTTTATTTCTCCTACCATTCCATGGATAATCACCTCCCTTCTTGGTAAGAACTTAACTTGAAAGCATTATTTGTACACTCTATCTATATAAATTCATGAATGAAACCAGAGTTCGTCTGATTCTCCGTGACTTCTTTGTTCTGAATTCAATCCACAGATAATCAGAATCTTATGCATTAAAAAAACAAAGAGTTATGGACTGGTAAGAGTGCTAAAGGAAATAGATCAACTAAATATTTGGCTTCTCTACTTACAACATGATTCTTTTTGAGATATACAGTTGTAGTTAAAAACAGTCTTGGGCAGCCTGGGTGGCTCAGCGGTTTAGCGCTGCCTTCAGCCCGGGGCCTGATCCTGGGGACCCGAATCGAGTCCTACATCGGGCTCCCTGCATGGAGCCTGCTTCTCCCTCTGCCTCTCTCTCTCTCTGTGTCTCTCATGAATAAATAAATTAATTAAAAAAAAAAAGTCTATCTAAAGCATACCACCAGTTATAGATTTGAGATTTAATTTGTCAACTTTAGCAAAACTGCATACACCATGCTGAATATTTTTGGTCTCAGCCAACTTTATATCCTGATAAAATTTGCCAGAGCAGTTGCACTAGGCTTTGCTAAGTATATACAAATTCAATAAAATCTTCCTAAGATCAAGATTTTTGCTTTATTATATAATATGTAAGCTATTTTTCATGAATCCTATAATGGACTAAATTTGTATTATCTTTTTAAATTATTATAAATACGTACATTTTTATATTCCAGCTGACATTAATCATGGCATTAATATTACCTTTCACTCTGGCTCTGTTTTCCAAGTTCTATAAGGACAAAGGCCTTGTCTCATTTGTCCCTGTATCCCTAAGTTTAGCACACAATTTGTCACAAGGTAGACATATAATAAATATTCATTGAATAATTAAATGATACCAACCCCTAAGAAGATCAAAATTTAGTTATATACGTGTTTGTCAACCTAACTATAAATACAAAGTATGACAAAAGAGCCATTACTTAAGGCTAGACATATATTTGCTCTTTCCTTTTATAGAAGATCAAATTATTTTTGCAAATAAATTATAATCACTAAATAAGATATTTGTTGGCAGAATTTCATATAGATAATTTCATTGTACTTTTTTTCTAAGTATGCTGTTTTGTGTATCGACTGTATTTTATTATAGTTACTCGCAGAATTGTAATGAACTTAAAGAAAATGAAGAGTTGTCTTCTGTTTTCTGACTTTGGGTATATCTGGGGAAATGGGTATATCTAAACTTGACCTTAAGTAAAATAAAATTGTGTCATTTATTTCCCAAAGAAGAAAGGAAAGAAGGAAGGAAGGGAAGGAGGGAAGAGGAAAATAAGAAGGAAGAGAGAAAAGAAAGGAGAAAAAGGAAAAAAACTTTTCATGTAGAGTCTTTTCATGTAGAGTCATGAAAAGGCAACCTCACTGTGTAGAAAGAGCAGCTTAGTCAAATACTTACCAGTACTAGTGCTTAAGCTCTTCAAAATTGTACTTTTATTTCACCATAATGATGCTATCATCAAAATAAGCACATGTGGTTTTTATTTATTTATTTTTTTAGTATGTATCAAAGATATTTACGAAGTACAATTAAATCTTCAGAAGCTAGAGGATTTTTTTAGATCTTGAAAACTTGCTTTTATTTCCATTTCCATGATTTCTTCCTATGATTCCACAATCCTGTCTGGTTAATTTTAAACCAATGACAGCTAAGAAGGTCAGATTCTTTGCTATTTAACAAATATGAATTTAATCCAGAATTTTTTAGTATAGACCATTGGCTCCATTTTTATAGAAAATAAAAACTTCCTCCTTTTAAAACAAACCAGAAATAAGATTCTTCTCCAAAAGATTTATCACTCTATTACTTCAAACTACTGGACTCAAGCCTTTTTTTCTTAGGAAGACTAAGTTTGTAGGTGATGGATAATTCATATGACTACCAAGCTTCAAGTTTCATATGTCCTGAAGAATTCTTTATAGTGGCTACTATTATTATCCAAAGTTCAATTACTTTTAAAAAAAGCAAAATCTTTATTACTATTTATTATGAAAATTTCAGCAACATAAACCAATGTCAATTAAGGTTCAAAACAAATGAAATATAAAAAGAATACTTATATCTTACAAAGATATATATATATATATTCTGAGAGGACTTTATTTTTTTTAAGTAATTTGCAATTTGAGAGGAGACTTTCTCCTGAGTGATAATTAAGAGCACTGACTTCAAATCCTAACTCCAATAATTACTAGTTACTTAAGCTTTAGTAACTTCATTTAGAAAATAAGGATCATAATACAATTACCTCATAAGGAGAAATGCTGGGAAGATTCCATTAATATGTAAAAATATTTAGACTCATCATTGGCACATAATTTCAATAAGATGGCAGTCATGTTTATCATCATTATTATCACTCTTTCCAAATGATGCCTCTAGATTTGAATGTTATTTGCCTTATATATTTTATCATATAAATTCCAGTTATTAATATATATGTCTAAGGTTCATTTCCCTAAAAGTAGATCCTGGGGCAGGAATTTTAGTGTAGTTTACTTGGGGGATGATTTTGGGAAGCATCAGTAGGAGAAGGCAAGAGACAAAGGAATTCCGGGGAAAAAAGGGGTGGAATCTTGAAAATGTCAACCAAAGCATTATTAAATAATCTGCATGTCCTGAGATAGTCTTCAAGTTAACTTTCGTATATATAAGATCCAGCCTATGAATGATGCACCTCAAAAGACTAATTAAATGACTAAAAGAATTATAACTCTTCTCCACAGATACTATCCTAGGATAGATCTCTGCTTAAAACCTTACCCAAATAAGTAACGTTACTACTTAAGTAAGTAGTGCTACAGTAAATAATTTAACAATAGCACCTACTAATAATGTGCCATTTACATTTCCTATTCTTATTTAGTCATTGTTTAGTATATAGGAAACATTAGGTGAGCTTATTGAAAGGCTTGTTAAATACACAAGCTGAACATCCTAACCAGCTACTTTTCACATCCTGAATCTTGTGCTCGCTTCAGCAGCACATATACTAAATCTTAAGAAATAAATGTCACCCTTGTGTTCTGTTCATTCTTATGCAAAATACAAGTTTTTCTATGATAATTATCACATTTTTATAGAAAATCTGTAACTGTAACACTGCATCTACTCTGTCAGTTTTCTACAAATATTTATTGTTAAAACTGGTGGTCAAATTTTGAAAATAGGTGATGATAATAAATAAGGATGCAATTTACATGCTAAAAATGCAGAGGGAGAAACTATACAATAAAAAGTCTTCGACCGTGATGTCTTTGTTGATTTCAGCCCATAATTTTCAATATTAGAATTCTATATCCTTACAGTTCATGTTAATACTCATTTTGTTTAATTGTGTGCCTTCAAACCACCACCACCACCACCAAACACTAAAGCACTCCAGTATGACTGAATGAATAAGCATAGGTCTGAAATAATGGATTTAAAACAGTTTATCTATTTAAGGAAGTAGTACTTAGGTTAAACTATGAGTAGTACTCGTGGAATGTTGATAACTTCTCTTAAAAATATTTCAAAAAATTTCATGGTTCCAGAAATTTATTTTATATAATATCCTTGCATCTGAAAACTTGGAATTTGTTGCTGGTCCCTCACCACTGGTGTAATAACAGACTAGAACCATGTGTTCCCCTTCTCTTTTTACTTATCCATCCTTACTTTTTTATGGAATTTTTGGTAAAGGCAAAATAGAAGTGAACATACTCATAAGTCTTATTTTTTAATAAAAACTCAATAACTAAGGAAAGCCTTTTCAGGCTTACTGATTTCTGATTTTTAAAATTGATTGACTCAAACACGCCTAGTATTACTATTTTCTATGTGGGACTTTTCACTCAGTATTCACCCAATTTCGTAGGTTTCTGCTACTACCCATTAGTCATTTACTCACCAAATATGTTTTAGTGTATACTATACATCAGGTGGTGTTACAGCTGCTGGGAATGCAGAAGTGACTAAAATTTATAGTAAAAGTAAATAAAACAGTTTGTCATAGAGCTTACACATTTATTCATTCCTCCAAGATTCCAAGTTAAGTTCCAATCATGTTAAATTAGAGTAATTTTACTAGGAATGGTGAATTCTTTGACTTGCAAATGACAAAGAATAAAACTGAGTACTTGGGAAAGAAAAGTAATTTATAAAGTAAAGAAACCACACAGTTTCTTGATTATGCTGCTAACATTCATGATCCAGGAATGATCTACCACAAATTCTAGGTAACTCAAGAACTTATAAACATACAAGAATTATCTACTCTCTCTTTATCAATATGTATTTACTTTTCCCTTAGCATATAAATATGCCCATGTTTTTTTTTCCAATATTTCAAAAAGAAAACTTGCCATAGCCTGATTCCTTTTCATTCTACACTTTAAGTATATTTGGAGAAGAACCACCCACTTATTTTCACTTCTCACCTCTTATCACTTCAATTTGCTGCTACCCTTCCTAGTTCATAACTCCTGACATAATAGTAAGAGTAACTTTATTTCTTGTCTTCCATGGGTGACTTTGAAATCCCTTTTGCATAATTTCCCTCTGACCTTCAAGGAAAACTTTAGCCAATTCCATGATTTTTCTGCTTAATATAAGTAATAGATAGTTGTCCTGTAGTTTTAGGACTCAATCTATTTAATATTTAGAATGACCAAGATACTAATAAAAATTCCAGATTTTATTTTATCATTAAACATTCTTTCCCTCAATTAGGGCCTGCTTCAATCCTTCTTCTTTCTCACACCATACCTGAATGGCAAAAGAAAGGCACTGATAGAAAAGAGAAAAGAATATGACAGGAAAAGTCTTCCTTGAACATGAACCATCATAGATTATTTTGTACTCTTTAGACCAGCTTGTGTGGAAAGCCAATTCAAAGATGGCCTTCACTGGGGACCTCTCTTCTTACAATTCCCACTATCCAGGCTGATGTTTCTTGATTCTGGGTGGTTACTTGAAAGATTATTTGATAAACAAGTATCTTTTCTGCTAATATTGTATCTTTACTGTCTTGCATTGCACCTGACACATGATAATCTCTCATTAAATACTGGTTGAGTTAAGTGAAATCCTCCATATTACCAAATTCAATTATCACTTTCTGCCGTTAACTAAATTAACCTTGAAACACATTTTACATTATTGGTCACACCTCTCTTATGAAATTCTCTCCTCCCTTCTTGTCGGACACAAATTTCTCCTGTTTTCTTCTCTCTGGTCACATTCTTAGTCTTTATGAAGCCTTCTCTTCTTTGTTTGACTGCTGCCTGAACTCCAGTGTTCTCTAGAGCTGAATGTGTGGCTTTTCTTTTCTTATAACTATATACAGTTTCTCTTAACCATTTTCTTGGCTTTCAGTAACAAATCCATAATCCCAGCCCAGAATCCACTTCTTAGCTCCAGATCCACATATCCAACTGCCCAAAGGTTATCTGCCATCTGATAGGGACCTTAAACTTCTTGTGTACAGATTTAAATGCATTATCTTTTCTCTAAGATCTATCTGGTCCTTGATTTCTATAATGTAGTGAATAGCATCATTATACACTCTGTCTATCAGATTAGAAATCTGGAAAACTATCCTAAACTACACCTCTCTCCTTCAAAACTCACATCCAAATCCTTTACATATGATCTGCAAAATAGATTTTTAATTCATATTAAAAACCACAGACTTATTTTGAGCCCTTATCTCTTTGCAATTCAATTATTGGTTGAATTTGCAACTGGTTGCCTTCCTAACTGGTTGCTCCACCTCTTCTGATCTATCTCATGTTCTGCTGCTACTGTGATCATTCTAACACTCAAATTTAATAACAGTATCTTTTTCAAAATAGCTGCCCACATAGTATCCAAAATAAAGCACAAAATCCTTAAATCCTTAACCTGGATCAGAAGGCCCTTTGTGATACATCCCTGACCTATCTCCTCAGGCTCAATTTTAACCTCTTCTTAGAATAAGAATCATGTTGTAAATACTGTGGTTCCCTCAAAGCAGCCAACTATTTTTATAGTTGTAGGCCTACAGACTTTTTTCCCTCCTTCACCTTTTTCAGATTCCAAAATTCCAGAGAATGTATCATTTTATTCATCCTAGAATAGCAAATAGGCTTTAGATTAGTTCTCACACTTCAAGACTTAAGTCAAATGCTTCCTTGAGAAGCAGGCTCTTTTATTTGTTTGGAGGTAGGTTTTCTCCTGTATCCCCACAGCTCCATCTGTATACTTCTATTTTAGGACAGAGAACACTACATTGCTCTTTTTTTGTTTTGTTATTTCCCCGTATTTCTATTTCCTCATTGTTGAGCTCAGAACAGGTGACAAGTTAGTGCTTAGATGTATATGGTGTAGATTCAGACTATGGAATGTAATTCTTTGTCACTCTGTCACAAGATGGGCAAATTATTTGCTTTATTGTTCCTCAGCTTCTTCATCTGTAAAATGGGTATAATAATATATCCTGTCTCACAGAAATATCATGAAAATGAAAGAAATCTATATACATAAAGTTCTTACAACAATGTATGATTTCTAAGTGCTCTCTAAAATTCGCTATTATTTTTATTTTTATACCATAGAGAAAAATCCTCAAGTCTTGGTTGAACGAATGGATGGAGTAATCAATGAACAAAATTAAAAATGATTTTTTAAGAAAATTATAAATTTTTAAAATACATGCAAATATTTCCTTGGAGAATATGTTCCTGACCACCTCCATAAAGTAATATAGGAGTTCCTCTATTCCGTCTCACATAATCCAGTTCTTTTCTTTCATATTATTTAGTACAACTTATAAGAATGCATTTTTTTTCATTACAAGGTATGTGTTTTATTCATTTCTGTATTTCTTATCCAAGTTGACTTGATGTCAAGGCATGTCCATTTTGTTTCCCACTGTTTACTAGCACAGTATATATATAGCACATCACAACTGTTTGATGTGCTTTAACAATATGTGAAGGCACAAAGTTACATAAGTAGGATTCATTTTTCTTAGATGAATTAGAATTCCTGGAAACTGTCAGTAACTCTACATCATCCTAATAAATAACAATTATAATACTATTCACAGCAAGTTCTACAATCCAAAGTTTATTCTCAGTTTTAGTTATCCATAACTCTCCGAATTTGCTTAAAATTTGGTTTTCACTATTTAAACTTCTTTCCATTTATGTTGTGTTAATCAGAATGGACATATTTTACTTGCAACATCCCTCAAATCTGTTTTCAGAAGTCAAGAAAGAAAAGATGAGAAAGGGAAAGAAGAATGCATTAATGTTGATTATAGTGGAATGTGAAACTATACTATTCATAAAATTTAGGGACAGCTCACCAAGAAAGTTGCCCTGAATCCAAATGTAATTATAATACCATTACTAATAAAAGACATTTGTTTAATGTTTTGCAATATATAAAGCAGTTTCAACATATATTTTCTGTCATCTAATGCTTACAACAGCCCCATGGGACAGTCATGGATTTTGATCTACATTTCACATGTGGGTCAATTTAGGCTCAAAGAAATTGCATGGATTGCTCAAATTCTCATAGCTGTTGGATTGGTCAACCTATGACTCAGATACAGGTCAGTTTTGCCACATCCATTGTTATTTTAGAGACTACCACAGCACTTCCTTCAAAAGCAAAATTTCTGTTGTGTAATTGAAAAAAAAAAAAACCCTAAACTAAACTAGGAACGGAGTTTTAATTAGGATTTCTTTTATGGTAATAAGTTCTGCTCATTACATTAAATACCAAGAGGAATGGATTTACGTGTACTCATACATTTGAGTTTATTTAAGCTACTGAAAGAAGCTGTACTGGGAATTTCTGAAATAAGTGACAGATTTTTTTAATTTAGCATTTTATCAGATGTAGATATAGTATTTTCAATAGTGCTAATGATAATGTCTAAAGCAGATCATTGTTTGATTACAATGAAAGCTGAAGTAAACAACATGAATGATTTCTGAAAACCAAACCACCAAAAACCACACCCTTTGGCAACTCTCCTAAGACTCACGAAAAGACAATAGGGCAGATTGTGTTTAGTGAAAATTTTAAAACAAGCCGTAAGTTCTATGCCAAGGCATGGCAAAAGATAGAATCCTGATGAAAACTAATGAAGAAAAGTACCTGAAGTTATGCAAGGGACCCTTCTTTTATTTTTTCATTTTTTTGTATACATTCAACATTTTCCTGTGTTTTATATAGCCATGTGAAAGGCACAATTCTAAATTCTATGGAGTTTTCAATTAAGTCCAGTTTAATTTTTAAAAGCATAAACCTGGAGCTCCATGGATGTGAATTTGAATTATACTTATTATTACTATTAGCTCTGAAAATGAAAGCAAACAACTTAAACTTTCTAATAATATCACATAAAAGGTGATCATCAAGATTAAACATTCTTTCATTCAGAATCCACCTTTTGTCAAGCACTGTCCAAAGCACCTACAGTAGTTAACAAAATTACTGTCCACATAGTTTCCATTCTAGTAGGTGCAAATTAAGAGAGTTCTCACTACAATGGTCTATAAATAAAAAGTACACAAAAAATACCAGTGTTCTTATTCAGTTCCCTACATCACACCACCTAGAATTCTTGGTTCTTTGTTAAAAAGAAGTATATAGATTAAGTATACAATACTTAATCCTTAAAAGTATTGGCAGCAGCTACCTCTGAAAGTAGGATAAAGATGCTATTAAAAATAATAATAGTTAAGCATGTATTGAAGATGATTCCCACTCAGCTAAGCAATAACTTATTCCTTTATGTTTGCTAAATGTTTGGAGGAAAAAACAACAGCTCACAGAATGATTAAATAAATTTGATTAAGCCTGATCATCTACATGGACTAAGGGACCATACTAGAAGAGAAGATTACTCAATAATTGTCAATTCTGTACATTACTCTTTCATATGAATATGAATCAGGCTATTTCCAGGAATTGATTTCCAAGTTTCTATCTCAAAATGTACTCATCCACACGGTCCTGAAGGAAGAAAGGAAAAACAAGGGAAGAGTAATTCTTTGTAGATGTTATAAAGAAAGAAGAGCCAGAATTTGTAAGCTACTTGAAGATATAAAGAGAGGAGGGGATCTGGGTGGTACAGTCAATTAAATGTTGGACTTTTGGTTTTGGCTTAGGGCATGATCTCAGAGTTGTGGGATCACAACTACATCGGGCTCCCTGATCATCATGGAATCTGCTCAAGATTCTCTCTCCCTCTACCCTTCCACCCTCTTCTCTCTAAAATAAATAAATAAATCTTTAAAAATAAAATGAAAAGAAAAAATAGGAGCCATGTAATTGTTAAGAATCTCAGGCTTTTCATTTAGAGTGGGTTTATTTTTATTCTCCTGCAAGGAAATTAAGAGAAAAGGAAAAGAATTCTGATAACCTCAGGATTGGATGAGTGTTGTAACTAGTATCACTGAAAAAGGGCAAGGAAATTTACAAGATGAACTGTAAGGTAAAAATGAAAAAGAAAGGAAAATTTCTGCCACTAACCTAGAAGCAATAATCAAAGCATGAGAAACAGAATCTGAGGTGTGTGGGTCACTCACATCAACCAACTTAATGTATGGTAAATCTAGTAATCATTTTAAATACTGATTTTAGACTGATTATTATTAAACACTTAAGAGATCTCAAACTCAAATAAGTTTTATTTGCGCTGATTTGATTGTTATATATCCAGATATAAACCCAGAAAATAAACTAAGTAAAAGGAATATGTGGGACCAAGGAAATAGGAAATAGAATAAGGGAAGTGACATTCAAATATCCAAGGTGATGGGAAAATATCCTAGAATGGCAGTTTGATAACAGACTTGGAGAGCCACCAATCTTATTTGAGCAGAACAAAAATCTCCAAAATAGATGTGTCTAAGAAGAAAGCATGGACACAATATCTGCTCTGTTTATTAGTATGAATGATTTTTGCAAGTCATATGGCAAGGAATACAAGGGAAAGTGAACAACTGGAAACAAGACAACAAATCTATGGAAAAATAAAAGTTGTATCAGAAAGAAATGTAATCATAGTACACAATATGCCTCATCTGTGAAGGTGTTTACATAGTAATAATAATGTAAGCACTACAGATTTTCCTTCCCATAATTAGCTATACTGAGAATACAGGAAGTGATGTAGAATGTATATGTTGTAGGGCAGGGAGCCGTTGGAAGTGGAGTGGGGATAAAAGAGGTCTAATTCTCATCCTTCATATTGGGAATTGCCTACAACCAGAAAACCAAAAAGTGTTAATTTAAGAATGTTATTTATAGACTTAGGGGTACATAAAAAAATAAGCATTGTGGGAAGCAGAGGAACCTGAAAAGAGAGCAGGTTATTCCTTGTAGACCGGACTTTTTAAATAATATGTGAATGTAATCTAATTTTTTAAAAGATTTTATTTATTTATTCATGAGAGACACAGAGAGAGGGAGAGAGAGAGGCACAGACACAGAGGGAGAAGCAGGCTCCATGCAAGAAGCCCAACACGGGACTCGATCCTGGGTCTCCAGGATCATACCCTGGGCTGAAGGCGGTGCTAAACTGCTGAGCCACCCAGGCTGCCCTGAATGTAATTTAAAAATTAAAATCAGAAACAAAAGCAAAGACCAAAGCAATTTAAGGACTTGACCACCAATGCTATAAAGCTTATCCAGGTAAAGGAAAAATGTAAATCTAACATAATCTGGTGAGTACAGTATCTAAAAATGAGTTTATAAAAACATTGTTATTTGAAGATATATTTTCCTAAAATGCTTCTCTACTGAATCTTAAAAATGCTCTTAAATCATAAAAGTCTACAACGTGAGACTATACCAGCATGTAACCCTAAAATAACACAGTGGTAAGTACACATGTCATTTTGTGATGCACATTCTTATCTTAAGATAAATGCTGAGAAAGGCAAGAGACAATATGAAGAAGATTAATAAGTCTGTGTCAAAACCAACAAAATGTTTGGGCAACTCCATTCTATCTTTCTCTAAAAGCTGTCCACTCGAAATGAATCTAATCTAAAATAGATGTTGTTCTCTCACTACCCCAAGTCCACCACACAACTTACCTCCTGGTTATACCTAGTGTTTTTGCCCACACAAAAATTTGACCAATAAAGAACATTTCTATTGTGTGTAACTGTCAATGATCCTCCTGAAAGATGAAACTGGAGAGAGGTGGTAACTGGGTAAGCCTTCCCAAAAGGTCTGTCCTTCTTTCATACCATTGGTACCTACTTATGTAATATCTATAAATCTTTGACATTCATGAGCACTATAAATATGACTGGTAATGACAGTATTGAAAAATTATGCACAACTACATGTAAAAAGAAGCACTAATATGATATAACTTTTAAAAATCAATAAAACTCTTATTTCTATAGCTTATCCTCATAATCAGTAGTGGTTTGATTTGCCTACAACCCAGATGTTTCTTTATGATAAGGGAAACCACACTTCAATTTGTGTGCAAAGAGTGGTAACATTCTATTCAAGTATGTATTTTTATTTTCAATTGTCACATTGCATAGTTCTGTAAAATTATAAAATCATGGTAAAGTCCAAAAACAAAGTGGAAACTCCATAAATTTTAATAGGCTTGATAGCAATTTTGTTATACATTTAAAAAATCAGAGAAGCCAATATCTTAGTCTTTGGATTTCTTGTTTCCATTTTTTAAATAGCTGTGGTTTTCCATTCCTAATGGTCCAATTTTATTTTTCATTAAAACTGCAGTCACAGAATCTGAAACAACTCAAAGATCGTTTCTCAACTTTCAGGTGTATTAAGGTAAGATGTGAAGGATAGTGTTTATATCTGAGGTAACATTTTCTAAGTAATTTAAAATATATTATTCATACATCTTCCCACCAAGTAAAATGATGATGAGAAAGCTCCCCACAAATGACATTTAAAAAAAAGACTGCTTATAGCATAATGAAATTCTCTAGGTATTCCTCCCAACCTTCATGAAAGTAGAATATATTCATTCATTCATAGCCTCTTTGTTGAAAATATTGTCTGCTCTGTTCCCAGCACTGTGAGTGTTCTGTTATTAGTTTCTGATTTCCAGTTCACTGGAGCTGTCCTTTCTCCAATCTTTTGAAACCTGTTTTTAATCTTTATCTTTCTGTTGGTCTGTCTGTTTCTCTCTCAATCCTCCCCAACCCCCTGCTTCTCTCTTTCTCTCTCCCACTCTCTCTGTCTGGCTAAATTAACCAGGTTAGTAGCATCCTTATAATTCAAGAACTCTATTCTGAAATCTGCTAGCTCACCTACACCATCCCACAGATGTTGTCCAATTCAGTTTGGTTGTCTATTGAGCATGGACTTATAATTACCATTTTAATGAACGTAGGAAATTTTACTATGTTGAAAGAGCACAATTATTAAAATGGTCACCTAGCATGGCTTTTCATTGTTTTGTTTATTGTTTCCACTTGGCTTCTTCAGATATTACTAAATGGAAGAGAAGATCTATTTTTATAACAGCTCTGCACCGTTAAAACTTCCATCTTTAGTGTCCACTCTGCCATCTGTTACCACCTGAACTTGAGCAACCTCCTCTTAGTGTGCCTAGATTCGTGGCTTTTGTCCTGGCTTCTAGATGCACCACAGTCCTGTCTATGTGGCAATTTTCATCACAGTTAGCTTCATAAACATTATACTATGGCATGGGGAGAGGAACATTTTGGGTTACGTGTAAGGAGGCAGGGAACAGAACAAGAATAAAGCAAATAAACAAGATAATAAGCACATGCACATTTTTTTTTTCTGGGGAGGAAAAATAATATAGTGAGAGAGAGAGGACCTAAAAACGTTTTGAGAAAAATATTGTTAAAGGTAAGGAATCTATTGACAGCAATACAGAGAAACATTTCATTTCTTCCAAATGAAACTTGGATCATATCAACTTGCAAAAAATGAATAGGTTACAATATGGCCAACATTTATTTTTAGTAACTTAAGTATTAGTTCATTTGTGTGAATGTCTATTTGGCTGAGATGATTTGGATCAGAGAGAGAATTAAAATTAATATTTAAGCTATATTCCAGTTTGGTTCAGCCACCACATAAAAATATTATCCCATTCTTTGTATTTTAACTCCTTTCATTTAAAGCACTATAAAATTTTCAGTGAATTTTCAAAGACTAGGAAGCATACTTTTGGAGATCAATCAACGAGAAATATAATTAGACAATAGATTCCCACTGCTACAGCTGCTGCTTTATTATCTGTAGTTATTTAAAAAAAAACAAAACAAACAAACAAAAAAAACCAAAGTGATTTAAATTGAGCTGCTTTAATTGCTTATTGGAAAATCAGGAAAATTTGTTGGATACAGTAATTTAAGGTTCGTATTTTTTCATGTACTATTTATTCAGATAGTATAGAAAGATACTTTCTTATAAATTATTTTGGTCTTACTCATGAGTATTTATCCTTAGAAGAAAGAGTCTATAAGGGAAAGTATCCATTTACTAATGAAAAGTACCCAAGGGTACCTTCCTGCTGATAGGCTCAGTCAGTCTTTCTGAGATATTTGTTGGTATACCAGGTTCCAACATTGGTGACCAACTACTCATTGAATAGCTGGCTCCCACAATCCTGCAATCCTTTTCTTCTTTGCTTTTGAATTGGCATACTTCTTGGAAAAAGGGAAATAATAACATAAAAACAATATGGTAAAGCATGTATTTGAAGCCTGGCTCCAAAATCAACTACCTATAGACTAATTTTTTTTTTCCAGTTTACAAAGTGCTTTTTAAAAAATTTTCCTTCTGGGATGCCTGGGTGGCTCAGTGGTTTAGTGCCTGTCTTTTGGCCCAGGGCGTGATCCTGGAGTCCCAGGATCGAGTCCCACATCAGGCTCCCCGCATGGAGTGTGCTTCTCCCTCTGCCTGCATCTCTGCCTCTGTCTCTCTCTATGTCTCTCATGAATAAATAAATAAAATCTTTAAAATAAAAAAAATAAAAAATTTGTCCCCTCTAAGTTTTTATGTAAATTTTAGTTAACATATAACCTATACAACATTCTAAATTGTTTAAATTCTCTGAACTTTAGTTCTTTAATCTCTGAAATGGAGTGTCTATGTAACTGGGGTGTTAGTAATGGGGTGAAATAACTTAGCAAATAGATACCCTATAAATATTAGTTCTCTTCCTGTCTCTTCCAGGAAAATAACATTTGTTAAGCCAGAAAGGTTAGGCAACTATCTAAAATATGGGTGGTTGACTGTATATGTAGAGTCCCAAATTGTAAATATTTTAGGGTTAGTGTACCACAAAGTCTCTGATACAACTACTCATTTCTGCAGTTGTGGTGTGAAAGTGGCCATAGACAATATGTACACAAATGAGTATGGTTGTGTTCCAAGAAAACTTTATTTAAGGAAACTGAAATTTCAACTTCATAGTATTTTTGCAAACATGAATTATTAGCTTTTTTTTATTATTTTATTTTACTTATTCATGAAAGACAGAGAGAGAGAGAGAGAGAGAGAGGCAGAGACACAGGCAGAGAGAGAAGCCAGCTCCACGCAGGGAGCCCGATGTGGAACTCCATCCCGGGACCCCGGGATCACGACCTGAGCCGAAGACAGACACTTAACCACTAAGCCATGCAGGCATCCCGAATTATTATTTTTCTTAGTTCTTGGGACCTACAAAAACATATGGAATGCTGTATTTGGTCTGTGGGCTTGTCAATCCCTGTTCTAGAGAATCAACAACAAATTAATCAGAAGATTGCTCAGCATCAAAAAAGATCCAGTTAAATGGAAAGGCAGGGCCTAAGGAGAATTAGCATCGTTGAGCATCTCTTCTCTCCTACTTCTATGGTTGCTTTTGATCCAACCTTCCTTTTCTTCCTTCCTTTCCTGCCTTCCCTGATCTCACATAGTACTCACGTTCTGTGTTGTTACACTAATGGCATATCTGTCTGCATTATAACAAAATCTAATCCTCCAATGTATGAGCAGGATATCCCAAACAGAATTTAGTTAAGATGTGCTTCTCATCAGGATATTTCCATCCTAAACTCTCTAGTCATTCTTAAAAGGGTTTTGTGTTAAATAAAATCTAAAAAAAAAAAAAAAAAGGGCAGCCCGGGTCGCTCAGCGTAAACTGCCTTCAGGCCAGGGCCTGATCCTGGAGACCTGGGATGAATCCCACATCAGGCGTCCTGCATGGAGCCTGCTTCTCCCTCTGCCTGTGTCTCTGCCTCTCTCTCTGTGTGTGTCTCTCATGAATAAATAAACAAAATACTTTAAAAAATGGTTTTGTGTTTAGTTTTTATGTAGGAATGAAAAGCTTTTGGACACTAATATTCTTTTGTTGTTCTATAGTTCTATAGTTACCTTATTCATAAACCTCTCAGCTTGCTATGAAGATGAAACCAGTGACAATGCCATGTAATTGTTTTGAATTTTTACCACAATAATTGTATAGAACATCAAAAAGTTAGAATGGGACAGAAGAATGTGGAATTACCTACATACACACACAAACTGAGAAATACTTAGGATATTATCGGACACATTTAAACAAATTTATGCTTTACCATTTTCCCAGTAAAATAAATTGTAGAATCAGAAGGAACTAAACTTTAATGTGACCTCAGAAACATGTATGCTTTACATTGCTATTCCTAAACTTGCAGGATTGCAAAGTATCCAAATTCATTATTTTATGACGAATAGCATATGTGTGTATATATATATATATATACATGCTCCTTCAAAATGGTAGGCTTATTAAATGACCATAAAGTAGCCAGACTCATATATGATATTCAAATGTACCATGATATTGGAAACCTGCAAACTATTTGTCTTCTGATAAATATTAAAATAACAGGTTATCAACAAAGATGTGGGAAATTTTTTTAAAAAAACATGCAATACTAATTACAATATTCTGAAAAACAAGATATATGTAAGGTATGTGCATTAAAAAATGTAAACATTATAGAGAAATGCGAAAGAAGATTTACTATGTTTATAAATTGGAAAAATTAATATTTTTAAAGTTAATTCTCTCCAAATTGACCTATAAATTAAATGCAATTCTAATCAAAATCCTAGAAAGCTTTTTTTAAAAATAGAAATTAAATAACTTACTGTAAAATTTTATACAAACATAAAGGACCTGAAATAGCCAAAATAACTTTTTTAAAAGAATAAACCAGGAGAATATTTTTAAAGGAACAAAGTTGGAGAAACTATCTGATTTCAAGACTTTATACACAACTACAGTGATCATTATAATGTGGTATTGGCATAAGAAAAAATGAATGATTTAGCAAAATAAAATAGGCCCAAAGAAACCACTGTTATATGACATGTTAACTTTGAACAAAGATGTGAAAGTAACTCAATGAGAAAAAGTTATTTCAACAAACGATGCTAGAATGGACAACTGAATATCCATATGGTGAAAAAATTTACCTCATGCTACAAACAAAAATTTATTCAAAATGGATAAAAATCTAAATGTAAAAGCTAAACGTATGAACCTTCTTAAAGAAAAGATGGGAGAAAATCTGCAACCTTGTGCTACACAACTATTTTTCAGATAGAACACAAAAAAGCACAAACCATAGAAAACCAAAAGTGACTGTGAAAGAGTACAATTTCCTTCATTTAGGAGGCCCAACACTTCCCTCTTGGTTGTGTTAAGTTTTACTCCCAGAAGGGAAATGGGACAGATCTGGAGGAGGCCAAGTACTGCCCAATAAAGCACTTCCCTCATTAAAGGCTTCTCACCATTTTTATTGTATTTTTTTAAATATTTATTTATTTATTCATGGTAGACAGAGGGGGGGTGCAGAGATACAGGCAGAGGGAGAAGCAGGCTCCATGCCAAGAGCCCAACGTGGGACTCGATCCCGGGACTCCAGGATCGCGCCCTGGGCCAAAGGCAGGCACCAAACCACTGAGCCACCCCGGGATCCCCTATATAACCTCTTTCTTATCAACATCTACCAGAGAGGTACATTTGTTACAAGTGACGAATCTATACTAACTACTCAAGGTCCATAGTTTACATTATGGCTCATGTTTGGTATTATACATTTTATAAATTTGAACAACTATATAATCACATGTATCCACCATCATGGTATCATACAGAGTATATCCACTGCCCTAAAAATCCTCTGTGCTCTGTTTATTCATTCTTCCCTTCCTGTACTCCTGGTTGGATGTACCAGAGCTGGCTCAGAAAATGGGATTAAGAATCAATGAATCCAGCTGTGAGGACTTGGGAAAAGCAAAGACCAGTTCAACATGGGCTGGGCTGATATAAGAACATCTAACAGTAATATTTACCATGCTCAGGAAGAGAGGGACTTGGAGACTGGGCAGTAGAACCAGCAGAAGGGAGGGCAGTGACAAAAAAAATAAGGGGAGGTTGTAATCTTCCTCAATATACTGGACACTAAATAGAACTCTGAGTTTCAACACAGAGAAGCTTAATAATAACATGTTTTTTTCCCTCTTCTAAATTCTTTCCTGTCACACATTTCAATTATGACTAAAAATGCTCTACAACAGATAGTTTCAGGTGTGATGATCACATTTTAAGGAAGTCAGCTGTTAATGGTCTTAAGGCAGGAAGAGAGGCTTTCTCAGCTGACCTACTACAGTAAGTCTATAAAAGGTGATTACCTTTCAGTAAAAGGAGAGTGACCTATATTGCCTTAATCAAGCTTTTATTAGATTTTGTTGCTTTCAGAGAACTAACCAATTCTTAGTTCGATTCAAATTTCCTACTTTGAAAAGAGCTAGCGTCATTCTACTAAGGATGTAAACTGAATCTTCTACCAAACACCAGACACCTGGTTAAAGATATGCTAGTTTTAAAAGTTAAACTATTCAGTGGATCTTCCAATAGCAAGATATGACTAGGTTAGCATTTTAAAAATACATGACTTCAATAGGAAATTTAGAAAAATATAAGAGCCAAGGACAATAAATATTGTGAAGTTGAGGGGCACCTGGGTGGCTGAGAGGTTGAGCGTCTGCCTTTGGCTTCGGTCATGATGGTCATGATCCCGGGGTCCTGGGATCAAGTCCCACATCCAGCTCCCTGCAAGGAGCCTGCTTCTCTCTCTGCCTATGTCTCTGCCTCTCTCTCTGTGTCTCTCATGAATAACTAAATAAAATCTTTAAAAAATATATTGTAAGTCTGAAACAAGTCTTTTGGAGTAACACAGAAATTGATTATGAAATGGGTATAATTTTAGGAAAAGGAAGTCACTCTTGACTTCAAAATCTATAATAAACGGATGTCTGGCTGACTCAGCAGCTGAGCATCTGCCTTCGGCTCAGGGCATGATCCTGGAGTCCCAGGATCAAGTCCTACATTGGGCTCCCTGCATGGAGCCTGTCTCTCTGTGTATGTCTCATGAATAAATAAATAAAATATTTTTTAAAAATCTATAATAAAGATAAAATGCAAAGCAATAAATAAAATGAAAATATGGAATGTACATATTCACAAGCACAGGCATCTGGTGTGTGATATTTTTCTTCTGCATAAATATAACTATGTATATAATTGTTTCATTGCTTGACCATTTACAATACTACATCGCATAAAAATGTCACTAGCTGTTTATAAGAGCTATTTTGGTTTGGTTTGGTTTACTTAGTTTGGCTTGGGTTGGTCTGGATTGAATTTGGACAGACAAGCTCTGGAAACCTGTACTTTTGTCAACATGAGTCAACGTAGCTTTGAATTTCACAAGACTGGAGGCAACACCTAAGATTTTCTCTACAGATGTCATTAGCACTATTTTTTTAAAAGATTTATTTATTTATTCATGGTAGACATAGAGAGAGAGAGGCAGAGACACAGGCAGAGGAGAGAAGCAGGCTCCATGCCAGGAGCCCGATGCAGGACTCGATCCAGGGACTCCAGGATCACGCCCTGGGTCAAAGGCGCCAAACCACTGAGCCAACCAGGGATCCCCGCCATTAGCACTATTAATATCACCTTAAGTGTAGGTCTGACTCTGGGCCTAGACACATTCCAACTATCCTGAATGTTGTTGGGTAAATATGGTCTTTGTATTATCACTTACAGGTTAATCAACAGGTTATGATTACTCGATTGTTTTCCAGAGAAAGTGAAATACAGTCACCTTTCCTGCCCTATGGCTTGGGGTGGAAGTGTAATAACACTTGTAATAACAAGTGTAATAACTCAATAGACTTAAGCTACTGGGTCATCTCACTATTAGGCCCACTAGAAATAACAGAAAGTATTTGGCTTTTGCAGACCTGGGTTCAAATCCTAATTTTACCACCAGGTGTGCGCCCCTAGGTAAAATATGTGACTTCTCTAGAATCCAGGTTCCTCCTCTGTAAAATGAGAGTGATATCACCATCTCATAGAGTTTTGTGTGAATTGAATAAACCAGCATAAATAAAGCACATAACACAAGTTTCGACAAATAGAAGGTTCAAGAAAAAATGAGAACTCTCTTGCCATGTTCAAAGAGAATCCTTTGTAAACACACACACACACACACACACACACACACACACACACAAAGAGAATCCTTTGTGATTTCATTCCAATTTGGTAGGGCCAACACCTTCCATTTCGCATCTATAAGGAGTAGAGACAGATTCCAATGACTGTTTATATTTTGCTGGAGTGGAATTTTGGCCTAAACTAGCATAGATTATGGTATGCACATCCCCTCTGACAGGTGCTGGTTCCATACATGTAGAATCTTCTTGGTTCCTTAGGGAATCCTTATACAAGACTGCCTAAATTACACCACCATTTTGATTTTCAGCTATAAGCTATTGGTTCTTCCCAAATTCTCAAACCCTGTAAGCTTCCACTCTCTCTCCTGCTCAAAAACTTGTTCTCCTTAATCTCAAAAGTCCTCCCACTGCAAAACTCTACATAAATCTACTGCAGTCCTGCTGAGAGCTAATATAAGACGTAGCACATCCAAACACCTATCAGATGGTAACTTCTTGATGGTAATTTTTCCTGTTTCTTAATATTACATCAGAATATAAAAATGAGATTATTCAGATAGAGAGGCTTAATTATTCCTGATATAATTTACTTGGAGGTACTATAAGCTCATAATAAAATTTTACTAAACAAAAAGGAATATAAAATGTATCCATAGTTCCTCTCATATTAGTATAATAACTAAATATTTTGGTCTAATTTACTTTTTTTTTCCTTCAAGTGATGGTCTTTTTCTCTTGTAGCATAATTATAGTCACACATTGTATTTTATATTCTCCTTCTTCACTTAACATTATATTAATTTTTGCAATGATTAATAACCATACTTTAATATCCAAATTGCTATCCTAACAAGTATATATAATTCTATTCCTTTTTTGAATGAAAATTTAGGTAGTTTCCAGGTTTTGACTATTATAAACAATACTGTGATAAACATTTAATGCATCAGATTTATTATTCTTATGTTTATAATTTATTTTTTAGGATTCTTAGAAGTGAAATTAGTGAATTAGAGTACACACATTTTTATGGTTCACAGTGAGTTGCCAAACTGCTTTCCAAAGAGATATCAAAGTTAATGCCAGGAGACTAATTCTGCCTATATCAGCTTTAAGGAAGATCAAGCTCTACATATAAATTGGAATTAAAGGATTTTTTAAGTGGCTTTTGCCTCCTCTACTCTCTTTCTCTTGGAAAGAAATTTGATGTATATTATTCCACTCAGCTTTGTTAAGTTTGTTCTTGAGTCATTGTTATAGATGCATTTAGTCATTTTGAAATATGTTCTGGAATAAGGCAGGGTATAAATAAATGATACATTTGCCAACCAAGCACAAGGCAGGTTTCTGAAATTGTTTTAAAGTTTTTTGGGGAACATACTATTAAGTGTCTTTGCATTGTATTCTAAATTCCAGCTGCTATAATAACCTCAAACAAGATTAATTTTTTTCCCTCTAACTCCCTCCAGAGAAATTGCTACTTTACTATCACACACTGTTAGCCCAGTAAGCACTGTACATCCGTTCAACCATTTTGAAAAACATACAAAAATAGGTTATTAAAAAATACTAATATATTTGGGCCCATTAATTTTGTTCCTAAAAAATAATTTTAGAGAGAAATGCCTATTGAAGCTAAATGCTCAAAAACAAAGATTCAAGAGTAGAGTAATGGTTATGTAATTCATGAAGCATCAGTTGAGTAACAGAACTGGAGGTTTATGATATTTTCCTGCACCATATCTATAATGTCTTTTTTCTGGTAGCAGTTCTCAAATTAGCCTTTCCCATATCCTGAGCGTATCAATCAAGTCTTTTCAGACCTTATAAAAATATCCTATGCTACATGGAATAAAGACATAAAAACGGCATCATTCTCAAAATAGCCAGGAGTAATTGTTATAAATATACAGCTAGAAAGAAAGATTTCTGACAAATGTATTTTGATAAGAAAAAAAAAAAACTTAGGGATTAAAACTGTGATCAAGAGTACCCTCTTATCCTTTATGTGTCCTGATTCAACAGCCATTCAGACCAATATCAAAGAGCATTTGATCTGAATAAAACTGAGTTAGAACCAAAGCTTTAAAATTCTTTTAGTAGTTACTAATAATACCATATGCACTGTTAAAAAATATAGCCCTGTTTTCTTATAGATTATCTAGGTAAATTCAATATTCATTAAACATTCATAACATTATACTTTAAAAACAAGTAAAAATATATACACATATGCTTAATTATTACACTAGAAATATAAATAGCAATATGCCATGATAATGAAAAATTGAAAAATACGATATAGTCTCAATTACCTACATTAAATATACTATGTAATCATTGATATTTAATAAAACTTTTTTTAACTCTGATTTTCTTAAGGGCTTCATTTAGCAACATCCCTTCATTCACTCATTCCACCAGTATATATTTGCCACTTACTATGTGTAGGTATTGCTCTATATTGCCTTATTTGTGTGTACTTCCTAGTATGTATTTTTCAGGAAGGAAACTAAATTTAATGTTACTTCAATAAAAACTATAATTGCGAAGGCAAGATTGCAACAAGAAAATCATATAGACTGCCACAAAATCTGAATTTTAGAATTTAGATATTCATTTAAATTCCACACATATGGGGTAATAAATATTATGAATATGCATGAATAAGTACATGTGAATATGTATGAATAAGTAGGCATGAATTCCATATATTATCAATGTCTATACCAGCTTCTGAAATTTAATTTTTATAAGCAGTGCTCAAGGACAAAGAAGAAAATACAGCATACAGAAAGCTAAAAAATTTAAGAAATATTTTAACCTAGGACACCATAAATCTGGGAAAGAAACTATCTCAAAGAAATGAAATATAACTATAACAGAGAAGAAAAAATAGATCTTTTTTTTTTTAAAAAATAGATCTTATTTGAAATTATATACCACAGAGTGGTTTCCTGACCTAAAGGTTATCCATTCCTTTAGAAAACATTTGCAGAAAAGGCAATGGTGTGACTATAGTGAATCCACCTAAGTAATCCTTGCTAATAGATTAAGACATTTGTGGAAATCATTGTGATTTTGTTACATCCTAAAATGTTTACACCAAAGTCTAAGCACTTTCCATGAAATATCATTCTTTTGAAAGAAACATTTTGTTTGGTGTTCCCAGGAGCATAAATAATTCATTAAAAAAGAATAAAACTCTAAGACTTGTAATACAACGTTGGATGGAAGTGCAGCCTCCCCCAGCCCTCCAGAAGCCTTAGCCATGCTTGCTAACATAATCTCCCAGTTTATCCTTCAAAGCTGCTCTTATCTTGGCAGTGTTTCTTCAAGCAGCTGTGGGCTTCACTCTTAGTGCTCCTGGCTTCCCCCAACTTCATTACAGACAGTGCATCTTTGACAAAATGCCTAGAAACTTTGGCAAAAGGCTCTGTGTGTGTACTTAGGAGAAGGGGTCAACACATTTCTAGAAGCGTAAGAGCTGATTACCTCCGTCTTTGAGCACAGGCAATTAATCGGCAGTATGAAATGGACCAGAATGCACTGAAACAGACAGCAGCCTGTGGTTAGTCCAGTTCACTCCTGCACAAAGAACAGGAGAGATAAGAAGCTACTTTATCTGATTAGGGGAAAGAAAAATCCATACTTTCCATATGGGAATTTCTCGTGTGTTTTCTTAATGACACAGAGAGAAGTTGAAAGAGACTTTTAAGCTGTTAAAACTTTTAATATATTCTCTTTGGGGCTGGGTGAGTATGAAATTCCTAATTTCATCAGAACCATTAATGACTTCAGTTCCTTCCTTTTTCAACAAAGGAAATGGAGGGATTCTTTACTGCACTATGATTTTGAAAAGCATTACATAGCAGGAGAAATGATTTGTAATCATGCTGTGGAAGAAACACATTTTTTTCTTCTTCCCACTCTAGAAATGATTCTCATTGTTGAAAATCTAAAAGCTCTTTAAAGGCAAGATAATTTATTGTAATGGAACATACTTATAAGTTAGCATTTCACAATAACTGGGATGTCATCTTTTCTTTCTGTAAAGGATGCCTTAGCCTTTATAAAGATTGCCTGCTTTTATTTCAATTATAAACTTAAGACAGAGCTAAAGAATTGTCAAGAGAGTTACATCCCTTCCCATGTCCTTCAATTGCCATGATTTTTTTATTTTATTTTTTTAAAGATTTTATTTATTTATTCATCAGAGATACGAGGGGGGGGGGGCGAAGAGACACAGGCAGAGAGAGAAGCAGGGTCCATTCAGGGAGCCCGAAGCGGGACTTGATCCCAGGTCTCCAGGATCATGCCCTGGGCCAAAGGCAGCGCTAAACCGCTGAGCCACCCGGGCTGCCCCTGCCATGATTTTTTAGAGTCTTTTTCTCACCCAAATAAATGAGGTCAGGAGAAGTAAGCGGTCAAATATCAGATAAACACAGCAGAACCAGAAGACAATTCTTGACAGTAGGATAAGGAAGATTGTTCAAAACCCAGGTAATTTGAAAGGCAGCAAAAAGGGGAAAGGACAAGCAGGGAAGGAAGTACAAGATCCTGAAACGAGAACAAGCAAGGAGCTACCACCTTGGATCTAAAATGAAGGGCTTCAAATACTTTGTAGAGCAGGAGAGAGAGTGAGCAGAAAAAAGTGGCAGCTATTGTGCTAGCAGAGCCAGACAGCGATTGATTTAAATTAAGTGATATGATTACTAGGAATACTTTTTTTCTCTTTTCTTAAGATTTAGGTATAATTTATTTGAGTAAGTTAAGTCAAATGAGGTATTTGTTTAATGCTGACCATCTTTTGTAATACATACATATACATGTCATACAAATATAGGTATACAGTAATAGCATTGGAGATGAGACAAGCCTTAACACTGTAATGAGCTGGACACTATTTAACATGGATATTCCATAAGTAAATCACTCTTAACAGCAATATACTTAGCTACCTAGAAGCTTACTCAAACTATAAATCTGTTTATCTTAGGGGCTTAGGTTCATTAGATCATAATTATTTTAAAAAATATATGAGATGGATTTTTCTGTATACCAATAAAAGAATGAATAAAAATTTAATTTTATATACTACAAAAATATAGAACTTAGAGTTTTTAGTTTATTTATCGTAGTTAGTATTTAATAAACTCTAAATAATAGTGTCTTTACAATTATTTTTTATTTTTTCAGTTTCTTTATAATTTTTTTTAATTTTTTAAAAATTTTTATTTATTTATGATAGTCACAGAGAGAGAGAGGCAGAGACATAGGCAGAGGGAGAAGCAGGCCCCATGCACCGGGAGCCCGATGTGAGATTTGATCCCGGGTCTCCAGGATCGCGCCTTGGGCCAAAGGCAGGCACCAAACCACTGTGCCACCCAGGATCCCAGTTTCTTTATAATTATTCAAAAAATGAAATTAGTGAGTCAAGGAAGAATCTCAGGAAAACTTAAAAATACTTTAAGCTAAATGTAAATTTAAAAAAAAAAACTGATAAATTTGTAGGATCCAGCACAAGCAGTGCTTAAAGAGGAATTTATAACACTGAAAGTATGTATTAGAAAAAGGGAAAAATCTAAAATCAGCAATACACACTTTTCCCTTAAGAATATAGAAAAAGAAGAGCAATGTAAGCTTAAGGCAAGTAGAGGAGGAGTAACAAAAATTATAGGAATAATCAATAAATATTGAAAAGAGGAAATCAGTAAAGAAAATTAACAAAAATATAAGCTGGTTCTCTAAAAAGATTAATAAAACCAATATACTCCTAGCCAGGCTAACCAAGAATAAAAAGGACACAAACTACTATTATCAGAAATGAAAGGGGTCATTACTACCAATTCTATGAACATAAAAAGGATAAACAAGGAATGTTATGAATAGGAAAACGCACCAATTTCCTTTTTTTTTTTTTTAAGATTTCATTTATTTATTTTAGAACTAGATATATATATATAGAGAATGAGCCAGCGGGGGGAGGAGCAGAGGGAGAGGGACATGCACTCTGCCCTGAGCATGGAGCATCGGTATCAATCCTACGACCCCCAAGATCATGACCTAAGTCAAAATCAAGAGTCAGGTGCTTAAGCAACTGAGCCACCCAGGTACCCTGCACCAATTTCTGAAAGACACAAGTACACAAAACACACACACACACACACAAACACAAAATACACAAAAGAAAAAATAGATAATCCAAGGAAAACTATATCTAAAGATATTAAATCACTAATAACATTCCAAAAAAGAAAGCAAGGTCCAGATGGTTTCCCTGGTGAATGCTACCAAATACTTAATGAAAAGATTGTAACAATTCTCTCTAATCTCTTCCAAAAAATAGAAGCAGATAGAACACTTTCTAACTCATTCTATAAGGCCAGCATTATCTTATTACCAAACACAGTTAGACATTACAATAAAAGAAAACCATCGACCAATATCTCTTATGAACATAGTTGTAAAGATTCTCAATAAAATATTAACAAAGTGAAACCAACAATATATTAAAAGAATATCCACCATGACCAAATGAGATTTATTCCAGGTATGCAAGGTTAATTGCAATCAGAATCAATTAATGTACTATTTCAATAGTACATATAAGTCAAACCACTATGCTTTACACCTTAATTTAATACAGTGATGTATGTCAATTATAACTATAAAGCTGGAAATAGAATCAGTTAATGTAATCTGTCACATCAATGGGCTACAAATAAGAAAAGTCACAGGAATTCATCAATTGAAGCAAAAAAAAGCATTTAATAAAATCCAATAACCATTCATGATAAAAAAAAACAGGAATAAAGAGGAATTTCTTCAACTTAATACAGAATATCTACAAAAACAACCAACAGTAATTATACTCAGTGGTGAGAAACTTGCAGCTTTCCCATTAAGATGAGATACAAGTTAAATATGTCCTCTTGTACTACTCCTTTTCAACATCATACCTGAAGTCCTAACTAATACAATACGACAAGAAAAGGAAATAAAAAGAATATATGTTGGGAAGAAAGAAATAAAACTGTCTTTGTTTGCAGATAATATGATTTCTGGTAGAAAATCCAAAAGAATAATACATAAGAAAAACAAAAAACCTCCTGGAACTAATAGGTAATTACCTAATTATGTTAAGGTTTCAGGATACACGGTTAATAGTCAATTACATTCCTATATATCAGCGATGAACAAATGGAATTGTAAATTAAAAATACATTACCATTTACATTAGCACTCCCAAAAAATGTGTTATTAGGTATAAATAACAAAATATGTATATGTATGAGGAAAAATACAAAACACTGATGAAAGAAATCAAAGAAGACCCAAATAAATGGAGAGAGATTCCATGTTCATGGGTAGGAAGACTCAATATTAGGATGTTTGTTCTTCCCAACTTGACCTCTAGATCCAATGAAATCCCAGTAAAAATTCCCAGCAAGAAAAACTTGGGATACCAAAAAATGATTCCAAAGTTTGTATGAAGAGACAAAAGATCAAAAATAGCTAACACAATGTTGAAGAAGAGCAAAGTAAGAAATCAGGTATGCCTCAACTTGAAGACTTATTATAAAGTTATTTTAATCAAGACAGTATGATATTTGCAAAATAGACAAAAAAGTCAATGGACCAGAATAGAGTTCAGAAATAGATCCACACGAATATAGTCAATCAAGCTTTAATAAAGGAGCAAAGGCATACAATGGAACAAAGATAGTCTTTTCAACAAATGATGTTGAAACAACTGGATATTCAAAAAAAAAACCTAGACATAGGCTTTAGACTCTACATAAAAATTGACTCAAAATGAGTTGCACACTAAATCTAAAACACAAAACTATAAAACTCCTAGAAGATAATATAGGTGAAAACCTGGATGACTTGGGGAATAGTAATGACTTTTTAGATACAGCACCAAAGGTACAACCCATGAAAGAGATATTTGACAACTGCACTTTATAAAAACTAAAAACTTCTGCTATGCAAAAGACAGTGTCAAGGGAATGAGAAGACAAGCCACAGACTGGGAGAAAACATTTTCAAAAGACACATTTGATAAAGGACTGTAATCCAAAATTTACAAAGAGCTCTTAAAACTTGATGATAAAAAAAAATCCAATTAAAAATGGGACAGAGCAGCCCGGGTGGCTCAGCGGTTTAGTGCTGCCTTCAGCCCAGGGTGTGATCCTGGAGACCCGGGATCGAGTCCCACATCGGGCTCCTGCATGGAGCCTGCTTCTCCCTCTGCCTGTGTCTCTGCCTCTCTCTCTCTCTCTCTCTCTCTCTCTCCCTCTGTCTCTCATAAATAAATAAAATCTTTTTAAAAAATGGGACAAAAACCTTAACAGGCTCCTCATCAAAAATATATATGTATACAGATGGCATATAAGTATATGAAAAGATGCCCCACATCATACGTGATCAAGAAAATGTAAAGTAAAAGAGCAATGAAATACCACTAAACACCAACTGGAATGGTCAAAATTCAGAATACTGACAACACCAAATGCAGGTGAAAGTATAGAGCAGTAAGAACTCTCATTCACTGCTGATGGGAATGCAAAATGCTACAGCTGTCAATCTTGAATGCTTATTTTCAGGTTTCATATTAAATAATTTTTGTTCTGTTTTTAATATTTTTATAAGTCTCCCTTTTCCCTTTGATTAAATTCCTTAATGAAAACCAAACAGTATTTTCTGGATACGATGTATAAATCTAATTATTGATTATTTAAAGTGAATCAATCTCTTGGGGATGCCTGGGTGGCTCAGCAGTTGAGCATCTGGTCTATAGCTCGGGGCGTGATCCCAGGGTTCTGGGATCAAGTCCCACATCGGGCTCCCTATGGGGAGCTTGCTTCTTCCTCTGCCTGTGTTTCTGCTTTCTCTCTGTGTCTCTCATGAATAAATAAACAAACAAACAAACAAACAAACTGAATCAACTTCTCTAAGTAAAAGATACAGGGTGGCTATAACGACTGTCAACATAAACAAACATACATACTAAATTGTTACTATGTTACAATATGTAATCTGTCTAATGTATTGTTCCTCAACATCAATAAATGTAGTACATTAAAGGAGCATTTTCATCAATCTTTACACACTCATCTATGATGAGTTGCCTTAGATGGTTTGCATGCTAGTTTGCTAAGGCTGCTGCAAAAAGGTAGCACAACTAGGTGGCTTAAACAAGAACTGTATTGTCTCACAGTCGTAGAAATAGAAGTCCACAGTTGCGAAGGTTGATTAAGGTGTTAAGAGATTTGATTTCTTTTGAGGGCTCTGCATAAGAATCTATTTCCTTTCACTATTATTTATATTCCCCAAATGAATGAGAACATATAATGTTTGTCCTTCTCCGATTGGCTTACTTCACTCAGCATAATACCCTCCAGTTCCATCCACGTTGAAGCAAATGGTGGGTATTTGTCATTTCTAATAGCTGAGTAATATTCCATTGTATACATAAACCACATAACAGAAAGGGAGACAGAACGTAAAGACTGCTAACTCTGGGAAACGAACTAAGGGTGGTAGAAGGGGAGGAGGGCGGGGGGTGGGAGTGAATGGGTGACGGGCACTGGGGGTTATTCTGTATGTTAGTAAATTGAACACCAATAAAAAATAAATTTAAAAAAAAAAAAGGAAGAGAGAGAAAAAAAAAAAAAGAATCTATTTCCTATCTCTCTCTCTTGATTCTGGCATTTTGCTCGCAGTCTTTGGCTTTCCTTAGCTTGTAGATACATCATTCCCACCTCTGCCTTCATGTTCACATGGCATCGTCCCTGTGTGTATGTGGCCAAATTTCCCCTTTTTATAAAGACATCATTTTAGGTTAGAGGTTCATCCTACTCCTGTATAACCTCATCTTGACTTAACTAATTACATCGACAACACCATTTCCAAATAAAATCATATTTTTAAGTACAGGAGGTTAAGACTTCAACATACAAATTTGAAAGGGACGCAATTCAACACATATCAGATTGTGTGTCTGTCACTAAATAAACCTGCACCTTAAACATATTTCAAAAGAAGTATTCAAGATGTTTCATCTGTTTAAAAAAATATATATGTATCTTCCTAGTCTTTACCACCATCCTGACTAGTGTGGCAGCATTGAGGACAGGCTTTGAACACATGGATTTCAATTATATCTCAAGCACTTATAGGCAATTTAAATTTTGGCAAACCACTTGAATGTTTTCCACTTCAGTTTCCTTATCTATAAAATGGGACTAACGAGTTATATCTAAATGCAGGATTATTGCAAGTATTAAATAAAATAATTTACATACAACATTTATGACAGTTCCTATCATTTTAATCATCATCTTGCTCCAGAAAAATTTCTGATAAAATATAAGTTCTGATTCACAACTGCACCCCAAATCCCAATGCCAATAACAGTACCTAGAACATAATGGTGTCCCATAAAATCTTTTAGGGATGAATACTTGATTGTCTACTTGACTATTATAACTCATACTGTATTGATACCTGCACATATAAAAATACACACCAAAAAATCTGCTCAACCTAAGAGATCTCTAACACACAAAATCCTATTGCTAGGATCTCATTTTTTTAATACCAGGAATAATAGTTAAGCATCCACTTAGAAACCTCTAACACCATTAAAATATGAACTAAAGCAATGTAACAGAACAATCAGATGATGAAGTAAGCTGTACTATTTTTTCCCCCGATAGGCTCACCAGGAAAATCAGAACCACTTTTCCTCCTCCCTTTTTAGGGGATAAGCAAGATTTTTGTGTTCTAAAGACTTTTTCTCTTTAATTTTTAAAAAAGGTGGACTGTTTTAGAGAAAGAACATCTCACTGGAATTAAACAGAAAAGAGCCATAACTTCAGAATGAGGGAAGGTTTCAGAGGACTGCAAAACATTCTGGGAGGAAGCAGTAATCTAATATAGGTGGATTGTTTCAGGACTAAAACCTAAAAACCAAAGCCTTGGAAGCTTCATAGAAAGTCTGAGAAGCCAAAAGTGCATGCTGTCAGCCACAGAGCCTCCAGCCTTCCTACAGGCCTTGTAAGCCTAGACAATAAGCATATTTTGAGGTGGTGTAATCCCTCTTAACTCTAAAGGAAGGGAGAATTTAATTTAGAAAAATAAAATCCGTTTGTTTTGGAATAAATTTATATCTGGAATAAGAGTGTAACAAGTCCAAAGCTACAACTTGACCAAACTTATTCTGAAACACCATTCTGTTTCCTTTGAAGTTTGATCCTCAAGCCAACTGGGAAAACCTCTGGATAAATTCATGATACTAAGTGGGAATGTTTGAAAATAAGTAGACCTTTTACCATACCAAAGGCAACCTTGAAGTGGTAGGGAATCTTTCTCAATCTGAGATCTCAGGACAGGGTAGACAACTGGACAGACTAGAAACAGCACTCATTTCCCATTTTTTCTATTAACTTCTAAGAAAAGATGAGATATGTGCCCTCTTGTGGTAGGGAATAAAAGAGAAAAATGGGTAAAGGGTTTTGGGGATCTTAATCTATACAAGAGATTGAATCTGACATTGAGATATTTATAAATATTCAGACATTCTGTGGGAAAAAATTGTGTTTTATACTTGTAACAGAAAAAATGTTCAATGAATAATGACTTAGAAGAGAGAGGTCTAAAATATACTCATTTCAAAATGCTCAATGGGATATATTGACTCAGCCAGCAAATCATTATCTTTTGCCAGTTGCACGCCAGTGACCACTTCCTTTTCCATTTCTCATATCTTACCACAATAAAAAAATATTAGTACAACATTACATCTTGATGTTATCAGAAAACTAAATGTGTTCCAAATATATAGATATAAATATATTTCTATAAATATATATATATACATATACATATAATTCTAAAATATATACCTTCCTCTGACTAGTATTAGTGGCTCTCATTTCCCCAATAATCCTTAGCTGAATTTTGTCTTAACTAGGAAGATAAGCCAACTGAAATAATGGAATAAAATGTATTTCTAAAGTAGCTATTAGAGATCAGAATTAAATAATACTAACTACAGATAATGTAATAATAAGTGGTAATAAAGGTCAAATTACTTTTCTCTAGACTTGGTCATGTTAAGGACTTATGAGGTACTTTATTTTTATATACCAATATAATCACTAAAACAATCTGACAATATTTAGATTCATATAATTTAAATCAATTAGATCCTATTTTTAATAAAAATATTTGAGAGAGAGACAACATGAGCAGCGGGGGGAGGAAGAGGGAGAGGGAAAGAGAATCCTTAAGCAGACTCCCCATTGAGCACAGAGTCCTATGCCGGGGTCAATTGAGATCATGACCTGAGCTGAAATCAAGAGCCGGCCAGCCACTTAATTGACTGAACCACCCAGGTCATATTTCTAAAAAAAAAAAAAAATCTCTGGAATCTTTCTGTTGACTCCTTCCTTTGACTAGATGTTGTTGTTTTGTTTTGTTTTTTACAGTAGCACTAACTACCTAGCTGGTAAACTATTCTGGATCTTTACTGCTCCTCAAAGTCAAGGTGGAAGTGACAATAACAGTAACAGTCTCTGATATTTCAGGAAAAGTGCTGGTCACTTTACATACATCTTTGTCATTTAATTCTCTCAACAACTCCTCAAAGAGAGTATAATTTTCCCTATTTTAAAAGAAGAAAAGGAAGCTCTGAGAGGTTGCAGAGGCTTGGCCACATTTCTCATAGCTAGGAAGTAAGAGAGCAGAAAACCCAAGCTTGAAACCTAAGTCCATATTCTTTCCAAAACTAAGTACTACTGCTTCTTCTTCCTATCTTTCTTAGATTAATTAATAATACCACTATTCATTGTATTTCCCAAAGTAAAAAATTAGTCATTTACACTGTTCTTTTTCCATTATGTCTACCTCTTCTTCTCTCCCTCATCGGCCACCAGCTTCTGTCAAGTTTACCATCTCCAGGCAATTCTCATATGTCATTGTGAGTACTGCATTTGAGACTCTCATATTGCCTATTAACTACTAACTTGCATCCTTGCCATTGCTCTTTTCTAGAAAGGACACATTCCCCTTTCTGTTATCAAGGTGATCTCTTTGGTACATGCCCTTTCTGTTTTCAGCTTAAGTGGTGCATAAAGACCCTTTACATTGTTGTGGGCCCCGCCTTGTTCCCAGTCGCACCTCTAACCCCATAGGACTTTACATCATTCTTCACATGCACTACACTCATTATGTTGCTTTCCACTAAAATACTCTTCTCTTTATTCCCCTAGGGCCTTTTGCAAACATCCTCTCCCTTTGGTAACTTCTCAGCCATCTTACCTCTCCCTAAATTTAGTGCTTCATAATTTGTGAGTCTTTAATACTTTACGCATACTTCTCTTATAGCACTTAACCTATTGCACTATAATTCTTTGTCTACAAGTTTATTTTGCCCCAAGACTGTGTTATAGGTACTGAACACACTGATATTTTATAGGTGCTCAAATTTATTGTACTTCTAAACAGAAATTTCAATTGCCATTAAAACAATAAAAATACCTACACAATCAATAGGCAAAGAGCCTATTAAAAAAAACACTTAATACTGGAGTTTTGAAACAACAAAAATCTATGTTCCTTGAAGTGTAATTTGAATAATTGTGCATAACTTCTTTCAAATATACTTCCTCACAAAACAATCCAAAAATAACCATAATCTACAAAGGCATAAAAAATATAGACTTCTAATACCTTATTGTGATATAGCACTAGATATTTCAGGAGGCTCTGACCAGTAATTATAACGACTTTAAAAGTTTAAATCAAACTTCTTTCAGAAACACTCTTTGTAAGGAGTGTGTTAATGAGTCTAACTTATAAACTCTTGTAATAAATCAAATCACATAGTAGCTGGCAGTAGCAATTCTGTTTTATAGAAAACACAAATTCTTCCCTAAGAGAATAAATATATATTAAACTATACCATACATTCCATCAATGTTAGACAAAAAAATTAGAGTGCCTCTATATAGAAAGAATAAATTTAATTCCAAAGCAAAAGAAAAATTACTTCTTAAAATGTTTTTACATTGTTGTATAAAATTAAAACTAATAAAGCACTGAATGCATACAGCTGTTTCTCTAAAAAAAAAAAAAACTGGCACAAAACTTGGTTGTGAGCATTTCAAAGACAATGTCTAAAAAAAATGCTTAAATACTCTAATTCAAACAATAATTGCTTTCCAAACATTCGTTTAAGAAAGAATGTCTTTGTAAATTTTTTAAAGTGTTAAAGTATTTTATAGCCCTCAGATCGCCCTCTTTTCCCTTCCCACTGTCCCCTGGCCAAATTATATTCATATCAAGACCCAAGAGAAAAGTCTCTCAATAGCTTTTCCTAGCCCTCCCTGACCCACAAGCATGAAAGCAGAGTTCATTGCTCCCCAGGCTCAATTCCACTGCACTTTATAGACACCATTATTATAGTTGTCACTTTTGATTATCACTGTGTATTTGTGAAGCTTTCTCCTGCTAGACTGACAGCTCCATGCAGACAAGGACCACTCTATAACTAAGAAAAACCTCTTGAAGGTGTAATGGTGAAACAGCAAATTGGCAGAACACGAATGCACTGCAGTATTATTCCTTTACTCAGGGAAAAATTATGGCAGTGACTTTATCCTGTCCCTGTAGCTTACAACTGTAAACATCCAGGGATTAAAAGAACAGAGGTACTCCATAATTTGTTGTAAATCACTGAAAACCCTAACACTGAACTTCATTGCCCCCCAAATAAAGGTGGGATGAAGAAAGGAGACATGCTGAAGAAAGTAGGAAAAATACATCTTTTGCTAATATGCATGTTTAAGAAACAAAACATGAGATATCCTAAAATTTCAATAAACAGTAAACTAGTATATTGTCCTACCGTGGAAACTTATAGAGACTACAGGATTTCCTTGGAAAAGTATATATTTGGGCTTAACCTTGAGCTATTTTTATCACTCTGAGACAGCTGTGAATGCTTGATATATACTTCTGAGGAACAAATATATGCAACCTTCTTAGTTTAGGGGAAGACATTTGGTTAAGAAAGTGCTAAAATACTGATAAACTCCTTGGGCTCAACAAAGCAAACAATGCTTTTTGACTGCTACCTCTTCCCTGGGCAGTTTTTTGTTTTGTTTTTTCTCCGTGGGCAGTTAAAGGAAAGAACCAGAATCCCTTAAAGAACCAGCAAGTGTACCAACTCCCTAGGACAAAGATCTTTTTTTGGGTCATGGGATCTTTTGAACAACTGAAGTAGAAAAAAAAGTATATACATATATGAAATATATATATGTGTGTCATGGAAGTCCAGAGTCTCCAAAGCCCATCTATCTATGAGAGTAAAGACCCTTGATGAATTCAGAAGCAGTCCCAGTAGAAGCAACCAAACTGGTAGGCTTTAAAAATAACAATAGCAGGGACAGCAGGATGGCTCAGCTTTGAGCTCTGCTTTTGGCCCTGGAGTTCAGAGATCGAGTCCCACATCAGGCTCCCTGAGGGGAGCCTGCTTCTCCCTCTGCCTATGTCTGCCTCTCTCTCTGTCATGAATAAACTTCATAAATTTATGAATAAATTTATAAATAAATAAACTTAAATAAAATCTAAAAAAAAATAACAATAGCAAAGATGACTTTCAGAGACAGTGTTAATCTTCCAGAGGCTGAGTGAGTCCTCAGCTGAGTATGAGTAGTTGAGAACTGAGCAAGTGGCTGCCAGATGCTAAAAGCATTTTGGGACTCCAAGCCAGAGACAAACAGACATAAGTTACATGAAATGAGCTTGAGGTAGGTGTTTTGGACAATACTCCGTTCGAATGGAGTTGCCTTGGGACAGCTTCTAGGCACATATATAGGAATGACTTTCCTTTCCTTTTCCCTCTGAGAGCTCTCTTCAAAGAGACTTCGCAGAAAGGGAGTACAAATCTTGGAAGCTAGTGTTTTTATAGTCAAGCGTAGCTCCCATTGACAAGCTCATGAGAAAGCTAAATAGGTGACTGTATTAGTTAGGATTCTCCAGAGAAAAAGAACCAAATAGAAAATATATATATATATATATACACACACACACACACACACACACACACATATAAAGAGATTTTTTTTTATAAGGAATTAAGCAATGCAATTATGGAGGCTGAGAAGTCCCAAGATCTGCATTCTGCAAACTGAAGACTCAGGAGAGCCAATGGAAAAGGTTCTCAGTCTAAAGGCCTTAGAACCACACTAGCTGATGGTGTAAGTTCTGGTCTGAGTCTGACTCCAAGGTCAGACTCCAAGGGCAGGAGAAGACTGATGTCCCAGCTCAAAGCTCAGGCAAAGAGAGTAAATTCCTCTCAGTTTTGTTCTAATCTGGCCATCAACATTTGGATGAGCCTTCCCAACACTGAGGAGAGCAATCTGCTTTACTTAGTCTGCCAATTTAAGTGTTGATCTCATCCAGAAACACCCTCACAGACACATTCAAAATAGTGTTTAACCAAATATCTGGGTATCCTATGGCCCAACCAACTTGACACATAACAACACAACGACATCAAACAGAAAGATAACCAGAGAAACTTTTAGGGGAACCAACCACACTCCATAGTAGAACCAAAAAAAAAAAAAGATGCTATTGCTGACTATTCAGATGAGTTAGCTATTGCTGACTAAATATTGTTAACAAAGCAGTTAAGAGGACATATAGGTATTACACAATTCCTAACATCAGCAAACTAAACAACACAAACGTTATGAGCTGCTTCTTAGATCTTATTCCAAAATACAAGCAAAAATATTTTCTTTTTATATTCCATTTAAGATAAAGCATGCATTAAATGTCTATCAAGAATGCACTGCATTGTGTGCCTTGCTGATCATGCTTTTTGTAAAGGGTTGTTTTCTTTTTATTTGTTTGGAAGTCTACTTCTGGGCCATTGTAATAGTTTAGGGAGTTGCACAATGTTTATCTTAGCAGAAGTGGCCTAATTTTTGCAAAAATGTATATGTAATACTCTAACCTATCATAAGTTCAAAAAACTAGAAGCTTTTGAAACTATATACATATATATACAGAGAATATATATATACATATGCATATGTATATGTATAATACGTATATTTTTTAACTATTCTTTGTGTGTGTGTGTGTGTGTGTGTGTATATATATATATATATATATAATTTTTTTAACTATTCTTTGGATTTTAAAATGAGACCAAGAATGATTCTGAAAAAATAATCAAATGTTTGGTCATTTAAGAATGTAGCTATCGATGATTCTACAGTATTTGATAGTCTTCTTGTTTATCTATGAGTTCTAGGCACCAGAATTTGGGCAGTTGGAAGCTATCCATGCTAACAAAGAGGAGCAATTTTAATGACATAAATAATCTCAAACCATGAATGATCTAAAGCATGCTGTATTTGATTTTAGATATTCTGTATGTTTGAGTTTTTTCACATCAAGCTTTCCTGTTTTGCTGACACATCACAGCCTTCTTCATGACTACATGTCAACTGTACAATGGGAGGAAACTCAGACACTAAAGCTTTATATTTGGGTATTTGGATATTTAAAATAGGAATCTTAGATAACCCATGAAGCAAATACACTGTGTACAATTAATTTAAAATTGAATATATACAGTAAATGCAGCTTAAGAAAAATGCTGATGGGGCCTTTAGTAAACTAAGGCCCATGGGATCAAAGGGGAGCAGAAACATTCTCATCCCTGTTACTGTAAGTTTTCCTCACTAGCATCTCCCCAATATGACTCTAATGTACTTTGGTCCACTGCCATGCAAGGTTTTAATGGCAGAAGAGAAGGGGACAAGATTTATTACTTTTTTAAATAATGACTTAAGGAAAATCCTCTGAGGCCCTTCTCCATTAGGTACTGAAGACTGAAGAAGGGGAAAAAGGCAATTTGATTTCCATATCTAATAATCAAATTTATTTTTATGAATTTTCATAATAAATATCTTATAGATATTTAATTATTGGGAATACCTCTGTTTTGAAGGCTGCTAAATTACAGAAAAGTTCTCTTCCTTACCAGCTCTTCATTTTCATTTCCTTCTCTACCTGGCTTCTTTTGATTTTTCAGCTATGATGGTTTCTTTCCCAGGTAACACTCTTACGTTCCTTTCGGTTATGACATCCTGTGAGAAAATCTCTCATCTGTCAAGTTTTCTTTCCTAATACCTTCTCCCTCCTAAGATTCTTCTTCTAATGTTCACATTTTCTGGGGTTGTGCTTCTTCAAATTTCCTGCAATGTTGGGGCGGGGGGGAGGTGGAGGCTTTGATTCTATCCCAATCACAGTCCCTCAGTCAACTTCTCAAGATTCAGTTTCCAGCTGATACTCTCCTAACTACTGACGAGCTCAAGTGAAGAAGAGAGACCGGAAAAGTAAAGGAACACAAAAGCAAAAAGACAAATTAACAGCAAGTTTATTCAATACAAGCTGTGCATCCCAGGGCAGGGGAGCTAGTAATAGGTCACAACATCTAGAAATCACTTTGACAGTGCAACACTGGTCATGAATGAAAGCCAGGCCCTGTCTGTGTCTGGCGCCAAGTCTGTGGCACCGATCTGTATCTCCCTGTAAGGCCTCTGACTCCTGATACAATCACTGATGTAGGGTGTGCAGTGTCAGCCACAATTCATGCCGTTTACCTTCTTTTTTTTTTTTTTTTAAATATTTTTTTCTTTATTTATTTATGATAGTCACACACAGAGAGAGAGAGAGAGAGAGAGAGGCAGAGACATAGGCAGAGGGAGAAGCAGGCTCCATGCACCGGGAGCCCGACGTGGGATTCGATCCCGGGTCTCCAGGATCGCGCCCTGGGCCAAAGGCAGGCGCCAAACCGCTGCGCCACCCAGGGATCCCCCACGTTTACCTTCTAATCCCAGGAACTGGACCACTGACTAGTAATAGATTCTTTTCCACCAGAGATTAAAACTAAGTATGCTTAAGGAATATTATCTATAAAACTCTTACCGTTTGGGCTAGAATGAGGCAAATCTGAATCATATGATTTTTAGTTTGATGAGAACAAATTAATTTAATCTTCCTAGAAGTGTCTCTATTTATTTTCAGCTAAAAAAGCTCAAGGAGAAGAAAAAAAAATTCACAGCTATAGAAGGACTATGGATTGTGAATTTTTTATTCATGAATCACTGTTACTGAGTGTGGCTTTGTATTTCTTAATCTGAAGAGAATTTTGGAGAAGAAAGCAGTGACTAAGAAAAAACAGACTGCAAAGCAGGCATTGTATCAATGGCCGAATTCCAGGGTGATAGTGAAAAACAACACTGTGAATGATTACAAAGTCAGATTGTTTTTCCATCAAAATTCTCTTTCATGAACTCTGTCAATCAAGTAAACTCATTCATCTTTTTAAAAATCAGATGACCTCTGAGAGTTCAGTCTCTCCATTACCCATCTTTTAATTGCAATCAAATAGTAGTCTTTTATGGATAAAATTTTATGGATATACTCATCACATAGGGTATATTACATAGAATTACATTTAACAGGATATCCCTAACCTTAAAAAAAATGTTTAAATGTTAATTTACATAATGTAAAAGTATGATATTCATGTTTACAAAATGAATAATCCTAAATATGAGGCATTTTTAAAAAGATTTTATAAATGTATTCATGAGAGACACAGAGAGGAAGAGACACAGGCAGAGGAAGAAGCAGGCTCCCTGTGGGGAGCCTCACACGGGACTAAATCCCCAGAACCATGGCCTGAGCGAGACACTCAACCTCTGAGCCACCCAGGAGTCCCAATATTAGGCATTTTGAAAACGCAATATACTATGACTAATCTGAGGGGTCTCAAATTTGCAAGACTTTGGAGATTCCCTTTTTTAACATCCAAATAAAAATCATTCAACCTTACCTCTTGCAGGATTGCAGATATGCATGTTCCCTTCACATTCTCCTTTCTTAATTTCACAGGCAACCGTGGAGAATATTTGCATATTCTACTGGCCAATTTTGGGTGTCTCTACTCATTTCTTGCTCTTTCATAAGCTACTTTTATTGTTGCTTGCCAACTCCTAGAATTCACTGACTGATGACACCCATTGGAAGAATGTTACTTCCCATTAGCCTGGGAGGGGAACAAACGGGGAACCCAGTTACTCTCACATTATGAACTCAGTATAATTGTGATCAAAGAATTGTCTCATCATTTCTCTCAGCAAAGTTTAATCCAGGCTTTAGTGATTAATAAAGCTTAATTATAAATTTAAGTATAAATAAAGGAATGAAAATAAGGAAAAAAATAATATCAGATATTATTTGAGCTCCTAAAGTTCATGGCCATGTCCTTCCATGATAAATTCCCTACTTATAAAAAAAAGAAAAATCCCTACTTAAAATCTCCCTGCTTTTTCCCTAGTTCCTAGAGCTGAGCCTTAGATCTCAGCAACTCAAGGTCTTCTACTATCTCTCATCATCCCCCCATGACCTCTGTTCCCTGTCCATATTATCCACCAGCAAGGGGAAACAGTCAGTTAGCCTAATGATTTCTCAGAACTGCCTGCTTACTCAATAAGCACTGTCTTTTTCACTAGATAGCACAGCATTTTTGATTCTTTGTGCAAACCTCACCCAACCTACTCTGGACTTTGCCTTTTCATAAGCAACAGCTCTATTAAGGTGGTTTTTTCCAAAGGAAAGGAGAGTCTCCACTCAAAACTAAATCCTGTTTCCCTTCAACTTCCCCTTACCATAGAATTCATAAGTAATCGCACTTTTAAAAATATGGCCCCACTAAAAATAAACAAGCAAATACATAAAATAGGGCCCCACTGCATGTATTAAATCACTGCAGTCTATGAAAAAAATGTCTCTGGATCTCAAATGTATTAGACACCAATTTTCAAAGGAGGAAGGAAGAGAGGGAGAGAAAAAGGGTGGGCAATAGCTCTAGTACTGGAAAAGAAAAGGAAACATAGCCATTTGTCTTACAAAATACAACTGGGACTTTGGTATCCTAAATACCATTGGGAAATTTCAGGGTATTGTTTGTATTTGTGTGTGTGTGTGCATGTGGTTATTTTTGTAATGGTTATGATATACTAAGCTACACCTAATTCAGTAGAGTGTTGCACATAACAGGGAAACCACATTTTTATGTCGGTAAACAATTTTAATTTTAAGCAAATATAAGAAATTCTCATGAATGTACAGTGAAATACCAAAAGTACAGCAATCCTCCTTCCTTTTTTTCTTCTCTAGGTTAGAAGCAGAGGAAAGGTCAACAGAAGAGAGAATCTCTGTCCTGATGTCCACGAACTGCTTGCTCCAGCTTTCTCACCTTAGGGTTTAACTCCAAGATCATTTCACCAAGTTAACCCTCAGTTACTGTTGCCAGCAGATGGGGAATCTTGTCCAAAGTATCAGAACAAGAGCAAAGCAAGCTTTCAAGAAACCTAATTACCCAGCTATTAAACAAAGATAGGAGGTAAGAAAGATCATACCCACACTAAAGGAAGCTTAGAATTTTAATACCCTCCAATGTTAAAGAACTAAACTTCTTTATGTTTACAAGATTCCCTTCATTACTCATGCCTCTACCACCAACCCCATCTCCTGCCCCAGCCACTTTATAGACACTTCATATCTAAATATTTACAAATCAGGAAGAAATAAGAAAAACTTTAATGACTGCTGTTTTGTCATACTGGCAAGGATTCCCCCTATGAGTGACAACTCATGACCATTAGCAGAGGAATTCCTGCCCCAGATAAGCATCTGAAGGTTTGATATGCTGCGATTTTAAAAGTTTGAAACAATAAACACAATTTCTTTTTTTTTTTTTTTGCCAAGTTATGTATTTATTTTTACATTTGTATAATGTAAAAACTATTCTTCAAGACAACACATGGAATTAAGAAAAAGTTACATACAAATGAACACCAAGTCAGGGAAATCTGTCAAATTTAATTCATTTCAATTCTATATACACTGAGATTTTATTTTCTATAAAGTACATTAGTGGAAAGGCAAGCAAAATATAATTCCTGCTCCAATAGAGCTTACAGTATTACTAGACATATATAAGTGTTAAGGATAAATCAAAATCTTAATTTTAAAGGAATATGTTCAAGGCATTTAGTAATATAAAACAGATCTCCCATTTAATTGGAGGTATCAGAAAATGTTTTAAGAACTGAGAATTAATTTAAAGTATACATACTTCTGACATGCAAATGTAACAAAAAGAGCATGGGCAAGAGAAGAACAAGTCAAAGACCAATGGGTAAAATTCTGTTCAGAAACAGGAATGTGTCCAATTTGGTTGCGAGACGGATAAAAAGGAGAGAAAACAAAACAAATCAAAAAAACATCGGCAAAAATTTGTAAAAATAGTTTGGGACCAAATCTAATTTTGAAGGTCATTCCACAGAATTTGTCATAACTTGGTAGGTCATCAGAGATTGTGTTTTGAGTAATTTCCTGAAGAACCATTATCTATTAATGAATTTTAGTTGAATTGAGGATTTTGCCATACTATATAGCATGAATATCTATTTTTAAGGTAGAGATTAACCAGTAATGCTATTAAAAGAGAAGTAGTTTTAATATTTATTTATTATCAAGAAGGATTATAACAAGTATTATATAACAAATATAATGTTAGCAGATAGTCTTTAATGTATTGGAGATAAATAAATAAAACTGTGTAGCAGGTTAACTTATTTAGTGATGTAGTCTTACTGTCTACAGTTACTGTCTGGTGACATGGCAGGGGCCCATATTATGTAGAACTTCTCTGTGGGTGTTACTGGAGCTATTCAAGGCTAGACAGATGCCTAGGGTCATTTCATCAAACCTGTTAACATTCCTCTGCTTTAATAAGCCTTGCTGTGTGCAAGAGAATGGAGTGCTGTAGTCTCTGATGAACATGTTTTGGAGAAAATCCTTATACCAGGTAAATGTGCAAGTGGAGTTTTCTTTTATTCAGGCAAGAATATAATCTGTTAGACTTCCTAATTTTCATAATAGAAGATTAACTTTACTATTTGCTTATGTGATCTCCAAGGGATCTGTTGCAGGTCAGCAATGAAGGCACCATTATTCCAGGTTTTTGCTAGAGAGAATACCTTGACCCTGTGCCTATCAAAGCCTTGGCAGGAGAAATTGTTTTTAGGGATACTGGCTTGGGAAACAATCTATCAAGTTACTCTTTTAGGAATTCCAAAAATGTCCGCATTCAAATTACCAGAAGAGACCATGTATTTAGACCACATCACTTTTGCCCTCAGCAGAATGACCTACATTCTGGGTTCATTCTTGGTGTTGTAAATAAACACAATTTCACTAAAGGCATCTTACTTGATAGGACCAGGCACAAACATAAACATGATAACAAAGAGATTTATTTAGAGCTAAGTTTCTCCTTCACAGTGCCATGCCATGCTTACAATCATACATATCATAGAACCCTAGAACTGAAATGGAATACCAATTGTCAGATGAGAAAGTGAGTATCAGAGAAGATAATTATTCAGGCAAGGCCACTTAAATGGTAAGTCTTAGGACTAAAACTTAGGCCTGCAGATTCCCAAGTTAGTACTCTCTTACATGTACCAATGATCCCTAAATGTTGGTCTACCTGAGAATCACCAATAGTGTCCTTTAAAAAACCAAGCTCCCAGGTTTGACTCTCAGAGCATCCTGTTTGGTAGATAATGAAAATTTTTTAAGATTTTATTTATTTATTCATGAGAGGCACAGAGAGAAAGGTAGAGACATAGGCAGAGGGAGCCTGCTGCAGAACTTGATCCCAGGATCCCAGGATCATGACCTGAGCCACCCAGATACCCCAACAAGTAGATGTTTAAACTCAATGTATTATATACTCTGTCTAGTATTTTGTGTAGGGTAGGTGTGGAAAGGAGTCTTCCACACAAGGAGATACTACTTCTTTTAAAGAACTGTGGAAGTAATGCATCTGGGTATTGTACGTAAGCAATGAATCACTAAATTCTACTCTAAAAACCAATATTGCACTGTATGTTAACTAACCAAAATTCAACTTAAAAGCAAGAATTCTGTAATGCATGAATAGATGTTGACTGAAAATTTTATATAGTGCAGGATAATACAAATTAAAAAGTACAGTTCTGTCTTTGTCCCTTCCTTAATCTCATTCTCCCACCCAAAATTATTCACTAATAACTACTGGGTGTATATGCTTCAGCCTTTTCCATACATTTACACACACAGATACACATAGGTATGTGTGTTCTTTCTGTCCTTTTGCTTTTGGACAAAAACTCTGCTTATAAAATGATCTCAGCACTTTTTTTCATCACATAGGTAACAGGGGCTATTATCATCAGCTCAGAAACAAACATAAGTCAAGGACACCTCAGGATAGATGACTGCTACTGGTAATCAGAGCATCTACCCTTGATTTTTTCAGAAATAAAGACTTCCTCACTCACTTCCTCACACATTTTGTTCAATAAGTGGTATGCCTCAGTCATAAAAAGGATTTGTGAGGGTGCTAAAGGAAAAGGAAAGGGCTCATGGTCACATTGTATAACTTGTGAATATTATTATAGAGTTCACATGTGAGCACAAGGTGCTAAATTAATTCAATTCATTGTAAGTCCTGCAAGACTGCAAATCTGTTTCTGTGGAAAGGGTTGCATGGGGAGGAGCGAAGGGTGCAACAGGGGATGCTAATACACATTCATATAAAATGTACAGCATTCAGTTTGCTTTCTCACCTTCCAGACCTCACAATCCAGCTGTCACTGTTAGCACCCAATTGAAATGTCTCTTTCTAAGGTCACCCAAAACTCTTAATTGTTCTAGTCTCTTGAGTTTTGCAGCAGTTTTTGGTTGATGATTCTTCCTTCTGCAAAGATTTCCCCTCCCTTCTTTCTCCTCTGGTTATGGTAAAATTGAGAATTTATTCTCCATCTTTACCAATTTCTCTTAAATACTCATGTACCTCAGAATTCCTTCCTAGGAGTGCTTTTATTCTTGCTTTGTACCCTCCATCTGATGGCATTCATAAAATCCTATAGCCTCAGCAATGATACCCAAATCTTCCTCTACAGCCCCATTTTACCCTGAGCCCAGGGGTCATCTCCCTAATAGTATCAGGCAACTCAAACATGACATGTATAATAGCAAGCTGGTGTCTCTCTCACCCACTTCCTACCAAGCCTGTTCCCTCTAACCCATCTATTAGTCATAAGAGTTAAAGTTAAAACAATATATCAGTTCCCTGAATTAGAAACTTTGCCATTCCTTATTCTTCTCTTCAAATCCCGTGGATTCCACCTCCAAAATATTTATTTACTCTATCACTTCCTCTCTACTCCCATTGCTATCACCCTAGTCCTCATCATCTTCACTTAGACCAAAGTCATGGCTCCCTACCAGGCATCTCTATATGAAATCTCCTTCCTCCTCCATTCCCAAACATTTTGAACCAAAAATGTTCATGTCTCTGAAACATACACATGTCACTCCTCACTGAATAACCTTAAGCAGTTTCCTGTAACCTACAGGATACAAATTTAGAATTCTTAAGATACTTCCTAACCCTGCCCCAACCTACATTCCCAATCTCTGGTCACAGAATTTAACAATTCTCCCCAGATGACTTAATCTTCTTCATATATATTTTTGAACATTTAGTTCCTTCAGCTCAGAGTGACCATTGCCGACAACTCCTTTGTTGTGCAAAATAGATTATTTTTCCTCAATAAATCCATGCCTGCCAAGATCTCTTCATAACCCCCTAAAAGGCACTCATAGTTTTTTGTGCTCCTATTTCACATCTACCCCTATCAGGATGCTTATTGTGGCATTCATTCATATATTCCTTTAGCCAGCATGTAAGTTAGCATCCATACAGTATATCATAATAACACCCATCATTTTTAAACCCTACTTACCCTAGAAAACCTACTAACCTGGAATTCTGCACCAACTTCAGCACATAGAACAATGCCTTTACATGAAAGGTTCTCAACAAATGTTTGTTGTTAAGTGAATGGATGAATGATGAAACATATATTTATAATAAAAATACCCCTGCATGGAAATTATGTTTGGTTTTTTTTTAAGATTTTATTTATTCATCAGAGACACAGAGGGAGAGAGGCAAAGACACAGGCAGAGGGAGAAGCAGGCTCCATGCAGGGAGCCCGACATGGGACTCGACCCTGGGTCTCCAGGATCAGGCCTTATAGGCTGAAGGCAGCGCTAAACCTCTGAGCCACCCGGCTGCCCCCGGAAATTATGTTTATCTTATTTGTTATGAAGCTGGCCACTAGAAAGCCACAGCTTTGACCCTATTACTAGCTCTGAATCCTATCCTCTAAAATTTGTTCATTCATTTTTTTATTTATTCATGCATTCAGTTCCTATCTAGTACCTACTGTGTGCAGGCATGGCTCTAGGTGCCAGAGATACAACAGTAAACAACACAATCCCTGATCTTCTGCAATTTACAGTCTAGTGGGAAAAAAAAAAACAAATTATAGACAAATACAGAAGTAGAATATAAGGCATTCCAGCCAGTGATGAATATTAGGGAGGGAAATAGAGCTGAAAAGGGAATAGAGAGTATGTGGAGCATGATTAAAGACTTGACGGGAGGCAATTCTTAATACAAAAGCCAAGAAATGGTTTAGGGTAACATATTACCAGTTTACACTCTAGGGGTGGCTTCTAACAAAATTCAAGGGAAATGGGATACCAAACCTACTTCCTCAGGAAAAAGAAAAGGGAGGTGGGTAATAAATAGTATATAATGCTGTGGTAAACAAAGAAGCTTACAACTCACAAAGAAGCCTATAGCTTGCCATCCCATTCTGTGGATTCATAAGGAGGACAGAAATGTTGTTGACCTGGGCATATATGCTGTAAGTTCATACCTCTCTTGAAAGTCCTAGTGCCTTGGGAAGCACTTTGGAGAAGAGGCTCAGTTACAGTATCAGAGACAGGCTTGGATTTAAACTCTCCAATCAGGTGGAGGCAGGCTTGGTAGCATGGAAAAGCAGTAGCCCAGGGTTAAGAGTTATGGAATGAGAAATGAAATGGACAGTAGGCTTGGGTAAGGCACCTTTTAAATTAATATTTAAAATTTTCGTTTATTTACCTCTTTTTCTCCTTCATAGGAGATAGAGAACCAACCACAAACTATTATTAATTTCACAACTTCTAATGATTTTACATAACTAATTGTATATATACCATTTTTAAAAATTGTGTCAACAATTTTTATGGTATAAGGTTGATGTTATCTTTAGAAAACACTATTTCCACAATTATTTGCAATAATAATATTTAGTTTAACTAACAAAAAGCTTTTGAAGGGAAAGGGAATATTCTAATTAAGCAATTTTTAGTTTCATTCCTTAACAAAATTTGGATCCTTTAAATACCACGTTTAATTATTTTATTGACATTCTGGAAGGCCTGTCTGGTATTATTTAAATTTTTAATTGGTAGAAATTATCGATGGGAATACTATTACTAAACCTGTATGCAAAGGCCAAACTCATAAAAAAGTATTGGTATGTTAAAGAGTTATTTTTGAAAGACTAAGTGATGAAAATTATGGTCATCATATGGTCATTTTAGAATTTATTATTTAGGTTACAAATTTCTTCTGGAAATAAAATAATTTCACAGATTTAAAGACTAAAACCTCCCATCCTAGAATGTGAACTAAAGAATATTCTTATAATACCATACTGGTGAATCGTGTCACTTGGAATAATAGCTTGCTTTAAGCAAGCCAGAACATGGAGGGCGGGGGCGGGGGGGGGGGGGAGGCTGAAAGATGTTTGTACAAATTATCTTATTTATCTCATTTTAAAAACTAGTTAGAAGAAGGCCACACACTACTGATGGAGAAACGCTTTCCTTCAGTGACTACTTTTACCTATTCCATACTTGTCAAGCTTCATTCTCAAGCTTCTAATAAAAAAGAGGAGCCAAAGCCTTACTAATGACCTAGAAACCCACCATAACTATCCAGGAGAAAGAAGACAGTGACTGCCATATGAGGCTTCTTAGGCCCATGCTCACAACTTAGGCAGATACTCCAATTTCCCTCCACCTGCCTCTGACCTACCCCCTCAGAGATTAAAGAATAGAGGGAAACCACGGTTCATATAATTTTCCATAATATAACCAGCTTTTTCTTGCTGCTGATATTGGTATATATCACCCAGATGCCTTGCCTGGATTCAGAGAACTTCTTGCCCAGTCTGTTTGCCTAAATCCTAATCTCTTATAATCCTGTCTAGGTTAGAAATCTCTGTGGTAGTACTGGTAGTGGGCTGGAGCTGGCCCATATTGGCTCACAATAATGGACTGTTTAAATTTCAAAACTTTTGTTTTGAGCCTGTTGACCCCACTTTGGTAGAGTAAAATCGGCTGTGGTAGGAATATTTACACCAGGGAAATTGGTACATGCTACAAATTCTCCTCTCCTCTCCCAATCCCATACCTCCCTCACCACCCCTCATGACTGCTTCTAATCCACTGACTGCATTTAAATTTAAATTTGCATGCTGGAACACCTGGGTGGCTCAGTGGTTGAGCATCTGCCTTCAGCTCAGGGTGGGGTCCCAGGATCGAGTCCCACATGGGGCTCCCTGCACGGAGCCTGCTTCTCCCTCTGCCTGTGTCTTTGCCTCTCTCCCTCTGTGTCTCTGATGAATAAATTTAAAAAATTTAAAATTTAAATAAATAAATAAATTTTCATGCTGATCCCTATTTTACCTAATTTCCACAGATGTATCATGCCTACTGATCTTTTCTGTCTGCCAGGTTCACAGTTCCTTATCCTTTAACTTACCCTGTCTTAGCATAGGCGTTATAATTTGCCAAAAGCTGCCCCAGCAGGGGAGATAAATCCCTCTCATCCAGAGTATGATCTGATATGACAGTATGATCAGTATAAGTAAACCAGAGTCTACAGGTGGATTATATAGTCACTAGCTATTCAACCTACACTATTCCTAATAACTTCTCTTTCTTGACATCCCTAATAAAAGCAATATGTTATCTGCTTAAGAAAATATCTTTTGGGAATATGGGTGACCATTAAAAATGAGAAACTATTTAGAGCAGAGAATTTTTTTTCTCTTTCCTACAACTTTTCCTATGCTTTGTTGCCACATGATTTGTCTAAAATACAGACCTTATCATGAGGTGAAAATGCTCAACAACTTTGATGGTTCTCTGTAGCTTACCAACTCAAGTCTAACCAATAAAGTGTTTCAGATCTCATTTAACCTCAGTTTACCTCTCCAGCTATCCTCCAAATACTGGCCCTCACACAATAATATTCAAGCCAACCTGAACCAGTCAAAATTTTCTATGGGCATCCAGCATTTTTAGCCATCTGTTTTTGCACACATAGTTCCCTTCATTTGAAATATTCTTTCTCTAAACCAAATCCTAATGTTCAGATTCTCTTTGGCTTCAAATGCCATTTCAAATAGCCTTTCTCCCACTGGACATCCCGGGTCTTCTCAAACACAAGTCATCTATTTACAGGAATGAAATCTCTATCCATTGAAAGTGATGAATTGCCCCAGGAACAGGTTTTTTGTTTTTGATTTGGTTTTGAGTAGGGTCTTTTTTTCATACTTCTTCATTGTTTTAAGTAATTATTTGTGTAATTATTTTTCTTTAATTCTTTAAAAGTATCTAGCACTTTCTATTATAGTTACATGAGTCTTTACCCCTTTAACTGATTTCAAAGTTTCTCTGATTCTTTACATTATCTCAGTACCACAACCCCTATCAAAATGTAGTTCAAACATGTATGCTGAGTAATTAACTGGCATTAAATCAGGTTAGAAAACCACAATTTTCAGCAAGACAGCAAACTGAATATTTCTGTAGCAATAAATTAACATTGGTTACACTTAAATTTTTAAAATATGTATTATTATGAGCATAGACATATATTAATTATTCAAATATCTGGTTTCAAATTAATATAAAGTCATTATAAAAAAACTCAAAAGGTACATAATTATTAAAACTGGAAAATAAAATATTCATCATGTTATTCAATAAAGGCATAAAAATTCTGCCGAGAATTTCATAAAATGTCTCACAGATGCTATACATATTTAAGTCAAAATTTTCCTTACATAGCTTTCATACACCTTTCATTTATTTTTAAAGAATTTTTTACATTATTTTTAAAGCCATTTTGAAATATATTTAGCACACAAAAAAGGATGTATTTAATGTGTACAACTTGATAGATATTAATATATGTGTATACTCATAGATCCATCAAATTAATCAAGGTAATGGACATACTCAAAAGTTTCCCGTATATTTTTGTATCCCTCTAATCCACTCTCCACTTATGTCCTCAGGCAAACATTGATCTGGGTTTTGTCACTATTGATTATTTTGCACTTGCTAGAATTTTAAAGTTTACTCATTTTTTTTGTCTGACTTCTTTCACTCCATATAGCTATTTTAATAGACATTCACCTATGTTTTTCTGTGTATCACTAGGTGGTTTTTATTGATTGTTGAATAGTATTTCCTTGCATGTACATGAAATGGTATGCTTATCCATTTACTTATTGGAAATTTGGGTTGTTTCATTATTTTGCTACTACAAATAAAGAAGCTGTGAACATTTGTATCCAAGTCTTTGTAGGGACATATGCTTATATACAAGTTTTAAAGATGCAGGTAGGGGGTAGGCAGAGACACAGACTTCACCTCTTGACTGGGAAGTTGCAGGCCTCTGTGGAATTGGAAACGTTGTCTCAGCCACTTTTGGAAAATTCAATCTGCAACAGCAACGCTCTTGCTGAACGTGCTTGGGATAACTTTTAACTCAGGATAACTGCAGATAGTTTATTTTAGCCCATATAAACATATTCAAAAAAACAGGCGTAATGTAACATGAAATTGTAAATTAATCTAAAAGAGAAACTTAGTCAAACGAATTTTTAAAAAGAGTGCTTCTAGCATACTGAAAATGTGTGAGATTTGGGTTATTTGGTTACATCTAATTGGTTAATAAATGGATGCATACTTTTGGTTGTAAACGTGTGAGTGAATCAAAGGTAGCTATAACCAAAGGTGTCTCTGCCTGCCTGTGTGTTAACTGTACTTATTTATGCACACACAGATATATATATTTGTAAATCTAATTTAGAGAGGTCTTTTTTTTTTTTTTTTTTGAAACGGTTTCTTTTTCATCAACTTCATTTCTATTTCCTGTTTGAGTGTGTGGAAGAGGGATGCCAGGGTGGCTCAGTGGTTGAGCGTCTGCTCTAGCCCAGGGCGTGATCCTGGGGTCCCGGGATCGAGTCCCGCGACGGGCTCCCTGCACGGAGCCTGCTTCTCCCTCTGCCTGTGTCTCTGCCTCTCTGTGTGTCTCTCATGAATACATACATAAAATCTTAAAATAAAATAAAATAAAATAAAATAAAATAAAATAAAATAAAATAAATAAAATAAAATAAAAAGAGCGTGGAAGAGCGGCACCAGGTGGCACAGTGAGTTAAGCGACCAAGTCTGTTTCAGCTCAGGTCCTGACCTCAGGGTTTTGACATCGAGCCCTGCCCTGGGCTCTCCTCCGCTCAGTGACAACTGGGCTTGAGATTCTTCCTCTCCTTCTACCCCTCCCTCTTTCTCTGTCAAATAAATAAATAAATCTTTAAAAATATAAATAATTTGGGCAGCCCCGGTGGGTCAGCTTAGCGCCGTCAGCAGCCCGGGGTGTGATCCTGGAGACCCCGAATCGAGTCCCGCGTCGGGCTCCCTCATGGAGCCTGCTTCTCCCTCTGCCGTGTCTCTGCCTTTCTCTGTCTGTCATAAATAAATAAAATATCTAAAAATAAGTAAATAATAAAAATAAAAAACAATTTTAAATTGGCATTAAAAAAAAAAAAGTGTGTGGAAGAAGAGCTTAAGAAGACCCCTCCGTGGTTGTTCCTACCCACGCAGTCGCTGGAGCAGTTGGTGCTGCGGGCGTCTTCAGGGGCAGGCGGGCCCCTCCACCCCGGCGGGGACCCGTGGAGGAGACGCAGAGGACACCTGCACGCCCTCACACCGGTCTGGGGCCTCAGGTAACTTTGGGAGCCTGAGGACTCCATCCGCCCTGAAATTCCTGCTCGGGCGCAGCCACTCGGGCGGCGGCCCGCGCTCCGCCCCCAGCCCTTCCGGATCTCCGCAGAAGCAGAGGTTCATGGGAGACGGTGCCGCACATGCGCAGAGCCTCGAGGCCCGCCTCCTCCTCCCGCGCGGCCGACCCTCTGAGGGGCCGACGACGCGCACCGAGGCGCCTGCGTGAGGGGCTGGCGCGCAGCCCCGGGCCCGGCACCCGCCGGAAGTCACGGCTGCGGAGCCGGCCTGCGTCAGGTTAGGAAGGTTCCAGAAGCCGAGGGGCCCGGCAGGCGTGGCTCCGGGGGCAGCGGCAAACCTCAGCTCCCCGGGCGGGATGTGCCGGCGGGTTGAGGCCCTGAGCTCGGCGGGGTGTGCGGTGGCAACGATGGCGTGAGCTGCCCGCAGAAGCTTCTAACAGCTTCTCTTCAGGTTTATGAGGTAATGCCATTGCCCACCCCACCCCATCCCCGCGCTTTTTTTAAATTTTATTTTTTTCCTAATTACTGCAGTTTGGAAGTCGAGGTTGGAGGTGCCTCGGTGGGTTTCTGCTGCGAGGAAATCGAGCACATCCTCCTCCTTCACTTGCAGGACATCCAGGGCTCCAGACATAATGGAAAGTTCCCTTTAAGTTACAAGGGGAAACGCAGACAATGTAATAGGGACCCCGTTCAGCATAGCGCACAAAAGAGGGAATGTCATTTTTAATCAGTAAAGAACAGCATTGTATTAGTAAAACTGATTGTGCTCAATTTATACACAGTGAAAATTTTGTAGAGGAGACAAATTCTGGATCTGTAAGAACTCTCAGTCCTTGCAGCTAAAGGTCACTGTTAGGGGCTGAATTATGCCCCTCCCCCCCATTCCTATGTGGAAACCCTAATCCCCCATAGCTTGAATGTGATTTTTTTTTTTGGAAGAGAGGACCTTTAAAGAGGTAATTAAGCTAAAATGAGGCCAATAAAATGGACCTTAATCTGATGTAAATGCCGTCGTTCTAATAAGAAATGCGGACATGCAAAGAGAGACACCCAGGGCTTATATGCACGGAGATAACAGCCATGGGAAGACGCGGCAAGTGGGCAGCCATCCGCAGGCCAAGAAGTCACAGAAGCAGCCAACTCTTCCAGCCTCCAGAACTGTGTGCAAATGAATTTCTCTTGTTTCAGTCACCTAATCAGTGGTACTTTGTTATGGCAGCCTAATAAACCAATAGTCGCTCAATCTACTATTTCGAGTTAGATATCTCTATTTTTCTAATTTTTTAAAGATTTTATTTACTTATTCATGAGAGGCACAGAGAGAGAGAGAGAGAAAGACATAGGCAGAGACATAAGCAGGCTCTTTGCGAGGAGCCTGATGTGGGACTTGATCCCAGGACCCGGGGATCACTACCTGAGCCAAAGGCAGGCGCTAAACCACTGAGCCACCCAGGCGTCCCTATTTTTCCAAATTTTCTATCAAGAGTTTTCTATCTGAAAACTAAAGTAAACGGGAGCAAGGACTGGGGGAGTCTATTCTTTTTAAAACTTCATGTTTTTCTGAGTTTCCCTCCTACACTTTTGCCCCTCATGCACTGGTGTCTGAAGTTCTCCAGTCTTGTGTGTTTGGGATCCTTTTATAAAAGACAGTTGAGTATATTCAAAGCATGGTGTTACCACGATTCCCTAGGAAAAACAAAAATATGGTTTAAGAGGAGAAGTTTTATTACAAAGTCAACTTAAAATTTAAATATCATTTTGGTTATAATTTACCCTAAAAAGTGAACAGAGTGCAGTATTAGGGCCAGAGTAAGACTGGAGTTAATAGCCATAAAAGGATTTTGCACTCTTCTGTGATTATAAATGCATTGCCCTTTCTGTACAATGATGCTGCTGCTATCACATAGTCATTTAAACATAAGCTGGCAGGAGAAACACCAGTAACAGCAAACACCTTTGCTTCAGTTAAAGAAGGAAAAATATATTCAGTTTTTTTTTTTTTAAAGTTGTGTTTGTGTCTACTTCTGTTAAGTAAGCTGGTTTGTGTCTGCGTTTTTGTGTTAATATATGAATTATGTGAATAAAACCATTTATGTGCTGTGTGTCCCTGGATATATTCTATAGTCTAAGCCACTGTTCCTTACCTATTAAATGGGGTTAATATATTTCCAGAGGATGTTGTTGGGGGTATTAAATAGGAATACATGTGCTAAACTCTTGGTGGAGTGGCCGATGCATGCAAGAGATCAGTAAAAGTAACTCTATGCTTTTATTATCATAAAGCTCAGACATTGAATTCCTCAAAGATGTTAGTTATCTTAGGGCTAGCATTATGCTCTAGAGAGTAGACTCTTTATAAGTATTATAGGTTGAATTAAATTATTGCAGGTTGGACTGAACTAAAATAGTATATTACATTTACTGTTGCTTTATATTTCTGATTCTTTCTATAAGTATTCTACTAATGCAAAGAAAAACATTATCAAGTAGTAAAGTATTTAGCTGGACAAAATTACATTAAGGAATCAAACGAAGTTTAGTCTTGATTCTTATAAACCCAATGCTTTTATTTTTTTATATTTTATTTTTTTTAAACCCAATGCTTTTAAATATGTACTTAGTAACCATGTGCTGCTATAAGCAGACATGTTTCAAAGAAAAGTAACTGTTGATATTCCAATATTTTTTTGATCAAAATATTTTTCCTTAGCTATTTAAAGTTGATGATTTTGATTTGTGATCTAAAAGCTTCAATCTTTTTTTCGGAAAAATGGAAAAACATTTTGCTAATTTTCAACTTTCAAGGGTCTGAAATCAGGTCAAGGATCAAAATTGATAGTGGCACGAATCCACTCAATTTAGCAAAAGTGTGTTCTCTCTGTTCCTCTCTAAATGTTACAGAGAATTCATTATCTTTTTTTTTACATTTAAAAAAGTGAAACAATAAGCCAAGGATATCAACATATCATGAAGTCATAAAATGAAAGCCTATTTTTTTTTCTTGCTCTTACAGTTTACCATAACGGGATTTCTAGAAAGGTGTGCCAGACCCATAGAACAGAGAGAATAAGTGTAGTGAGGAGATCACTAGGATGGAATTCAGGAATCCAGAATCCAAGCCTGACTCCCTAAAGTCATATCATCTCTGGTAAATATCGCTAAATTTCTCTGGATCTCAGCCTTCTTTTCTGGACACTAAGGAGTATGATGTATGTGTGTCCTTCTCTAAGAGGATATGATTATACTTTGGGAAAAAAAGGAGAACACAATTTAAATATGAGAAACTTTTGTATGTTGTCTATTATGGCATGTATTTTTTTTCTATGAAAGCAAGTACTGAGTAAGCCAATGCCACCTATAGATCTTGTGTGAATTTAATAATGTAATTCTAATATTTACTGCATGCGTATTATGCACCATCTATCACCTGGCTAACATAAACTAAGGATCTGAAATACATTAGTGTCTAATTTAAAGTGCCACTACTAGGTAGTCATTATTATTCTGGTTTGATGGAACAAAAGCCACCAAGAGCATCAGTCCTGTATGTTTGGTCCATGTGTGCAGGGTAAAACTCCCCAACTGGAGCCAGAGGCATAATTATTCCCATTTTAAAGATGGAGCTTCTAATGCTCAGGAGGGTGAGTTGCCCAAAGTCAAAAACAGAAGGTTAGTGACAGAGACTCCAGCACTGATGGGAGACAGATACTGGAAGTTCCATTTAACTTCTGGGAAAACCGAGACTTGGAGAGGTTAAAGAATCTGCTCTAAATTTCCCAAGTGGAAAATGGTGAAACCAGGCTTTAAACCCAGGTCTGGGGCACCTGGGTGGCTCAGTGGTTGAGCATCTGCCTTTGGCTCAGGTAGTGATCCCAAGGTCCTGGGATCAAGCCCCACATCAGTCTCCCTGCAGGGAGCCTGCTTCTCCCTCTGCTGATGTCTCTGCCTCCCTCTCTGTGTCTCTTATGAATGAATGAATAAAATCTTTACAAAAAAATAAATAAACCCAGGTCTGTTTACTGAAGTTAATGTTCTTTTCACTAAAAGAAAAAAAAAAGCACATTAGATAAGTAAAATATGCCTCTTCTTTTCATCTAGTAAACAGGTATAAATAAATCATTTTGTGTTTTACAGCTCCCTTGTTCACTTTCTTCTCCCTCCTTGGCTACAAAGCCTCTTTCAGCTCCTCTACCTGATTTAGATGGTCTCCAAAAGTCAAACCTGTCCTATTTTCTTTCCAGAGAGGAAAGCTTATGTAGTATTACACTTCTATTTTTTTTTTTGCCAGCTTTGCTTATATTGCTAAGAGTTCTTAGGATTATCTTCCTTAATGATGCCAGATCTTTGATACATTAGATTTAGGAGCACAGCTTCAGCATAAGGATGAATTGACAAAAACTCTTTATTGAGGTTCAGATAGGAAAACTTTGTACCACTTGTACCACTGCAAATCAAGATTTTAGTTAACCCTCTTTGTTCGCAATGTCCTATGGTGCCAATATTCTTTAGTGAACTTTCTCCCTAGGAAACCTTCCTTCTTCAAATTCCTTCTTTAGATTTACCGTCAGGTGCTTTAATACCTTGACTACTTTATTTCTGCTCAATGCAAACTTTTTAGTTTCTCCTTTTCTAGTTAGCACCATTGGAAACCAGATGAAAGGCAGCTTCTCACTTTGCACTGAGAGTTGATCAAGATAAACCGAGAAACACAAAGGTTACAGAGATGATATTGTACAAGCTATACTAAGGTCAGGTAACCAGAAACCCAATAACCGGGGATTAGGGTAAAAATCAGCACAGATAATCTTCAGCTTCCAGTGTTTGCTCTGTAAAGACTCAATGCTAGCCTATTTCCTTTGCTCTACATAAAAGAACCTTGTTCGGCTTTCAGAGTCCCTCATTGTCATGAAATCAGTCATTTGAATCAGAGTCCTTAAGGACATTTTCCATGCTGAGAGTACTCCTTTGAAAGGTGTCTGATTATCCTATAGTCCTGACAGCTACCCAGGTTGCCCCAGGACTTGACAAGTTATTTTCTACCTTTTGACTACACAAAACTCTACAATGTAAATACTGTATTATCAGAAATACTTAACTCACTTCTTAGACCATAAATTCTTCTATATAACAAGAAACATTCATGGATGCAGTTAAAACATCATGATTAGAAGGATGGATTTTTAGAATTAATCAGGCACAAGTTAAATCCAAGATTGGTCTAGCTCTGTGACCTTCAGTAGTCACTTAACTCCCTGCAGCTTAATTTCCTAATCTGTAAAACAACATAATTATACCCACCTCATAGGTGCATTCGATTATCTTGCTTTTCTTTATCCAAGTAATGGCAATGCTTAGCAACACCCTATATATAGATGGTTTACCAAAACCAGAAAGTAATAGTTGTGTTAGGAGTATTGCAAGGAGTACTGTGTAGATTACTATAAAGATGAAATAATATATGCAAAGTACTCAGCATTGGATGAGTGCTCCATAAACAATTATGAACTCACTTCAAGTCAATTTCTTATGCACAACTTTTAGGTTATTTGTGGTATATTTTGTGGCCTCCGGATCATATTGAAAACAAATCACAGACCAAATTCTGTAACACATAGAGACCGGTATGCTGATATATAGACAGGTCATACAACATTTCTTTAAAGCTTGATAAAGTCCCAGCTTTTTGTATAGTTAAGTGCTCTCATTAACATCTTGCGTGAAATATTTACTAAAGACAAATACATCGTTAGAAATCCTCCCACACCAGTGACTGGAATCAGTCTCTTTGTGGCTCAAGCCTTGAGTGTCATTTCTACTGCCAAAAGCTAACTTCCTTGTATTATTATACCCTATTTCTGTCTATGCCTCCAGAACAATTTTATCCAATCTATATATCCTAAGCTTTAATTTTACTAATGAGCCTTTCGTACATGAATGGTGTCCTGCCATTGTCCTGCCCAAGCAACCATTGTCCTGCTTTAAAAAATTATTTTGCAATATAGTATGCTATTTATGAGTGATATCTAACATTCTTACTCCTAACATATTTCCAACATATATACGTAAAGTAAGTTTATATGATACAGATATGGATTTTTTTAAAAAAGTAGTGGCATTAGTACCCTCTAGAGCAGGGAACTTCTAGTTAGACAGCTAACTGGCTAGCCCTAAACTGAAATTCCTGAATAGAACCCTTACAGCACCTGGGGGATATACCTTCAATTAAATCACACACACACAATACTATCCTACATATTTTAAGATAAATGAAAGATATCACAGCAATAAACAGTCCAATTTAAGCATGCATTCTTTATAAGTGAAAAAGAAAGTATATATTTAAAAATTAATTGTTATGGTAACAATACCCTTACTCTTATGTACTGTCTCACCTGGAATGTGGTCTTTAGAATAAGAAAGGTGGTATCTCAGATACCATAGGAGCCTTCATAGCATGGAATGGCAGCCCTGAATGGAAACAATAAAAAAGTGGAAGGTAGGTGACGGTGGCTCGGTGGCTCGTGTATGTGGCTAGTGATGTGGCTAGTGTATGTGCTAGTGATGACAAAGTCCAGAGTTTAGTAGCCATTTTAAAGTTGGATGTCTAGATTCTGAAAGACCTCTCTTTCCTCAAGGCCTCTAGAGAATAGGTTGAAAACTGGTCAAGATCCCCATAACCTCTAAAGATGGGGTCATTGCAAACAGTTTCTAGCTGAGGGAAAACAGACAATGAGGTACATTTTTTTTTTTTTTTAGATTTTATTTATTCATAGAGATACAGCTAGAAAGAGAGAGGCAGAGACACAGGCAGAGGGAGAAGCAGGCACCATGCAGGGAGCCCGACGTGGGACTCGATCCCGGGTCTCCAGGACCACGCCTCGGGCTGCAGGCGGCGCTAAACTGCTGCGCCACTGGGGCTGCCCAACAATGAGGTACATTGTGAACAAATGTCTTTTATCCAAATTTGATAAGTGGTCTGATGACGCTGAGAGAGACATGAAAAATCTGCTACTTGTCTAATTAAGTTGCATATCCACTAAAATAATTTTAAAAAAAGTATCTACAATGCTTATTTCAGACTGTGGAATCCACAATAGTAGAGTTATCTGCTGACTAGCCACCTTGATGGCAAACCCATTCTCTTATCACCTAAAGACACTCGCCTAAAAAAGAAAGAAAAATTCCAAATATGTGACAGCTTCTCTGATATTCCCTGTGTATAATTTTTATAGAAAAAGATAACCAGGGGAGTTGCATAATATCTTGTCATAGAGCTTTATAAAGTAGTATATTTATCCATGTCTCTACACTCTTTATTTCAGCGCCATTCAAAAGTTGTACAGAACTAACTTGTCAATTAGGGAATAAGCCATGCTCTAGAAACTTCTCATTTAAGTGATTCATTAGAGAACACATATTTCAAAAGAAGAATGTAGAAAATAACATTGCCACAGTTGGAGCCACAAATCTCTTTTAAAGACAGATAACTGAAGAGGGTAACATCACTGCCAAAAACACTAACAAATTAATATAATACACATGAAAGTGGGGATACCTGGGTGGCTCAGCGGTTTAGTGCCTGCCTTTGGCCCAGGGTGATCCTGGAGTCCCGGGATTGAGTCACACATCAGGCTTCCTGCATGAGCCTGCTTCTCCCTCTGCCTGTGTCTCTGCCTCTCTCTCTCTGTGTCTCTCATGAATAAATAAATAAAATATTTTTTAAAAATACACACAAAAGTTATGAGACACGTGAAAGTCATAACAAGGAAAATTATGCAAAGATGTACAACTGGATGATATCTTTTCAAAATGTCATGGAGAAGAGGGGCCTCTGGTAAAATATATAAAATTTGTAACATGGTATTTGAGCACCTAAAATATATATTTTAGATTTCAACAGTGTCTTATATTCTGGGAATACAGACTATAGAGAAGGATATTCTCAGAATATACATATCATTTAGAAAATCAATTTCAACTTTTCTTCTTTAGAAATCCTTCTCTGAATAATCTTTAAATCATTTTCTTATTAATAATAAATCACTGTTTACTAAAAAACAAGAGTGGAATAGTTGTTCTTTGATCTTGATTCCTTAGAGGTGGTGCTTCTGGACTAATGTTTCATGAGTCAGTTCTGGAGATGTGAATTCTCCAGATGTGAATTAGCCCTCTCTGGCCCCAGTTTCTTCACCGGTAGATTAACTACATAAATTACATTTATGAAAATTATCTTCTAGTTTTAAAAACTATGTTCATGACATAAGTTTTTGAAATCTACAAGGATTAGAAGACAAGCAAAATGTTTATATAAGTTGATTCAAATAATTATACCTCTTCCATTAGAAAATAGAGTCAAAAAATATTTGTTAAACTTAGCAGATGTAATGACATGAAAACATAGTTAACTTTTATCAAGCAGTATTTCGTATTCTCTCTCTAGAATGTTCCCATCAAATTCCCACAGCTCACTTTATTCTTTTACTCATCACATTTTGAACAATATCCTTTTCTCCTTCACTGAGTGAGTACTCATGTATTACAAATTAATTTTCTCATTAATTATAAACCTAATTAAGGTTATAAAGAATGAACAGACACTCTGCTTCAAAGAGGAAGTGTTATTTGAACTAGGATTTGAATGATGAAAAGGAGATTTCAGGCAGAAAATAGAGAAAAAGTTACTGCATGCTAAAAGAACAATGTGAACATGGGAACAAAGGTGTCAAAGAGAAGATGTTAAGAAGTCCAGTATGGCTAGTTAAACAGAAGTGGCTGGTACAGTAAATGAATCTAGGGAGCTATAAATATTGTAGCCAAATTATGAGGAAGTTTGGATTTCATTCTCCAGGTCCTGAGAATCAAAATACATTTATAGGCAGTGAGGTGGTATGACTAGATTTTTACAGATGCTACTGAAATGTTGGCAGTGAAGTTGAAATGGACTGGAATAAAAAAAGACCAGACAAGAGGACCATTGGTGGATCTGCTAAAATAGTTTAAGTAAGATTCATGAGACTGAAGTAGGGCAGTGAATGATGGAAATGGATAATATGTTTTAAAGGAAAGTATTAGTCATCTGGAGGTATTAAACATATTTGTCAGATTGATGAATATATGATATGAATTATTTCTATAAAATTAAACTAATAATTTTAAATATGCCAGTAAATTCCTTCTCAAAGATCCATTGGATTTTTCTCTCATATTCCTACTAGAATCTTGAGATAAGCTTATTCCTTTAGAATTCCTTGATAATACCACTTTTTCTTTGGGTCACAATGGCTAATATCTTCTTGATTATTTGGTAGATCTAGAGTATAATGATCTATCTGTATTAAAATTATCACCATGAAACACTAATTCTGTTGTCAATGAAACTCCATTTGATATGTGAGCAGTATTTTTTGATAACACTAAATAGAACATTCTAAGTTAATATTATGAACATTTCTAGAATTTCCCCAAAAGAGTTTAAGTAACATTTAAAATAATCGGGAACCCTGGGTGGCGCAGGGGTTTAGCGCCTGCCTTTGGCCTAGGGTGCGATCCTGGAGACCCGGGATCGAATCCCACGGCGGGCTCCCGGTGCATGGAGCCTGTTTCTCCCTCTGCCTATGTCTCTGCCTCTCTCTCTCTCTCTGTGTGACTATCATAAATAAATAAAAATTTAAAAAAATTTTTTTTAAATAATCCCTGATTTGGTATTATCCAGATTCACCTCTTTTCAGGAATTTAGTTATTTACTGACGATTTTGAAACTGGGCCTATGATTGATTTTTAGCCACAACATAAAGGAAAAAAGGCCAGTTACCAATAATTTAAGTATTTGGTATCTTTGGCAATATTTGCTAATCTTTTTTTCCATAACCAAGAAAAAAATGAACGAAACAAATGGGTTTAATGCTATTCCCTGAATACTAGAAAATATAGATTATTCAAAGAATACTCCATAAACTGATGTTTTCCATCATTTTTCAGGCTGGTAAAATTACACACCTATAAGGATAAAAGAAGTTTCACATTTTTGTAGTTTGGCAACTCCACAGGAAAGAGGTAATCTTTCCAATGAACTTTAGCAGATAAGTCCCACAGTGGATTCTGACTGGTCCACTTTAGGTCATGTAACCCTACCTCACAGGTCAGGGGATTGGACAGCCCTGGATCCTAAACCTACCTCTAAAGTGGGGCTGCAGAGGGGGAGAAACAGAACCTTGTGAATTACAGTCCCTCCTGAAAGACATGGAATCCACTGTGAATTCTACTGGAAGGAAGCAGGACTGCTGATAGAGAAGAATAGGAAAGTGTGCTTGGCAGATAATAAATGCTTACCATAGTCCATATGCCTGGATTGGAGCAATGCTTTTTCTACGTACTATTTGAAGGACCTGTAAGAAACCACTTTATCTTGTTGGTTCTCAGTTTCCTTATTTCTCAAATAGAAAAATTATCTCCCTTACATGATGGTTGTGAGAAGTTAGGGACATAGTATAAGCTTAAGGGCCTAGCACAATCCCTGCCTCATGTCTGGCATCAGTAACTTAATTAGAAGAGTATTAAGAGATTTACTGAACAGAGTCCAGTTCTGCTCACTGGACTTGACATTGAAGATAAAATAATGAGTGAGGACAGTCATAGTGACTTTAATCAAATAATCACACAGACAAATGTTAAACTGCAGCTGCTTTGCAAGTACCACACAAGAGAAGGAATTCATACTTGAGTTTATAATAAGAGGGGAGCTGACTGAATCAGAGGTTAGAGAAAGCCTGCCTAAGGAAGAGAATATAGAGAATATTGAGTTGAAATCTAATGGGAGGATGAGAAGATATTTACTAGGCAAAGAGAAAAGGGTTGACCAAAGCAGTATAAGTGGAGGCAAAAGGAAGGAGATCTGCAGAGACTCTGAAATGGGAAGGAATTATGAGAAACAAAAAGAAGGCCCTTGTCTGAGCAGGGGAACACAACATGAATTGACTTTGGAGAGGCAGCAAGGGGCCAGACCCGGGAAGCTGTGAAGCCTTTGCTAAAGTAATTATTTCTTTATCCCAAGAGCAATGACAAGGTACCAAAGAGTTTTCAGCAGGGGAAGTTACATCATCAAAAACTGCTTCGTACTCCATTTCTATCTCCCACAACGGTGGGAGTGGATGGCAAGCCTCTGGTCTGGCCTGGTCAGACAGTAACAGTTTCAGTTTGGGGGTGCCTTTTTTTAAAAGAAAGGTAGTAAAAACGACACGTGTGTCTAACACAGGGCGGTCACCAAACGGTGAGGGAACAAGAAGTGTTTCACATTCATGAGACAAGACTTACAAGACTTTACTGAATTAAACCTATCTCTTAACAAAAACATTAAACTAAAAAACATAAACTGTTTCCAACCATTAATCAAAAAACAGCATGATGGACAAAGTAGCATTGAAAGAATGCAAGTGAAGACAAGATTATCATGGAGAGACATTCTTCCAAATGTACCAAATGTTGAACTCCCTGAACCCTATAATGGGAGCCTACTATTTCTATAAGAAAACATTCCCCATGCCTCCTAGCCAGTTGGGGCACAGCCCTGCGGCTTGTTCACTTGTTAGTAGCTCCTGGTTTCCTTCTGCTGAGGCACTGGATACAGCCTGTGTCTCCCCCAAAGGCCTGCCCGAAAGGGAAATCTCAGTCTTTCTGACCCACTTTTGACCTCCCCATCAGCTTGCTGGAGAATCTGTGAATTGCATACTAGCTCTTTTTTTTTTTAATTTTTATTTATTATTTATGATAGTCACAGAGAGAGAGAGAGAGAGAGAGAGAGAGAGAGGCAGAGACATAGAGGGAGAAGCAGGCTCCACGCACCGGGAGCCCGACGTGGGATTCGATCCTGGGTCTCCAGGATCGCGCCTTGGGCCAAAGGCAGGCGCCAAACCGCTGCGCCACCCAGGGATCCCTAGCTCTTTCTAATCTCTTTGATACCTGCTTTTTTATTCTCTTGATGTCAAATAACATGATTATACAGCAAAACTGTACTGCACCAATATGAAGGAAACAAAAGATAAAGTTATGAAAGTCAGTGATGATTTAAATGTAGCTAGAGCCATTGAGTTGTGCAGGTAGGAGGAAGAGACAATTGAGAGGGGAAAGAAGGGAAGGAGGGAGGAAGGGGGAGAGAGAGGGTGAGAGTACACAATAGAAGATGAATACATTGAGTTCTGAGATGACTTAGTTGAATAAAAAGAGATTGACCTGAATGTCTGAGAGGTTCACCCCCTGGTTTCTTTAAACCTGGCCTAATTTATTAGTCTTTGTTCCTATTAGTTTCATAAAATTAGTATAGTTAGATTGATGTTTGCCAAGTTGTTTTTTGTTTTTGTTTTTGTTTTTTTCCGTGAAAGACGGAGAGAGAGTGGCAGAGAGACAGGCAGAGAGACAAGCAGGCTCCATGCAGGGAGCCCGATGTGGGACTCTATCCCAGGACTCCAGGATCATGCCCTGGGCCAAAAGCAGATGCTCAACCGCTGAGCCATCCAGGTGTCCCTGTTTGCCAAGTTTTTGTAATTCTACCAACTTCATGATTTTTGTCATATACACCTTCCCTTAGTACTTATTATTATTTATTTAATATTATACATTACCCAGCAATTGCACTTCTGGGGATTTACCCCAAAGATACAGGTGCAGTGAAATGCCGGGACACCTGCACCCCGATGTTTATAGCAGCAATGTCCACAATAGCCAAACTGTGGAAGGAGCCTCGGTGTCCATCGAAAGATGATGGATAAAGAAGCTGTGGTCTATGTATACAATGGAATATTACTCAGCCATTAGAAACGACACATACCCACCATTTGCTTCGACGTGGATGGAACTGGAGGGTATTATGCTGAGTGAAATAAGTCAATTGGAGAAGGACAAACAGTATATGGTCTCATTCATTTGGGGAATATAAAAAAGAGTGAAAGGGGATAAAGGAGAAAGGAGAAAAAATGAGTGGGAAATATCAGAAAGAGAGACAGAACAGGAGAGACTCCTAACTCTGGGAAACGAACAAGGGGTAGTGGAAAGGGAGGTGGGCAGGGGGTGGGGGTGACTGGGTGACAGGCACTGAGGGGGGCACTTGATGGGATGAGCCCTGGGTGTTATGCTATATGTTGGCAAATTGAACTCCAATAAAACAAAACAAAACAAAACATTCTACATTAAACTGTCTTTAAATTGACCTTTTAATTTTTTTCTAAGAAACAAATTGGAATCATCTGTTTGATGTGATATATATATGCATATTATATATGTATACATTTAAATATATATATTTAATTTATGCTCATTTGATAAAACAAAAAAAAATTGATCTGTATACCACCTAAAATCATCCTGGGAACCTTTACAGCTATTCATATCATACTGCTATACCCATGCTTGGAGGCAAGCTCCTAGAGCCTGCAGCAGAATCAGAAACAACCCCTCTCATACTCATTTCCCTTTCTATCAGAGTATAGTAATACATTTTAGAAGTGTAAATCCCTTATGGATAATATATATATGTAAGTGTTTGGAAGACTTTGGCATAGCAAAATTATCCCTAAGGGTTGGTTTAAATTGGGATTACCAGGGAGGAGTTATTAATTAAATGATTTACCAATACTGTCATACTTTTGTTTTCAGGCTTCTTTCCACTATTGCTTAAAATAGTTTGCAGTACCATTCTGATTGAAAGTAAAAACAATCGTTTAATACTGCAAACTTGTGATCCTTTTTCTCATTTGTTCGTAATTTATTATGTTCATAACTATAGACAGGGAAATAGTCTTCCAATTGGGAGTTCCAGTCACATGGAGCAAAACACTTGCTGAAGGACGCACAGTGTCCTATCAAGTCCACATTTCCAAGTCCCAAACATGTTTACTATTAAGTGAATGTGGTAGACAGAATAATGAACCCCCCCCCAAGATGTCAACATCCTATTTCTTGGACCTGTGAATATGTTATATTACATGGCAAAGGGGAACTATGATTGCAGATAGAGTTAATATTGTTAATCAGCTAACTTTAAAATAGGCAGTTTCCTGGATTATCTAAGTGGGTGTAATATAACCACAAGGACCTTAGAAGTAGAAGAGGGAGAGAGAGGAGGGAAAGTCAGAGTGGTTTAATAGGAGAACTCAACTCACCTTTACCAACTTTGAAGATGAAGGAGGCCATGAGCCAAAGAATGTGGATAGCTTCTAGAAGCTGAAAAAGGCAAGACAAGACAAGGAATTCTCCCCTAGAGCTTCTTTATAGAAGGAATGCAGCACTGCCAACACTTAGCCTAGTGAAATCCATCTTGGACTTACCTCCAAATGTAAGATAATACATTTGTGTTGTTTTAAGCCATTATGTTTGTGGTTATTTGTTATAACAGCCATAGAGAACTAACACAGGGAGCCTCAAATATTACCTAGTTTCTTGTTCTCTTACGGTTGTAAGTCTGACATATATATTTTTTAACAAAGGCACACTGCACTAATTAATGCAGATTTGGAATCCTACTCTCATTAAAAAAAATAATTCCTAAATTTATACGTTACTATTGTTCCAAAAAATTATTGATGTTATATCTGCTTAATATTTTTTTAAAAAAATTAATACAATTCTTTTTAATGGTCTCCAGTTATAAGAACATATATAGAAGGGTTTTGGAGAGACAATAAAATACTTGTTTTAAGTATTTTTTAAGATTATGTAGCCAGAGGGCTCTGGATTCAAATCAGACTGTACCATTTACTAGCTGTGGTTCGGGAAAATTGATCTAAGCCTCTGCTTCATCATCCGTAAAATGGGAATAAAAATGATAGGATCTGTACAATAGGTTTGAGGAAAAGATTTAACAAGATACTCTAGGAAATAGTCCTTTGCATGGCACCTGGTATGTAATTAAGAGCATCCCATAATGGTGTTAAGTGTCATCACTGTTTTTGCATTATCTTCCCGATTTCTCTAACAAATAACACCTTTCGAACATTTGCTGCTGTCGACCTGCACGTTTAATAAACCATGCCTTCCGTTTCGACGGTAATTTCTGAAGAAGGAGCAGTAAACCATTCTGAAAATAGCATCTTCCTTAGCAAAACTTAACCCCGAGTCAACGTTTTTTTAATGATGAACATTCATTCATTCACTAAAATGTTTAAAAAAAAAAGGGGGGAACAAGACAATGGCCTAACTATAGACCCCCTTGAGCACCCCCCCCCCCCGCCCACCGGGGAGGGGCGGGGTGAGCTGTTTGGTAGGCGCCCAGTGAGCTCCTGCGGCCTCAGGGTCCGGGGAGCGCCCAGCCCAGCGGGCGCACGCCTGTCCCCGGGCGGTGCCAGGTGAGCCCAGGCGGAGCTCCGAGGCCGAGCGGGGACTCGCCGCGCCCCGCACGCGGCTGCAGGAGCTTCACCCCCGGCGCCCGAGCGAAGGGACGCGCTTGGCCCGATTTGTTCAACTTCGGGGGCTTTGGCCGCGCTCCGGCCGCCCTCCCGGCCCCCCCCGCCCCGCGCCCCGCCGCGTCTGGCGTCCCCGGGGCTCCGGAAGGGAAGGAGGCGTGTCCGAGCGGGCGGGAGGGGCCGGTATAAAAGTGCTGGCGGCGCGCCGGCCCGGGCTTCACTCGCCGCCTTGCGCCCGGACCCGGAGCGGGAGCGCCGCGGAGCACGGCCGCGGAGGGGGCGCTGCGCTCGGGCTGCCCGATGCGTGGACTACCTGCCGCCGCCGCTCGTGCAATATGCTGCAGCTCCGGAGCGTCTAAGCCGAGTCGCCACACCGCTGCCTGGGCTGGATCACAGCGCTGCCTTTCCTTATGAAGAAGACACAAGTGAGTGGGGCGCGCCGAGCGCTCGCCGGCCCCCCTGGAAGGGCGCGGCGCCCCGGGGCAGGCCGCCTCTCCCGCCCCGGCGTGGGGCTGCGCCCGCCGGCCGACCCAGGGGGCGCTGGGGGGCCCGGGGGGCCCTCGGGGGAGGAGCGGGAGCGCGGAGACCCGGCCGCTGTCCCGTCGGGAGCCGCCGCCGCTAAGTTGGGAGCTGTCAGCCGGGAGCCGCGGGTCCTGTAAAATGGAAGGATCTGCTCTTTGGCCGGGGAGCGCAGGTTATCACGTGGAGGCATCTGTGTGCGCGGGGGACGGTCTCCCGTGGGTCCCGGGAGATTACAGAGCCGCTCCGGGCGCCCGGGCTCGCGCCCTCCCGACCCCAGGGTAGTGTGCACCCGCAGCGGGCGCCCCGGGGCTCGGGGGGCGCGGCGGGGTCGGGGGCGCGGCGGGGCTCCGGGGCTCGGGGCGGCGGGGAACCTGCCCGGCCAGCAGGGAAACTTGGCGCGGCGGTCTCCGCCGGGCGTGCGGCTCCGCCGGCGTTTCCAGGGAGCCGTGGATGGGCGACCACCGCCACACTGCACCCACCTTCTTCTATCACAGAAGAGAGAAAAGTTTTCTGTTGTTTTGCGTTTTAAACAGGCACCTCCAATGACAGCGAGGTAATTCCCTGTGCATCTAAATTGTGCATAGTACAGAAACAGCGGTGGGTAAAGCACCGCCCAGGGGGAATAGTACACTCCCAACCCCCCCCACCCCACCCCTTGAAGCAAATATCTGGCTTCTGGTTTGGAAAGGGCTGCCACGGGCCCCCCACCCACGGTGCCTCTCTCGTCGCAGTCCTTTCCCCTCCCCACTTCACCCCTTAGGAATTTGTGTATCCGCGGTGAGTTGGGTGACGCTGCTGTTCCACCCCCCCCAGAGGATCCATCCGAGACTGCAATTCCAAGGGGTGGAAGTGGGGGTGGGGGGTGGGGAGGAAATTGAGAATTTGGCCGGATCGTCAGTTTTTAGAGTGGCATTCATGTGCTGAAAATGCTTTACTGAATGAATTGCTTTGTATCCTATTTTAAATTGATGTGTAGGCCTGGGAAATGTACACAGTCAGAAGGAAGTAGGAAGAACCCAGCCCGATGCACAGGTGTGGGAAGGGCCGGGGGAAGGGACGTTGCCTGGCAGAAAGGACGTTTGTGCCGTCCCCAGGGCAGCTGCCCAAGACTAAGGAGCGGAGCACAGGTTCGTCTGGTGAGCAGGTTAATTCAGAGGCAAAGCACTGAACACCACACCGTGCTGTTGAAATACAAATGTTAAAAACTGGCACAGAAAGAAAAGTTTTAATGTCATTATTTGACTTGCACAAGCTTTCTGCTTTGTGGAATAATAAGGGAGGGGAAGTAATTCCTGGTTATTGTAGCATCTTCTCACGTGGATGGTAGTGATGAGAGCTGGTGGAGAAACCGCTACCTTCTAGTTAGGGCGTGGGGGGGGGCGGCGATACCTTCCTATTTAAACAAGAACACGGGAGATAGATCAGGTTAATGTCCAACACTCCAAAGGGAGACGATGTACTATCGTGTCATTTTGAGAGTCAGTAGGATTGATGATCCTTGCACCCTTGCTTTGCAAAACAAACGTGAGCTCCGTAATCTCCTTTCTCACTTTGATTAAATGACTGTGTAAATCGGATTACATGGAATAATTCCATTGAAAACTAGAAAGAGGTCGATCTAGCCTGAAACGCTGTGGCGTTAGTGACTCAGTGCTGCTGACCAGGGACATTTGAGACTGCTAAGTATTTTAGAAATGTGACCTGCTCCAACCAAGTTAAAGTGCAAGCCCTTGGGGGATCTTGCTGATGTTAAAGGGTTTGCAAGCAAAGGAGGGCAGTGCCCTTGTTGAATGAAGGCATTCATAGCCTGGGATCTAATGACCTTCAAGGTTTCCTTTAAGGATACTTCTAGCAATTCCACATTCTTGCCACTGCAAAAGAATACACTTGGAAATAGTAGGAAATCAATAAAATGTTGGAAATAGGGAAGGGGGATTAGATCCTCCTCCTCCTTCATGTTGTTAAATTTCCTAATCCAAAAGTTAGAAAGAAATTTGCTGTGCAATTCTAGGTGGATGAGGAATAGCCTAGATAAATTAGACATTAATAAGTAAGGTCATTTGTTCTACTGCATCTAGTGTTACCCTTGCCAGAGAGGAGCGTCTATTCATGTTCAACAGTTTAAATAATCACTTAGAAGGATGGCATCAAGGGAGCCTGGGTGGCTCTGTGGGTGAAGCATCTGCCTTTGGCTCAGGTCGTGATCCCGGGGTCTGAGGATCGAGCCTCTGGCTCCCTGCTCAGCGGGGAGTCTCCTTCTCCCTCTGTCCCTTACCCTGCTCATTCTCTTTCTCTAGTATAAATAAATAAAATCTTAAAAATAAAAAAAAAATGACATGAATACCAGAGTTCCATCGTAAGGCAAAGGGTTCAGTAGGTTTCCATTACCCAAGACACAAAACGAGAATTTAATAGTAGTAATAATGATAATAAATTTTAGCTTGAATTATAAGCTCTCCAAAAATCTCAGGGACACCAAGTGTTCTGGCTTTTCACTCAAGCCAAGTAAGTGTGGAAATTCTATCAACAACCACTTGAGGTTTGATAAATGATTCTGTCATTTATTTAGTGTGTGTGATGGACTTAAGTATTTGGGAAGTAATTACAGGGGCAATAGTCTTTGGGAGCAATTGTAACGGTAAATTGAATCAGGAGCCTACAGAAATGAATGTGCTTTGCATTTTTCGGATTTCTGATTGTATTTTATTCATATTGTGTGGTTTTATAGTTTCAGAAGAGAACTGTGGCTCTAGCTTAGAAAGAACATCTATTTCAATGTGCAATTGTGTTTTTTTTTTTTTTCCAATGTGATGCTCTGATATAGTGGCATATTAAATAACAATTGTGCAGCATGTTTGGCAAGACCAATTAGAAAAGTGCTGTCAGTTTAATGGGCCTGGTGCCATGTTTATCGATGTTGTACTTATATTTTGGTTTTGAGATGGTTTGTGAGAGTTTTCATGACTGCTGTCAGTTTTAGAAATACTAAGACTGGAAAAATTCATTTTGTAAACAGTATAGAAAGGCCATTTTAGGTACACACTAATTCTCAGAAAAGAAATAGAATGCTTGTTAGCTTATGTTATTCCAAAGAAAATATCCTCTTTTGTCTTTATGAAATTTGTCATCTGAGTGATGACACAAATTTATAGAAAAAATTAACATTTGTGAAAAGAGCGTTTTTAAACTTTGTCCTTAAAGTCACTAAATTTGGAATGCGTGCTTTAAATAATTCTAATTTATATAGCTCTTAATTGATACATTTTGCCAAGACTTTAAAAGTCAAGTGCTAAGTCAATTACATTTAATATAAAACAAGGAAAGTAACCATATGGAAATCTGAGGGCCTGAGCCAAACCAATTAAAATTGCTAAATTTTATTTATGTCTAACTCCTCTGATTTGAAGATAGCAATTGTGAGTCACATTTTTTTCTTTAATGATGAGTGATTAAAATTCTTCCATCACCATAAATAACATTAAAAAAAAAAATCACTGCCCAAATAGCTAGTCAGAATATTGCAGGGAAAGTTTCTTGCATGGTCCATTAAACCTCACTGCACGTGCCTTCTCCATCCATGTCTTGGGAGTACCTAAGCTATAATGGAAAGATTCTAGGCTCTTGCTTTTGAAAACTTAATTCGGATTTCTCTTTTACCACTGTAAGACAAATGACCCTCAGGCAAATGGTTAAACTTCTTAGGATTTCCATTTTATAATCTGTATGATTATCAATTAGTTATAAAGATTCTTCTCTTTTGATGATTGTAAAGGACTAAACAAAATTTTATATAGGCCTTTATCCCAGCACAGTGGTTTACTGTAGTTATAATCAGAATTTATTGTCCCCAAGAAGAGAATTGCCTAGCCGGCAACTTACAAGCTAGAGAAAAACTATTGCAAATGATCTTTAACCAGCAAAGCAGAGAGACCAAGTTTTTATAAATCTGAATCTATGGATTCAGTGTCTCCCATTATAGGTTGTTACCTGCTTATAGACTATAATTAATACACATCAAACTTGGATTATGTGAAAAAGGCTCTATGTGGCATGAGAGATGTTAAATCCTTTAAAGCTATTCTTTAAAGGTAAAACTGAATAATATAAGAATTAAAGATAAAAAAAGAAACTGGAAATATTACTACCATGTCTGATTCACTTCCATATTTCCACACTCTTGCTTTCTAAGTTCCCCTGGTATGATTCGGAGAATTTATTGTAGACTAAAGATACTTGATTTTCTAAGGGGGGCCATGCATTCATTTCTGCAGGGTGTCTTTACCAGGCAACATGCCATGACTTTTTTTTTTTTTTTTTCATTATGCAAGTTTGTGAGTTTTTTTTTCTTTCTCTTCTTGATTACCTTAGTGTTCCCTTTTGTAAATTAGGGTGTAAATTTGGATATAAATTTGGATATAAATCTGAGGAGTGATCTTTTATCTTTGTTTCCTAGTACATGAATCATGAGCAGCTGTAAGAGACTTTTTTTTTTTTTTTTGGTGTTAGTCACCTGTGTAGTCAGAACAGTTTATGAAACCAATTTTGGAACACCGGATGCTTTTATAATCTATGCTGTTTTCAATTATTTTGTATAGACTTTGTCTCATAGAAACCATTGACTGTAGCCTTATTGATTTATAGATGCAGCAAGATGTTTTTGTCTATTCACTTAAGTATGTGTATACTAAAAACTGCTTAAAGGGTTAGGAGTTTGATAAAATTGTCATTATTTCATCTCTACCTATTTCCTTCTGTCCAGAAAAAAAGGGAGATGGGCAGGGATGGGTGATTTTCTTATAATTAGGCCTCATGGTTCTTTTTTTAAAATCACAATGTGTGTCATCTAAAGAAAGACTGTTCTTTATGTAGCTCTCTTTCTCTTTTGGCTACATTTTACTATTTTTCTAGGCTGCCACATTGACTTGGATATTAGGGGATGGAGTTTTTTTACTAGTCCAGATACTAAGTTGTATGACTTTGGAAAGGCATTTTAATCTCCTCAAACCTCGGTTTCCTCAACTGTAAAGTAAGAAAGTAGGAGTAGGGGATTTCTAAGTGCCTTGCAGTTCTAAAATTCTCTAAGATACTAGTAAGATAGAAGTTTGAACCACATGGCATTTAAGCTTCCTTTGATTCTGAGATTTATGTAGCCATTGCTTTGGGTTGGTGTGAATCTAAATTATAATCATTATTTTATATCTAAATTATAATCATTTTATGATCATGAACCAGCCAGTGGGGAGAAATGAAAGAAATTTAAGTATAGACTGTTGTACTTTTAGCCATTTCACCTACTACTTGATACTTCTCTATAATAAGAATGACACTTACACTTCCTATGTTAGCAATATCCTTGGTTGAAGAGGTTCTTTCTTCTAATCTTTACATTCTCTAGGGGAGGAAGAATCTTAAGGCAAGGTCAGACAGCCAAAGGAGGTCAGTTTACAAAAGGTAATGAATGCCTCCCAATATTTGCTTCACTTTGCTTCCCCAGTAGTCTCCAGCATCTGTGTGCAGGGAGTAGAAATGGAGAGCAGCTGGTCATGCAGCAGAAGTATTAGTGGGCAGAATCAAAAGAATGGGTCATATGTGTGGCTCTGGCTCCAGAACCCATCGCTGAGTCTTAGTAGTCTTGGACAAGTCATGGGCAAGTCACAGGCAAGTCTCTGAGTGGTGGTAGTATCTGTGAATTGCACCCTAGAGTTAATCCTGAGAAGACAGGAGGGGAGGGGTCGGTCTATAGTTGGATGCACAGAAGCTGAAGAAAGAGGGAGCAGCCCTTTTGCTTCAGGGAAAACACAGTTCCCATAGATGACACTTGGCAGAGTCTTTTCTTGCCCTGGCTTTTTGCAGATCTAATATGGTCTCTCACCTGCCTCCTTTCCTTAGCTTCTCTCTAAAACTGACATTTGCTGAGGGTTGGGGCAAGCCTAGTAGCCAGCAGTAGTTTTTTTCCTTAGCAGTCGGAAGCCATGACAGTCCTTTTCTTGTTGTTGGCATGAGAATATTCGAAGATCAGTTGGCCCTCTTCTCCAGACAAGAGACCATAGGTTCGTCAGAAAAGAGAGTCTTGACGATGACAGTAATGCTCTTCTCCTCTAAATGCCCACAGAGTCAAGTGAGCTACCTACTAAAATAAACAAAACAAAAGGCAGTGATCCAGACAGTTAAACAAGTAGCAGTAGCTATATTTCAGTTACCTGGATGCAGGAATTCAACACTTGACTTTGCAGGTGTAGCTGTTGCCTTGGGGCTTTGAGAGCTCTGATTAGAATGCGGTCTCAATGGGGGCAGTTAGGGTGCCTTTTCTTTGCTCCTGGTGCACAGACAGCAGCTCAAAAAATCTGGCAGTTGCCTTGCAAAGAATGCCTTGCTCCCATGGAAAAGGGCATAAAGGCGAGAGCAAGAGCAAACCCAC